>NW_020954600.1:4967482-5172991 GCF_900497805.2 Vombatus ursinus | reverse complement strand
AAAGAAAGAAAGAAAGAAAGAAAGAAAGAAAGAAAGAAAGAAAGAAATGATCAAATGAGATAATAATTGTAAAGTGCTTAGGGCAATGTCTGGCACATACTATATAAATATTACCTATTATTATGTAGGTATATATGAACACATACAAGGCAATTTTGGAGGATATATGAAAATAATGGAATCTTGTTATACCACAAGCTATTATGAAAATGAGAAACTCAAAGAAGTAGGGGAAGAGATACAAGCTGACAAAGAGTAAAAAAGAAAGAACCAGGAGAACAATACACACCATGACTACAATCATATTAACAAAAAGCATGAGTAAAAGAAAACCAAATTCTGATTAATTGTAATCAGAAATCTTGGCCCAGGGGAACAAATAATGAAACATAACTCCCTCCTCTCTCTAGAGAGAGTTAGAGGACTACAGGAATAGAATACAGCACGTGCTATCACTTCAATTGCTATATTGATTGGTTTTGTTTAACCATTTTTCCATGTCACAAGAGAGAGTTCGATGGAGTAGTATATGCCAGGAAATTATTATGGTTTAAAAAAAAAGATCATGCTATGGTCCATGGAGTCATGAAGAGTCAGATGCAACTGAATGAGTGAACAGCAACAGCACAAAAGAGATCAATAAGATCCATTGATGAGCTCACGGATCAGTCAAGCTATCTACCAACAAAGAAGACTACTTATAAAGTTAGCCAGGAAAAGTTAGAGGGAAGAGAATTTTGCTTTATCCCATTTAAGGAAGATACAAAGAGGTTAGCATTGGACCAAGATTAAATAAATCTCACCCCTACTTAACAGAGCCACTATCTAATCATTGCTTATTTGTAGTTTCAGGGACACTTATTTAACATGCCCAAGAATATACCAATTAGCTTAAGGGTCAGCATCAAACTAGCACCAAGCATCTACTGAACTGCACCTGTTTGCGCAGGGAATTCCTTTCCATTCTAGGAAGGAGAAACTATCCCTAACCCCTGACTTCAGCTTGTTTGGATGCCTTTCCTAAGAGCCTGCTCCTTTTCTGGTTCGAGTGCCAAAAGCCTTATTCAGTATTCAGTTGGTGAAGATTAAGAAACACTTTCAAACAGGTGCCAGGAAATGACTTAGTGGCATTTATTCTTCAGTCCTCTAAAAGTAATCCCAGGGTCTCAGATTTCTCCAACTGTTGTGATTGATGTGGGACTTCATAGAATGGTAAACCCTCAAGAAAGTGTAGAGATCTAGCCTTCCTTCATTTTAATCCTTTTCATGCACTCTCTGTTCTAGACAAACAGGCCTGCTATCTGTTTCAAATCCTGATATCCCATCACCCATTTCCACATCTTTACACAGGTGGTCCCCCATCTCTGAGATACACACCCTCCTGACCTCTGCCTCTTGGATTCCCTAATTTGTTTCATGACACATTCCAGGTGCTATCTCCTATATGAGACTATTCTTGATCCCCTGATTATTCATTCTTTCTCCTTCTTGAAATTGTTTCCTCCACAGTTTGGCTTCCAGGCCACATACAGCCCCCTAGGTCCTCAAGTGTGACCCAATTGGATTCAGTCAAAGGTCCACACTTGAGGACCTAGAGGGTCGCATGTGGCCTCGAGGATGCAGGTTCCCCACCCCTGGCCCATACCTTGTCTTCACTTATCCGTATATGTGGTACCTCCCACCCATAGGAAAGAAGTTCCATCAAGGCAGAGGGAGTTTTGTATTCCGGGACCATGTTGACTTGGCCATAGTAGACCCTTAATAAATTTTTATTGAGTTGAATGGAAGCTCTGAGGTGATTAGACAAGATCTTCTGGATAGCAATGGAATCTAGGAAAAGGGAATTGTGGGCAGGTTAGTTACAAATAATGCACACCCAGTTCAGTTTAATAAACATTTATTAAGTGACTACTTTGTACAAGTCCCTACGCTAAGCCATGGGGATAAAAAGAGAAAATAAAACTGGTGTTGCCTTCCAAGAGCTCACAGTCTACTCAAAAGATACAGTGTAAAAGATTATGTAACTACTATGCTAAAGTACTTAGGAAGCACATAAAAAGTAATACAATGTAATTTCAAGAGAGCTTTCAGTCTCACCAGTATGTAAATCAGCATGCAAATGACTTAGTACCACTGCCATCAGAGTTCCCGGAGTAATTCATTTCTAATATTTACTAGTAGCAGTGATTTCACAGGTTCATTTGACATCTTTTAAAAAAAAGTATTAATCACGTATTGTCATCAATTCAGAAGGCAATGCAGGTCCCTCTAGTTCTATTTTGTATCACCTGGAGACTTCCTTCTCAATAAGGCCGCTTGCATAATGTACTTGGCTAATAGCAGGCCCATTCTATTCCTGTATGTTAAGGATAGATTGAGCTGAGCCGTACAAATAAATACTCAGAATGATAATCACCCTGAATTGAAATATGTATTCAGTAAGTTGAATAATAATGAATTTGACTAGGGGTGGAAGTGGCAGGAGTCAACTGGAGAGGGACAGGATGGAGACATTTGGAGGGGAATTGGACATACCAGGATATGACTAAGGAAATGAACTCCTCTGTCACTAATTGGTCCTTCATTCCCTGATGCCTCATCACTGCAGAGACGTGACCATGGGTTCTTAGAGATTATGCCAGGAGAGCACAAGCTCTTGGTGGCTCTGTGAACCAAAGGGTTTTGAGGATAGGCCCAGTGACGAGACCATCTGAGGACCAATCTGAGCACATTCAGAGAGGCTCATCTGGTGATGTGAATTTTTCAGTCACAAGTCATTCTTTAAGGCCTTCTACTATACCATATGATAGAGATTCCCAACCTGAGGACCATCAGAAAACACACACACATACACACACATTATAATTGTAATTATAATTGTAGTCATTATAATTGTATTTCAATATGACCAGTTTCCTTTGCAATCCTATATATTTTCTTTTATGCATTCACAAACATGATTCTGAGAAGGGAGCCATAGGCTCTACCAGACTGCTAAAAGGGTCCCCCAAAAAAGGATTAAGAACTCCTGTCATAGGGAATCCTGGAATCATAGATTTAGAGCTGGAATACATCAACCATTCATCAAGCACTTATTAAGCATCTCCTCAGTGTACCAGGCATTGTGCTGGGTGCTGAGGGCACAAAGGCAAAAATGAAGCAGCCCCTGCCTTCAGAGAACTTACATTCTCTTAGGAACACTCTCCATGTTCACAGGTAAATACATTTCAACACTGCTTCTCTCTGGATCAGCCTCTCCATATCTAAAAGATGTTTGGGGAACAAGATTCCCTAAAAAACAAGTATGTGGCAGACCATAGAGCATGAGAAGAGGGCGTATTATCTACTGAGGGACCTGTTAATACCACACATTCAAAAAAAACATTTAAGACTTTCTCCAAACATTAGAAATAACTTTGGTAACTTTGTATTGATATTTTAAAATTAACTTGAAATAACATCAATATCATCTGATGAATAATATTAAAGAACTCCGAAAATGTGATAGTTTGATTTTTGTTGTTATTGTTTTTTTATAGAGACAGTGGGGGTGGGGAGAGAGAGGATGGAAAAATTAGACAGGGAACCAGGAGATCTGGATTCAACTCCCAGCTCTACCACTACAACACCTCCATGACCTAGAGCAAATCAAAAGAGCACCTGCTCTGGCATCAAAGGACTTGGGTTCAACTCCTGTCTCTGACACTGTCTGTGTGACTTTGGGATGCTCATTTCATTCCTCTGGGCCTCAGTTTCCTCATTTGCAAAATGAAGGGATGTGACCAAAAGACCTCTGAGGTCCCTTCCAGTCCTTAATCAATGCTATGAACTCAGTTGCTTCATCTGTAAAATGAGATTTGACTGGATGGCCTTTTAGCTCCCTTTCAGTCTTGCATTTATGATCCTATGACCTCAGTTTCCTCGTGTGTAGAATGAGAGGAATGAACTGGATAATCTCTAAGGTCCCTTCCAACTCTATGATAATTTCATGACCTTAGAACACAAAATTCCAGAGCAGAAATGGAGCTCCCCAACCCACTGCAAAGCATGACCTCATACACACGTGTTAATTCTACATTTAACAGGAAGGCATATCATACAGTGAAAACGAGAACAGAATTGTGTGACTACAGGCTAGATCCAGAATGAAAAACTCCTGTATGGCAAGCCATCAGGGTCCCCCACTGCATTCTGAAGAAGCTCTGAGTATTAGGAAATGTTTCCTTAGACAGAGTTAAAATCAGCCTCTTGTTCACTTTCTTTCATCACTCCTAGTTTTTTCTTCCTGGGCCAGAAAGAAATAAGCCCAATCCATCTTCCACAAGGGAGCCTCTCAAATACTTGAAGCCAGACATCATCATTCCCCACCTCCTCCAGTCTTCCCTTTTCCAAGCTAAACATTTCCAGTTCCTACAATCAATTCTTCTGAAAGTGTTCGCATTTATCAGTATCCTCCCCTCAGGGCTTCCATTAAGCTCATTTTTAATGGCATTTTTTTCCAATTACATGTAAAGAAAGTTTTCAACAATCACTTTTATAAGACTTTGAGTTCCAAGACCCCCTCAAGATGGCAATCTGATACATGCATGATTATATTAAACCTATTTCCACATTAGTCATGTTTTTAATTGACTTGCTGTGTAGCAGAGAGAAGATTTCGCAGTGAAATGACTGGAGATCATGTCGAAGTATTGAGTGTCAGTCTCAGCCATATCTCCCTATTGCAATGGCTCTTAATGTTTTCTGTGTGTTACAGATCTCTTTGGCAATCTAGTGGTTTCTATGAATGATTCTCAGGGTGATGTTTTAAAAGCATAAAATAAAATGCATAGGATGACAAAGGAAACCAATTCTATTGAAATACGGTGATCAAATTGTTTTTAAACAAGTCCACAGACCCCAGGGCATGCATTAAGAATGCATGCCCTAAAGTGTGAGCTGCTTGAGAGCAGGGACTATTTCATTTTGATGTTTCTATGTGTGGCTCATAGTAGCTACTTAATAAATGCACACTGGGTTATTTATTTGTTTTTAATTGCTATGAACACAAAGTTCAATAAAGTACACTTAAGAGGTCTTCTTGGCCCCTTTGCCATAGGGAAGGCATCTGGAAAGCTAGTCATCAGAGCTCAGATGCCATTTGCAGTAAGATGAGACTGGCATTGAAACAATGACCTAGAAAAACATTAAATTCAATGTCAGAAGACTCTTTTTCCCAACTGTGTTCCCTTGGGCAAGTCAGTTCTTAGCCTTTCTGAGCCTCAGTTTCCCCATCTGTAAAATGAGGATAATACTTCTCAGCTGGGCCTTCATAGGCTCAAGCCCACCTGTCCAGGCTTATTACACATTACTTCTTTTCACGTGCACATTATAATTCCAGCTAAAGTGGCCTGCATGCAACACTCCATCTTCCACCCCCATGCCTGAAAGGCATTCCTTCCTCACTTCTGTCTCTGGGAATCTCTAGCTTCATTCAATGCTCAGCTCAAGTGCAGTCTCCTAAAGGAATTTATTCTTTTTATCCCTATTTGCTAAGACCACCCTTCTCTACCACCCAAAAAAATTAAATTTATTTTGCATTTATCTTTGAATCCATTGTTTTCCCCTTAATAGAATAGAATCTTCTTGAAAGCAGGAATTGTTTCATTTTTTTTTGTCTTTGTATCCCTAGCACCCAGCACAGTCGGTGACACATTTTTTTGGTTGTTATTATTCAACTATTTCAGTCCTGTCTGACTCTCCATGATCCCATTTGGGGTTTTCTTGGCAAAGATACTGTGGTGGTTTGCAATTTCCTTCCCCAATTCATTTTACAGATGAGGAAACTGAGGTAAAGAGGGTTAAGTAACTTCCCTAGGATCACACAGCTAGTAAGTAAGGCCAGATTTGAGTTCAGGTCTTCCTGACTCCAGACCACATACTCTATCTACCATACCAGCTAGCTGCCCTAGGTGCTTAATAAATATTTGTCAAATTAATTAATTGATTGATTGATTGACTGGTTATTTTTTTCACTACCTACCTTATAGGGTTATTGAAAGAGTTAAAAATGTAACCCATGTAGTGCTTTGTAAACCCTAAATCCTATATAAATTCATGATTTTGCCTTTCTTTGTATTCCCAGAGCTTAGCACAGTGTCTAGTACACAGTAGGCACTAAATAAATGCTTGTTAACTGATTGAATCTTATCAGCTATTCACTTTGGAGGTATGTCCCTCTTTCCTTGGAGGTTCCTGTGAGATTCCAGGGAGCCATATGACCTGGGGGCAGCCAGACCTGGGCCTCAAGGGAGCCAAGGAAAGCCAGGTGCCCTTCAAGCTATGGGCTTTCCAGTAGCATAAGCACATTAAAGGCCCTGGCCAGTCTGCACTAGGTCTGCTCTGAGCACATCATCTGTCTACTAATGGACTGTCAGCCTGATTTATGGTGACAGTTGTGATGTATGTTGGTGATTTCAGTTCCAAAATAACAAGGCCCCAGTGAAAGGAAGGTGGCATCTGGCCAGGCAGACTACCATTTGTAACCAGCAAGGCCTCCAAGCCCCAGTTCTGGGTCAAGAAAGAACAGTCCTGGCTGTCCCTCCACCATTTAGCAACTGAGCATTCATTTTTTGTATCTCTTTAATGTACTTGTGCAACACTGCTTTGAAGCTAAGTTCTCTCTTCATTCCATTGTGCATGTCAGGATCCATGGTTTTCAGTTAAGCTAACCATGGCACAGAATGGTTAAGAAATTTGTCCTAAATCACACAGCAATTAGACCTAGTCTAGTTCCCATGTACTCCCACTGAGCCATCCATGCTCCATGGAGCCTCTCAACAACCCTGTAAGGAAGATGGTTGTTCAATCATTTCAGTCATATCTGACTCTTCATGAGATCATTTGGAGTTTTCCTGGCAAAGATATTGGAGTGGTCTGCTATTTCCTTCTCCAGTTCATTTTACAGATGAGGAAACTGAGGCAAACAGAATGAAGTGACTTGCCCAGAGTCACACAGTTAGGAAGTGTCTGAGGCTGGATTTGAACTCTGGAAGATGAGTCTTCCTGACACCAAACTCATACTCTGTGCATTATATAAAGTAGCTATTGCATGTGTAACTATCCAGTTTTACAGAAGAGGAAATAAAAGCTTGGAATGTTGAAGCAATTTGCCCTTGTTGATTAAGGATTTTTTTTTTAAATCTAGTGAAGCCTCCATAACTTCCTGTGATAATGCAGTCTATTCTATCACAAATTGTTTCAAAGCCTGATATGAGTCTGTGCTTTGTAATGAGAAAATAATGAAAGCTAGCACTTATCAACACTTAAAGGTTTGCAAAGCAGTTTACAAATGTTATTTCATTTGATTCTCACAACAATCCTAGGAAGTAGGTGCTATTATCATCCCCATTTGACAGATGAGGAAACTGAGGCAGAGAGAGGTGAAGTGACTTGCCCAGGATCACACAGCTGGTAAATATCTGTGGTCAGATTTGAACTCAGGTCTTCCTGAGTTAGAGGCAGCTGAATGGCAAGAAATGTGAGTTTATGCACAGAGCTGGGATGGTCAGGTAAGCAGTAGGACTGAGAGAAGGGATTGTTAAAATACAGAGTTAATGAGATATAATAGGAAAAATTAGTATCTGGCTTTGCTTTATAAGGCCCAATGTCACCTCTAATCTCCAAACAGGAAACATCTATAGGCAGACACACTGGACAAGTTACATTCTGCCAAACTCCTGCTATTCTCTGGGATCCCTTCAGTGTCTAAAAGGAAGCAATTAACTGGCTTTCATCAGATTTCACCTACTGAAGACAGGCATCTCTCCAGGGCTGACCTCTGCACCTCAGCCAAGAAAAGTGACTTTCCCCATAGTTCAGCCATACTTCCAACAGAAGTGTGGAATCTACTTATTTGGCTGGCAAGAAAGATCCGATTCAAGTTGATGCCCTGCGGGGTTTTCTCATATCCAGACTAATTTCCCCTCTCCTTGGTTTGCCTGCCAGCCACTGCTGGGAATTATCTACAGACCTAGCAGTGCATTCTGGGAATTGGTATAAAAGGACGAAACTGTGAATTGCACTTGACTTAAATCTCCATCGGCAGCCCGACAAGAGAAGGAAGTTTGATTTGACGGCAGCAGGGCTTCCCAAAGCCATTTGTTAAAGCAATTTATTTCTGCTTTATAAATTGCAATTAAAATGGGGCCATTGGAGGCCAGCATAAGCCTTCAGTTTCAAATCCTTTTAAAGGCTCCAGACTGCACAGAAACTATACTCAATTGCCTCTGTTCCTTTAGAAAATGAACAGCTGAGGATCTCATAGACTATGTTATGAGAGGCTTCTGGGTAAAGTGAATTTAATGAATAAATGAATGAATGAATGAATGAATGAACAAACAAAACGGTATATATTAAGCACTTACTATATGCGTGCTAAACTCTGGGAGTACACATACAAAAGTGAAGCCAATCCCTACCCTCAAGGTGCTTACATTCTTACTGGGAGGGTGGTGTGGGGAAGGGGGAGACAGACTGCACGTATGAAAGACAATAGTGGCCAAGAAGGGGTAATTTAGTTTGGAAAATCAGCAGGATTCTAAGTGGAACTATGGAGGAGCAGCTTAACATTCCTTTTCATAGAGCAATGGATTTTGGTTCCAGATCTGGAAGGAGTGGGGGAGGGAGGTAGTACAGAGGACAAACTCCTGCGTGGCTAACAGCTGGATAATGAAGTGAACCATGGTTGGAGGTGGACTTAGATGCAACGTATGACTGAGGTGACTATTATCTAGTACAGAGGGGTTGCTCTTCCCAGGGCAAGAGTTCTAGGCAGGAAAGAAGTCCTTCAGGGCTTGATTGCTGGTCTAGAAGGCATAGTAGCTGGGAAGATGACTAGGAAGTAAGTAGAGTATAGATAGAGTGCTGGAGTAGGAGTCAGGATGACCTATTTGCAAAATCTCACCCCTAGCAATTGCTAACCAAATGCCCTTGAACAAATTACTTTGCATCTCTGAGCCTCAGTTTCCTCAACTGCAAAGTGGTGATAATAAAATCCATCCTACTTAACAGGATAATTGTGAGACTCTAATGAGATAATGTATCTAAGGTATGATATAAATGCTAGTTATTAATATTATTGTTTTTCACATGGTTAAGAAGGAGTAAGAAATCAGACTCATTGTCAAATAGAAGGGCATTGCTTGGTTGGCTGAGAAAGAAGCAAGAAAAAAATTGACTTGAAATTCAGTTGCTTTGTGAAACAACTCAGAGAAAAGAAAGTATCTATTCTAGGGGAAGAACCTGATTTGTCCAGCATCTCTCAGGACAAGACAAAGGGTACAAAGAACCTGCTTGAATGGGTTACAGATTCCAGAATTACAGCATCTAATTCAACCAGTATCACAGAATCATAGAATTTGAGAGCTGGAAAGGACCACAGGGGCGATCTAACCTACATAGCAAAGGAATTCCCACTCTAATATATAAATCTTAACAAGCACCCCAAGCAAGCATCTCAAAAGCAGATATTTAGCCTCCACTTGAAGACTTAGGAAGCTCAGTACCCACCCCCATCCCACTTTTGAACAGCTCTATAACCTTTAGGAAACATTTCCTTATGCCAAATCTAGATCTTCCTCCTTTCAACTTTGACCCATTGCTCCTAGTTCTGCCCTTTGAGAACAAGCAGAGTAAGTCAAGTCTCTCTTCGATATGACACATCTTCAAATGCTTGAAGAGAGCTACCACCCCCCTTAAAGCCAACTCATCCTAAGGCTAAAGTCTCTGAGATCCTACAACTAGTCCTCACATATAGCAAGATCTCCAATCTCCTAGAAAGTATATTCCCATACTAGACACCCCTATCTGGATGTGATCCAGCTTATCACTGTCCTTTCTAAAATCAGGTGTCCAGAAGCTGTCTGACTTGGTCAGAGCACAGAAGGACCATATCCTATGTACTACGCAGCCAACAGTCACATTACATACTCTTTTTTTGGCTACCATATTGTACTGATGGCTTATACTGAGCTTGTAATCCACAAAAGCTCTCAGGTCTTATCCATACAAACTTCTAGCCATCACTGTTTCCTCTGATCTATGCTTGAGCAATTGATTTCTTAAAGCTAAGTATAAGATTTTACATTTAATCCTATTAGATTAATCTTATGAAGTGGTGTAATTGATAGAGGGCTGACCCTGGAGTCAGGAAGACTTGGATTCAAGTGCTGCCTCTGACAGTAACTAGCTGTGTGACCTTGGTCAAGTCACTTAAGTTTAGCACACCTGCCAAGTCTCTTAAGACTAAGTTGCAGAGCATTTACTGATATGTAACAATAGGCTTACAAAAATTAAGCACCTAGCATGGACCAGGCATTGTACTATTTTGTAAATATCATCTCATTTGACCCTCACAACCACCATGGGAAGTTGGTGCTTCTATTGTTATCTCCATTTTACAGTTGAGGAAACTGAGGCAGACAGAGGTCAAGTGACTTTCATAGAGTCACACAGATAGTAAGCATCTAAGGCCAGATTTGAACTCAGGTCTTCATGACTCCAGGCCAAGCGCTCTACATATTGCACAACCCGGGTGCCTTAAAAAAGCCACAAACCTAGACAAAAATAAAAAGACTCAACCTTTCTAGGCAGTAGAAAGACTAGAGGGATGGAAGCCCACAGATGTGAAAGAGAAGGACTCCAAATATGAAAGAAACACTGATAAAGACAAAAGAAAAGAGGGCCAGCTGATGGGGAAAAGGAGTTTTTTATTCTTCCTGTCTTAGATGAAGGAAACCACGGACTCCTATATGTCTACATCCATAGGAGAAGTGCCTTTTTTTCCTCCTTTAAGACCTACTCCCTTAAAAGCAACAGCGTAAAAAGACACCACCATTCTTATGTATACCTTCAGCTTCTGTCTTCATTGTGATCCTGGCTCGACCATCAGAGGAGTCTAGTTTCAAGTTGTAATGGTTCAGGAATAAAAGCAATTTGATGGAAAGTGAAAAGCAATGAAGGACCAATGCAGGCGAAACTACCTCTTGGAAATGAGAGGAGAGGTTCTATTTGGTCATGTTCAGTGGCCATGGGGCTTATTTCAATATCTAAGCTTCTGATTCCAACTGCCTCTCTCAAAGTTAATATATCACAAGAGCTCTTTCCTCTTGCAGATGGAATCAAAACACTCATCTCCCTCTGATGGTGTTGTCACCCCTTTTGTTTTTTGCTCATCTCTCTGCCTTCCTGCATGTGTCCTCTCTTTTTTTTCCTCTCAGAGCCTTGGGTACATGGAGTTCACAAGCTGCAGAATTAACCTTATTCTCTCTGAAAGGATCTTCAGACCAAAAAATTCCCTGTATCAAGGTAACACATCCCTGAAGATGACAAAGCGAGATCCAATCTCACTCATTTCAACTGAGTAGATCACAATTTAATCCATCAATAAGCTTTTATTACGCATCTCCTGTTACCAGATACCAGGCTAAGCACTGGAGATACAAAGACAAAAATGAAATGAATGTTGTTAGTTCAATTTCCCAGTGGATCATTTAGGTCTCTGTTCTGTGGTCACGGACTATACCCCTTACCTCCACTAGCCATCTTGTGAATGCATGCTGTTAGTCACGTGAGAGACTGTGCAAAAGGATGGGGATGGTTCACTGTGCATCCATTCCCACTACTGGTGAAAAGAACCAAAATCTGTGCTCTAAAACTGGTGGGTCTGTAGTGGTTTCCCTGGATACAAAGGTTAACCTATTATTACCAGTCTTAAGTTCAGTCCTGCTTTCCAGAAGAGCTATCCACCACCCAAAAAACAAAAAGATGTTAAGACAGACGTCCTAGAGAATCCACCCCAATGTAGATCCTGGTTTCCACCTACTCGTGACTTCTAAAAATGTCCTTTACATATTCACATTAGGAAACTTACCATATGTGGACATCAGAAGCCACTGAGCATTTCATCAAAAACCTGGAAATACATACAGAATCTGAAAAGATATCATATAGACTTAGTAATGAGTTATGGCACTAGTTTTCTGACCCTATGTTCTTGGGAATAAGACCTTGAGTAGGTCTTTTACCCTTTGGGGATCAAGGTTTTCCCAACTGTGCCATTAGCTAGATAATGTATAAAGACTCTTCCAGATCTAGCATTTTATGAGTTTAGAGCAATTTCAATTAGATATATATAATGCTTTTTAATAGATATCTAGGGGGAAAATATGAGTCAAACAGTGTGTTAATTGTTTTTAATCAAGTTCTCCTCTTGGTGTTCCATGCAAAATGAAGCCATGGCCAATTCATAGAGTTGAGTTCTATCATCTTTGTGATGATAGAAATTTTCAGTACTTCAAAAAGATCTGTGGTTTCATCCTAGTCAGTGCTCCCTCTACCAACATATATCACTACCCCACTACAGCTTGGTAAATGATTATTGAGAATTTCAATGGCCAAAAAATTTATCATCCTGCAATCAATGTGTAAATGAGTGTCTCCAAAGACTGGTGCTTGGAAGATAGGCACACAGTCCATTACTAAACTTCTACTCAAAGCTATTCCATCTTACTAGGACTTGGGTAAAATTAGGACAAGTATAATTAGCTCTTGGTATAATTAGAACTGGTACAGACTTTGAGAATAAAGGGTCAGCTTCATGTCACAAAAAGGAATCAGAGGAGGATGGGAGTAATGATTGAAGAAAATCAAAGAAAGATGAAGAAAATAATCATCACACTCAGGTCACACATGGCTACAAGGCCAGACCAGTCATGAAGATCCAGGATTGGGTCAATATTGTAGATCAAGTGAGATAACTGGATGAAATTTGAAATTTTATGTGAAAGGGGTTTACAAATCGTAAAGCACTATATAAATGTAAGGTTCCACTTCTATCACTAAGAAATATAATTCAGAGTCATAACACTGAAAGAAGCCACTCAAAGAAGAGATATTTACACACCTTAAAGCCAAGAAGACACAGGATGGGGGCAGCTAGGTGGTGCAGTGGATAGAGCACCAGCCCTGGATTCAGGAGGACCTGAGTTCAAATCCGGCCTCAGACACATAACACTTACTAGCTGTGTGACCCTGGGCAAGTCATTTAATCCCATTGCCTAGTCAAAAAAAAAAAAAAAAAGAAGAAGACATAGGACAAGAAGCCAAGATCATTGGTATAACAAAGAAAATCTCAAGAAGAAAAGAAGAGATCTAATACAATTCAGAAATTCTCCACGTAAGTAAGACAAGAGTAATTACCTAACAGGGTGGTCATGAGACCCAGATGAATTTGTTGCAACGTTTGGGTGTGGTTGACACAGCTGTGGACCACAAACATGCACAATTTGCATGCATAATTTGTCTTCTAGGGCTGTGGCTTTAAGCAACATGCTATTTCCAGACTAACTACCAGGTGGTACTTAAAGCTTGAGCAACAACAGCTCACTACAACCTATTTCTAGTGCTCTGGGTCCACGTTGAATTATCTCCCTAAAACCGTAATTTATTATAATGGCTTTAGTCACCATCCACTTGAGGGTCTCCGGTCTTGCTGTCATTCTCAGCAGAAGCCCAAAGAATTCATTCACTCCACAATTAAACTAAAAGAAATTTACTAAAGTAAAATGTAAAGGTGGTTGACAATCTGAAGTACCTTGAATAGCAACAGCTACTTCCAGCAAAGTCTGAATTTCTAATCTGCCTCCCAATAACCCTGTGACATAGGTACTTGAGGTATTATTGATCCTATTTATAGATAAAGAAACTGAGGCTCAGAGCAATCAGTGAGTCAGTAAGCATTTGTGAAACCCTTGCTATGTGCTATAGAGAGAAGGCAAAAATGACATGATCCCTTCCTTCAAGGTGTTTACATTCAACTGCATTGGAGATTTCATTTTTAATCAGGCAATTATATTGAGAGCTATTGGTTTTGCTTTCAAAAATAACAGGAAATAAAATATTTCAGATTTGCCCACATTTGACAATAGAAATGAAGCAAAGCTAAATTTCTATCTCTGAAAAGAAGAAATTCAGTTTTGTTCAAAGGTATTATTCTTTTTTCTTTTCCTTCTTTCTTTCTTTTGTTTTTTTGTATTTGTTTTTGTGCAGACCTGATTTTATCAGTTCAGAGGTACAACACTGATTATTTTTGAGCTGGGTTCATTGTTTGACCTGGATCAGAGGAGAGACTGCCTAGAAGGAGGCAGCGTGTCCGTTGTGGAAAAATACACTGATGAGTAACAGAATGAAGACAACAAAGCTTTCTCAATATTGAAAAATAAAACATTCTGAAGTAGGAAATAATCCAATTGATTTTTAAATGAAAATCTCTTGAAATGAAATGGCAAAAAAAATTATTTTAAATTTTTATTAGTTGAAAAATCATATGTGAAATTTTCCTATTTAACTGCATAAAATTAAATTTAAAAATTTGAATTGTAGAAAGCAGGAAGCTATTTTGACAATCTAATAAAAACAAAGCAAAGAAATCAGGTGGTATCTGGACCTACTCCAAGTGTTGGAGTTATATCTGTAGTTCCAATGAGAAAAAGATTACTAAGAAGAGCAACATTCACACTGGTTAGCCTCAATTTCTACATTTTAAAACTTTTGAATGTATTTTGCATAACATTTATGTTTAAATATAACTTCCTAGTATAGATTTACATGTTATTCCCATCTCTTTTTAAACACCGTGTTTGGGCAGAAGAGGGAATTTCAAGTGGGAAAGTCTAAATACTCCCAAGAGATTGAGTCTTTTTCTTCCAAAGTCATCTTCTATTGATGCTGGAGTAGAGAACTTCACCAGCCACGGTCCTGTCAGCTAACAGTCTTTGACCAAAAGCATTCAAGACCTGGTTTGAATATTGTGCTTCTGGTAACTTCAGTGCCAATGGTTGAGCAAATGCCAATTTTCCCATCATGAAATTTTTTTTCATGTGCCAATTCATTTGCATTTTTCAAATTCAGTTTTGATTAATTTTTCCCATCCCTAGTGAATATAAAATGGTACTAGAGCACTTTTCTCTTGGCAAACATACGAAAATGTCCAACTTAAACCTTGAGTACATTTGGAAAAAACAAGAACTAGTACCCCACAGAATTATCAGAACTTCCAGTTATATTTTCTCTCCTCATCCCACAATAAGAAAAAAAAAACTTACTAGCTTTGTGACCCTGGGCAAGTCACTCAACTTCCATTTGCCTCAGTTTCCTCATCTGAAAAATAGAGAAAATAATAACATCTACCTCCCAGGGTTTCTGTGAAGAACAAATGAGATAGTAATTGTAAAGTGATTATCACTGTGTGTGGCACATAGTAAGTGCTATATAAATGTTAGCTATTATTGTCATCATTATTTTTTATTATTACTAAAAATATTCCCTTAACACTGAGCTTCATTGAAAAATCCTTGAGCTCTGATTCTTAATGAGCGGCTTGGGGATGTGGCAGACCCTTTACCTCAGAGTGAGGAAGACCTGGGTTTAAGTCCCACCTCTGACCCATACTGAGCAAGTCCTAATTCCTCAGTGCCCCTGGTAACTCTCTATGATTCTAAATTGTGCAGAAAGTGCTCATCTCCATTAGTAGAAGTTTACTCACTAGGAGTAAACAAATAATACTACATCTTCTGGCTACTGTAACCATGCAAAGAGGCAATGTCGTTGTTCAGCCATTTTTTTTCAGTCATGTCTGACTCTTTGTGACCCCTTTTGGGGTTTTCTTAGCAAAGATACTGGAGCGGTTTGCCATTGCCTTCTTTAGGCCATTTTACAGATGAGGAAACTGAGGTAGACAGGGTGAAGTGATTTGCCCAGCATCACACAG
Organism: Vombatus ursinus; assembly: GCF_900497805.2. Taxonomy (NCBI): domain Eukaryota; kingdom Metazoa; phylum Chordata; class Mammalia; order Diprotodontia; family Vombatidae; genus Vombatus; species Vombatus ursinus. The sequence continues at coordinate 5,157,183 of NW_020954600.1, read as the reverse complement.
CTAGTAAGTATCTGATGCTGGATTTCAACTCAGGAAGATGAGTCTTCCTGACTCCAGGCCAGGCTCTCTATCCACTGCAACGCCATCTAGCTGCCCAAAGAGACAATGCAATAGAGTGGAGTCAGAGGAGCTGAACTTGAGCTTTGGGTTGGCCACTTAGACCTGTGGGAGCTTGGGAAGTCTGTTCTCTGGGCTTCAGCTCCCTCACACATAGAATAAATGGGTCTGATCAAATGATTTGTCGGTACCTTAGAGCTCTACATACTGTTCTCCTAAGAAATAAAGAAAGAATTATAATATAAATATTGACTATGCCTATATATTAAATAACAACAGCAAAATCTGATGAGCCCAAAGAAGAAAAAGTAATTGAAAGGTGACACAGAAGCAAAGAAACCGTTATTGTATTTCATTGAAGTTTTTGTGTTCTTTCTTTTTTAACAGACTTGGAATAGTTTGAGAAGTAATATGGATAGAGAAGGGGCATCTAGGTGGTGCTGCAGTGGATAAAGAGCCAGGCCTAGAGTCAGGAAGACTCATCTGTCTGAGTTCAAATCCAGCCTCAGACACTTCCTAGCTGTGTGACCCTGGGCAAGTCATTGAACTTCCTCTTTAAAACTCTAGGTTGCTGAGAAGATGCCAACCTATACTGCTAAAGGGAGTTTCCTCATCCAGGAGTACCCTAACTCCAATGAAATCACAGGTCTAGTCCCTGTGCAAATAAACAAACAAAATAAAAAATGAAACTCATTAGGCTGTAAGCCCCTTAAGGTCAGGGACTGGCTTTTGCCTTTCTTTGTGGCCCCAGTGCTTGGCACAAAGTAGGCACTTAATAAATGCTTATTGACCATTAACTGACTGATTTTAGTGTTTCATTTTTTAATTTTGTTTGCTTATTTGGATGGCGGTGCTTAAATGTATAAGAAAAATGATTTTGAAAACGTATAAGTAAATGCTATCGATCTACTTCCCTGCCTTAATTAAGTTCAATTGAGCAGGCATAACCTAATGTTTCTTGGATGATTTGGGATGCTGCTGTGTCTCAGGGTCATTAGCAATCAATAGAAATTCATCAGTCATACATCTATTCCTCGCAAAGCACTATGGGTTACTAAAGAAGCAAAAGATTGAGTGCTGTTGTGTCATTTACTGCCTACTTTGAGAGCACGTTCAGAACACCTCACTCCTCCATCCACTGAATCTACTCTAGATATGGATGGAGAAGATGGAGAAGACTGACTAATGTGGATTTTCTTCAGGATGTTCCCTGGAAGTTGTACTTTTTTAAAACTTAGATAACTCATAGCAGGCAGGTAGGTGGCATAACAGATAGAGCACTGGACCTGGAAAACCCAAGTTCAAATCTTACCTTGGACACTTACTAGCTTGCAACCCTGGGCAAGTCATTTACCCTCTGTCTGCCTCAACTTGCCCATCTGTAAAATGGGGGTAATCATTACCTCCCAGGGTTGTTGTGAGAATAAAAGGAGATCATCTGTGTAAAGTACTTTGCAAACCTTAAAGCACTATGTAAATGCTAACTATTGAAAATTATCATTAACCACCAGCTGGTTTTATAATAATAGCTGACATGCTGCAATTGCTTTAAGGTTTTCAAACACTACACACTCAACCTCATTTGATTTTCTATAACAGCCTTATGCAGCAGGATTATTCTCATTTTACAAATGAAGAAACTGAGGCTCAGAGAGAGAAGCGTGAAAACTCCTGTTTCCCAAATAGAAAATAGAATGAGACAGAGCAGGTACTCCTTTTAAAAGATTCACACTGAGTGACAGGCTCTTCCTGATCAGGAACCAATTAAGGAATTGCTTCATAATTCCATAGTGCCCAAATCCTTCAGCACTGGGCTACTTCCCTGGAAGTGGCCAGGATGCATGTTCGGAACTCCATGGGGCACACTCAATCCAAACCCCACTATGCATATATGGAGAGAGAGACAGAGACAGAGACTGAAAAACAGACAGAGACAGAGACAGACAGAGATAGAGAAACACAGAGAGAGAAAGAGAGAGAGAGAGAGAGAGAGAGAGAGAGAGAGGCAGATACAGAGAGAGATGCCTATGTAGGCACATATGTAATATTTACATATAAATTTATAGACACACACCCATATAATGGGTGTGACCTGATCAATTTGCCAAAGTTAAAAGATGAAGCCTTTATTCTTCTTTTGAAAAAAAGCTCTCATTTTAGGCAGAGCCCCAGTGATGTTTCACCTCACTCCAGAATCCTCCTCATTTCTAGGAAGGACCTCAACCAGGCTTCAAATCGCTCCTAGCTGAACTCTCTCCAAAATCTTCCTCCTCCTCTTTGCTGGAATACTCTGCCTTCTCCTTGTTTGCAGCATTTGTACCTTTCATTCCCCCCATTTTCAGTTCCTCTATATGGGCTACTTTCTCCTATTGGATTATAAACTCCTTGAAGACAGAGACTATCTTGCCGGAGTGTGTTTTTGTATTATCAGGGCTTAGCACAGCCTCTGAAACATAGTCAGATTAATAACATTTTCTCTAGTTAAAGAGCAACATCCCCATTGACATCATATTAAAGACTTTGATGATGGCCCCTGGAGGGGCAGGAAGAATAACTCTGCCCCAAGTATTGTTGAGTCAAGGATTATGGGAAACGAGCCTGATATCCATAAGAGGTTACCTTTACAGGGGTGGGGAACTCGCGGCCTCGATGCCACATGTGGCCTTCTAGGTCCTCGGGTGCAGCCTTTTGACTGAGTCCAAGTTTTACAGAACAGATCCTTTTATTAAGGGGATTTATTCTGTGAAGTTTGGATTCAGTCAAAGAGCTGCACTTGAGGACCAAGAGAGCCACATGTGGCCTCGAGGCAGCAGGTTCCCCACCCCTGCTAGACTTTGCCTTTATAGGGAATACAAACAAGAGTTGAGTTCAGAGCAGAGACATAACAAAGACAAGGCAGAAATCATGCATTAAGTGTTTGCTATGTTCCAAGCACATAGTCACTGGTCAAATCAGTCAATACTTAAAGAAATTAATTCAGTTTATCATTGGAAGGCCAAATGCTGAAACTGAATCTTAACTACTTTGGCCACATAATGAGAAGACAGGACTTATTGGAAAAGATCTTGATGTTGGGAAAAATTGAAGGGAAAGGGGGATGGCGAAGGATGAGACGGATAGATACTATCATGTAAACAACAAACATGAACTTGGACAGACTTAGAGAAATAGTGGAGAAATAGAAGAGCCTAGCATGCTATGGTCCAGGGGGTCACAAAGAGTTAGATACCACTGCAAACAACAACAAAATGTGCTAGACACTGAGTATGCCCCCAAAATGGTTAAATATGATTTATACAGCCTTCCCAGAGAATCTCTTGGTTCCGGGTACAGTACCCATGGAAAATCAGTGACAAAGTAGCCCAGGAGATCTTGGGGGAGGACCACCCAGCCAAAGAGCTCCTAGCCCCAGCAGGAGCTCCATTCAAGTTTGTAAGTCAAGGCTTTTAGAAAGAAGAGGAGAAACTCCATCACCTCAGCAGCTAAAGGAACAGAAATAGCCACATTGTGGAGAAGCATGCTTGGCCATTGCCCTCCACTGAGTTACATGAACTGTATAAATCCTATAGGAAGGAGTCTAAAGTTCAGAATTCCATTCTAGGTGAACCTCAACCTTAGGGTCTAAGTCTGGGGGTCGTGTAGGTTGACAGTCCCCCAAATGAGAAAATATTTAAAGTAGCTAAAGTTGATCCTTCCCCTTCTGATGAGCCCTATCTTCCCAGGACCTATAAGATCCTCCAGACTCAAAATGTTCAGAATTTGCCTAACCACTCCTGGTCTCCAGTAATGCTCCAGGCTTGGCTCTCCATTCAGAATGGTCATGAATCCCATCCAAGACCTCCATCAGACCTCTACCTTCTGTGGCCAATTCACCAACGAGAGAGTTAAGACAGTAACTTCCACCACTGGCAGGAAACTGTCACTCCTTCCCAATACATCTGCATGAAAGGTCAGTCAGTGTTTCACTGTTTGACTAGAGGGGAAAAGAAGGAGTTGCCCCTAGGCCAGCTCAGAGCTCCAGGGAAGCCCTGGCTAGATTACAGGGCTTCAATGGACACACAATTTCCTTGATGGTAGCACTGCCTTTACCATTGCTGATTAAAACTCCTCCTCACCTTCTGATCTTCTATAATCCTTGTTCACAATGTCCTGTAAATCTTCCATAGAAAATTTATATGACAAAATTGTCTTAAAAATAACTCCTAATAATACTTGTTTCCTCAACATTTTTCTCTGTCATAAAATTATATATAGAAGGGGGAAAGCATTGTGGCTAATTCGGGAACATAGGTTTGAAACTGGAAGGGATCTGAGAGACTATTCCAATTTCCTTATTTTACAAATGAGGAAACCAAGGCCCAGAAGGATTAAGAGACAGGACTAGGGTCACATAGGTGCTAAGTAGCAAGGTTACTTAGCCAAGGATGTCTCATTCCAAATCCAATGTTCTTTTCCACTGTCCCACTAGCCTGGGTTCAGTTGAGTTCTATACCAGTTAATCAAGGGAACCAGAAAACAGATAAAAGGCTAGGAGGCGGGAGGACCCAACACACACTCAGGCCGCAGCAACCCTCTCACATTCTCCTGTCTTCAATCTCCTTTAGCAATTAAAAGACAGCACACCCTTATCCTGAATAGAAGTTCAATTAGATCCAATAATGAAATCATCAAGTGTTACTGAGGTGGAACTTGGCAGTAATTAGTTTTTTGATACATAAATACAATTTCTAAATGCAATTTGTCCCGGAGCTGAGGCTGCTGATTCAATCCTCAGTGTTTGCTATTTCAACAGATCGCTGTGTGTACTGAACTGGATTCCAATTCCTCAGGGAAGAGGTTTTCTAAGGACATGGCCATGTGGACAGGCAATGTCCAGGGATCAGTATGTGTTGGCCAAATAGGAATTGGCCAACTGTCCATTTGGGGGTACAGAAGCCCCTTCTCTGATCTCAATGACATGCACACAGTTTTTATTGACAGCCAAGTCAATTAAATCACTCTCTACCTCTATTCCCCCCCCTTCTTTCTTAGCACTTCCTTCTCCCAGTTGATAATAATTCCTTACATTTGTATAGACTTTTACAGGTTACAGAGTGGTTTTAAGCCCTGTATATCACATTAACCTCCTAATTACCCTGTAAGTTCTATAGGGAAGGTATTCTCATTACTTCCATTTTACAGATGGTGAAACAGACTCAAAGGCTTAGGTAAGTCAAAGGATCAACATTATGGCCCTCTGACTGTTAGTCAAGTGCTCTTGCCTGGTACAACCTGGCATAGACACGTTTTTCCTCTTTCTCCCCTTTTGAATTTGGCTCTCACACTACTTCTGCTATATCAGACAAGTCATTTAACCTCAGAGGTATCAGTTTCTATAGCTATAAAAGAAGGAAGTTGAGCTAATAATAGTAGCTACCACTTTGTTGTTGTTGCTGAATCATTTCAGTCATATCCAACTCTTTGTGACCCCATTTGGGGTTTTCTTGGCAAAGATACTGGAGTGGTTTTCCATTTCCTTCTCCAGCTCATTTTACAGATGAGGAAACTGAAGCAAACAGGGTTAAGTGACTTGTCCATGGTCAAGTAGCTAGTAAGTATCTGAGGCTGGATTTGAATGCAAGAAGATGAGTCTTTCTGACTCCAGGCCTGACTCTATCCACTGTGCCACCTAGCTGCATTTATATAGTGCTTTAAGATTTGCAAAGCACTGTACATATGTCACTTGATCTTTTTAACAACACTGGGAGCTGGAGAGATTAGCAGGGGTGGGGAACCTGTGGCCTGGAGGCCATGTGGCCCTCTAGGTCCTCAAATGTGGCCCTTCTGGAGGACCTAGAGGGCCAAGTGGTCTCCAGGCCACAGGTTCCCCACCCCTGGATTAGGGTAATATATTCTGGGCTCATAGAAATTATATAAAAATCATGTGCATTTCTATAGCCCTTAAGGTTTGCAAAATGCCTTATACACATCATTTCATTTGGTCCTGACAATAAACCTACCACAATCCAAGGTCTAAATGATCATGCTGAAAATTTAACCATCCCTGAGAAGAGTCCAAGTGCACCCAATCCTCCAACGTGAAGTCCATAGCTATATCCTCAAATACCAGATTACTGGTGGTTCTCAGCTGTCAGGAGCATGGGGGCCATGCTGTCCTCCTCACTAAGGCCACTTCTCTGGCAAAGGCAGAAGGTAGAGCCAAATAGCTCATGGGATACAGCCCCAGTGTCAGCAGGCCATCATGAGAAAGAGGGATAGGATTGTTCTCTTTGATTGAGAGAATTAGGAGCAACATTGGAAAGTGACAGAAAGATGTTTAAACTCAATGTGGAGAAAACTTTCTAAAAAGGGATGTTCCCCAAAGCAGAAAAGATTGGATCAGGAGATAGTGAGTCTAGTTCACAGGAAAACTTGAAGGAAAAGCTGGATAGCTCCTTCTGAGTGAGGTTGGAGTGGTATTGGTTCTGGGGTTTGGGTTTCAGCTAAGGTCTATAGGGAATCCCACTCTGAGATTCTGGGAAGGTGTGATTTTCCAGAGTTCATACTTCCCACAGGTGTGAATCTCTATGGTCAGGGTTGTGGTCAGAGGCTGATATAATTTTCAGAGGAGCCAGAGTCCTGGAGCTAGAACCTGGCAAAGGCAGTACAGCAGAGAAGCTGAGAAACCCAGCCTTTAAAGGGTCATGGAGAACAGTGACAGCCCTGTCAGTGAAGTAGGAGCAAAGACTGAATGGAGACTGTTCAAGGGCATGCAGGCCCTTCTGACCTGCCCAGTCTGTGGGGGCTTCTTCAGTGACTCTGTAACAGAGCATTCTGGCAGCACCTTCTGCCAGGATTGCCTTCCTCAAGAATCTCAGCCTCCATACCTCCTCTGTACCAACCCAAAGATGCAGAATATGGTACAGATGACCAAGCAGCTGAAGCCATTCCATGAGGAGAACCAACCCATCCTAGAAGCATTCCTCTAGTGTACCAAGCATCAGGAATACTTGAGCTTTTTCTGTAGAGAAGACAATGAGAAAATCTGCCTGGGGTACAGGTACTCCAGCCTTCATGAGGGCCATACGCTGACCCCACTACAAGATCTAAACACAAAACAAGAGGTAGGTGCACTGGACACAGAACAGAGTAAGTCTGTTTGCTGAAAGGATCCTGCAGTGAGCCAAATCTTGCTCACTACCAGATGCCTTTGATGGTGTTCCCTAGCTGACCTTGCTGAGCTGTGCACCCCAATCCGGCCTAAACCATCCTTGCAGTCAACTGTTCCAACAAAACGTCTTGCTTCAGTGCCCCACTTGCTCCTGGGAGGACTGGCCATCCTTTTTCCTGACCCCTCCCCAATTCTCTCCTTCGTGGTTTTCAAGCATAAATCTCCCCAGCCTCTCCTGGGCTGTGGCTCCTTTGTACTTTGTACTGGGGTGCCTCGAGACTAGTGTCTCATTTTGCTCCTAATAAAATTTTTCTGCTGTCAAAAAAAAAAAAGAAAATCTAACCATCCTCTCTTCAGAACCTGTAAGAGCTGGCAATAGTTCAACCCTGAATGCTTCTGGTCCAGGCACCATCCCATGAGAGCTCATGATTTTGTCATTGTGTTTTTAAAAAAACCCTTTGCCAGCTCTGGAGTCACACTATTAATCTGGACTCCTCAACTACTTTAAAATTTAATTGCCCTTTAAAAGCTTTGCCTCTCCCTCAGAAGAGGTTACTATCATATTTATCAGCTCCCTTCAGATTGAGTTTGAAGTATTCTTGGATACTCTGATGGATTTCTCATCTCATCAATGTGCAGGGATTCTTAACCTATTTTTGAGTCATAGACCCCTTCTCAGAATAATGCTTTTAAATGCATGAGATAAAATACATAAAATTACATAGTACACCAATTCTATGGAAATATCATTATCATTTTTAAAATGCTTATAGAAACCCTCTCCCCAGAGTAAGAGCTACTGATCTGGGAGAAGGGCCCCAGCATGTGGGAAGGAGGTATCATTGAAGAATATGTCAAGAGGACATACATACATGGGGTTTTGTATGGGATGTGAAGGTACAGAAATGGACTGGAATCTACACTATTTGAAAGAATCCCCACATTCAGAGGTTATTAACCTGGGCTTCAGGTCATAGGTCACCAGATTGCCAAAGGGGTCCGTAACATGAAAAATGTTAAGAATCCAAGATCTAACTGCATATCGCAATCTGGACAATTGACATTCTTAATCAACTTGGTTTTTCCTAGACCCACATATTGCAAATAATTTAGTCCTGAACTGCTTGGGGTATATCTCATGGTGACACCCAAGAGTTCAGAGAACTATTTCCATTGGTGTCAGTACTGAGTCTCCTTCCTTTTGCCCTCTAAATGCATCCATTCCCCAATGGAGGAATCCATGTCCTCTGCTCTCATAGCTCGTCTAAGATTTCCCTAGAGAATCTCATCTACTCAAATGGATTCAGCTCTTACATCTCTGAGGCTAGCTCCCAAATCTCTGTCTCTACTTCCAGCCTCCCTACCGAGCACTATCCCATCCTGCATTTCCATTTCGCTGCTGGATATCTCAATATGAACAACTCAGCAGCAGTACTGACTCAACAAGTCCCAAACCAAACTTGCTATCATTCCTAAAATCAGCTTATCTAAAGGATGGCAACCAGGCCTGGGAGGGGACCCTAAACCAGGGCTTGGGAAATAGATTGAAGGAAGTAGGGATATTTAGCCTAAAGAAGAGAGAGAGCTGTTTTCAAATTTTTGAATGGTTGTCCACGGAAGAGTGACCAGTTAGGGGAAGTTCCATTGAAGTATTTCAACTCAACATGTGGGGAATGTCTCTGTTTTGACAATGGGCAACCAGAGCTGTCTGAGAATAGCATAGCTTGATTGCCTCTGGAGGCTTTCAGGCGAGGACGAGAGAGACACTCCTTGGCAATTCCATTTCCAGTTGATGTAATTCCTGATCAGGCATGAGTTGGACTAGATCCCCTTTCAAATCTCTCCAAAATCTAAGATTCTATCATTCTTAATTATGGACAAATGAGGGAACTGAGGCTCAGGGAATTTAAGTGACTTGACCAAGTTTATTCATTCTGGTAAGTAGTAGAAGTGGGAATCAAACCCAGGCGTTCTGGCACCAAGGTCAGTGATTTCTCCATTATACCACAGTCATCACCATGTGGTTAAGTTGTTTTTTTTTTCTTATCCTCATGACCAGAGAGCAATCTGGCTCCAGTCTCCTTTCCCATGAAATTCTCTTTAACCCTCTAGACGTTCTTGTCAGACTGCTTTATTACTCTTCTTCATGTGTAATATTGAGGCAGCTAGATGGTGCAGTGGATTGAGCATGGGCTTGGAGTCAGAAGACCTGTGTTCAAATCTAGGCTTAGGAACTTACTGGCTGTGTAAACCTGGGCAAGTCACTTAACCTCTTTTTGCCTCAGTCTCCCCATATAAAAAGTGGGGATAATAAGCACTTCCTTCCCAGGGATGTTGTGAGGATCAAATGGGATAATTGTAAAGCACAGCGCTTATTTACTGTTGTGGTGGTGGTACTTGTGATTGTTATTGTTGTTGTTACTATTATTATTATTGTATTACCATCTTCTGTTTATGTACCTTTGCATCAGCAGCTCCCAGGCCTATAATACATCCAAGCCTTCCTCACTTCCAACTGTTAGGAACCAAAATTGCCAACTCAATTTGTGTGCCAATTCCTACATAAAGGCTTTTCTGATCCCCCCACCCCAACTGCCATGGCCATCTCAAATTATTTTGTATCTACTTTGTATATTCTTTGTGTTTACTTACGTGAAGTGTTTTGCCCATGTAGGTTACATGTGTCCATGTGGGTCCATCTAGATGTGACTCACAAGGAGGCATGAATAGATATCTCTATCAAGAGAGACTGATTCCTGCCAAGAAGAAAAGCAGATTGGGGCTATAAGTCTAACCCCTCTATTCTCCTCCAAGATAGGGTATCAGACTAGAATTACATATCTCCACTTCTCTAAATATTGTTCATCTAGTTTTAGGTTCAAGCTGTGCTCCTGATTACTATCCTTTTAATGGGGAAGGAGTGCCCCCAAGGGCACTATATATCCAGACTTGGTGTTTTTTCCACTCAATGCCAGTTACAAAAAAAACTACAAATAGTGAATAGGAAATAAACCCATTTATCCAAGCTGATAGTAAACAGAAATCCAAAAACTTATACTAATGAGAATGTTCCAGCCAAAACACAAAGTGAATGAACTCTCCCACTGGGAGTGATATCTCAGCTCAATCAAGAGAAAGAATCTCAGATCTCACCCAAGGGGAAATTTCCCAAAGTCTATAGTATAGTAAGCCAGGGGTAGTGACATGATCAAAGCTCTGCCTTCTCTACATGTCAGTTTCTTCCCAGAGACTTTCTCCACATTCAAGGACCTCTCCCTGAACAGAATTTGGAACCAGCAGAGTATTCTCTCTTAAAGCTGGAAGCCAAAAGACCAGGGTCTCTCTTCTTCGAAGCTCTATTCAACTATTCCCCTTATGCAGGCATGGAGTATTTAGTGATCAATCTCCACTACTGAAAAGAGCCTTATGCAAATAAGCCCCCGGGTTACACTTCCAGGACACTTGCATGTCATTTTCCCTAATAGAATATAAGCTTTTTGAGGGTAAGGACATCCCAGTTTTTTGACTCTGAATCCCCAGCCTGGTTCATAAAGAGTGCTTAATAAATGCCTATTGAAGTAATTGAATGAAGTACTCAGAGGGCAAGAACTGCCCTTGGGTCCCCCGAAGTATAATTCAGAATCTTATTCATTGTAGGTTATGAACCCATGCCTTTGGGCTCCAAATCTAATGCTCTTTCCAACGAAAGATGGAAAGGACACAAGATCCTTCCCTATCTTGGCTCTGCTACTGTCCCCATCATGTTGCTTGTTTAGGAAAGCAATAGTCTCTCTGTCCTCCACCCCAGTAAGAACAAACCTGAAATCTCTTGTTCCATTCTGGCAGCCATATTTTAGGAAAGACATTTACAAGCTGGAGAGTACCCCAAATAGTGAAGGGCTTTCAATTCATGCCATATAAAGATGACTAGAAGAAATTGAGAATGTTTAGCCCTACAAGAGAAGATTTATGGTGGATATTATACTCATCATCAAATATTTGAGGTAGTATAGGATGCAAGAATGGTTTCAGGGATCTGAAAGGAGCAAAAATGTCAGGGACTAGAGGCCATAGGGCTTCCCCATTGGATTTACGGCATAGATGGGCCAACCTGGGGCAAAATTGGAAAGTAGTGCTAAAGTCTTGATTCTGTCCCTGAACAGATGGGTTACCTTAACCAAGTCATTTCACCTCTCTCAGCCTCAGTTTCCCCAGCTGTGCAAACAAGGAGTTGAACTAGATAATCTCTAGTTCAGCTGTCTAGAGAGGCAATGTGGTGAAACAGATAATCAGTGCCAAGTGACTTTATCTATTCAGAGCCTCAGTTCCTTCATCTGTGAAACAGGGATTTCAATTCAGCAAGCATTTCTTAAATATCTGTTTCTTAAATTTCTTAAATTTCTTAAATATCTGTTATTGACATATTTTGTGCTGGACACACACATACACACACACACAGACAATGAAAGAGTCTTTGCTCTCAAGGAGCTTACATTCTATCAAGGGGATATGTGGCTCAAATAAACAATTCCAAAGTAATGGGCAGCAGGGGAGATAGATGAGCCTGTAGCACCTACCTTACAGGGTTGTTGAAGATAATGAGATAATATGTGAAAGGGCAGTATAAATGTTACTTACTGTTATTATTCTACCTTACCTCTTTCCTTGGCTCTATTTAGTCTACTGTAAGGGGAAAGGGGCAGATGGAAAGATGGAATTAAGGTTCCCAGTGGCAACTGCTGAATGGGAAGAGAGAACAAAATCAAGACACAGAACTTTCTTTTTTATTCAATATTTTATTTTCCCCCAATTACACTTATAAATAATTTTTAACATTTTTTTTTTATTTTAGTTCCAAATTCTCTCCTTCCCTTTCATCCCCCCTCACTGAGAAGGCAAGCAATTTAATATAGGATATACATGAAGACACAGAACTTTCAAGGGAACAACAATAAAATGTCAGCCCAGGAAGTGGCAGAGGGGAAAAAAATAGTGATTTAATGCAAATAATGTGCAAATAATAAGCAAACTATATGTAAATGGATACCTCCTCCCTCCCCCAACCTCATGCGACTGGATGCTTCATGTTACTGAAGAAAACTTGCTAATACCCTGTAACAGTGTCTGCTTTTTCTACCCAAGGCAAGTTTAGAGAAGTACAGACAGACCTATAGGCAGAGATGACATAAGATGTATATCCAGGGCTCTGGTCTGCCCCGAGCCCTCAGTATTGACCAGTGTTGCAGGGTTGTTGGAGGATGTCTTCATATGAACTGAGCGCTGGGGGAATGAATCTCGTTAACAAGTTATCAGGTTCAGTGGAATTATCAGACCTGTGCTTTAATAACTTCCTGGTTTTTAATACCTGAGCCCGTAAAGATGCTGGAGAAACCACAGAGGATGGAGGCCAGCTGGGACTTGGGAAGAGAATGCAGTTGTCCGGGGAGTGGAGCTGGAGGAAACAGCCTGATTGGGACTCCGGGATGTGCTTCCCTGGAGCTGAGGACCGACATGGGGCTAGACAAATGGAGCAGCTAGGGACAGCCTGTGGCCAGACTGGGGAAGTTTCTCTTCAGAGCCTTGTCCTTTCTCCAGGTCTCCAGGACCCAGAGGGAAATGACATTTAGGGCAATTTCTGGCCACTAGTGGAAATATCTGGATAACTATAGGGACCAACCCAGAGCCTATGTGAGCTGCTTTCTACTTCCACTACAGACAAGTCTCTTCAAAGAGAGAGGAGGTAATCTTGGACTAGGAAAAAATGTCAATTAGAGAGTTCAGGTTCAAATCCTCCTGCCTCGGCTCTTTCCTGCTTATATGACCTCAGAATGGAAAATAAAAGTAGATCTTTGTTTCAATATAATTGGTTTTATTTGCAATCCTATGTCCTTTAAAACATTATTATTGTCAGAAGGGTTTCACCAGCTGGCCCGGAAGTGTCCATGATACAAAAACAAAAGATTCAGCACTCTTGGGCTAGTAGGTCTCTTAAAGTCCCTCCAGATCCTATTTCTAGAAGTCAGAAAACCTAAAGAGTCTGGGCTCTGCCACTCACTGGTTGGGGGACCATGGACAAGTTCCTTCACCTCTCCAAACCTCAGTCTTCCCCTCTCTGAAATGGGCACATCTACCAGAGATGTCATGAATCTTAACAGAGCAAATGCATCTGAAACCCTTGTAAACACAGATGGGAGCTATTATTGCTACTTCTGCTATTAATAATGTAATCTTTAACTGTAAAGCACTGTATAAATATAAGATATTCAGGAGCCTGCGGGAAAGAAAAGATGTTAAATCTTCAGTTGGAGCATTTACACCCTGGAAATTAGCAAACACTGCAAATCTTGGCTTGATTTTTTGTTTGGTTGATTTTCTAGATTTAAGAAAGTGATGGGGAAAAAAGCGTAAAGAATGCAGATTAAACTTAATAGTGTATCCTGCCTGCATGCATTTTTTTTTCCAGAAGCCAGGTGTTAAACATGTACCAGCACCCCCCTGGTTGGGCCCACAAGAATAACAAATGAGAGTCAAATCAACCTACCCACGAGGAAGTGACCATACCTTGTCTTCATCCTGCCCTGCCCCTGAGTTTCCCACCCAAAGAAAGTACAGAGAGAGATTGAGCTACTTAAATTTCTGAATGCAGTACCATGATTTCTGCCAAAGAGTGTTCTCAGAATCAGGCCCCGATTCTTGGGAGTGAGCTAATTTGGTCTTGTAAATGAAAATTATGTTACTGAGCATGAATCAGAATTTTTCTTGTTTATTGTTCATTTCAGTCACGTCCAATTCTTTGTGACCGTATTTGGAGTTTTCATGGCATAGATACTGGAGTGGTTTGCCATTTCTTTCTCCAGCTCATTTTACAGAAGAGGAAACTGAGGCAAACAGAGTTGTGACTTGCCCAGGGTCACACAGTTGTCTGAGATCAGATTTGAACTCAGGTGTTTCTGACTCCAGGCCCAGCAGGCTATCCATTGCACCACCCAACTGCCCATGAATCACAATTACTGACATTGATACCTGGGACCACAGGATCGTGGCTCTAGAGATGGAAAGGGCCTCTGAAGCCACATAATCTGACTCTTTTGTTTTACAGATGAGGAAACTGACGTACAAGGAGGCCAAGGGATTTGTCCAAGGTCACTCAGGTAGTAAGCATCAAAGGTAGGGCTTAAACCCAGTACCTCTGACTCCAAAGTCAGCGAGCTCTCCATAAATATCTTGAGGTTTGTAAATCACTTTAACATACTTTTGTTATGTTCATTCTACTGTTCACTCAATGCATTCTCATAGTAACCTTGTCAAATAAAAACTACCAAAATTGAGGTGAGAAAACCTGAAGAATCTGGGCCCTGCCACTCACGGGTTTGGGGATCATGGACAAGTCCTTTCACCTCCCCAAACCTCAGTCTTCTCCTCTGTGAAATAAGTGCATCTACTTTGTAGATTTTTACAACTGTGTAAACTGAGGCTCAGAAGAAGTGACCTGACCATGATCACACAGGGGTAGGATTTGAACCTGGGTACCACCTAACTTCAGGTTCAATATTCTTTCTACTCGGTCATGCTAGACTGTCATAGACGGTATTACTAATTAGTGGGGTTGGTTTTTCTCCATCTAAGAAATGGGGAACAATTAGTTTTTCTGTCTTTAGGCTCTGGCTGTTGCCTAGAGGATTAAACTACTCTTCCTGCTATTCCTCATACATGACATTCCAATATTCCTTTTCCCACCACCATGTCTTTGCACAGGCTGTACCCTGAGTCTGGAAGATTTTCTTTCCTTACCTGAACCATCTTAAAATCCCACACTTCTTTCAAAGCACAGGTTCCATGCCTTAGCCTACTCAAGACTTTTCTTGATCACTCCTGTTATTAATATACTCTCCCAATTAAATTATTTAGCATAATTTCATAATTATTTATCTCTACCCCTACTATACTCTGGCTCCTCAATTGAATGTAAGCTCCTTAAGGACAGAGAATTCCATTCTTGTCTTTGTATCCCTGGGTACCTAGCACTGTGCCAGGCATGCAGTAGGCACTTAATAAATGATTGCTGCTTGATTTATTAATTGACTTAGAGTTCACTTTCTTTCCTGCCTGTGGTTGAATTCATGAAGAGTGTCACCCATAAAAGGAATCTTGAGCCTTGGATTTGTAGCCAGAAGACCTGGATTCATAACCTGACTCTGCAACTTATTACCTAATATGCCTTTGGTCAAGTCCGGGCCTCAGTTTCCTGCTTTGCAAAGTGAGTGGGTTGAATGAAATGATCTCTGAGGACCTTTCCAGTTCAAAATCTATGATTAAAGGACGAGAAAATCTTCAAGATCCTCTCTAGCCCTTTTGTTCAATTGTGTCTGACTCTCTGTGACCCTGTGCACCACACTATCTGTGGGGTTTTCTTGGCAAAGATACTGAAATGGTTTGCCATTTCCTTCTCCAGTGGATTAAGGAAAACAGAGGTGAAGTGACTTGCCCAGGGTCACACAGCTAATGAGTGTCTGAGGTCAGATTTGAACTCATGTCTTCCTGATTCTAGGCACAGTGCACTGAGCAACCTCGCTGCTCTAAATCTCACTAGATTCCCATCTATGGAGGTTTGCCTATTCCCTGACTAATGAACTCATTTTAGAAGGGAATCAAAAGCCCACTCATTATAACACTGAGGCTTGAACCACCCAAGATGTGCTATGTAGAAAGCAATAAGCTTTTTCTTCATCTCCCCCATTCTCCCTATGAGCTCTCACACCCAAGGGTGGTGAAAGCTCAATAGTGGTTGGATTCTGTCAAGAAGGAGCTGATGCGTGTTGTCCAAAAGAATGAGTAGAAACAGATTTTAGTCCCTTGGACTTCAACCCAAAAGCACTTTCCTATCTTTAAAAGAGGGAAGGCTAGACAGAAAGACAGTTAGCAGCCCCCTCGCTATTTTCCTGGGAGTTAATGGAGCATGGGGAGGAAGATGTTCATTCTACCATATACTCAGCAAAAACAGATGCTTTTAAGCTATGGCCAAGAGACACCAAATGATGGTCTTAAAAAAAAAATTTGCCCACGTGAAAAAATGAGGAATTTCAGAAGACCTTTCAGTTTGGCCCCAGTGTTAAATTCTGTGCTTGGGATGTTGTATCTATTGACAAGGATGATGATGAGTATGATGAAGATGCATCAATTGGCTTTGCAGTTGATAGGCTTTTAGTGGATATATATATAGAGAGAGAGAGAGAGTACTACAATTTTCAGGGACCTCAGAACATAGAGCACAGAATGTCAGGGCTGGAAGGGATCTCTATTCACTAAACTACACTACCTCTCATTACAAAGTCATCAAAGAAATATCACATTCAAAGTTTAATGAGAATTCATAGGCCAGAAAGATCACTTCTTCAAGGGGATAGGAAGAATCCATGAAAACTTCACAGAGGAAGTATAATTTCAGTTTGACTGACAAAAATGGGTCTTTCATTGTTAAAATATAGACTTGGGAAAGGTAATATTTGTTTCTACTTCAGTATGAATGCATTTATCAAAGAGTAATCCAAGCCCCAAAGCCCATTGGTTTGAGACTGTCTCCCAAATGGTAAGAACTGATTACTCTCTGCCCTGCACCTGTGTGAGGAGTAGATCCAATTTTTAAGAGAGGGAGTGAAGGGGCAGCTAGGTGGCACAGTGGATAGAGCACTGGCTCTGGAGTCAGGAGGACCAGAGTTCAAAAATGGCCTCTGACACATAACACTTACTAGCTGTGTGACCCTGGGCAAGTCACTTAACCCCATTGCCTAGCCAAAAAACCAAAAACAAAAAAAGAGGGAGTGAAAAAAGATCTGCACTTAACACTCTCTTCAGGTGCTTCTGGTTTCCAGCTTCAAGAAAAAAGATGGATGATACCAAACCTGCTTCAGGTTGCTGAAGGGAGAAAAAGACTCTGGGGGAAAGTTGGCATGAGAGAAGGTGGCAGTCTCCATTATATCCCTATACCCAGCTTACTACATTAGAGACTTCAGGGAATTTCCCCTTAAGAGAAATTCAGTACTGTCTTTGACTGAGATGAGTTATTGTGCTCTGGGAGAGCACCTTTACTCTCTATTGTCTGGTACATATTCTCCTATGTCTACATTCTCTAATTTCCATTTTGCTATTGATTTGGAGAAATGGGTTTCTTTGCTATTTGCTATGTGTGTGATCTTTCTGGAATTGGCATTAGGGAGGAAAGAGAGTCATACTTTGGATATAAAACTTGGGATGCTCTATTCCCTGTTAAGAAATAGCAATCATGAGTTTCGCTTGAAGCTGAAAACTACACCTCCTAAATTAACAATATTTAAGGGAGCTGATAGATATAATTGTAGCCCTATACCCCCTCCCTCTGAGGAGCAGAGAGGGGCAAGTTTCTGGGCCCCCAACCTCCTGCTTCCCTTCCTGGCAAGAATTAATCTTCCTTGGAGAAAGGTAAGGGAAAGAAATGCTAGAGTTATATCTATTCTGGCCTTACTGAGAGCCAAACTGAGACAACTGTACGACAAAAGGATCATAAATTAAGAGTGAGAAGAGATCCTAGGGATCATTTAATTCAATCTTTTCATTTTATAGATGAGAAAACTGTGGCCCAGAAAGGGCAAGCAGTTTATCTAGAGTCACACAGGTAGTAAGCATCAGAGCTAGGACCTTTGACTCCTGATCAAGCATTCTTTCTCCTGTACCACAGTCGTCCTGACATGCTTCCCTGAAAAACAGATCGTGAGAAGAATAGGGAATGAGGAGTTTACAAGACAAAGCAGAGCTGTAACTAGGGTAGTGGTCTGTGGCTTTGCGCCAAAGTGCTGAAATTTAGAGGGTGTGGACTGTATACCTCCAGCGCTGTAAGAACAACTAAGTTCAGCTTTCATTTTCAAGGATTACTACTGAAAATCGAATGCTATCCCCTTCTCCTTCCTCCCCCAACCCCATTTCAGCTGTAACCTGAGTCAGCTCCTCTCCAGCCTCACCCCAGCAGAAGTCTCATGGTGCTTCATCCAAGCAAATGCGAATTGACAGCACGTTTTGTGCCACTTGCCTCAAGAGCAAAAAAATTGCTAGTTAAAGCTCTGATAAGAATAATAAAAGTTATATAAGAGCAGGAATAAAGTAGCCAAGGATGTGTTAACAGGGTGGGGGGAAGCAAAGTGCCATAAAACCTAAGAAATAACCTGGCTGTCCTCAGAGAGGGCAAATACTGTGGCTTAAAATAATAATTCGCATCTCCATAAATACTTTAAAACTTATCGAGTTCTTTCCTCTCTGAATTGTTTTCTCCACTTTAAGGATGAGCAGGACAAGTGAACAAGCATCTATTAAGTGCTCACTATGTGCCTGGTGCTGGGATTAGCATAGGGATACAAAGAAAGGCAAAAAACCTGTCCCTAATCCCAGGGAGCTCATAGTCTAAACAGCCTGAGAGTCAGAGATGGGAGAGGACTACCCCAGAGCAGGCTCAAGGAAGGAAGGGAAAAGTAAGGCTAATGCTCCAGAGACAAGTTACTCCTCTGTCTGCCCTGAGAGACAGGATTGGTATTCATTAAACCAACATTCTGCAAAGTTTTGGCACCAAAGCATTAGTAGTTGGTCCCACAAACTTTACCGCACAGATACCAATTATACTGTAACTCCCAACTAAGGGGAAACTCATCATTTCAGTGTAATATAATTATATTAAGTAACACTAGTCATGTCAGTTCAGAGACTAGGCCAGCTTGTAATTATGTGCTATACCCAGACACCTCCGAGCAGAGTAAGAATAATTGGGACCTGATATTTTCCCATTTCAGTGTTGGTCTGAGCCTTCCTCAGTGACCCGGCTATCACTTTCCGGCCCTCTCTGGAGCAGGAGAATCATCTGGGTTTGGATCTGGACACAGGTGGGTTACTGACAGCCACCATCCAGGTGTGAGGGAGCCTGGTGTGGACCAAATGTAGACTTAGAGGACCAAAATTCAAATCCAGCCTTTATAACCTGTGATCTGTAGGACCTTTAGCTAAGCACTTAACTTCTCTGAGTAATTTCCTTACCTCTACAATGAAGACATTGGACTAATTGATCTCTAAACTCCCTTCCATATTTAGGTGTATAATAATTTTTCCCAGGCTGAAATTCTTCTTTCTCCAACTTCCCAAGAAGATTTGTCTGGACCTCTCCTAACCTGTCAGATGATGCTCACACATACTAGACAAATGTCTGGAGCTACCTACAACCCTGCCACCCCCAGCACAGCATATGCCTTAGGAGATGGATAAGAAAACTGAGAGCCAGAGGAGGCAAGCCACTTTCTCAAGACCATAAAACTTGTTAAAGCAGAATTGGGACTAGAATCCGGGACTCCTCATTCTTACCATTAGACCAGGCTGCCTGTACATGACTTATCATTCCTACTAAACTGTAAGCTTTTGGAGGAAATGGGGTTATACCTTATTATGTTGTGGGCAGCTAGATGACACAGTGGATCAATTGCTGGACTTGGATCTGAGTTCAAATCCTGCCTCAGACACTGGTTGTCAGGTAACAATGGGAAGTTTCATATGTGAATTTGCTGGAAGAGGAAATGCAAAGCTTCTGCCCTCTTAACAAAGTAACTCATCTATGCTTTCCAAATTATTACCTCATTTAATCCTCACAACAACCCTGGGAGGTAGGTGTTCTTATTATCCCTATTTTACAGATGAGGTTATATGACTTGTATAGGGTCACACAGCTGGTAAATATGTGGTGCTGGATTTGAACTCAAGTCTTTCTGATTCCAAGTCCAGTACATAACCCTCATACCACCAAGGCTACCAAAGGAGTCCACGATGCAAAAAAAAAAAAAAAAAAAAAAAGATTTAAAACTCATGGATTTGATGGTCTTTAAGGTCCCTCCTAATCTCCTCTATCTTTTGTTCTACGGCCCTTTCCAGCTCAGATGGCCTTTGTTTTAAGGTTCCTTCTATCACTAACATCCTTTATTCTAAGATCCCTTCAAATTCTAACTTTCTTTGTTCTAGGTTCTAAGGTCCCTTCTTGCACTTGTTATCCCAGGTACCTAGAATGCCTCTTATCAGATTGGGTCTGGCAGTCTCGAGACTACCATGATAGTTTTCCCTTAAGAGAAGCTGTAGAGCTTATGGATGGAAATATGCTGACAATAACATTTTTCAAAGGTTAGTGCAAAGGTGTCCTTCAAATAATATTTTGTCAACCACTAGCTTGTTTTTCTCTCTAATAACAACCCCTGAAATAATATTTTGCCCTGCAAATTGGTCAACTCCAGGGGGGCCTTTCTTGGTCCTCCCAACAAGAGAACCATGCTCACTCCCAAACTACCTTATATTAAACTGCTTTGCATAGATTTGTATTTTTCACTTCCAATTTCTATTGTTTGTATTTTGTATGTGTTCGTTGTCTCCCCATTAGGACGTAGGGATTGCTCCTTTTGAGTAGGGATTACCTCATTCTTTGTACTTGCATCCCCAGCACCTAGAACAGCGATTAGGGTATAGTAGGTGCTTAATAAATATTTTTTGATTGATTCTATCTCTGGCAGTCTATGTCCTAAGTTCCCTTCCATCTCTAACAGTCTATATTCTAAGGTCCCTTTCATCTCTAATTTGCTCTGTTCTTTTGGAGTTAAAAGTCCTTTATAATCTGATCCCCTCCCCTACCTTTCCAGTCCTTTTACAGTTTACACTCCTTTTGCTTCCATTCTTTCCTAGCCTTTAATCACTGAATGGGTGTTGCATCAGACAAACTGAGACCTAGGAAAGAGCTTGATTTAAAAAGGCCAAGGTCTCCCACTACATCTGGAGCTATCACCAGTTGTCCTGACCTATGTCTTGGCACTGGACTCCAGTGACTGGAGGAGAGAATGAGGCTGATGACTTTGTACAGCTCTGCCTCACTGAAATCCAATTCACTTGCAAGTCAAGACATCACCCTCCTGATGTCATTGGTCCTCTTTTGAGAATGAAAGACAAAACAACAACAAACCTCACACCCCACGGGTACTCTTCGATCTAATGACAGCCTCTTGGCTGATTGCTGAACAAGACACAGTTCTGAGCATTTTCTCTGGCTATTTCCTCATGTTTAGAATGCTTTCTTTTCATCTCCACCTCCTGGCTTCCCTGGCTTCCTTCAAGTCCCAGATAAAGTTCCCTCTTCTATAGGGAGCCTTTCCCAACTGTCTTAATTCTAATGTCTTCCCTTTGTTGTTTATTTCCTATTTACCCTCTATACATTTTTTGCATGGTGTCTCTACCATTAGATTGTGAGCTCCTTGAGGGCAGGGACTGTCTTTTACCTTTCTTTGTGTCTTTGGTGCTTAGCACAGTGTCTAACACATAGCAAACACTTAATAAATGCTTGTTGACTGAGTGACTATGTCCTAAGGTCCTTTATATCATTACAGACATCCTGGGTTTTTTTTTCCTTCCATTTTCAACATTGTATGCTCTAAAATTCCCTTCAGCTCTAATATTCTGTGTCCTGTGTTCCCAGTCCCTTACAACTCATACACCCTATAGTCTAAATTCCCTTTCCTTTTCAACATTCTATATTCTAAGGTCCCTGTAACATCCTATATTTTGTGTTCTAAGGTCTCTTCCAGCTCTAACATTCCATGATTCTAGCTCTATTTCTTAGATAAGCTCAAGTGCTGTCAAGCTTTTGGGAATCAATGGCATTTGTCATGAAGAAGTTGTTTTCCAAAAACACTCTCCACCCCTTCCCCCAACTGGCCCCCACACACACCACCTTTCCAAGAGATTGGAAAGCGCATCTTTTCTTTAGCATTTGGGTCCTTCATTTTCTCTCTCACACCCTCCTTTCCAAACTGTGTATAATTAAATCCTACACTGCTTGGAAACTGTGACCAGAAGGCTCCAGATTGGATGGAAGAGGAAAGGGATTATCTGGAGTGGCTCACTTCAGTTATAAGACTAATGAAGGAACAGCAGTAAGGTGTTTCTCTGGAGAAGAGTTTAACCTTGGGAAGGATTTCATCCAGGGAGGCTTGGCTGATGGGAGCTTGTCTCCTCTGGGCAAAGATCCATGATCACTGGCTCCGGATTTCACCCACTAAGATGGCAGATAGCTAAGTAAGCATTAAGCAAAGGACACTGGCACTGGGCCCTAGGAAGCTGCTGAGAGCACATGTCTCCGAGAGCTCAGGGCCAGGACGAGAGCCAAGGTCAAGGGAAGACTCAGGAACGTCCAAGTCATGTGCAATCAGGAAAAAGGCTAGCAGCCAGGACTGCTGCTGGCATGGGACATTCCCCACCAATACTCTCAGCCAGCTTGCATGAGTCTTAGCAGAATCAGAGTGGAGGGGATAAAGCCTTACCCCAAGTACATCTGCTTTGTCTTAAGGTCTAAAACAGAATATTCAAGCATGGCCAGACTATTTTTTTCAAGCCACCTGATGTTAGAAGGAAACTACTAATGGACATAGTGCTCTGCTGGTTGAATTAATGATTTCCAGTTACCAAGCTCACAAATATGTGATTTTGAAAGAGGACATCTCAGTCGGGGTAGCATGATGGAGGATTTTGTTCTGTTTTTTTGTTTTAGAAATGTCATTAACTTGGGATTCCAGCCCTAGTTCCTCCACTTAAAAGGAAGGAGGAGGAAGAGAAGTGATTGTGGAGAGCTTTCAGATTCGACAGTGCTTTGCATGCTACTAATTTGATCCTCAAAACAAGGCCAATTAACAGGCATTTAAGGTTAATAATGGCAGCTAGGTGGTAGAGTGGTTAGAGGGCCAGGCTTGGAATGAGGAAAACTCATCTTCCTGCATTCAAATCCAGCCTCAGACACTTACTAGCTGTGTGACCCTGGGCAAGTCATTTAACCCTGTTTCCCTCAGTTCCTCATCTGTCAAATGAGCTGGAGAAGGAAATGGCAAACCACTCCGATATCTTTGCCAAGAAAATCCCAAATGAGGTCATGGAGATAGACACAACTGAAAAATGACTTAACAACAACTAGTATTTATATAGCTAGGTGGCTCAGTAGATAGAGCACCAGGCCTGGGACCAGGAAGACCTGAGTTCAAATCCAACCTCAGATGCACACTAGCTGTTTGACTCTGGGCAAGTCATTTAACCCTATTTGGCTCAGTTTCTTCATCTATAAAATGAGCTGGAGGAGGAAATAGCAAACCACTCCAACATCTTTGCCTAGAAAACCCCAAAATGGGGTCAGGAAGAGTCGGAAACAACTGAACAACAATAACAACACTTATGTAGCACTTTAAAGTTTGTGAAGCACTCTATGTACTTTATCTCATTTGGATCTTCACAACAACCCTGTGAGGTAGGAGATGTTGTGTCCATTTTATAGACAAGTCAACCAAAGCTGAGACAGCTTATGTGATTTGCCCAGCATCATGCATCTCAATCTTGGGGTATGAAGCAGGGTTCATATTCAGATCTCTCTTATTCCTGATCAAGTACTCTACCTATATCTGAGGTAAGATTTGAACCAGCTCTTCCTGACTCCAAAACAAGCACTCTCCATGACTGAATTGAACTAGCCATTTTTTCCCTTAAAAAAAAGTAACAGGAGACAGTGGGGGAGAGGGCTAAAAGAGCACAGAACGCCATTCGGTCTCTGCTGGGGAAGCTACCAGTGGAGTCCAGGGAGCAGGCTAGAGAGAAGTTCACTTTGGGAGTGGCCACCATGGCACTGGAAGCTCCTGGACCTTCATGTTTAACTAATTATTCTTGTTGATCAATCAACAAGTGTTTCTTAAGCACCTACTGCATGCCCATCTTTGTACATCTTATTCAAACCAATATACCCTGTGATCCGGTAGTCTCCTTTCTGTCCCTTTTACAAGGCACTCATGTAGCCTGACTCCAGGCATTTTCACTGGCTGATTCCCCAGGACCAAAATGCTCTCCATCATCATCTCTACTTCCTGGCTTTCATGGCCTCCTTCAGTCCAAGCTTCAATCTCCCCTTCTACATAGCAAGCACTTAATAAATGCTTGTTGACTGTTGAGTGACAGGCACTACGTTAGGCATTGGGGATATAAGTACAAACCATGAAATAATCCCTACTCACAATCAGTTATTGTTATGTGGGAAAGGATTGCTAATGTTTTCTTCACCCTCAAAGTTTAGGCTTTGGCTGTTATTCAGTCATTTTTCAGTTGTGTCCAACTCTTCATGACCCCATTTTGGGGTTGTCTTGGCAAAGATACTGGAGTGGTTTGCCATTCCCTGCTCCAGCTCAATTTACAGATGAGGAAACTGAGGCAAACAGCGTTAAGTTACTTGCCCAGGGTCACACAGCCAGTAAGTATCTGAGGCCAGATTTGAAATTTGGGTCTTCCTGATTCCAGTGCTCTATCCTGGTGCTCTATCCACTGAGCTTCCTGGTTCTCTATCCACTGTACCACCTAGCTGCCTATGTTTAAGCTACCTGGGATAAAGCCTCAGTGGCCTCTTTTGTGTTGCATCTCTGGTTTCTGTTTGTTAACTAACCACCTTCTGCATCCCTAACCCCTGCAGCCCGAGGCCCAAAAGTTACACAGAGCACATTCCTTGAGGTTATGATGAATGGCAGTGAAGTAAGTCACAGAAAAGAAAGAAGTTAGTCTTTAAAAACAAAAAACTACCAGAAGAGCACGTGTCTGTTCCAGTGACATGCTCACCTGGTACATAATAGGTGCTAAATAAGTGTTTATTGACTGAGTGACATCCCTACAGGGCATGATGTCCCAGTGACATCCACCCAAGCCAGTCTTGAGGACTGTAGACTAAAAGCTGATTCCTACGGCTGCCACCACTCTCAACTTCTAAGTCAGCCGAGAGATCAAGCACCCAGCAGGATTGGGAGTGATTGGGAGTGAGTGGCTGCTAAATTATAGGTCAAGAAACACTTAGGGTGCTGGGAGGGAGAAGAGCAGGAGAAGCAAACTAATAGCTGGCAAGCATGTCTCTTTAAAAAGTGCTTTACCCAAACAAGTGGCAGGTCCTTTAATCCCTCCCACTCCTGCCTGAATGTACACTAATTGAAAATTAAGTTTTCAATTTAAAGCCATTTTCTAATTCTAGCTCATTCAGAAGCAGTTAGAGCCCTGGTGTTTTGATGAATTCCCAATGTGTTTTTCATCCACTCCCTCAGGAAACCAACAAAGAAGCCTTGTCAACTCGCTAGTGACAGCAGGCGGGAAGGCTTGTGCAAGGGGACAGTTGTCATGGGAGTCAAAGAAAACAGGGACAGGACAGGGCTAAAGTTTCAGCTGAACCCCAGTGATAGGCAGCAAGCTTTTCTTCTTCCCATCCTTCCCTTTCATTTTCCTTCCATTCAATTCTATTTAACAAACACTAGTTTGGGTTTGTTTGTTTTTTTCCTTTTCTAGGCTGTCTGGATAAGGACAACAGGGATGTCTCACCCTTTTATGCATCACTCTCCTATTATTTCCTAACTTCTAGGCCTCTTCAATGAATCAATCAATCAACAAGCATTTCTTAAGCATTTACTGTGTATGAAGTTCTATGCTAAACACTGAGGATGCAAAGTACCATGGCGGACTAGCCAATGAGGGGACAGTCCTTGAAGCCTTGAAGGCACTCCCTGCCTTACTTTAGTCTTTGAAGCACACTCAGACATTCTCTAACTGCTCCCAATCCAGCCACATGGAAACTTTGGTGAACCAGTTTCCATCCATGATGACTCCAGGGTTGGTAATATATAATAAAGAAGTCTTCTAATTGGCTAAGGAGTCAGAAGACACACTGATGAGCCAAGGAACTGAAACTGAGTGTGCATACCTGCCCATACCTCAGTTTCTTCTCTGTCATGTCTTAAAGTGAGGATATCTTTGAGCAATGGGCAGGTGGCTTCCTTCCCCACCCAGATGGCATGTGTCCATGAGCCCATGTTGTTTCTGCTTCTTCTGCATTTATTCTTTCCTGATCTTAGATTAATGAGTATCCTGAGGAAATGCCCAGGAGAACTGGTGAGATCAAGAGATCCAAAGCTCCTATCAGAGGTCCCTCCAGGGCCTAGAAATAGTAGTAAGATCCACCAGAGAGAGTGACAGCAGCCACAGATGTCAGAAAATGACCAGTCAACAACCTAGAGAGTTTTCTGCAGTGAACCTGTAGGCATTGCAAGAAGTGGAGAGATTTCAGGATGGCAAGCGAGCAACCTAACCTAGGAACAGTCCAGCAACAATGTGACCTGTCAAAAGAAAACACTACATTCTTTGGACAATAAGCCTAGATAAGCCACCCCTCCCATGGAGATACTGTGCCCTCTGAGGAGACAGCCTAGCTAATCAGCTGAGCAACTCATCTATCACCAGTGAAATGAACCAGGACTAGGAGTTGGAAGGTACCCTTTCACCACATGTGTTCTCTACACATGTGCCCCACTAGTATTGTACTATTCGTTTGAAACCATTAAATCCTTAGAGACACTGTATATGCAAGGAGAGAGTGCACTTCCCAGGTTGGGGGAATGTTTTCTAGCAATTATTCTTGCTATACTATATTAATAAATACCTTTTCTAAAAGCTATGGAGTCAGTTGGTTGATTGATAGTGGGGAACACACCAGTGGGGGCTCAGGAGCTACAATGTTAGAAACTACAACCCCTTAGGATTATCCCTAGAACACTGAGGGGGAGAAATAGCAAATATCCACTAAAGATCCTGAGCCATGAATGTAAGTGGAAATTGGGGAAGTGAAAGTGAGGGGTCTGGGGGAAGGGTGATACAAAAGGCAAAAAAAACAGGCCCTATCCTCAGACAGAGTACTTTCTATACAAGGAGGTCACACAGAGCAAGGGCCTGAGCTGGAGTCCAGGGTAGTTGGGGTGGGCTACTGGCTAGAAGCCATCCTGAAAAGCCAGAGCAGAACTAACGCTATATTCAACAACATGGGGGTGCTACAATCCAAGCAGGAAGATGGCATTCTCAGCACCATCCACACCTACAGCCAGTCCTCTAGAACCCTGCTGGAACAAAGGGAGTTCTTCATGGGGCACCTCTCTGGTGAAAAAGCAGCCAAGGGCAGGGTCCAGGGGTACCTTTCAGAAGTATAAGGTATGGATGAGACACCAATGTAATGGCTGCAGTTGGCTATCGGAATTTGGAGCCATCATTCTTTCAAGGTCAAGGAACTGGTCCTTTGCATACCCATGAAATATGTACAGCGAGAGGGGCACACCCAAAGAACGAGCAACAACAGTCTTGTCTATGGTAGAAGGCCTGATTCCAACTGAGACTGATTCATCTCTACTGACCTCTTGGTCCCAGAATGCAGGCCACCGTGGATTTGGTGGCCAGAGTCCCAAACATACACCAAGAGACACCCAACACCTTTACCCCAATCTTAGCTGTGAGCCTACCCACCAGTACAGTGACATCTCTAGTCTTAATATGAAGCACAAAATGTTGCTGGAGAAGTGCAAGGAACACAAGCCTGTTTTTGAGAACATGTGGTTCAGTTTTCTTAAGCGCAAATGCTGCCTGTCAGTCTCTCCAAGAATCTTGTGTTCATCTTTGTGCATGAATCCATCGCGCCCCACCTGGACCAGCCTTCCTTGGTTTCTTGCTTGATTATTTGATTTCCTCACTAGTGCTTATGCCGGTGCCATAAGCCTCCTGGTCTTAAAAGGGCTCATTAACCTGATTCATGAGCATGATCTAGAGAACCTTGAATTCTATCAGAAGCTCTATAAACTATTTGAGTCCACCTCTTTTCCATTTGAAGTACTGAGCCCACTTTTTCCACCTGGCAGATGTGCTCTTATCTTCCTCACACTTCCCCACTTATTGAATATATACGATATTGTTGTTCGTCCTTCATTCTCAAAGGGGACTGATGATATCAGGAGGGCGATGTATTGATATAATACAAAGTAAATGGCACAGTGGATAGAGCATTGGGGAAGTCAGGAAGACTCATCTTCATGAGTTCAAATCCAGACTCAGACGTTTACTAGCTGTGGGACCCTGGGCAAGTCACTTAACCCTGTTTGCCTCAGTTTCCTCATCTGTAAGTTGAGCTGGAAAAGGAAATGACAAATCATTGCAGTATCTTTGCCAAGAAAACCCCAAATGGCGACTTGGTTGGTCACAACTGAAATGACTAAGCAAATGGAAGGTGGGCTTAGAGTGGAAGGCACTAACAAATAGAGTATGAGCTCATAAGGTCAGGGGATATATCCTGGGTCCCACCAGCCTCGTATACTTTCTGACCCATGATAAGCACTCAACAATTATTTGCTTATTCAATGAATAGAAGGCTTCGTAACTGTCCCTTGGATGGTCAGTCCTAGTGACTAGGTAGATGATTAGAAAGGGAAGTCCAGTTGAAAATCCAGTTAGAATTTTAACTAATGAAAAGTTTCTTGTACAGTGTAGCAGAAAAAGTCAAAAGCCCTGGGGTTCCAATCTTAGATCTGCTACCATCTTGTTGTGTAGCTTTAGGTAAGTCACGTCATCTCTTTGGGTCTCAGTTTCCTCAATTACAAGATGAGGGGTTTGTACTAGGTGAACTCTAGGGCCTCTTCCTCACAGAAGGTCTAGGAAGCCCTAAGAGCTAGGATTCTTTCAACTTTAATTTTTATAAGTTTTTATATTTTTATACTTTATAAATTTTAAGAAGTCTTTATAATTCTATTCCCTAGATACAGAATCACAGCACCTGATCTAGAAGAGGCTCCAGAAAAGACCCAGTCCTACCCATACATGACCAAGAATTCCAGCACCACCAATAATCAGTCACTTAACTTATATTTGAAAACCTTCAGGAAAAGGAAATCTACTACCTCTCAGGCAGGCCATTCATTTTTCCAAAACTCTTATTATTAGGATTTTTGTCCTTCCCACTTTGAAATTAATTTCAGAGAATCTGATAAATGATCTTCCACTTTACTTTCATTATTGTGTTTCTTGTCATTGTAGAATACTAATAATGACAATAATAATAGCTAACATTTATATAATGCCTACTATGTGCCAGGCACTGTGCTAAGTGCTTTACAATTACTGTCTCATTGAATCCTCACAACAACCCTAGGAGGTAGGTGCTATTATTATCCCCATTTTACAGCTAGGGAAACTGAGGCAAATAGAAGCGGTTTTGTGACTTGCTGCAGACACATACATGCATGTGGGGAGGTGTGGGTGGGTGTGGGTGTGGGTTTGAGTATGGGTGTGTGTGGGTGTGTATAAATATGTATATATTTACCTGGTATATATACATACATGTATATCATCACTATTACATACACAGTTTATCTTAAATCTTGATGCCTGTGATTATCTGTGCCTTTTAGAGGAGTAAAGAAGAACATTACTCTGTATATATCTGGTATTTACCTAGTTATTTCTATCTTATCTCCCCCATTAGACCGAGATCTTTGAAAGTAGGAACTGCTTTGGCCATTTTTTTTAATCCTCAGAGTTTAAGTACAGTGCCTGGCATATAGTAGGCATTTAATAAAGGCTTGTTGATTGGCTGACTGACAGAGCAGAGAAGAGCAGTATTCCTAAAGTCAGGTAAATCTAAACCAATTCTGAAACCTGTTTCCACAGTTGGTAGCAGAAGTGGCCAACAATGAACAGAGAGAGTTTTCTGCTCGAGAGTTTCTCAGGAAACTTCATCACAAATGTCTTTCAATGGATGTGTGTGTCTCTGTGTGTATGTGTGTGTGTAGTAAAGGGAAAGGAGATGAGGAAGGGGAGGGGAGGAAACCTTGAACTCCTTGGAGATTAAAAAAAAAGATAAAAGACAATACTAATAAAAGGCATCAGAGGTAAAGGGCAAAATCAACAGCCTAATTTCATCACGGGAATTGAAGTCATTTGAGAAACTGTCTACTCAATCCCCTCATATGTGTGTGTTTAATGTTGATTAATTATCCAGGTGATGAAGATGATGACTAGGACTGTGACAGTGGAGATGAAAATGAAGAGAAAGAGGAAAATGAAAGAGCAGCATGGAACAGTGCAAAGAGGGCTGGGTTTCCAGTCCAGGGACTCCCTGCGCTGCTTACTCCTGGTACTCTTCCCAGGTACTTACTTTCTACCTATGGAAGCTTGAGGAAGTTACCCAATCTCTTTGAGCCTCAATTTCTTCATCTATAAAATGGGGACTGGCAGCAGATCATCATATGATCTTTAACTTCTATCAGCTCTAACTTCTGAACCATCTGTGCAAGAACAAATGAGTTAGCACATCTATTTTAATATATGTATGTATACATAGACATATATGCATATTTGCAAATACATATATGTGTGCATATATTTATATATGTGTGTATACTTAAATTTGTACATGTGCATAAAACTGCTCAAAAACCAGAAACACCATTTTTCACCAAGTCACAAATCTCAGAACTGGAAGGGAGCTCAGTCCCTTCCGGTCCTATTGACACCTGAATAAAAGAATTCCCTCTCCATTCTCTTAAATAAATGTTTTGAGCCTTTCAGAAAAAGAAAAAGAGGGGAACTGTGATACAATCGCACATTAGACTTAAGAGTCAAGAGACCTGAGTTTTAATCCTGGCTTGAACACTTATCCATCTTTGAGCCTCAGTTTCCCAATATGTAAAGTAAGTGAAATACTACTTGCATTACCTAGTATAAAAAAATAGTTTCCAAATTGGTATGCCTGGATCCTCAGAGGATTAACTACTCTCTCAGGTTCTTGAGACTCTAAGTGTTGATCATTAGCCCCCACCAGTGTACTTATTAACAATCAGGCAGTAAACTTAATTAGTTTTTAACAATGGCATTTAAGGAGTCACTTGCCTCTCCAAACTAACTAGTATTCATAAGGCCAGCAAAGAAATTTTCCTAAACCACAAGTCTGACCACATCCTTCACCTACTGAATAAACTCCAGTGGTTCCCTATTACCTCTAAGATCAAATACAAACTCCTCTATGTAGCCCTTAAGCCATCATAACCTGGTTCCCATCTACCTTTCCAGCCTTATTGTACATCACTCACCTTCCATATTTTACATGCCAGCCAAACTGGCCTTTTTGCTGTTCCTCACACAGGACATTTTATCTATCACCTCCAGAACTTTGCACAGGCTATCCCTCCATGGCTAAAATATACTAACTCTTTACAATCACTTATTTCCTTCAAAGCTCAACTCAATGAGTACCTGAAGTAGCCCCACTGCCCAACTACAAGTTCATTTCCCCCTCAAAATTACCTTGTGTTAATTTTGAATATATTTTGTATGTTCTTATAAATAGAATATAAACTCCTTGAGGTCAGGGATTGTTCCATTTCTCTCTTTGTATTCCCAAAACCTAGCATGATACCTGGCACATAGTAGGTATTTTATAAATGCTTTTTAATTGATCATAAAGAACTGAACTGTGGGGGCGGAGCCAAGATGGCGGAGGGAAAACATAACTGTCTTGAACTCTCTCCCAAAGCCCTCCAAATACCTAAAAAAAAGACTCTAAACAAATTCTAAAGCAGCAGAACCCACAAAAAGACAGAGCAAAACAAATTTCCAGCCCAAGACAGCCTGGATGGTTGATGAGAAAGGTGTATCGCGCCAGGCAGGGAGAGGAGCACAGTTCGGCATGGGCGCGCAGGCCACAGCAAACCTGGAGCAGGCCTCAAAGGACTGAATTGAGGACAGCTGTGGCGGTTTCCAGACTTCTCAACCCCTGAACACCAAAGACAACTTAGAAAGTCAGTGGGAAAAGTCTGTGACTGCGGTGAGAGAGGAGCTAGGTCTCAGCCGCAAGTCTTGAGCGTAGCCCAGGACCGTGGCTTTTTCCTGAGCTTCTGGCCCACAGACTGAGGGGGAATCAAGTGGCTGATCAGAGGGGGATTGCAGGGATCTCTTTGCCAGTGCTGAGGCAGGAATCTCTTGCTTTACCGGTCCTTGGATCTTGGTCACAGTTCTGAGGGGCGATCCTGGGGCAAAGAGGAACGCTGGTGTGGTGGAGCTTTGTTGTGGCGGTGGAGAGAAAACACCCCACCCCTTATCATACCACCTTGGAAGAACTGAAAATTTACAGGTCCCTAGAAGTACCTCTGAAAACAGCTGTACAAACCCCCGAAGTTTGGGACAGTATACTCTTCACATTGAAAGCATAAAGAACTGAACTTCAAATTAGTTACTATGACTTTCTGACCCAGATGGGTAAATTGGTCTCCGTGAATTCCCAGGGCCATGTCAGCCATCATCTAGATATGGAAAAGTGGTCAGTAATATTCATTAATCATTATATTGCTAAGCTCTGGGCATATTGGGGATTGTACGTTGTAAGATGGAATTTTTAAAAATAAAGTTGTCAACCCCTAGAAGATAAGGAAGAAGGAATGTACTAGGGAAAACGTTTAAAAGCTAAGGACCTGAAAACGAAAGAAAGAAACATACAAGAGAACATAGCACAATGATTCTCAACCTTTTCAAGTATATTTAACACCAAATTTTCCAAATCCCCCATGCCAGTGGTTGAACTAATAGTATCTGGAGATTAAGAAAATGCCCAACAACAAAATTATGATGTTTGGGGTGCATGTCTTCTTGTAATAGCACAGATCGTCAGAGGGTCTACAGACCCCAGGTTGGGAACCACTGGCATAGGGTAAGGAGAGAATTGCCAATGTTTACTATCTTTGTACCTGACCTCTTCACATCTTGCACTGCTATGTCTCTCAATATCATGTTATAACCCCTCTGGAGTACTCTCCCATCTTGCTTTCACACTCCCAGTTTGGGTCCCCAGAAGATCAACTGCTGCCTCAGGATGTAGGGGCAACCTTTTGGTACTATACTTCTAACACAATCTCTCACAGGCCCCCACAAGTGTGCTTACCATTAACAATCAGTCAGTAGACTGATTAGCCTTTAGCAAAGGTATTTACTAAGATACTATATTAAGAACTATTGGTATAAAATAATCCCCCAAAAAGCTTAGGGCACAGTTACCCACAATTATCCACAACATTCATGGGAAGAATGAATTAAAAATTAGAGTACAATGGTAATGATACATATGTGTAGACTCTACATGTGACAAAGAGTAATACAGTTCCTAGTACTAGAAGTCTTTTCTCTCTTTGTAGAATCATCACAAAAGTTCCTCGGTGATCCAGTTTTCTGGTGGGTGTATTGCTTAATTGGCCTCACAAGATCTTCTCCTTTCTTGAGTCTATAGCTGGCCCTTCTCTTTGCCACTAGACGTAAAAATCTCTGAAGCTGCCTCTTCTCCTGGGTGGCTGTCTCTCTATATCCATCTAAGTATAATGTTTATTTATGCTCTTAACTGGATACACTATCTTCTACTGATCAAGTCTCTCTGGTGCCATGATCAGTGGAAGGTGGGAAGGAAAGAAAGTCTCCTTTTCCCTCAAAGGTTGATTCCCTCACAATGGCCTGCTTTTCCCTACACTTATGGCTCCAACTCCAACAAACTCCAAACTAAAACTTCTATTAGGAACTTCCAAACTTACTTGCTATTTTTATACATAGAATATCTGATTCTTTCAACCAATCACATGATGCTATGTTTACTGTGTAGTGTCTGCTGCTTTTAATTCAGAGGCCAAAACCCTATAATCCTCTGGAGTTGATTAAGAATTTATTCACATATCGAAGGCTGCAGGAAAATTCCTTAGAACCTTTGTGATGACATGCTGGGCCTGTTGATTGATTGATTGCTTCTTTGACTATGTCAGCTGAGGTGGGAAATGAAATTCTCTTTCTTATACTGATTACATTCTTAGCCTTCTCTGATATTACATTAATTGGGGGACCTGTGGGTGAAACCTCCTCCCTTACACTTGTTACTTGGTTTACATATACGTGATCTTGGACTCTGAAATTCTCATTTAACCCAATCGTATCTTTTGAGAGAAGCTCTTTTTTGATAAACCTATGAGAATGATTAGCAGAGATCCATCCTTGAAAAGATGGAGAAACCCATGAGAAGAATTTCTGGCCTAGATTCTTTCCAATAAAGAGTAACTAGTTGCTGGGGTGGGAGTAACAAAAAGGTTGGAGGAGAGTGAACATTGCATCATAGAATTTGTGATGGAGGAAAAGAAACCCAGGCACAAATTTTTCTGAGAACAGATTAAAGGATTCATTGAAGCAGTCCAGGAAGTTAGAAAATTCTCAAGATAGAAATCCTAAAGATTGCTTGCTGTTTGTCCTTCCTTGTGACTTGACTTGCAAGTGAATTGGATTTATGTGAGGGAGAGCTGTGCAAAGTCACCAGCCTCACTTTCACCTCCGAAGCCATTTGGGGCCAGTGGCCAGATATGGATCAGGATGACTGGAGACAATCCAAGATGCAGTGGGACAGTTGACCTTTGCAAACTAAAATCTTTAACAGGTCTCAGTTTGACTGAGGCAATGCTCTTTCAGTGATTGAGGCAAAGAATGGCCTCTTTAAAAAAAAAAAATAGATCTGAGAGGAGAAGACCCTCAGAGTTTCTGGCCAAAACAGAAACAATTGTTATTTATATTCATTCTAAGCCAATCAGGGCCCAATTTCCTCTATAATGAATTGCTGGCACCTCAGATTAGTGTTTGAAGCTCCCCAGTTGAAGTCCCATCTATCTGCCCAGCCCCATTTCATATTCTCTTCCATGATCCTGTGTTCAGATCAAAGCAGACTACATGTCATCTACTTTTTCCATCCATTTTCAAAAGCTGTCCCACAGGCATGGAATATACTACCTCTTGGGCCTCTCCAAATCTTGAACTTCTTTCCAAGAGGGATCACCTTTTCCAAGATGCCTCTCCTCATCATCCCAGTTGTTAATGTTCTTTACAACTTCAAACATAGCTTGTATTTAAAAGGCAGCTAGGTGGCACAGCAGATATAATGCTAGCTGTTATTATTGCAATTATTTACTTATCTGTATATGGGTTGTAACTTCCTGGTAAAATATAGCCAGAGACTTTTTGTTTTTTTGTTTGGGGCTTGGAGACATTTTTTTGGTCTATCACAGTGTCTTTCAAATAGTTGGTCCTTATTATTAGTAATAATAACAGCTAGCATAAATAGAGAGAGCTTTAAATTTTGCAAAGCATTGAAATACACTATCTCATTTTATCCTCACAACAATCCTGCAAGGTAGGTGCTATTATTATCCCCCTTTAATAGTTGAGGAACCTGAGGCAGAGAGAAGTCACGTGATTTGCCCAGGCTCAGTTAGTAAGTATCTGAAGTCAAATTTGAACTCAGGACTTCTTGACCCCAGAGCCAACATTCTATCCACTGCTCTACCTAGCTGCCTCTATTAAAGTTTAGAAAGTACTTTACATATGTGATTTCATTTTTTCCTCACAACAACCCTCTGAAGTAGGTGCTGTTTATCCTCGATATCCTCAGTTTATAGATGAGGAAACTGAGTCTGAGACAAGTTAAGTAACTTGTACAGTGTGAAAAGAAGGGTATTGAACTCAGGTCTATCCTGACTCCAAGTACCACCTGTTATTGTTGTAATTCAATCTTCTCATTTGTGTTCAACTCTTCTTAAACCCATTTGAGGTTTTCTTAGCAAAAATACTGGAGTGGTTTGCCATTTCCTTCTCCAACTCATTTTACAGATGAAGAAACTGAGGCAAACAGGGTTAAGTGACTTGCCCAGGGTCACACAGCTAGTAAGTGTCTGAGAGCAAATTTGAACTCAAGTCTATCCTGACTCCAAGTCTCCAAGCTGTACCACCTAGCTGACTGATAAACATTTATTGACCCTGGATAAATATTTATTGGACTAAATTGAATACGACTCGGTTTAAATGTTTACCCTGGAGGGAGAAAAAAGATAAGTTATACATAACATCCATCTTCAAGTATTTGAAGGACTAACTCATAGAAGAGTGATTAGATGTATTCTGTCTGGTCCCAAGGGCTGAACCAAGAGCAGTGGGCAAAGTTGAGAAAAATTAGACTTAGCTCTTCTCAGCAATGCGAGGATCTAAGACATCTCCAAAATTCTCATGATGGAAAATGCCATCCACATCCAGAGAAAAAGAGTCTGAAGGCAGATCAAAGCATACTATTTGCTCTTTTTTTCTTCTGTTTTGTTTCTTCTTTTTTCTTTCCTCCTGTTGGTTCTAATTCTGCTTTACAACATGACTAACGTGAAAATATGTTTAATAGGAATGTATATGTAGAGCCTATATCAGATTACACTCCATTTTGGGGAGGGAGATGGGTAGAAAATTTAAAACTCAAAAGCTTGTGGAAGTGAATGTTGACATCTAAAAATAAATCAATAAGAAAAAGAAGTCTTCTTAGCCAAGTCCTTAATTTTACAGAGAAGGCAACTGAGGCCCAGACACATTAAGTGTTTTGCTCAGCAGTGTCTGAGTTAGGATTCAAACCCAGGTCTTCCTGACTCCAGGTCTGTTACTCAATCCATTCATTGCACCCCAAAGGAGAATGGACTGCCTCCGAAGTCGGGCTGCCCCTCACTGGAGGACTTTGAACAAAAGTTGAATCACCACTTGTCTAGTATGCTGTTGTGAAGAGGAGGGGTCTCTGTTGGACTAGACTAAGGTCCCTTCAAACTCTAAAATTCTGTGATTCTTATCATAACATCACAGAGTTCAAACCGGAGAAGACCTCGGAGGCCATCTAATCCAACCCCTCATTTTACAGATGAGGGTACTGAGGCTTGGAGAAGTGTTAAGAAGTTTGCTGAAAGTCACATGGATAAGTAACAAGTAGAAGGAGAATTTGAAACCGGATCTTCTCACTCCAAATCTAGGGCATTTTCCACTGTTCCACGATGTTTCTGACAATGCTTTCTAATCAAGTCTCCTCAGATTCCCTGCCACAAACACACATACCCAAAGGAAAGAACTTATTTGAGGAGTTCCCAACAGTTTCACTTGAAGCTCAAAGAATCCCATCACACCTACCTCCAAACTATTTGAAAGGAATATGATGTGGGGAGCAGGGAGTTCTTTTTGTTGGAGCTTTTGTTTCAGATTTGGGTTTGGGGATTTTGTTTTGATTTGGAGATTTTTTGGTCGCAAAGAGAAATGATGGGTCTTTATCTCCACCTGCTGGAAAAGGAGAGCAGTTCCTTATAATGTCTAAAAAATATACCTGCTTCACAGATTCCATATCTTAGGGAAAATATTTTTCTTTTTTTAAAAAAAAAGTTGTATTGATATCTTTTATTTTTTCCATCATCACAGTTTCCCCCAGTGGGAAAGAAAAGAAAAGAAAAGAAAGAAAAAAAGGCGGGAAATCACCGTAACTGATTAATACGTCAAAAAAAGTCTGAAAATACCTGCAATTTTCAATATTTCTAAGATTTGCATATTTCTTTGTATATTTCTTCTTTCAAACCATTCTTGTGAAATGATCAAGATTGATTCTGTACTTTTTTTATTGATCCTATTTACAATTAATTGATTTTGAACTATAATTGCTTAAGTCATGTTTCTTTGTCTCTGAACTTAGTTCAGAAATTCAGCTGGCCTGCAATGAGTTAAATGCAATTCTTTTGCTAATCATTGTTCTATTCTTGCCTCCAGGAATTCTGTTATCCTTGGGGGATGTGGGTGGATACCAGGGAGTCTGGTCTAGTATCTGTACCACCAAGCTATACTTCAAGGATGTTAGAAATAAGGCCTTGGAGAAATCAAGCCTTCTAGTTTAAAATGAAACTAAGCTTGGAGTGAGTGAAGAATCATTTATTTTACAGTTCTTGGGAGAACATGGCAAACCTCTCCAAAGAGATTGCGTGCCAAACAGAAGCAAGAGACAGCTTTATACTGTTAGAACGCCGAGACTCCTCCCTTCTAGGCCTGGATTGGTCCATTCTTTTCCAGGTTACAATCTTACAAGGCCACCCATCCCATGTCCCCTCGACATGCCCCACCCCATCCCTCCTCATCCAAAAGCCCATGCTCTTTGTCCTACTTAGGGCTGGTTAAAACCAGTTCTGCCCTCTAGAACTTTGGGCTCTGTTTAAAGATTAGGGCCCTTCTCATTGGCTTGCCCTTTCAAGGTTGTGCAAGCTTATTTTAAAAATGTAACTTCTTTGCTGATGTTGTAAGATGTCAAAGGTTATCTTAAATTGTGGGAGCATGATACCTTGTCCCTTTACAAAGGATGTCTGATTTGCTATCCAAAGAGGTCTGTTCCACTATCTTTTCACCTTGTAGAGGGACTCAAATAATGAACATTTCTTAAGTCACAGGAGGGAAGGAGGGGGTTGTTGCTAATTCCTTGATCCCCAAATTCCAATTAATCAATCATTTTGTCCTCAACCCCATGAGGTCACCTACCCTATTTTGTTCACTGCTCTGAACTCCCCAAAACCTATAAAAGAAAACTGTCCCCCTCATTCGGGGTCTTAGATTACTAAGGAAGTTAAGATCCTATTTATTGGTAAATTCACACTTTACTAATAAATTGATCATGCTTGGAATCTTGTGACTCAGTTTACCTTACTTTAACTGTTACATTTGTTCTTCATAATTATGCCACATTCACTTCTGATTTGTGTGCGGTTATTCTCTCCTTTGTCATTGTCGTAGTGTTGCATATATTGTTTTCTTGACTCTGCTAACTTCACTCTGCATCATTTTATGCAGATTTTTCCATGCCTGGAAGCAGTAGTACTAGGGGAAACCATGAAGTCAACTACTTCACACAATTGTTGTGAATGCACCCTTGAATCAATCCAATCCAATGAGCATGTATTAAGCACCTACTGTGTGCAAATACCATGCTAGTGCCTGAGGAGACAAAGACAAAATGTAAAACTCCCCTGTCCTCAGAGATAATCTCCTAACATAAATGACCCAGGTACATTTTGAGGATCTCTCACATCCTTGGCCTGTTGCCTTCACCCAGACTGAGCCTAGGAACATGACCATCTGGAACTTCCCCAAGGACAGTCAGTAAATAACTAGGTTCAAAATATACAGTGGTGCATTGATTAAGTACCTATTACGTGCCAGTCCCTGGCCTGGGCTGGGGAAATAGATACAAAGGATGAAACAATCCCATCTTGCAAGAAGCCTGTGTCCCACTGGGAAAGACAAGAAGTATATGTTTATATATATATTTTATATATATATATATATAATATATATAGTGTAAATACAAATAAATTCAAATACACACAAGAATAAATACAAATACACGCGAAGTTAATTACAAAGATAGATCAGAATAAGCTTCATGGAGAATATGGTGCTTGAATTGTATCTTAAAAGAAAAGAGACAATACATTAACATTGTGTGATTGATGCAGTCTAGAGGTTAGGGGTCGTGGCACCCCAAAATCACAATGCCCGGGTCCTGCCCGAAAGAATTCGACCCAAGCCTTCTTGCAGCCAAAAACAAAGTTTATTGAAGATTCACCATATAGACTCTTAAGGAGTCTGAGCATCTATGGGCTATTGGCTAGATTGTAAAAATCTGAGCATCTTAATGGAGACAAGATGGACCTTATGTACAGAAAGACCGTGGGAGAGTGGTCAAGCAGTCCATGAGGTAATAGAATTCTCAAGGGTAGGAAATGGAGCCCAGGTGGGACCAAGGATGGGAAGTGGCCTGAGGCCATAGGGAGGCTAGACAATAGAGGGTAGATTGGGTGTAGCCACAATGAGAGACCAGTTGATGGGACCATAGCCTCAGCGGAATGCCAGAGATTTGGCCATGTGGGAAAGTCCAAGGTTTTTCCTTTCTGGGGTCCAGATCCCAACCCCATCAGGGCCAGAGTTTTTGCTTTCTGGGGCTCAGATTCCAACCCCATCATGATGACCAACTCTGATAGACTTAGCTCTTCTCAGCAATACAATTATGTAAGACAATTTCAAAAGACTCATGATGGAAAATGCTGTCCACATCCACACAACTATAGAGTCTGAATACAGATTGAAGCATATTATTTTCTCTTTTTTTTGTTGTTGTTTTTCT
Source organism: Vombatus ursinus (assembly GCF_900497805.2). Classification (NCBI taxonomy): domain Eukaryota; kingdom Metazoa; phylum Chordata; class Mammalia; order Diprotodontia; family Vombatidae; genus Vombatus; species Vombatus ursinus. The sequence goes on along the minus strand of NW_020954600.1, from coordinate 5,117,053 downwards.
TTCTCGTGGTTTTTCCTTTTTGTTCTAATTCTTCTTTCACAACATGACTAATGTGGAAATATGTTTAATATGACTGTACATGTGTAGCCTATATCACATTGCTTGCTGTCTTGGGGAGGGGAAAGGGTAGGGAGGAGGAAAAATTTGGAACTCAAAATCTCATAAAAGTGAATGTTGAAAACTAAAAATAAATAAATAAATATTTTTAAAAAAGAAAGAAAGGAGTGCATTCCAAGCATGAGAGAGGGCCAATGCAAAGCCATGAAGACAAGGATGAAATATCACATGTGAAGAAAACAGAGAAGGCTGGTGTGACTGGATCTCAAAGTATAAGATATCATGACCAATGAGGCTGGAAACATAGGTTGGAGTTACGGGTATGGTTTTAAAAGCTAATCAGAGGAGTTTCTCTTTTATCCTAGAGGCAATAGAAGGCCATCAGAGTTTGAACATGGGAGTCATGTGATTATATCTGTTCTTAAGAAAAATTATTTTGGCAGCAGTGTGTAGGATGAGCTAGAGTGGGAAGAGATGAGTCAGGGAAACCAATTAGGAATCTGTTGCAATAATCTAAGTGAAGGTCTGAAGTAAGGTGGTAGATGTGTGAGTAGAGAGAAGGGGACAAATGTAAGAGATGTTGTGAAGAAAGAAATAGCAGAAAATGAAGAAAACACGCACATTGAGCCCATCAGCAGGATTCAAAGGTAGAAATAATAGCCAGTGCAGAAAACATTCACATCTAAGACTCAGTCTTTACCCAGAGGGTAACCCGGAATCATAGAATCATAAAATCTGAAAGTTGGAAGAGACCTCAATGGACATGTAGCCCAAGCGATACATAAGGGGAATTCCTGCTGTAACATACTAGCAAGTGACAATATTCATGGAAAAGAGAGCACTGGACTTGGAGCCAAGAAGACCTGGAATGGAAGACTTCTTCAGATATTCATACAAGTATGGCCCTCAGCAAGTCCCTTAATCTCTCTGAGTCTCTTCTGTAAAATGAGGGGGTTGGACTCTGATATTCTTCTAGTTTTAAATTTATGATCTGATGATAAGCTGTTATCTAGTCTCTGCTTAAAGATATCCAAGGAATGAGAATCCAGCGTATCTCTTCTTACAGACCTAGACAGTCTCAGTGACTTATGCAGTGCCTGGTACATAGTAGGCACTTCATAAGTACTTGTTAACTTGACTTGATTTATACTGCTCTATTTAAGGCTCCAATATGGGAGGAATCTGGGCTTTGCTCTTCCACATCAATACTCCCCTCCAGGCTCCTTTTGTCTATACCATCTTGCTCTTTTTCCCTGGCAAATCTCACCACACAGGCCTCAATTACTGCTCATAGCAGCTTTGCCTTCTATAAGACACTCCATCCCTCTGCTCCAGCATTTTTTTCTGGCCGTCTCCCATGCTTGTCCCCCATGTTCTCCCTTCTCAACTCTACCTACTGACTTCCTTCAAATTAAAACTAAGATCCTATATTTTACAGGAAGGCTTTCCCAACCCCGTCTTAATTTTAGCACCTTTGTTCTATGAATTATTTCTTATTTATCCTGTAGGCATGTATGGGGTGTTGAGGAAGGACTAGAATCCCCAGTTCAAGGTCTTGCAAAGGCCTTTTCAGGGCTGCTCATCAACGTTTGATGTCCACCTGTCATCCATCTCTTACTTATGGCTTCAAGAAGCTGCAACAGCTCCCTGGTAAATCCACGTTGGCAGACAGGCTAAACCAGGCTGAGGCAAGGAACCAGGGTAGGAGTAGAACCCAGGCCTCCAAACTCTAGCTCTAGCACTCTTTCTTCTATATTTAAAGGGATTCAGCCTTCCCTGTGTTAGGATTCACAGTAGAGCTGGAAGGGACCTTAGAGGAAAGTGAAGCTCATGTCAGCTAAGTAGTTTGCCCAAAGTCTCACTAATGTTAAGTAGCAACACCAAGATCTGAACCCATGGCCTCATGATCCAAATTAAATAAACCAGGAACTGACAGGCCTTAAAACCATTAGTGAATTAGGGGGTTGTCTACCCCAAGAACGTGAAGGCGTCCCCCAGTGGAATGAGTGGGTGAGAACAATTTGTTCCAATGGCCACGAAGGCTGTGGAGTGCTTAGAGTTTGCTCACACATCGAAGACACTAAGGTCATCCACTGTATCCTGGGCCATCGCCAGTCATCCAGACTTTTGTCTTTCCACTTCGATGACTCAGGAAGAAAGAGTGAGGCTGACAACTTTGCGCAGATCCGCCTCACTTCAATTCACTCACAAGTCAAGATACCACCTGTGATGTTAGTGGTCCTCTTTGAAAATAAAGGACAAACAACAACAACTTATCCTGTATACAGCTTGCTTTGTATGTATTTGTTAGCACGTTGTTTCCCATTAGATTGTAAGTTCCGGGAGGGCAGAGACTGTCCCTTGACTCTTTTTGCATGCCTAGCACTTAGCACAGTGCCTGGCACATAGTAGGTGCTTAATCAATGTTGATTGATTGATTGGTTGGTTGTAAAGCAACCTCTGGGGCCATCCCCTTCTCAGCTCCTTTGCTGACTTTTGTAATTTTGCCACTCTCCAGCAGATGGTGCTCATCACCTTTCTTCCGGTAACAGCTCTCTATGAAACAGTGTGCTAGCTGCTTTTGTTTAATCTCAACACTCTTGTAAACCAGAATATACCTCCATTCTTTTCAAATCTGATTTTGTGCACTTATATCTCGCAATCTCTACCCTTGGTACCAAAGATTTATCAGGGTGCCATTTATAGAAAGACCGCCTGTTTGCACTCTTCAGACAAGGGTTGGTTTTTTCATGCCTCTAGCCAGTTTAGGGGGAATCCAACCCACTTGCCCACTCTCCACCTCAGCGTCTAATGTGTTTACCCCTTCCTCAATTCAACACTTCCCAATGAGTCCTGGAATTCAGTGAGATATGTCCTGTCCTCTTGTTCCTCGTCTTTCCATTCCCCTACCTCTCTCTTGGAAGCTGGGACAAGTCATTCAATTAAGCTGGGGCTACTTCTAGAAAGACCTAAAAAAAGGGAGGGATAAAGGCCCAAATTTCTGACAGTTGTCCCATCTCAAATACAGTCTTTGCTAGGTAAAGAAAGCCCTTCCTAAATTGTAAAGCACTAAACAAATAAGAACTATTTTCATTAGCGTCAGTGCCTTAAGATGTCAGGAAGAGAAAAAAAGAGCAGCTACATTATAAAATCAAAATTTTTATACCTGAAAGGGACTTTGATCAGAGTCATACCTAGGGTGGAGCTACTGGTGCTTTGAACCAAGGTGATAAAGTTTAGAAGAGTATGGTAACACTTGCATTTCAGCAAGAAAAAAAAATGATCATAGCACCAATTTAGGGAAAATAATTAATAGAAATAGGAAGCTATCACTTACTGTGCTTTTCCCCTCCATTCCCCATCTCAACCAATAGCCCAGTATGAATGCCAGGATTATCTTCTACCACCACTGCACCCCCAGGTGACTTGCTTCCCAGTCCAACCCAAGGTTGCCCTGTTCCCTCCCCAAACTATAGTTTTCTCAACAATGATCTCTCATGGTGATCCGAGTTCTTTTCCATAAGTCTCTCTCCCTCAACAACTCCCACACAATTGAATTTGTCTTAAAAAGTTGATGTGAAGGCATTGTTCATATTGATTGTTCCCAGGTACATTTTGTTTTGCTTTCCCTAGGCACCAGAATTGCTGGTTTCAACTCTAGCCCTGAGAAATAAAATCACAGATGGAAAAAAAGCACTCAACTTAGAGTCAGAAGACCTGAATTCAAGTCCCAGACCTGGGAGACCTAGGAGAAGTCATTCAACCTCTCTGAGCCTCAGTTTCTTCCTCAGTACAATGAGGGCAATGGGACTAGATAATCTCCATTTCCTTGCAGGTCTAAAATCTATGATCCTCTAAATCTGCCCACCTCACTCCCATCATTTAGTTTAAGTCTTTTCATCCAAACAACCCAAGCTGTCTCTCTCTTCAGTGTCCTTCCAGTTCCTCTAAGAGGCACAGGATGATGAATATTGAGGGCAGTGCCACACTGAGGAGACCTATAAACCTCCAACATCATTGTGGGGAAGGGAAGAATAGAATCCCTAAGGCAAAGATGCACATCAGGTCCCATCTTGTATGTTTCCTTGTTTATTCTCTACCCTGCTTCCTCCCCCCACCCTCACTTCCTCCCCATTTCCCAGAGCAAGCAGATCTTCCCAAGAAACAAGGATCCTTGTACCTGCCCAAAAGAAAGGACTCATGTGTGATCTCTCCATCCCAGACTGGGGCCACCACTCAAACCCTATTATTCATCACTTCACAGCCCAATGAAAACCCTAAACAAAGGAATAACAATGAATTTGGATCATGAGGACATGGGTTCAAATCCTGGTGCTGCTACTTAACACTAGTGAGACTTTGGGCAAACTCCTTAGCTGCCATGAGCTTCACTTTCCTCTAAGGTCCCTTCCAGCTCTACTATGAATCCTAACACAGGGAAGGCTGAATCCCTTTAAATATAGAAGAAAGAGTGCTAGAGCTAGAGTTTGGAGGCCTGGGTTCTACTCCTACCTCGGTTCCTTACATAACTGGACAAATCCCATTCTTCCTTGAAAACTGACTTTTCACATATGATAAATGGGGCTAACATCATAGAATTTAGAGCCTGACCCAGAATCAAGAAACCTGAACTTGCACTCCACCTCAATAACAAATTAGTTGTGTGACCAGGGACAAGTCATTCTTCTTTTCTAAACCTCAACTTTTCTCCTCTGTAAAATGAGGTAGTTATATGAAATTGTCTATAACCTTTGACTCAATGAACTCACCATTGAACCTGAACCTCAAGGAGATCAAAAGATTTGAATTCAAGTTTTTCTGAGGCCAAGTCAGCACATTATTCACCATGCCACTAATACTTGAATTAAATATGATGATCATTCTCGGTCCTGAAGAACAGATGAAACACTTCTCTCCTCTCAGTAAAGTGGTGGGATAGAAAATGGTCCATAAGCTGGCAAATACATTCACTGTACCAGTCATTTGGCTTAACTCTTTGCTACAAACACAGGATTTAGTGAGCAAGGGTATACTGAGAAGCAGTAGTAGAACGAATTGTAAAAGCTGTCAATAATACTTTTTTAAATATAAAAAAAATTAAATGGAAGCATTGAACTGGATGGACTAGATTGGTGTCTAAGGTCCAGTGCCCTTCTGTAACACCAATGCTGATAGTGTGGACTTCAAACAAAAGACCTGATCTCAGTTTCCAGATCTATCACATCCTAACTATATGAATTTAGGCAAGGTACTTAATCTCCCTAAGCCTCAACGTCCCCCTTACAAAAATGAGCAAATCGGCAGATGCCTTCACAGCCAAGGCTAGGGAGAGAATTACTAACCAAATAAAGGATAGAGGTCATAAAAGATAAAATGAATCATTTCAATTACATGAAATTAAAAAGCTTTTGCACCTACAAAATCAATGTAACTAGAATAAGAAAGGAAGGTGTCAAATGAGGGAGGGGGAAGAGAACCTTATATTAAGTATCTCTGATAAGAGTCTAATATAAAAGATATGTAGGGAAATGAGAAAAATATATGACTTAGACATTCTCCAATGAATAAATGGTTAAAGTATGTAAATAGACAGTTCTCAAAAGAATTGTGTTAACAATCATGTGAAAGATTGTCCTAAATCATTAGTAATGAGAGAAATGCAAATCAAAATCGTTCTGAGTTTTTATCCCAAATCCAGCAAACTGCCAAGAGATGAAAGCAGCCAAGTGGAAAATCAGTGGATCAGTATCCACTGTTAGTGGAGCTGCAAATTGGTCTGACTACTCTGTAAACCAATTTGGGAATATGCTTTAAAAATTATTGAAACGTCTAACACACTTTGACCCAGAATCCCATGACTAAGTACATACCCTAAGGAAGTAAAAGATGGAAAGATAGGTCCCACATTCACCAAAATTTTTATAGCAGCTTTTTTGCGGTAGTGGAGAGCTGGATAGACATCCATTGATTGGGGAAGGGCTAAACAAGTGGTGATACATGAACGCAGTGCAACGTTATTGTGCCATAAGAAATGACGAACATGAAGTCAGAGAAACCTAGGAGGACTTATATAAATTGATGCGAAGTGAAGTAGAACTAGGAAAATTATATTCACAATGATTACAACATTGTAAATGGAAGGAACAACAACAATAAAAAGAACATTTGTAATTATAATGACTAATCTTGTCCCCACAGAGAAGAAAATGAATACCCTTCTTTGGAGAGGTAGGAGACTTTATTTTGCATATACTGTCAGACTCGGGTGATTTGTTGGTTAGTTTTGCTGAACTACTTCTTTTCATCTTTCTTTTTAATTTTTTCCTTATAAGGGATAGGTTTTAAGGGAAAAGATAGAATAAGAATAAAAAACTATCAAAGAGAGAGACAGAAAGACAGAGAGACAGAGACTGAGCAAGACAGAAAGAAAGACACAGGGGAGGGGGAGAGAAATTAGAATAAATTGCTTCTTAAAGCCCTTTCCAGCTTCAAACCTAAGATTAGATAGATAGATAGATAGATAGATAGATAGATAGATAGATAGATAGTATAACTTCCCCCTAACTACTTCTAGGGACTCCTATAGCAAGTTACTTAATGTTTCTCCATTTCTGCCTCAATTTCTTTATTTGTAAAATGAAGGGGGTGGATTCGATGATCTCTAAGTTTCTCCCCTAATATTCTTTGATTCTGAATAGTGTTCTTACACCCCTCCTCCAAGCTAACCCAACCCAAACACCAGCACATCCTGGGACTCCAGCATAACCTGTTTCTTTTTAGAGATAGCCATCATTCCTTGGGTTTATATCCTTGGGAGTGGGGATTGAAGGATTAAAATTGCACCTGTCACTGGATAGCAAGCCCTCCCTGGCATCTCCCATCATGCTCAGAGTTGCTTCATTACTATGAAATTTATACCGTGGGTAAGAACAGCTTTTGCAGACACAGTCTTGGGTAGAAGAAAGGTCTCTGGACCTATAGTGAGGAGAGACCTGATTTTCAGTCCTGTCTGGGATCAGTTACTAGCTGTGACCTTATGAGCACGGCACCTATCTTTGAACCTCAGTTTTGTCATGTGTAAAATGGGCCTATTGTTGAGGATTTTACAAACCTCAAAACTCTATATAAACATGAGGTATTATTTATTCATTCCCATGTTCATATTTTTAGTCATCTTTCCCCAGGAAAATCTCCCATTGCCACCTGTTATGCACTGTGAAGGGCAGGGCATGTCAGATGGTGGGACTGAAGATGACAAAGTAATTTCTCAGTGGAAGATGAACACTATCCTTTAAGGCTCTTATCATTTTGGTTTATCTGGCCCTGTTCAGAGCCCAACTAACTGCCTATCTTGGTCAAACAGATTTCAGAGGTTTCTTTAAAACGGTCTCTTAGGAAATGCCATAAAATGACACTCTAGCTACAATGAGGAAGGTCAGGGAGTGAAGACAGTTGGGAGTCAAAGGACCCGGGTTCAAATCCACCTCTGATGCATCCTAGCTGTGTAAGCGTGGGCAAATTACTTAACCTCATTCAGCCTCAGTTTCCTTTTCCGGCCCAGGTTGGAAAAACAAGCTTCCAAGCCAATTAGTACTGGGATAGAGCCCGTGAATGGCCACAGTACTTCTAGCCTAGATGAGATAGGGAGACGTTGACTCAAAAATAAATAAAATGGGGGGGGGGTGCAGCTAGATGGCGCAGTGGATAGAGCACCAGTGCTGAAGTCAGGAGGACCTGGGTTCAAATCAGACCTCAGACACATAACACTTACTAGCTGTGTGACTCTGGGCAAGTCACTCAACCCCAATTGCCTCATCAAAAAAATGAATGAATAAATAAATAAATAAAATGAATAATTAAAAAAATACATAAATAAAACCTCCTGTGCATAAAACAGAGGTCACCAGCAGTTTAAAAGTGAAAATAAAATTACCCCTGCTTTCATTCTGGGACTTATCTACTCTAATCTCAAAAGGAATCTGGCCTCAAATATTATTCTCACCCTCTCTCTCATGTATTATAACAGGCAACAAGGTATCAGGGTAGATAGAACATTGGGCCTGGAGTCGGCAAGACTTGAGTTCAAATACCACCACACATTCTTAGTAGCTGTGTGACCTTGAGCAAGTCACTTGCCTTCCGTCTATCTCAACTTCCTTGTCTGTAAAATGGAGATGATAATAACACGTTATAACAAGGATGTTGTGAGAATAAAATGAGACAGAATTTGTAAAGTGCTAGGCAATCCTTATTGCACCATATAAATGCTAATTATTGTTATTGCTAAATATGTGGTTTGAACCCCCCCCCCCCAGATTGTACTGGCAAATCCAGTTTGGATTTATGAAACTTCAGTAATTTAAATCTGTAACCAGATCCAATCCAATGGAGGTGGTAGAAGCGTCCAGTGACAGAGGATGCATACATGGATAGACCGCTGTTTCATGGAGTGAGACCCTTGAAAAGAGAAAAGCCAGCTAGCTTTAGAAAAGCACTGAAAATACAGCAAAGAATACTGTGAAGGGGGCATCAGACGTGACTATCCAAAGTGCCACTGACCCTGACCTTGGGAAGGGGCCTGTGGGCAGGAGAATGTGGAGCCCAGATCAAATAGAAACAAGGAGAAGGGAAAGCGCGCACGACAGAAGAGGCAGTCATAGCCAGCAGAGAAGTACATTACCAGGAGCAGCTGCTAAAAATCCGCTTCGAGGGCTTTACTGATTCAGTGACGTGACCAGGTACCCGTGGGAAGAGTAACACCAGGGGTCCATAGCCAGCCCCAAGAGAGAAGAGAGCCTGGAGGGTCAGGCGGTCCGTGCTAGACCCGCTTCGGGCCAGTCTCCTACCAGTTTGGGTTCAATATCAGAACTGAAACACTGCTAAACGGTTAACTAAAGGAGATTTAGTTTACCACAGCGGGAGAATATTCAATCAGGATTAGCATTAGGGATGCCTCGAGTTGATTCAGCTGAGTGAAGTGATCAACTAGTCAGGCATGGCAAAGCCCCTCCAGTTGCTCCAGGCTGCTTCATACTCAGGCAATGAGGAAATAACATCCACAGTCTCAGCCCTTTGTCCCCAGAGTCCACCAACTCTCCAGAATCTCGCAATACTCTTTATGGAAAAACTCTCCTAACCTGCTTGGGGGGGAGGGGAGGATTCTACTGGGGCTCCTGGGGACATGAGAAGGGCTTCTGAGGATATGAGAAGGGCTCCTGGGACTCCCTTTCACCTTCTAGCAAAGCCACCTGTCTTTTTTCAGGTTAGCTTGGCATACAAGCTTATTTGTTCTTTTTTCTGTTACTTTCGATTTAGACTTTATTGGCCTGCCATAAAACGCTATCGGCTAACAGAAATGCTAAGCTGTGTGTTTATTTTATTTAATGCTTACAAACAGAAAATAAAAGACAGGAAATTCCCAGCATTGGAAAGAAGAAATATTTGATTAGGACACTTGGTTAACTGGACTTGGGGGTGGAATCATTAGCAAAGCAGAGAGACAGGTACTGAACAAGCAAAAACCCAGGCATCTATTCCAAGTTTAAAAGTTATCAATAATCACAAACTGTATGAGCAAATGCAGACATTCATTTTCATTCCTCCTCTTTGTTTCCCCTGGTGGCAGACATTGGGTTCCCAGAGGTATAATGGAGGCAGCTCTAACCACCCTGCAGTGAGAGTATTTGCACCTCAGAAACTGGAAAATATTACAAACCAGGGTCTGATTTATTGCTCTGTTCACTTCTAGACCTAACAAAGTGATGGAGAAAATGTTAATGATCCATACTCAACTTAAAGGTTTGTCTTGCACACAATTTTGTTTTTCAGTAATTCAACTGTTAAACATTTACCAGCACACCCTGTCAGTAACCTTCCCACTCTGACATGTAGTATTTTTTAACTTCTCTATCGAATTTGTCATGTAATCTTGTGCATTAGGATTATATATAATGATATATCATTCCCCTATTTTTCTGTGAGCTTCTTGAAGACTGGGACCTTGTCTGATCTAAACTTAACTCTCCTTGAGCATTTAGCACAGTGGTAAGATTCTTAAGTGTCACGAAGGAACAGCTGCTTTGCAGGATGTAGAGAAAAGTCAACAGGTGCGTTCTGTTCCACAGCAGACAGAGAAGAATCCTTGTAGAGAGAGAGAAAAAAAGTTGGAATATAACCTGGGAATGAAGCGTGTGTGTGTGTGTGTGTGTGTGTGTGTGTGTGTGTGTAAGTGCTCAGGCGCGTGCACACGCTCGCTCGCTCGCTCACTCGCTCACTTCTCTCTTCACCTTATCCCTTGGTAATCCACTGCTCCCATGGGGCCAATTATCACTTTAGAGTTGACTCCCAGACCTACAGCCCCAGACCTAGTCTCCTGAGTTCCAATTACCCATCACCAACTTTGGGCTGGAAATCCCTACCTGGATTTCCCATAGGCATTTCAAACTCAACTTGTTTGAAACAAAACTCAATATTTCCCCCCATATCCATCCCTTTCCTAACTTTTCTGTTTCTCCCAGTCATCCTGCTTTGTACCATCAGTCATTATACACTCTTCAGTCTCTCTCCCCCTCCATATTTAATCAATTAAGAGTGGCATAAGAACATTTTGATTTCCTTTTGTCAGTTTTTATTATTTGGGGTTCAGGTCATTTCTCCTGGTTAGGAGGTTATTTAGCTGGCTGAAACCTGTCCCATGGGATGTTACATTCCTGGGATAAAAAGGAAAAGAGTCAGCTTCTGAAACTAATTGAATCTGCATGATTTGTGGCTCCAGTCGTAGGGCATGTAGATCTCCCTTCCCAACTAGACCATAGTAAGCTCTAAATCTTGCAATTTCATCGTTGTTGTTCAGTTGCGTCCAACTCTTTGTGACTGCATTTAGGGTTTTCTTGGCAAAGGTACAGGAGGGGTTTGACTTTTTTTTTTCTCTAATTCATTGTACAGATGAAGGAACTGAGGCAAACAGGGTTAAGTGACTTACCTAAGGTCACACAGCTACTAAGTGTTGGAGGACAGATTTGAACTCAGGTCTTCCTGATTCCAGGTCTGGCACTCTATCCACTGGGCCACCTATCTTCATTGATCACATACCTCAGGTTGAAGTCAATCCCTCCTAGCCAAACTTCCAACTGAAGAAGAGGTCTTGAGTGCCATAAGGCTCCTCTCATGCAGCAAAGCACCTGATGCTGACTGATGATTTCCACTGAGATTTATAGGGCAGAGGGTCCAGTGCTCGTACAAAAGCTGACCGAAATCTTCCAGGTTAAACAGCAGGAAGAGGTTATTCCCCAGGAGTTCAAAGATGTCTCACCTTCCCTTTTCAAAGGAAATAAAAATAGATTGTCCTGTGACAATCAAAGGGGAGTCTCTCTCTTAGTCGTCGCCAGCAAGGTTCTTGCCAGAGTCCCCCTTAATAGGCCGATCCTTCGCCTGGAAGATGGTCATCTACCTGAGAGTCAGCATGGCTTCAGAAAGGGCGGAGGAACAGTTGATATGGTGTTTACTGCTGACAACTCCAGGAGAAATGCCAGGAGCAGAACAGAGATCTGTATACAACATTCATTGATCTGACCAAGGTCTTTGATACTATCAGTCTTGAGGGCTCGTGGAAAATCATGGAAAAATGTGGTCGTCCAGAGAAGTTCATCAGTATTGTACATCTGTCCCACAACAGCATGCTCACACAGGTTCCGGATAAGAGACAATGTTCTTGCACTTTCCCAGTAACCAGTAGAGTGAAGTAGACCCATGTGCTTGCTCCCATGCTTTTTAGCATGATGTTTCCAGTGATGTCAGATGCCTTCAATGAAGATAAAAAAAAAGCATCAAGGTCAGCTACTGTGCTGATGGTAATTTATTTAACTTGAAAAAGGTTGCAAGCCAAGACTAACATGAAGGGAGAGTTGTTACGTGACTTTTTATTCGCAGATGATCGTGCACTCAATGCAGCCTCTGAAGCTGAGATGCAAGAGTATGGATCAATTGTCTGCGGCTTGTGCTTATTTTGGCCTGACAATTAACACCAAGAAAACAGAGGTTCTCCACCAGCCAGCACCACGCCATCCATAAGTGGAACCACTGGTTATAGCAAATGGAGAAATTTTGAATACTGTGGATAAGTTCACTTACCTTGGCAGTATACTTTCCAAGGATGTACACATAGATGATGAGGTTGATGCTTGCATTGCCAGAGCTAGCTCAGTCATCGGAAGGCTCCTAAGGAAAGCTGGGGAGAAAAGAGGCGTCAGGCTGCCTACCAAATGAAGATCTACAGAGCTGTTGTGCTGACTTTGTTGTTGTATGCCTATAAAGCCTAGACAGCACACCAGTGCCAGGCCAGGAAACTGAATCGCTTCTATTTAAATTGTCTTAGGAAGATTCCAAAGATCACCTGGCAAGATAAAGTACTGGATGCTGAAGTCCTTTCTTGAGCTGAACTGCCAGACACATTCAGACTCTACCACACAGAACCCAACTCCAATGGGCTGGCCATATTGTTTGAATGCCAAATGTATGTTTGCCTGAAAGACTATTTTACAGAGAACTCAGAAGAAGTGATACAAGGACAGTCTCAAGATGTCTCTGAAGAACTTTGGAATGGATTGTGAGACATGGAAGACAGGACTGCCCAGCATGGCATGCCCATGTCAAAGAAGGCACTGTGCTCTATGAGCAAAGCAGAATTGCAGGAGCTCAAAAAGAGATGTGAGATGTCTGCACTCGGAATGTTCATGTGGACTATTTGTGCCCAACCTGTGGTAGAGCCTTCCAAGTTCATACTGGTCTGCTCAGTCCCAGTTGGACACACTGTACCTTGACCCCAACATAGTGATGTCATTCTGGTCATCTTTGAGCAGGAAGGAAACAACCAACCATTTAACTTTATGTCCTAAAAGGATATACAAGATTGCTACTTGATAAAAAAATTATTTCTCTGTCTCTCTGACATATTTGGAACTCTATGGTTTGTTAGAACCCTAATCAGGGTTCCTAATTATTGTTCTGAGCTCTGAACCTGTGCTCAAGCACAAAAAAAACCTATGCTTTAACCTCTGGAATCCCTGCATTGTGATAGTATTATTCGGCAGCAGTACCTACCACATAAACTCAATGGGAAGATTTCCCCCCTAATACAAGTTTGGCCATTTCTAATTCTACAACATATCTCCCAGCCATTCCCTTCCCTCCACTCAGTTACCACTCTACTTTAGACCCTTCTCACCTCTCACTTGGACTGTTGTAATAGACTCCTAATCAGACTCCTGGCTTCTACTCTGTCCTCTCTAATCTATCATCCAAAAAGGTGCCAAAATAATCTTCCTTAAACTCAAGTCTAACAAGGTCACTCCTCTGCTCTAGCATCTTTAGTGGCTCCCTATTGTCACCAAGTTAAAATAGACAATTCAATTTGTCATTCAAAGCCTTTCACAGTCTGACTCCCAATCCATATCGTTAGATTTATTTCATGAATTTGCCGTTCCAGCCAAACTGTCTGTCTTGCCATTCCCTAAACTCAGCATTTTAGCTACCATCTCCCATCTCCCTGTATTCGTTGCCCCCTTTCCACAACCAGTCTAGCATACTCTGAATGTTCTGCCAGCTTCCAACTTGTTTCCATTTCTTAGAAGCCTAAGCTTCCCTCAAGCTTTAACTCAGAAACGACCTCCTTAGGAAACCTTTCCTGATAACCCAGGTTGTTGTAGTTCTTTATCTTCTCAACTTATATGGTAGATCGTATAACGATATCGTCTAGAGGTGACCAGTTGTTGTAAAGGATAGAGAAAGAGTGCTGGAGACAAGAAGACCCCACTTCAAATCTTGCCTCACATGCTTACTAGCTGTATGTAATTACTTGCCTACTGTAAGAAGTTACTTATAAGGGGCAAATCCCTTCACCTCTCTTAGCTCCAGTTTCCTCATCTATAAAATGGAGCTAATAATATAGCATCAGCCTCTCAGGGTTGTGGTGAGAATAAATGAGACAACTGGAGGTAAGTGCCCTGTAAACCTTAAAGACTATATAAACATTAGCTATTATTATAATTGTTAAATCAACCTTTTAATAGAGTGTAAGCCCTTTGAGGACAGGGACAGTTTTGTTTTTTTGTTTTTAATATCTCTGTATACCAGGTAAGCAGTGCTTTGCACATAATAGACAATAAATACTTGTGGAATTGGACTGATTTGGGGGTGGAGAATAATTTACAATAAAGCCCTCTAAGTTCTCTCCTATTAACTCTCCAAGACATGTCCTACTTCGTCAAGACAGCCTATCTGACTCTTGCATAGAAAGAACAAAGAAGAGATTGTAAGAATGAGAGAGAACCTGTAGACCTGGCTTCACTCTTCCCTGTGGCTTGCCAAAGGCAAACAAACTTTCTCTAGGGAAGAGCTTCCTGACTTTTAGGCCTTAAGCCCAAGTCTGACCCATCACTCCTCTTCTCTAGAATCTTTAGTGGACAGCAAGTCCTTTCGGTGTTCAGAAGGAGGTTAAGAGAATTAAAAGAACAGAAATTTCATCGGGATGCCTTTCCGGATCTTCACTTTTCTCTACCCTTCATCACCTTTCAGATCTTTCCCAGTCCTTCCATAGCCTTGTCATTTTCCCCAGTCTCTCAGTTTACCTGTCTGTCTTCTCCCCATCTGAAAACTGAGGATTCTCTGTTGTTACTCTTCATCTTTACCAAAGTCACCGTGTTAGAGTGAAGACGCATGCGGTGTCTATTTGCCATCTGTGAGGAGCATGTGGTTGAACACGTGTACACATAATCAGGTTGAACATAATCATCATTTTTGGGACAAGACCCATCACTGCCTCAACGTGGAAAGCCTCTGGTGAGAGACAAGGTAGATTGGCAGCTGCTCTGTAGCTCGAAGGAGTCAGATCAGAGAGTTCTTGGCTTGAAGGGAGTTCAGAGGCTCTATAATCCAACCTCCCCTTCCTCTCCCTGGGAATGGCGAAAAAGTTGGGAGAGTCAGGAGCAGAGCTGGGAAAGGTATATGGCTGGCTTGGGCACTTTCTCAAAATGGCAGTTCCAGGAGGAACTCACCAATCAAAGGAGGAAGCTGCAGGTGCAGCAGGATCTTCCAAGGTAAGAAGGCTGCAATGCCATGATAGAGTAGTATAGGCAGTCAGAAGAAGACCTGGGACAGTGACCAAGGAGTGAACATCACCGTAGATGGCCTTTGCTGCAAAGGGCAAAAGAGATATAGGACAATAGTTACTAAGGAAAGAAAGGTCAAGTGAGTGTTTTTTGGGTTTGTTTGCTTTTTCAGCGTAAGAGTGACATGGCTATGTTTACAGACAGTAGAAAATGAGACAGTAGAAAAAGATACGCAGACTTAGAGAATCCACCCCAAAGGCTCACACGGACTATTTGTGCCCAACCCGTGGTAGAACATTCTGAGCTCGTATTGGTCTGATCAGCCACAGTGGGACACACTAAAACTTGAGTCTGGTGCAGTGATGTCATTTTGATCCTCTTTGAAAATGGACGACAACAGCAAAAGAAAATGAGCCAGCAGAGAAGGAGAGATTGAGTAAGGATGACAAGGGGGCAATCTGTTGTAGGAGATGAGATGGAATGAGATCACTTGAACAAGTAGAGGGGTTACCCTTGGTAGGGAGTAAGGTCACCACTTCATGTGAGACAGGGGTGACAGAGAAGAAAGTGACAGAAGGTGTCTGAGTGACAAGAGATGAGGAAGAGGGGAGAAGAGGGAGCTCATGACCAATGGCCTCAATTTTTTCCAAAAATATGAGGCAAGATTCTCTGCTGAGAGAGCGGGGACAGGAAGAGTTATGGGAAGTTTTATGGGAGGAAAAGATTTGGAAGAGCTGCTGTGGAGAGTGATAAGGGAGATATGGTAGGATTGTCTAGTGATAGTGAGGGCCCAGTTGAGCTTATATAACATAAATTTCCAATGGACCAAGTCAGAATGGTTATAGGATTTTCCCCACCTTTGTTCAGTATTATGTGTGAAGGAGCAAAGGTAAGGAGTGGTGGGAGTAATCTCACCCCAAGGTGGAGGCTTGGTTGGGTGTAATGGGGGATATGATAAAGGGGCTAAGGGATTCAAGGGAAGAGGACAGTGTGGAGTTGAATGGCTCACCAAGAAGTCAAGATGGGGAGGAGAGGAGAGGGTAGCTAGTGCAAAGGAGATGGCCTTGAGGGGATTAAAAGATTGGAGGTCATGGTGTGAAGAGTGGGTTTATGTAAGGGAAGGCAGATGGAAAGGTGAAAAGCCAATAGATAAGATAAGGGGATTTCAGAATTCTTTAACAAGGAAGTGATACATTGTGGATGATGGCAAGATCAAAGGTGTGACCATCTTTGGGTATAGCTGAGGGGGCTGATGATAGGATCAGTGGAGGTAAGGAAGAGAAGTGTAACACTCCCTCTGGACTCCATCCCTCCTGCCCTACTTGCTGCTCTCTGGTCTAAACAGGATCTACCTCTTCAAGGTGCTCCTAAGCATGGACCCCTCCCTCCCTCAATTCACTGCTTCCCCACTGGACCACATGATTCTAAGTTTATACATGTACCTCCTTAATAAGTACTACCACCTCTAGGATTGTCGACTCAGTCGGTGGCAGGACCTTGGAATGGTTTTGATAGATCTTCCAGTCTCACCAGTTGCCTGGGCACTCCCATCTCAGAATACTCATTTCAGCTAAGATCAGGAAAGAAGAAACACAATAGAAAGGGAGGCACTAAGTTCAGGGACACACAGAGGCCAGGTGGGAGAAAAGAAAGCCTCCCCTACCCCTACCCGGCAGCTCTCAGCAGTCCTCCTCACTCAGAAAAAGGCAAAGAAGAAAAGGACAAGATTGTCCACTCAAAACTTCTGCGTGCACACTCAGTTCTAGCTCAGCCTGTCCTTCATTAGCAGTTCTTCCTGTTTCTCAGTCATCAAGAAGACCCTTCATCACTCCACAGTAATGGCCGGTCAGTCACTCGTGACCAGAAGAAGGATTGCCAGGCCTCACGTGGTCAATCAAAAGTAGACAGAGAAGACTGTGCGTAGTCTAATGTGAGGGTTAGGGCACTGCCACCACACAGGTCCAGAAGCAAGCTCACCCCAAGCTTCTACACAGCTGCCTGCTATTTTAGAGTGGAGGAAGAGTGTTCCAAGGGCTATCACACATATTAAGGATTCTTAGTGAAATACAACATTGACCCATCTTCAGATAAGATTGATCGTCTCTGACTTATGAATTGTTTTCAAGTACTTCTAAGAACTAACTCTAATGAGGTGGTGGGAAAGGTAAATAGTCCTAGATTGTCTGTTGTTAACTCGATTCTGTATGGTCCTTAGCTCCATACACCCTGAAGCCTTATTTAAATAGTGTGGAGTGGAAGAAAGAGTGACTGACCTAAAATCAGGAAGACCCACCTTCAAATTCTCCCTCTAACACTTAGCTGTGGCTGTGTGACCTCACGGAAGTTATTTAACCTAAGCCTTGGTGTCCTCACTTGTAAAATGGGAGTGATAATTATACCTAACTCATTGGGTCTTTGTAGAGATCAATAGTAATCAAATTGTACTTACTTATTGGATTATTAAGCAAAATGATCATTTGTCAATTCATAGAATGCTGGAATTTACAATTAGATGGACTCATAAATTATTTAGTCTTGTCTCCTAATTTCCATAGGTGGGGAAGCTGAGGCCTGGAGAGAAATGATTATTGTGAGACAGTCAAGTAACATTTATTAAGCTCCTACTATGTGTCTACTATGATCAATCATAAGTGCCTATGTTTAGCCTTAAAATCCTTCCCAATCTGGCCTCATTCTATTTCTGATCTTATTATACTTTATTCCTGCATTGAATGATTTCATCAAAGTGGCATTTTTTACTTTTCCTCACACATGATATCATATTTCCCATCTCTGAGCCTGTGCATTGACTGGCCCCTCATTCCTAGAATGCACTCCCAACTGACCTCTGTCCCTAAGAGTTCCTTTTAACTTCAAAACAGTGCTCAGACACCACCAAGACAAGGCCTTTCCTGGGCCCTCTAATTGCTATTTACCTCCCCCAATCTCAATTTTAGATGGTTTTGATTTTTACATACATTTGTTTATGTGTGTACCATCTCCTTTGATAACAGGAAAGCCCTTAGGCTGAGGACAACTTCATTTTTATCTTTGTACCTCCAGCAGGGGCCATCTCCAGTCATCTTGATCTCTATCTGGTCACTGGACCCAGATGACTCCAGAGGAGAAAGTGAGTCTGGTAACTTTGCACAGCCCTGCCTCACTTAAATCCAATTTACTTGCAAGTCATGGCATCACCTTCCTGACATCATGGTCATCCTCAAGAACGAAGGACTAACAACAACTTCCAGCACCTGATCAGGCTTGGAAAACAGTAGGCACTTATTAGATGCTTGTGGATGCTAGCTTATCTAATGATAGTTCATTTATTTAGATAATAAACGGGTAGCTTCTCTTACCAGTGACAGCTCCTTCTCAGTCTCCTTTGCTGGATTTTCATCCTGATCTAATCCACTAACAGCTAGCAATGGGTATCTCCCAAGGCTGTCCTTCTCTCCCTCAATACTGTTTCACTTGGTAATTTCATTGGCTTTCATGGATTCCATTACCATCTCTATGCAGATGGATCTTTGATCTATTTGTTCAGCACTACTGAACTCCTGTCTCACATCTTCAACTGCCTACTGGACATCTCAAACTGGATGTCCCATAAATATCTTAAACTCACCATGTCCGATTATCATCCTCTCCCCCTCTTCCCAACTTCTCTGTTACTGATAAGCATAGATCTGATCACGTCGCCTTCTTACTCAATAAACTCCAGTGGCTTCCCATCATCTCCAAGATCAAATATATGTAATATATATAAAGGTGAGCCCCAAAGTCCATTGGTATGGGACTTTCTCCTCATTGATGGAGATCAATACCCTGCTTGTGTGTTTCCCTGGTTTCCAGTGCCATTTAAAATTCTACTTTCTTCAGGCTTTCCCCAATCCCTCTTAATTCTAGTGCCTTCCTTCAGTGTATTATTTCCAATTTATCCTGTATATTGCTTGTTTATTACATAGTTGTTTGCACTGTACCCCCTTTAGACTGTGAGTTCCTTGAGAACAATGTCTTTTACTTTTCTTTTTATCTCCAATGGCTTAGCACAATGCCCAGAACATAGTTATTGCTCATCCTTCCTTTTCAAAGAGAACCAATGACATCATAGGGTAATGTCTTGACTTGTGTAAGAATTGGATTTAAGAGAAGCAGAATTTCACAAAGTCATCAACCTCACTCTCTTCCTGAATCATTGAGGTCCAGTGGCAAGACAAAAGTCAAGATGACCAGAGATGGCCCTAGATGCAATGAATGACTTTGGCATCTTCCATGCCTGACCAAGCTCTAAGCACTCCACAGCATCTGCTTCAGCTGCCTTCATGATCATTGGAAGACATTGTTCTCATCCACCCATTTCACTTTGGCATGTCTTTATATGCTTGGGGTAGACACCTCACTAACTCATCTACAGGTTTGAGAGTTTATAGTTACCCTCAACCTGGTTTAGCTTGTCTGCCAAAACAGTTTTACCAGAGTATGGCCCCTAAGCATGCTACAGTTTCTTGGAGCCACAGATGAGAATTAGAGGACAGGTGGACATCAAAGGTGGATGAGCAGAAGGGCTCGGCAAGCTCTCACACCAGAGGTGCTAGTTGCCTGAACACTCTATACATAGTCGGTACTTAACAAATGTTTATTGATTGACTGTTAACTCAACGTTTATCAAGTGCCTGTTACATGCAAAACAGGGAAAGATGCAAAGTTTGGGAAAGACAGGTTATGCTCATAAAAGATGAAACCAAGCCTCTAGATACCTTGCCCTAACACCTCAGCATTTTGGTTTGAAATGCTGTCTCTGTCATTCCTTTCCTTCTCTCTAGTCTGGAGCCTTTCCCTAAAGGCTGAGGAAAGCAAAGGAGCATGACTTTGGAGCTGGAAGGAACCTTAGGAGCCGTCAGATTGTTCGAGAGCCAACTTGAACATGCTGAAAGAGCCCCTGGTTAAATTTTCTGCAGGGGCATCGACACCACCCAAATCTGCAAATACTACGAGTCTGGGCTTGATTTATATTTTTGTTTGATTGTCTCGATTTAAGAAAATGATTGATAATGCTGATGAAACTTAAAAGTGTGTCCTGCTGTACATTTCTCTACCTCGCCCCCAGGGTTGTTAAACACTGGCTGGCACATCCCTCGTCCAATGCCCTCTTTACACAACTGTGAACGCAAAGGAACCCGAGCCCCACAACGGCCGAGGAGCTTTGTCCAAGGTCACGAATTAAGTGGCTGGCCTTCCGGAAGTGCCATGTGCTTATCTACCCCTAAGCTACAACTTCTGTTTCCCCATCTTCACAAAGAAGAGGCTGGACGATTTGGCGGCTTCCAGCTATTTAGTCCTTCCTCTCTCTGGGCCTCAGTCTCCCGATCTGCATAAAGTAGCGACTGGACGAGAAGACGTCGGCCCAGCTTCCGAGAGCTAAAGGACTCTCTCCCAGCCCCGCGTTACACGCGGTCGTGCGGCTGAGTCTCGCTCCTCCAGTCGCTAGGGGGCGCAGCCAGCGCGCCAAGGCAGAGGCGTTCGGAGCGGCGGCCGCTCGCGGTGGCGTCCGCCGTCGGGCCATACGATGTCACGCCATCACGTCGGGCAGAGGGCGCGGGGCGGGGCACGCCAGGCGGGTCTGTGTGCAGCGGCGGCGGCGGCGGCGGCGGCGACGACGACGACGACGACGGCGGCGCCAGGAGCGACAGCGGCGGGAGCGAGCGGCGGCGGCGGCGGGAGCTGCGCCCGAGCCCGGCGCGCACCCAGCCATCATGCCCACGGTGGAGGAGCTTTACCGTAACTACGGCATTCTCGCCGACGCCACGGAGCAAGTGGGGCAGGTGAGCGGGCCCGGCCGGGCAGCGGCGGGAGCAGGCCGCGGCGGCGGAGGCTTCTTGAGTCCGAGCCGCGTCTCTGCCTCCTCACCCCCATGCAACCTTGCGCGGGTCTCGTCTCGCTGGGCCTCGACTTCCCCATGTGTAAAGCCCTTCCGGTGCTTGGCAGAGCTCTTAATTTCTCGGAGCCTCGGTTTCCCCGTCTGGGGAAAGTCAGTTAAGCCCCGTGGGCCTGGCCTCCCCATTGTACCCCCCTCCCTGCTGGGGCGGCTGACTTCCTTTCCTTGGCCTCAGTCTCCCTGTCTGTCATGTGCGGGCTAGGCGGTTACCCTCCGCGGCCTCAGTTTCCCCTCTGTAACAGGCTCCCCTCCCGGTGCCGCGGCACATCTCCGTGCCTTGGTTTCCCATCTTGTTAAAACCGGAAATGACTCCTGAGGCCTCCCTCCTCGCCCGGGCCTGGCGCTGGTGGATCGGCCGCCCCGAGGGCTGTTCCCGGAGCTCCGGGCCTGGTCCGGCCCCTTCTAGGCCCGGGAATCTTCCGCGGCTGGGGCCGGGACGTGGGCGCTCTGCGGGCAGGACCTTTTTCGGTTTTGTTCTCGGCCCCCCCCGTAAATACTCGGCAAAAAGCGCGCCCGCGGACCACCCACCCCCCCGGGGCTGCGCTTCCTGCGTGTCCCCCGTGCCTCCGGGCGCTCGGAGCCTCGTCCTGCCCCCACGTGGGCCGGCGCTGGCCCCCGCCTGGGAGGCCCGCTGGCTGGCAGGGCGCGTGGCCGGCACTTTGCCCCATACGTCAGCCCCATAGTAAATAGTATTTTTGAAAAAGTAGTATTACTTTTGAAACTCCAGGCATTTCCGGGGCAGAAATTCGTGAGACAACAAGTAGTTTCAGTGTTTCTCCCCGTTTGCTAAGTCGGGGTGTTCAGCGCAAATCTCTCCGGCGGTTTAGAAGTCCCTAGTTAACAGTGAATCAGACTGACCCCTTAGAGAGGGGCAGTGGTTTGTCACCTGAGGAAAGGGCCTGGGGGTAAAACAAAATGACAGGAAATGTAGATGTAATAATTCCGCTTTCAGTGAGGCTCTGTCCAAGCGGCCATAAGCATTCTTTTTGAAACTAACCGTGTTGTATCATCATCACTGAGCCTGTTGAAAGCATCTGGGAGTGCTTCTGCTAATTATCTCCCAGGTTGTAGTTGAGGCTGAGAACGACCTGACTCGGGCTTTGCCATCTCAGGACTTGCTGTAATTCAAGATGGAAGTGCTTTCCCGAAAATGGGGAATTTTTTTTTTCTTAAATATTTGGGGCTTATTTTGGCAAAGTCTGAGATGAAAATGTGCCCATTTCTGATATGAGTTTAAAACTTCATTTTACTTTTCCAAATTAATTTTATTTATAATCAATCAACAAACATTTATTAAGCTCTTCCAATTTGCAAGCCATTTGGGACAGCTAGGTAGTGAAATGGATAGAGTTCTGTGCCTGAAGTCGGAGTTCAGATTTGGCCTCACTTATTAGCTGTGTTACACTGGGCGAGTCACTTAGCCCTATTTGCCTCAGTTTCCTCATCTGTAAGATGGGTTGGAGAAGTAAATGGCAAATCACTCCAGTATCTCTGGCAAGAAAACCCCAAATGGGGTCACAAACATGACTGAACAACAAATTTGCCAAACTCTGTGCTAAGCTCCAGGGATACAAAAAAAGGCAAAACCAGGAAAGTGTAATGATAAATATCTGTTGAGCACTTACTCGTTTATAGGACACTGCTAGACATGAGACAGAATTTCTAAGGTACCAAATTCCTGTCTTTGGATGAAGGGGAAAACAGTTCATAGAGGGCTGGGTGCATTGAAATGCTAGAGTCAGGAAGACAAGGTCAAATTTTCCTTAAACAATTACCAGCTTTGGGGGCAGCCAGGTGGCGCAGTGGGTAGAGGGCTGGCCCTGGATTCAGGAGGACCTGAGTTCAAATTCAGCCTCAGACACATAACACTTACTAGTTGTGTGACCCTGGGCAAGTCACTTAACCCCATTGTCTAACCAAAAAAAACAAAAACAAACAAACCAAAAAAAAAAACAATTGCCAGCTTTGTGACCCTGGGCAACTTCTCTCAGCCTCAGTTTCCTCCTCTGTAAAGTGAGGGTGTTAGATGTGATGGCCTCAAAGGCCTTTTCCAGCTCCAGTTCTATGATCCTGGGAACTCAGGCCTGAATTGTTTGTATTAATGGAGGGGAGGCTTGCAGATATGATGATGAAATGGGGGGGTGGTTTTACCTTCTTGGTTGTCTTGCTTCAGCTGAAAAAAGCTTATTTTTCCTTGAATACAGACCATCCAGGGGAAAGAGAGCCAAAAGTATGGGAGGTGGAAAGAGAAACTAACCTAGAATTAATTTTTTATGAATTAATTATTGAGGATTGTTCTTATAGCATCTTTACCTGTAAAACTACAAATTATTTTACATGAAGTGTTTAATATAGCTCTCAGCACAGTCATTCAGTCCTGAGTAAGTAAATAAATGTTCTGTGCTCGGTATCCTCATTACCACCCTGGTGCCCCAAATATAAAGTAACAATTTCAGGTTACTGAGAGACCTTGTCACAATGAAGTGATTTTCCTTAAGTTTAAGTAATTGAGTTTTAAGAAAGTAGATACCATGCTACCAAGATTTCACCACGAGACAGAATTTTCTCCTGTTACTTATCTGGAAGTAATAGGGAGACAGTATACACACATAAGAAGGGATCATGGAGTTGCAGTTTGTTGCCCTGAAATTGTGGGAAGTTTTTTGACCAAAAGAGGAAGGGGGCAAAGCCAGCGTAATGGAAGTGCCAGTCATCCTTTTCCTGTTTCTTAAAAGGAAAATAACTGCTTTTGATTATTTCCATCCTTCCTCCTCTAGCACCTTGCTTCAGCTGTCATCCTTTTTTGATTATCTTCAGTTTATCCCTCTCTATTCCATTCTTCCCTATCTGCCTACAGAATTGATAAGGTTCCCCTTACCCTTCTGCTCACCTATCTATCTTCTCTTTACCAACAAACTTACTGAAAAAGTAGTCTTCTAATAATCATTGCCTCACTTTTTTGCCTCCTAGTCTCTTTAGACTTTTACAAACTGACTTCAATCCTCATCATTACTGAGACTTCCTTCAAAAGTCATCAGTGATTTTATTGACAAGCGGAATGGTCTTTTTGTCTCTTCTCATCCACCTTGACATCTGCAATATTTGCCATGAATGACCACTCCTTAACTCTCTTTTCCCATAGCTACACGATATCAGCCTCCTGATTCTAACAACTTTCTGTCTAGTTATTTCACTCCTTTTGGCCCCTGAAGGCTATGTTTTCTAAGACTGGGCCCATGGGCCTTATGTTCTTTCTCTGTGCTCTCTTTCTTTAACACCTTGTTTCCCCTGTGGCTTCATCTGTCACTTCCACCCAGGTAATTCTCAAGTCTGTATATTCAGTGCTAACCTTTCTTCATCTTTCCAGAGTGCACAGGATACCTCACCCTGGGGTCCTTCCTGGCAGCCCAGAGTCAGCATGAAGCATGGTTGAACATACCACAGCCAAGGTCACCCATGTGACCTTAGGCAAGGTGTTTAACCTCTTTAGGCCTTATTTTCCTCATATATAAATTGAGGAGATTACCCTCACTAATTTCTTAAGGCCATTCTGGCACCGAATTCTATGATATGTCCAAAACTAAGTTTCTTGTTTTGCTTTTTCATTTTCTGCATTTGGTAAAACCACATTTCCTTTGTTTGAAGTCTCAGGGTTATTCACCCTTCCTTTTCTGTCATCCACCTTAGCCAGTCAGTTATTAATTTCTATTTGTTCTCCTTACACAATGTCTATTCTCTTCCTAGCACAGGTGCAGACCTTTAGTAATCTCTGCTTGTACTCTTGTGTTAGCTTCCAGAAATGAAAAGTTTTCTCCTTCCTACTCTCTCCCTAGTCTAGCCCATCGTATATGCTGTGGTTGAACTATCGTACGTTTCTGGTGATGGCCCTACTCTACTTCATACTCTCACACCTGCCAAGTAGAGTTCTTAACCTGGCTTTCAAAACCTTTCTCAAATGGATATCGCCTTCTTTCCAGTCTTACCTTTCTGTCAGTTCTCTTGATGTAATCTTTGCTCCAGGCAAACTGGATTGTTCCTTCCCCATCACATAGGCCCTGTTTTTCCATTTATGTCTTTGTGCATTTTCTCTGTTCCTGAAATCAAACCCACCCTCCCCATGCCCCTGAATTCCTGACCAATTTTTTAAAGACAACAAACATGCAACCTATTTGATGCAGTCTTTTCTGCATCCTTGTTCCCAGGCCTTTAATGATAGGAATTTCATTGAAAGTATATGAACTCACCTTTCTTCCTCAGTCTCCTGAATCTGGAGAGGACTATTAGGGACAGGTGGTGGGAGGGTATCCCCTGGGAGTACCCTCCACAAAGAATTCATACTTTGTGTGATACACCCACCCAAGGTAGCTTTCCCACTTCTAAGTACATGACCCTCTGTCAAAGGGAGTGGTCAATCCTTCAGGGGATTCCAGAGCTGGCAGCTGACCAAGGACCTCTCTCAAGAGGGAAAGGAAAAGTATTCACTGAGAATGACCCATCTGGATTAGCTGTCTCAATTATAAAAAGGGGCCTCTGATGTATGGGTGCCATTCTAAATACCCCTCAATCCCTACTGGATCTCCTTTTTTTTTTTATTCTAGACATTTTTGTGTGTGGTAAAGCAAAAATTTTATAATTAAAAGAACAAAAAGAGAAGATTATTGAGGATGTTGGGTAGGTTGGAGGAAGATAATGAAGGGGGTTTTCTTAGTCATAATTTAAAAACATTATAGAGAGGTAATTATAAAACTCCATTTTATATTAGGAAATAACTGGGGAAATAGTTTAGTAGAACTGAATAGAGATCCTCAAAATGTTACCAGATACGTAAAAAAGGTCCTATTTGAGAAACTAATGGATGTTTAAGAGAAGGGAATGAAATCATTATTCAGTAAATAAGAATGGTAACAGTGGAGAGTAGTAAGATGAGAAATCAGTTTAGGTATCTCGTACATACATACCACAATAAATTCCCCCTGTACCTGTACATTAAATATTTCAGTTAAAAGAAAATGAAATAATTTATTATTGTTGAAGAGATGGTCAGTTCTTATTTACCAACTAAATTCTTTTTAGTGGGAAAGTAATAGATTTGACTAGTTAAAAGAAAAACTCTACTCAACAAAAAGATAACCAAAATAAAAAAGGTCCATTATAAAATTTAACGTTCATTTTCTACAAGTAATTGATGCAGAATTCATAAGGACAGTGTCTGGTCACCAGTAGACGCATAATGAAAGGCTTAAAGAATAACAGATTGTAAACATATATATGTATATATATGAAAATTCTCTTCAAAAGCAATGAAAATTATTAAACCAGTGTTGAAGTGGTGATCTCATATCCCTGGAGACTTTCTCAAACTATAAGTTGTGAAGAAGGTGTTAACCTGCAGTGGTTCAGAGGATTTTTTCACCCGGGGTTGTCTCTACCAATAAAATCACAAGTCCAAGCTCAGCTGCAATAGAACCACACATCTGTGTAGATGTGAATAAATACAGAGAAATAAAGGGAGTTAGAGAGGAAATACTATGTAATTGTGATTAGTTAATTAGATTTTTTCCTTTTAAGGCTTTTTAAATATAAGATCATATTGTAGTTTGTTATACTATGTTCATAATATTTTTTAAAGGAAAAAGCTTTCCCCCTCAGAATTAAAAGCATCCATCTAAAATCTCAATTTTCTAGTCAGAATATCCTTATGGCTATCTTAAATTTTTCTCTTACTTAGCAAAAATCTGATTGGACCATGGGGTTTGTTACATCTGTTGTCCTTCCAACCCTAATTTTTCGTATTAATTTCTTTTCACTTGCTCTGGGACATGGGAAGAGTTTGGAAATGAAGTGATTATAATTCATTAGTCACCTTTTTGTAACTGGTTTTTTTTTTTGTTTGTTTTGTTTTGTTTTTTGTAAAATTGAGTCAGAAAAACTCATAGTTTAATGCATGCAACTCCTGAGTGATTTATAAAAAATGAACTAGTTTTGTGTGAATTGCAAAGTGAATTTTTCCTTCAGTATAAAGAAAGTGATACCACAGCAGTACTTTTTGCTTTAGTGCATTGCCCAAGTAATTCATTAGATGGAATCAGACTCCTTCCTTCAGCATTTTGGATCCTAAATGCAGTCCGTTCATCCTAACATCTGATGGTTCATGAACTGCTTTTAAAATTTGGTTGTATTTTGGGAATCACTACTCTGACTAATCACTGGAACAGTGTGGCTTCATCACTGGAGATCTGGGAATGTTCTTTCTTTTGTGGTAGGTTAAGAGGCCTGAATCAGGTTGTGGATAAGGCATTTATTCTGATACCCTGGAGATTTTCTTTGGGCTTCACTCATTTGTTCAGTTGATTTGCAAGGGAAAGGGCATACATATAGTTCATTTTTCAACTGTTAAAACTGATTTACAGTTTGTGAAAAGAGGCACTTCATTTATTTGAGTATCTGAAATGTACCCATTGAACTGGAAGAAGAAAAGACAGAAAGGAGTGCCATGCTCTAGTTGTGAGCATGTTCCTGCAGTTTTAGTCCCTTTGCCACCGACTGCCTTTGAAGCTCTCCAGAAAGCATCCCTTTGAGTATGCTTCCTGCTTTGTCAAGCACAGATAATATATACCTCTTGGAGGTATTTTGAAAAGTCATGCCTGTAAAAATCTTTGAGATCTGTAGATGAAAGAGAAGTACAGTAACAGCATTTTTTTGTTGGGTTGGTTCTTCAGGAAGCTAGATGAAATACATTTATACCAACATCAACAATACACACAAGTTTACCTGAGAATTGTACATAGAAAGAGGCTCACTTGTATCCTAGATTTTAAAAACACAACTGCTGTGTCTGCTATAGAAAACCCATTAGTGAGATTTTTTAATTATTTTCTGTTTATCTTTATAATTGATCCTTATAAATGCAGATGTAACAACTTTTGCTCTAGTCTTTTTATAAAGAAGTAAAACACTATTAGATGTCAAAATGATTTAATCTCTAGCCTTGTTGTTCAAATGCCACAAATCAAAATTATCTGTAGAACCTTTACCTTCTAGTGATAGTCTGCAAATAGTCTGAGACAGATCTCGAGTCTGTTGTTATATGCTACTTCATTTTGTTAGTATCTAGGATTTTGATTGGGTTAAAAGGCTATAGCTAAAGTTTATATTTGCTTTCTCTGATTCCAGTTGGACTATAAATTTCAAAATTTTATCTTTCAAATAAAATTTCTGTACACAGTATTTCCGTTAGACCTAAGAAAGAAAGTTCTTATAGGAGCAAAAATGATTGTTATACAGTTTGATAGTTCATCAAAGAAGATTGGGATTTCCTTTTCTGGGTAGAAAACTTAGAGTGATCTGATGTTGGCAGGAAAAACTGTAGGAAGAAAAAGGAGTTTTTCAGACAAATTGGTCAAAAAAGGAAACTCAGACAGAGAGGATTACTCCTTGGGCAGGGAGGATGAAACAGTGGGAAGAAGACAGAACTAGAGCTGGTCTACTCTTCTTTCCTTCCCTTTTCTCTGCCAAGAAATATGATGGTGGAACTGGAAAATGCAGAATAAAAATGACTGGAGTTCAGGTCACCAAGCTCAGGTGAACTGCGTCCTGTCCTAGAATCCTGAAAAAACTGGCAGATAAGATTGATGAGCCATTGTCATTGATCTTTGAAAAATGGTAGAGAAGTATCACAGGATCAGAGAAGATGAAAGGTCCCAGTTTTCAAGAAAGAGAATAGAGCCTTCGAACTCTAAGCTAATCAGCTTCGCTTTCAATTTGGCCAACATTCCAGGGCATATTATCTAAGGGATAATTAATGAATATCTAGAAAGGGAAGTATGGTCACAAAGAGCCAGCAAGGCTTTATCAAGAACACTTCATACCTGACTACCTTCATTTCCTTTTTTGGCATAGTTACCTGACTAGTAGGTCTTAGCAATGCTATAGAGAGAATTTGCCTAGAGTTTAGCAAAACATTTGACAAGATCTCACATACAATTCTTTCAGGAAAGATGGAGCAGTTTGGACTAGCTGGTAGTACAATTTTCTGAGTTTGAAATTAATTGAATGCCCAGAGCAAAGTGTAGGCATTAGTTGTTTTGGATCAACTTGGAAAATGTCCAGTGGCATTCCCCACAGATTTGTGCTAAGTCCTATACTGTTTAATGTTAATAAAGATATAGATGGCATGTGCATCAAATTTGCAGATATATATTTGTTATTTAGAATCTTGTGCTGCTATGGACCAAAGTTATCTTGTTCTCATCTTACAGATGAAGAACCTGAATCATGGAGAGTAGTTAAGTGACTTGCCTGAGGCCACAAAGCAAGTTAGAATCAAGTCTTGAACCTAGCTTGTCCTACGTCAAATACAGCCCTTTTCCTATTATGCTATGCTACTTCAATGACACCTTAGACTAGGGCTTCTTAAATTCTTCCCACTCAAGACCACTTCAGGGCTTCTTAAATTGTGGGTCAAGACCCCACAGTTTAAGAAGTGCTGCTAGACAGCACACAGCCAGTAATGACACCCCTTATATTTGATTACCAAGTCAGGATCCAGAAATGTCTTTCAGGCTCTAGAACATTTGGGTGAATTCAGACTTAAAAATTTGATGCAGGTAAGTCATCTCAGGTTTTACCAAAATAAACCTCAAATAGTTAAAGAATAAAAAGTTGAGGGAACTCTCAAAAATGAGAGCTATCCTAAAATAGAATGAGCAACATGTAGAAATAGTAGGTTCCCTACGTTAGAGATCTATAAGTAGAGGCTGACTGACTTCATGTCAAGTATAGTGTGGAAAGCATTCTAGTTCAAGTACAGGTTTAAACTGTGCAGTCGCTTCCTTAGCTAAGATACTGGGGGTTTAAAGTGTTTCTAGGAGGAAAATTAAACGGAAATGAAATTTGGGCTCTTTTTTGTGGGGTATTATATGATCATTAGTTTTGATACACTATTTCACTGACTATATCATGTAAGAATTTGATCTTCTGGAATGAATGAATCTGTGAAAAAGCATTTATCAACAGCTTAGTGTATGTCAAGCACTTGGGACACAATTGAAATAGGCTCTGCTCTCAAGGAGGGCACAGACTAACTAGGGGAGACAATATATAAAAGGAAGATCAGCTGTAGGGCAGATGGAAGAATTTCAAATGATGCAGTGGCAGGAAGGATGGCAAGGGCCGGGGGCCCTTAGATTATATAAGGAGGTCAGATGACAAGTGACAGGGGACTTGGTAAGATTTGGTACTCTTGACTTCTCTTTGGAAGGAGTGGAATTGTTGACACCAATCTCATCCAACTCTTGTAAATAAGTAGTCAGTTCAGATGCTTAGGAACAATAGAGAGAGGGCCCTCAACTAGTGGTCAGTTTTTCTGCTGCTTAGATGATTCAAATGGATCATGGGACACCAGGACTGGAGAATGGGAAAACTTGCTCGCAGCGGTGGTAAATCTTCCAAACATCCTTGAAGTTGCTTGATTTCAGAATGACCTCATTCATATCCATTTTGTTTTTTGTGTATTTGCAGGTGTGAATTTCATCACACGCCTTGAGGTGATTGGATATATTTGGACTATGTAGCCAAATTAGGGATAATAGTTGCTCAAAACAATTGAGAATGTTTCTACTCCTAGTTAATGAATTAATTTGATTTTTTTTTTCAACTTCATTTGAGGGCACCTAGTCCCTAAATTGGGAATTCCTGTGGATTGTGCTTATTTAAAGAAAAAATTAATAGAATAGTCCTATTTCTTCACACAGTAAAATTCCTGTACAATAAAGGTGCAGTCAATCTTGATACAGTCTTATATTCACCCATTTCCTGATC
The DNA here is from genome assembly GCF_900497805.2 of Vombatus ursinus. Taxonomy (NCBI): domain Eukaryota; kingdom Metazoa; phylum Chordata; class Mammalia; order Diprotodontia; family Vombatidae; genus Vombatus; species Vombatus ursinus. The sequence continues at coordinate 5,086,135 of NW_020954600.1, read as the reverse complement.
AGCAGTGTCACTTTTCTGTTTTGTTTTGTTTTTTTTGTTTTTTTTTTGTTTTTTTTTTTCAGCACAAGGATGCCTATCAGGTGATCTTAGATGGTGTGAAAGGAGGCACCAAGGAAAAAAGATTAGCAGCACAATTTATTCCAAAATTTTTCAAGCATTTCCCAGAATTGGCTGATTCTGCTATTAATGCCCAGCTAGATCTCTGTGAAGATGAAGATGTGTCAGTAAGTATTTTATTAGAATCTTTTTAGAAGGCTTAAAGATGGCATTTTCTTAAAATTCTCCAAACAGATTTTCTGTGGTTGGTCATTTAAAGGGTATATTGAACTCCAGAAGTGTACTGGGAAATCAGACTTGTATCTTAATACTTTAACCAGCAGGCTTTATTACACCTGTAAAAGATAATTAGCTGTTTGTGGGCCGAGATCCTCTGACTGCTCACAGCAGGCTGCTGCTCTGATAGATATATGTACAACATATAGCAGGATGTAGGATATTGTGAGTGTTATATGTCTGGTAGTTGTTGTGAAACTGGTGTGTTGACTTGAAATTAGGTAGCAGCATGTTTTGCCATAAGAATTGTCACATGTTGTGTGTCTATTTGATTTGGTGCTTTAAGAATCCGTGATTCATCAGTCTGGCTTTTCCTTCTGCTAGTCTACGCAGTCTTTCTGTGACTTAATCTTTGAGAGTTGATATGGCTGATCAGTTCAGCACCCTATGGTGAATCCACCCAAACTTAAATGATCTCATCTTGAAGTGACAGGCACATACATAGTCCACCAAACCTTCAAGTCTTTCCTCCCTCGTTGGGGCTGACAGAGCTTGCTCCATTGACAACTTTCTGAAAATCCTCCACATTGGAAGGAGGTATCAGATGAGTACTTTAGGGAAGAGGTCATTACGCTTGTCAGATTTTAAGTCTAATAAGCCCTCCCAAGGCTAATTTATAAGAGAAACAAATTGTCAGCATTTGCCTTTCCTTCGGTCCTCATTGGGACGTGTATGTGACCTTTGGTTCTGGAAAGCTTTACCATTGGGCTTCAGGCAGGTCCTGCCTATCAGATTGAAAAGGCTTTGAATGCAAACCCATCAAGCCTCACTTTTTTGGGAGGGCCAGCTCAGTTCACCTCATTGAAGTTTCTTACCAGAAGGTTGACCACCAGGTGAGTTGTTTTTTTCAGTCGCATTGACCTCATAAAGACTGCTTTAGGAAGTGTCTCAGTTTTTCAGTCTGAAGTGTCCATACTGATTCAACCAAAGATCCTTAGAGTAAGTACCTAGTAATCCTACTAATAGGCAAGGTAAAGAAGGAGTGTTTTTTATGGACTTGTAATTCTTAGAACAAGTTACATGCCTGTCCTGGTACAGATTCCTAAGGAAATGATCGGCTGCTCAGACTCCAGATGAAACTAATGAGTCATCAGCAGTATGTACAGCTTAGATTCAGACCTATTGAAGTTTGGATTTGGGTGTTTTTGTTTGGCTTTTGGCTTTTTGGTGAATCATTTGGAATTATTGATTCATATAACCCTCCAACCCCTGGGGTTACTGAGTAGTAGTTAATTCAGAAACTACCAAGGAGTCAGTTTACCAAGCTGCATTAGCAGCAGCCATTGTCATCTTAGATCCCGAAGTCTGCAATTCACCATTTGTTCTGTTTAGTATCTCTCACTTTCCTCTTTGGAAAGCCTTCCTCTTGGAAGCCTTTCAGTGACCAAATACCAGCAGAAGATTTTAGAAACTGCTAGGAACACTCATGTGTTCTGCCTCTGAGGCTTGTAACAGTAGAATTAATTTTTTCTGTATAATTCAGATTGTTTGCCTGTTGTGATGCGCCACATATAGCTAGATGAATGATTTCTTTTTGCATAAGATTAAAGTTTAAAATGATGAATTTGTGTCACTTTTTTCTTCCATTAACCAAAGATCAGAAGACAAGCAATTAAAGAACTGCCCCAGTTTGCTACTGGAGAGAACCTTCCGAGAGTGGCAGACATTCTGACTCAGCTTTTGCAGACAGGTGGGATATTCTCTTTTTACCTTTGAAAGGCAAGGTCTGTGTGGCCAATAGGGCTGTGCTGGAGCCAGCTTGAACCAACTCAAAAGTGATGTAAGTTTTCAGTGTAAGCATTTACACTTTGGAAACCAGCAAAGGCTACAAATCGGGGTTTGATTTATTATTGTGGGTTTGTTGTTGTTTAGACTTAAGAAAGTAATAGAGAAAATATTAATCAGATTAGACTTAAAAATGTTTCACGTGCATGTTTTTTTCCCCTTGGAGAACCAGTCATTAAACGTTTGCCAGCACCCCACTACTGAGAGCCCTACCAAAGTTAGCACTCTGTGTTCATTCCTGAGGTGGGCTTGGTTTGAAGTAGTTAGTGGCCCGACCTAGCTTCTGGTTGCGTTCGTTCCTTTAAAAATCCTAGCCAACTGATAACTTTGTTCTTTAGGGATTGCCTAATTATGGCATTGCTTACTACCACGTAAGAGAGGGTTGCCTATAGTTTCTCATGTTTATTTAGCAAGACTTGAACTATACAAAGTCTTAAATTAAGAGTATGGAGTACTCTGCATTTGTTCCCGTAGCGCTTGTGTATGACTAGCATTTATTAAGTACTGACTATGTGCTGGGAGCTATGCTGAGCACTAGAGAGACATGGACAAGAAATGAAATAGTCCCTACCCTCAAGGAACTTGCCATCTATTTAGGAAGACAGCATGCACATGTGTAAATACATACAAAATAAATAGAAAGGAAAGGGGGGGGACACAAGTGGTTGGGGGGTCAGGAAAGGCCTCACATACCATGTGACAGTTGGACCCCAGCTTTGAAGAGTTGGGGAGTAAGAGGGAGTAGATTCCAGGACTGGGAGCAGCCTGCTCAGAGGCAGAGACAAGGGATGGAGTATTGGAGATGAGGAACAAGAAGACTAGTTGGAGTAACCTGGAAGTTTTCATAGTCCAAACCTGTCTCTCCCTAAATCAGCTGGCATGTCTTATGTTTGGGCAGCAAGTCATGTATATAATGAGGCTGGCCAGATAGGTTGGCACCAGTCTGTAAAAAGCTTTAAAAGCCAAAAAGGATTTTCTGTTTGATCATAGGGGTGGTGGTAGCCATTATAGTTTATTGAGTAAGAGACTAGCATAAGTAAGATCTGCATTTAAGCAATATCACTTCAGCAACTGTAGGGAGAGGAGTTTGGGGAGGCAAGAGATTTGAGAGGAAGGAAAGACCAAATGTAATAGCCTGAGAGATAGAATGAGGGCCTGGATAAGCATGGTGATCCTGTGAGTAGAGAGAAGGTAACGGAGAGGGGGTATGTTTTAGAAGTAGAAGGGAAAAGATTTGGCACCTCATTGGATATGTGGGGTGATGGACAGAGAAGAGTCACTGAGTCGTGAGTTTTCAACCCTGGTTGACTAGGAAAATGGTGGTGCCTTTAAGCATAATGGGGAAGTTTGGAGGAAGGAAGGGGTGGGTTTGGGAGATGTTTTGACATGTTAATTTTGAGATACATTTGGGACTGTAGCTCAGGAGGGAGACAAGAGTTGGATACGTTGAGAGATACCTGCCTAGGACAATAATTAAACTCATACTTTTCTAGAAAAGATTGTATTTCATGGAAATCAGAAATGAAACAGGCTTGCTCTTTGAGTTTTTTTTTTCCCTTGGTTTTTATCTTGTTTTTTTTTACTTTGTGCCACTTTTTCTCTAGATGATTCTGCAGAATTTAACCTGGTGAACAATGCCCTGCTGAGTATATTTAAGATGGATGCTAAAGGTAACAGACCAAATTCTAAGTTGAGAATTACCTTCTTTTTTAATAGAGCGGAGCATGTATTTAATGTATGATCCTTAAAAAAAATATGGTCCCTGTAGGAATTAAGAAGATAATCTAGAATTTAGTATTATTCTCCAAAACAAGATTTTATCTTCAAGTTTATGGAAATTCTACCTGTTATTTATTTATTTTTAAAACTATTTAGTTGTGTAGTTGATTTTTATATCCTGAAAAGTCCATCAGAAGTGATGGCAGAAATGGTAAGAATTAAGAATTTTCCTTACAATTTTATTAGCAGTTTGTCATGAAATTTTCTTTATCTACTTTTAAGAAACACATATAACATATAAACCATCTTTAGGAAAAAGATGGTTTGTATGTATTATAGGGAGTACGTGAAAAATCATAAATAACTTACTCCATTTTCACATAACACATGTTCATCTTTCCCATTCCAGAGCTCATTTTTTAAAAAAATTTATTTATTTTTAGTTTTCAACATTCACTTCCATAAGATTTTGAGTTTTAAATTTTTTCCCCCTCCCCAAGACTGCATGAAATATGATATAGGCTCTACATATACATTCATATTAAACATATTTTCACATTAATCATGTTGTAAAGAAGAATTAGAACCAATGGGAGGAATCATGAGAAAGAAGAAACAGAACAGCAGAAAAAGAGAGCAAATAGTATGCTCTGATCTCCATGGTTCTTTTTCTGGGTGTGGATGGCATTGTCCATGATGAGTCTTTTGGAGTTGTCTTAGATCCTTGCATTGCTGAGAAGAGCTAAGTCTGTCAAAGTTAGTCATCATACAGTGTGGCTATTACTACATACAGTGTTCTGGTTCTACTTACTTCACTCAGTATCAGTTCATATAAGTCCAGGTTTTTCTGAAGTCCACCTGCTCATCATTTCTTGTGAACATTAGTATTCCGTTAACATTCGTATATTGTTCAGCTATTCCCCGATTGATGGGCATCCCCTCAATTTCTAATTCTTTGCCACCACAAAAAGAGCTGCTGTAAGTATTTTTGTACATATGGGTTCTTTTCCCATTTGTACGATCTCTTTGGGATACAGCCATAGAACTGGTATTGTTAAGTCAAAGAGTGTGTACGGTTTATAGCCCTTTGGGCATAGTTCCAAATTGCTCTCCAGAATGGTTGGATCAGTCCACAATTCCACCAACAATGCATTAGTGTTCCAATTTTCCCACATCTTCTCCAATATTTATCATTTTCTTTCTTTTCTTTTCCCTCTCTCTCTCTCTCTTTTTTTTTTTTTTTTTTTTTTGGTCATATTAGCTAAACTGATAGGTGTGCGGTGGTACCTCAGAATTGTCTTGATTTGCATTTCCCTAATCAATAGTGATTTCCAGCATTTTTTCATATGACTGTAGATAGCTTTAATTTCTTCATCTGAAAACTGTCTGTTCATATTCTTTGACCATTTATCAATTGGAGAATGACTTGTATTCTTATAAATTTGACTCAGTTCTCTATATATTTTGAACTGAGGCCTTTGTCAGAGACACTGGCCGTAAAAATTGTTCTTCAGCTTTCTGCTTCCCTTCTAGTCTTGGTTGGATTGGCTTTGTGCAAAACCTTTTCAATTTAATGTAATCAAAATCATTCATTTTGTGTTTCATAATGTTCTCTATCTCTTATTTGGTCTGAGAGCTCATTTTGAACTAGGCCTTATTGGCAGCTCATGGGTTTGGGCGTAGTTTGTTGGCACCTGGTCGATTTGGGAGCACACACTTTCTGATTCTCTGGGGATGCTTGGAAGTACATTTTGTTTGCTCTGGTTTCTCTCAGACAGTATGGTATTGTTGGCATTGCCTTGGTTTATCCTTTTTTGTGTTTTCAGGGACATTGGGAGGCTTGTTCAGCCAGATTCTTCAAGGGGAAGACATTGTCCGAGAACGCGCAATCAAATTCCTTTCCACCAAACTTAAGACTTTGCCAGATGAAGTGTTAACAAAGGAAGTAGAAGAACTCATATTAACTGAGTCTAAGAAGGTAAGGGCCTATCTTCTATTAGTCTAATCTGTGAACATGTAAGGACTGTGTTCTTTGAAGTGGGTGGTGATGATAATTTCAGTCTTCAACAGGGGGTCAATGTCCTTTCTTTCTTATTTAGTGATTTAGTGTCTCACTTGGGTGATGATTTTTTGATTGAACGATACTCTAATGAAGTACTTAAGACTATTATTTTTAAAGGCACATTGTGAACATTCCTTTTTACTTCAAAGGATCTCTTTCATTTTTTATAGCACAGTCATTTCCTGCTGTACCCTCCCCAACAGAACCTTCCCTTTTCACATTGAAGAGCAAATTAAGTGATGCTGGCACAGAGACTGCATTTGAAAGCATGTGAGCCTCTGTCTGCCCACATACATTTGGAGAACATTCTGTGACTTTTCAGGTGTTGGGAGGCCATCTCCAAGGAGTGACTTAACTTTGGCTTTGCTGAGCTCCATGGATTTCCTCAGAATACGCTCATTTGTGCCTTGCTTGGTAGCTATCAGAACATTCCTTTTATTTTCCATTCCATAAACCAGAGCACTGCTTTTCTTCAATAGAGGAAGCTGGACCAAATGGAGCAGTGTCTTCCCTGGCTTGATGAGCCTGCACTAGGAGTCTGGCTCTGTACTGACCTTTCTTCACTCTGCTATTGCATGCTGCTACTGAAATGACCTTGGTACAGTTTCTGTAGCAAGTGATAGTGGTAGCTAATTTAGCTGCTGTATGTTATATATGCTGTATTCTGGATTTGTTTCTTTCTTAAAGGTTCTTGAAGATGTGACAGGTGAAGAATTTGTTCTCTTCATGAAGATACTCTCTGGGTTAAAAAGCTTACAGACAGTCAGTGGAAGACAGCAGCTTGTGGAGTTAGTAGCTGAACAAGCTGATTTGGAGCAGACTTTCAACCCAGCTGATCCAGACTGTGTGGACAGACTTTTACAGTGCACGAGGCAGGCAGTCCCACTCTTCTCTGTAAGTCCTTTCTTATTTTTTCTCTTAAATAACTTAAAAAACATATAGAGATATCAGAAGTACATGTAGAAGAAGAATTGGGCTTATTCCATTTGGGGCCTGGGTTGCAAAAGGAGGACCAATAGTCAGACATTGTAGGGAAGCACATTTTAACTCAGTTATTGAGGGAGATTTCCTAATCTAAGCAATGTGCAATGGCACTGGGCTTCGGGAAAGGCAGAAGTCCTCCATCATTAGCAGCCTTCATACCCAGGTGAGGTATTGCTTGTCAGTAGTGTTGAAGAGGAAGTTTACGCGGCACAAAGAGGTTGGACCGAATGATCTCTGAGAACTCATCCATCTCCAGAAGACTGTACTTTTTGGAAAGTAGAGAGTTTAAGTTCATTTCAGCAACTCTTTAGCATCCACCATGTGGCTGACACGGGGGTTCTAAAGAAAAACAAAAGCCGGTCTGTGCTCTCAAGAAGCTGATAAGTCTAATAATGAAGGAGACCACATGAAAACAAGCATTTCTACAAAGGAGAAATAGGAGCGAACCAGCAGAGCTGAGGGCACTGCCCACTAAGAGGGATTGGCAAAGGCTTAAGGTAATGTGCTTAATGGTTGAATCTGAAAGGAAGCAGTAGGAATTAAGAAAAGGTAAAGCAGTTCTAAACCTTGGGTTTAACCAAACTTTGAAGGAAACTGGAGACACTGAAAGGCAGAGATGAGAAGAGAGTGCATTCCGGGCGTAAGGGACAGCCTTCAAAAAGCACAGGTGGACTGTTGTATATGCCACAGCACGAGATCAATTGGCTGAACTGGAGATGGCATTGTTATACTTATCTGCTCTACAAATGACACAGAGCTGGTCACGAATTAAAAAGATATGGACAGGCCATTGGGCCAAATTTTAATAAGGTGGAGTTCAGTAGAGTGAAATGAAAAGTCTTACACTTGGGTTCAGAAATCAACTTCACATGTACAGTATTGGAGAGGCAAAGCAATTTGTTGAATTGCGTTGGAGATGTATAAAGTATCGGGGGGGATCTCCGTGGAATCTGAGAAATCTGTGGGTTGTAGTATACTTGGCAAGTTCTTTATTAAGTAGTCGCCATTGTAATATAGTGGCCAGGAAAGTCAATACAGTCTTGTGCTGTCATCAGAAAGATGAAACTCCACTAAGAATAAAGAGGCAGTGAATAATCCTGCTTTGCTTTGCCCTAGTCAGGCCCCATCTGGGTTTACAATTCAGTTTTGGGTGCCCTGTTTCAGGAAAGACATTGCTAAGCTGGCCAGGGTCTCAGGGAAGGCAGTGAAAAGGCTGCATTCTTTTGAGGTCGTGCTTTATAAAGATTGAGTAAAAGAATTGGACATGTTTAGTCTGGAGAAGTATGAAGGGGTAGGTGCATGGTAGTTCTCTACAGGTATTTGATGAGGAAGGGGACTAAGCTAGTCCTTCTTGGCACCAGAGGACAGAACTGGGAACAGCGGTAGAAAGTTGGGAAGAGGTGACTTTAGACTTGATTTGATGCGAAGGAAATTTGTTACAATTGAGGCTATCCAAAAGTGGAATGGGCTTCCTTGGCTGGAAATGGCTTCACTTTCTTTGGAGATCAAAGTCTAGAGACACCATGTTATAGAGAAGATTCTTTATTCAGCTGTAGATTAAACTAGAATCTAGATGGTCCCTGCTGTCCATTCCAGGTCTGAGATTCTGTGATTTTGTGAGACTTCCGCCTTCTTGCCTGTGCATCAGATACCTTTCTGGATTTGATTCCTCCTCTGTAAAACAAGGGGGAGCAACTCCTTAAAGGACTTAGATGTTCCGTTCTGGTTTGAAATCTGTGATCCTATGGCTTCTGCCCTGTATCCTGTTATGGAGTATGAACCACAGTGAGCCTGAGCCACGTTGAACTTTCCTCTCAAACTTAAAGGGCTAACCTCAAAAGTCTCCCTTTCTCCTCTGCTTTGTTATATAACTCCTATTTTCCTGGAGCTGTGAGCCATAGGAAATATTTAACTTTCAGGCCTCTGTTTGAAAGCAAGATGCAGCACAAGGTGAACTCCCCCTGGAACATCAAAAAGTCTGGGCAGATAGAGCTCAGCTGAGCAAAAGCACAGCTCTGCTCAAAGTGAAGAGTTTCCAGAAAACGAATAAAATAAATGGCCTTGTTGGTAGAGAAGATATTCAAGTAGAGGCTGTTGAGGAGGTCATCCCCGGGAGAGTCAGTCTTGAAAATGGCGCCTGTCACAAGGGCTTGCTTAAGAAAGGGCTGATCAGTAAAAGGACCAGATCGAGCAGTTGGTTGATGTAACAAGTAGCACTTTAACTTAGGGCTTAACATGTACAGGATGTAGCTGGAAAAGTTGGATTCCTACTTCAGTTTCCCTCAGACCATCTCCTCACCCCAGATCAAGCCCCACCTCCAACTGTTGGTCATCTTGTATTCTAATCCGTCTCTAGGGACTATCCCCTAACTCACCCAGAATGAGAATGGGAACTGTATCGGGTCTAAACTTGTCTTTCTCCCTGTGCTTCATATATGGCTCCGTATGCATATAGGAGATGCTCTAGGAAAGGAAGTGTTTGCGGAATTGAAAAACATGAATGGATGGTTGAGGCTGCTAGGTGACACAGTCTAAATTAGAATTCTAGGTCTGGAGTCAAGAGCACCGGGGTTCAGATTCAACCTCAGAAATTTCTTGCCACAAGACCTTGGTTTTGGACAGGTCACTTGATCTCTATTTACTTCAGTTTTCTCAAATGTGATATGTGGATAATAATAGGATCTGCGTTCCAGGATTGTTGTGAGGATGAGATGAGATAATATTTGTAAATCTCTTAGAACCATGCCTGGCGCATTATAGGTAGGCACTATTTAAATGCTGCTGTTTATTATAATTATTATTATCAAACAAGTATACATTCTGCTATGTTTCTACTTCTTTCCTACTGAATTTGACTGTGGTTTAAATCAGATTGTGCTGGTGCTGAATGACTAAAATTATCTTTCATTTTTTACAGAAAAATGTTCATTCCACAAGGTTCGTGACTTATTTCTGTGAACATGTTCTGCCAAACCTCAGCTCCTTGACTACACCAGTGGAAGGCCTTGATATACAGCTAGAGGTAAATTAAATTTCTCTCCTTACTAATGAAATATATTCTAATTTTATTAGTGGCTTTAAATTTAAAATTATAATTGCATTTATATAAGAGCATAGTTTTTGATATTTACCAGAATGATTTAAACATCTTGGTTAATCAGAAGTTTCCTAGGTCATAAAGTACCATAATTTAGTACATAGAGAACCTTCACACAATGTTATCAGGCAATTAGCATCTAATAGTGGAAAAGCACTGCCTATATTTGAGGTAATTCTGTAATAATGTACAATGCTTAATAAATCACTCCAGGTTTTGTTATAGTAACCACAATAACAAATAATTCACCATCGTGGATTATTAAGGGAGGTAGTGTGATGCAGTGAGTAGAAAGCTGGCCTCAGAACCAGAAAAATCTGGATTCTAGTCTTATATTTGACACATACTGACTGTGTGACTGGGGCACATTTGTTAACCTCTCAGTGCTCTAAGCAACCCTCTAAGACTAAGATGCACACTTGCATTTGTTCTCCTGGGAATTGCCTATACCATTTAAACCCCAGGTCCAGTTAATATACCAGAGTTTTAGGCTTAAAATTTGTTAACTCATTTTTCAGTGTTTTTATTAGGTATTTAAATAATAGATAACATTATCTGTGTTCGCTGCTCATGTGTTAACTCTATCTTAGCTGCAAGACAGAAAAACATTTTTCTGTTAAGAATTTGCTACAAGTAATTTTTCAATTGCAAGTACTACTGTGCTATCATAATAGTACTGTGAATACTGTTTCAATCAAGTCCTCAGTGACTTGTGTTGTGGAAGGGGCCTGGAGTTCTCTAAGTCTGTACCGGAGGAGACTGCCCAAAGCAGCTGGAAAAGCTGCTATCTTCTGAGGGCCTGCCAGCCAGTGTGGCAGAGTCCAGAAAAACCTTTTCACCAACCAACCAATCAGGCAACAGGCATTTATTAATCAGGGACCAAAAGGTTAGCTGCTTGCTGATGAATTTGGTGGCAACTACACCTTGAGAAGCCACCTACTAAGCTATTAGGGGAAGGGAGGTGCTCCTAGTGATGAAAGCCTTTCAAGTGTTGAAAGTGTGAATTACCACCACAACTGCTGCATGGTTCTGCAGGATTGAACAACTAGCATCTCTTACTTTTTACATGCACAGTTTTGCTGCAGTGTGGCCCAAGGGTACTGGTCCAATGAATGGATGTAGAGAAAGCATACATAAAACCCTGAGAAGAGTGATTAGAGGCAAGTTTAAAGAATAAAATTGTATTGATAATAATATTAACAAACATCTGTCCAGTTTGAGACGTCTATAAGTTCTCTCATTTTCTCTTAATTGTGAAGACATTTGCTTAAGCTTAAAGCCTTAAGTGGGCCTAGCTTTTCTGCCCTACCTTTTAAAAATTGTTTTGATTGATTTCCCCTTAAATCCTCTCTCTCCCTCCTAGAGAGCTATCATTTATAACAATAAATTTTATTTACTTACTTTTTCTTAAGAAAAGGAGGAATAAGAGGGTGTAGAGAAACCTACCATCATCTGGCTATTGTGCCATTTATATCCCTTTCCTTTTTAATTTTTTTTTACATAAAGAGTGATGGGGTAGACTTTTCTTAAATTGATGTGTACAGCATCAACAGATTTTAAAATGACAGAATGTCAACTTATCTGGAAATATTCATGACCAGTCTAAGGACAGCAATGAAACTATAAAGACAGAAATAAAGAGAAATCTAAAGAATTGGGAGAAGATTAAATAATCGTGAATGAGTCAGGTTATTATAATACAAATGACAGTATTCTCAGTCAACAAGCATTTATCACCTACCATGTTCAAAATTGATTTACATATTTAATACAATACCAAGCCAATATCATGGAGTGTTTTGTTTTGTTTTTGTAAATAAATAAAATTATAACAAAATTTATGAGAAAACATGGGCAATGTGGTCTTATGCCTTCTGACTTTAAAACACATTACAAAGCCATAGTCATCCAGGGGAGTTGTCTCATCTGGCAGTTTCCTCTACCAATTAAATCACAAGTCCAGTTTCTGTTTTGTTTTATATCAGCCTTTCTGAATGTATCCTTCCCCTTCCCAGAGAGCTCTCCCTTGCAACGGACTTAAGAAAGGAGGGGGGAACTGAGAGAGAGAGAAAGGAGTTTAGCAGAACATATGAACACATCAGTTCACACCCATGGAACTGTCAAAAGCAAATAAAGAAAATTCAGTGTTGTTTTTGGAGAAACAGATTACCCCTTTCATTGCAGGTAGAATTGCAAACTAATAGATTCTTTTTATAAAGCAATCTGACAAGACATGTAGAGATTATAAAGTTAGCATACCCTTTTACTCATTTCCAGGGCTTGGGTTGAAGTTGGGGTTAAGTGGTTATTTTTTCTTAGTGTAGGAATTCTTAAAAAGTTTTTTGTGTCTTGGGCCCCTTCTCTGAATAATACTTTTAAATGCATAAGGTAAAATATATAGAATAACAAAGAACACTGATTATGTTCAAATACAGTTTCCAAATTGTTTCTTAAAAAAGTCAGGGACCCCAGGTTAAGAACCCTTCTGCCTTTGCACATTGTGGAATAAATTCAAGGAGGTTTCACATTATACCTTTAGAACCTGATCAAGTCCAAAGAGAGCTATTTCATTCAACAGTTTTTAACGGAAACGTTATTTGTAATTGCAAAGCAATTTCAGGCTACCAAATGTTTTAACAGTAAGGGAATTGTTGGATAAATTATAGTATATAAATACAATAGAATGCTATAATGTGATTAAGGTCAGTAGGTGTGAGGTATACACGGTGAACTAAAAAGACATTTATGAAATACTATAAAGCAAAAGACAAAAGAAACAGAACAAAATTCACATTAAAAGATTCACCATATAGGAGAAAAAGTGAACAATGTCCTAGTGAATAGTTAGAAGAACTAACCAAAAAATCATGACATTTTTACCTTGCTATTTGTTTAAATTCAGAGTTGCAAAGCAAGTTTAATGATTTGTATTGATAATTATTATTGTTTATAATATTATTTGAACAATTAGTGAATATGGATTATAACCAAGTATTTAGATTCTTAATGAAATGTTTGTTTTAGGTTTTGAAACTACTTGCCGAGATGAGTTCATTTTGTGGTGACATGGAAAAATTAGAAACAAATTTAAAGAAACTATTTGATAAATTGTTGGTAAGAACTCTCTTTTTCCCTTGCTAATACACAACTAAAATTGATGTTTTAGTATCAGTTTTCAAATTGAATATTCTCTTAGCTACTAAAATGGCCTTTAACCAAAGGATTTCCTAGTTGCTAATCCTTTATTCCTGAATCCATTTATTGCAATTTTCAGTAGTATCAGGTTTTTTTTTGCTTTTAGGATGATAAAACAGGGTTTAAAAATGTTTTTATAGGTGGTTGTTTTAAATAGTCTTGGCTATTATTGCCATTCTTTTCTATAACTGGCATACAAAAATGGTGTCACATCCTCATTCTTTATCAAAAGTAGTATCATGAGATTCGTTGTTTGGCTTCAAGAAGTAGTTCTAATCCTTCTGGGAATGTCAGATGGTATTAAAATTGGTACTTTGAGCCCCCAGGACTGCCTGGCCTTACTGGGATAGTGCCAGGTTGGGCATCAGTGGCAATACAACTAAGTATAGTTAGCAGCCAGAGAAGAAATTCTTAATTCTCATTCAACCCTTCTGCTTTGATACCTCAATAGAACAGTAACTTTAATCATGGAGGGTCCTCCCTCCACTGGTGTGGATTGTACCCCATCAGTATTTTCTCAGCTAGAGCTATTCTTATCTGGGTCTTCCCATAAATCTCCTATAAAAGATCTGTCCTCTAAGCATAAGAGACATTCCTTGGAGTCTTATCTTTTCACAGGAGAATCATGTGATCTATTTGTTTAATGACAGTTGCAGACCTGGCCTGAGAGCCACATAATTGAACTGACCCTAGAGTTATGAATTAAGAAGTTTTGTACCTATGAATAACCATACTTGAAAAGTAAGGACTTTTTTTAGAATAGAAACTACCTGAAGCTTTGGTGGCCCCATGTCAGTCTGCAAGGAGATTGGCTGCTGACCTGTATATTGGAAGAATCTTATCACATGGGGTTCTGGATTCTGTTTGGTTTTTTTTCCACCAGCAGTGCTTATAGACATCTCCAGTTTCTCATTCATGTTTTCCTATTAAAGGTGGTAAAAGAGCAGACAATCCCATGTGAAAATGCCCCTTTCCTCACTTTTATCTATCAGGAATACATGCCACTCCCTCCAGAAGAAGCAGAAAATGGGGAGAATGCTGGCAATGAAGAACCCAAGTTGCAGTTCAGCTACGTAGAGTGTTTGTTGTATAGTTTTCACCAGCTGGGCCGAAAGCTTCCAGATTTCTTGACAGCTAAGCTGAATGCAGAAAAACTGAAAGACTTCAAAATCAGGTGAAGTATGGCTAACGGAAGGGATCCAGCCCTTGGGCAGTAGGGGAATTATTCTTTACTTAATCTTTGAGAAGAGCAGATTCCTATTCTTCATGCCAAGGTTTAGGTAACGACTGTTCTGGTTTTCAGAACGGAACAAAGCAGGTGGAGTCACCAAGCGTAGTCCAGTGAGCATGCCAGCCTATTATAGGCATAGTGAACAGCTAAAAGAGGCTGGGCGAACCGGAGAACTAACAGGGCTTCACAGGGCAGGGCAGAATAGCCTAATGCCCGGGGCCAACAAGGCCCTCTGATAAATGTGTGAATGGGAAATGTCAGGCTAGCTTACCTAGATACCAGGAACTCACTACTCTCAGGGACAAGATGGGGACACGTGGCCTAGGCAGTAGTATAGTTAGAGGTCAGCGGCTATCTGGGAAAGACAGGGAGGTTTTGGGGAACTGCAGGTTACCCAACATTAGTGACAGATGATAAGACAGGCCAGAAATCAAATGCAATTGGACTTTGCATTAAAGGAAATCTGAGGACCAGGGACTAGGAGAATAATAGCTCTGCTGCCCTCTGCCCTAGTCTGGTGACATCTGGGATATTTTCATTTCTGGGTGCCATGTATTAAAAGGGCATTGAGAGGCATGGGGCTTTATCATATAATGCTCTCTGAACCCAGGAAGGGCCTGAGTTCAAGTGCTACCTTTGACAGATATTGGCTGTGTAACTGGTCAAGTCACTCAATCTCTCAAGCCCCCAGACAACTCTCTAAGCCAAAAAGTTGCAGAAAAAGCGTTGACCTGTATTGGTAGAAATGAGAGCTCCCTATTCCAATGAGATCACAAGTCCCTGATTGAACTAAATGGTCTTTGGGGTTCCTTCTGACTTTGGAGAGTCTGATTCATTGACTTAGCATTTCTGCTTCAGCAGACTTTATTGAAATTTCTTCCTAAAGATACTTATATTTGTCTGTAAAAGCCAAGAGTTAACCGAATGAACGTGAATGAATTCCTCTCGTTGCCTCATAGCAGTGTGGCCTCCAAACTAGAGTTGAATCTTTTTGAACAGGCAGCATTTGGAGAATCAATGCAAACAGATTCCATCAAGGCATTTTAAATCAGTTAGGAATCAGATCACCACTTCACAAAGCTTTTCTGAATTCTCCTTAATCTATTGCACAGGTGTCAGATTCAAATAGAACGCATCCCTGCAAGCACACACTGATTTAGAAAACCACAGATTAACACTGTCTGTGTTGTATTGGATTTTAAAATTTCATTTTGTTAATTATTTTCCATTTGCATTTTAATCTGGTTTGGGTACCACTTCAGGCTTCTGGCCTTCAAGTTTTATATCTCTCATGCACTGCGCTACTTATACCTGTGTGACAAGGGAAAGAAACTTATTTTTAGGACCCAGCACTAAGCTCAAGTTTTTGGTTGTAGATCAGTCACACTACTCAAATGGATAGAAATTATGTGTTCTGATTTCCTTGGTTTTAAATAATATACAGTCTTTATTTGTTTGGTAGTTAATTTAAAAGTTGATTAGTAAATGTTCTCAGGTGCCATGAAAATAACACCCTCCTCTTTGTATTAGGCTGCAGTACTTTGCCAGAGGTTTACAGGTTTATATCAGACAACTTCGTTTGGCTCTTCAGGGGAAAACAGGTGAAGCCTTGAAAACAGAAGAGGTAAGAATGCTAAGCACTACTTTCCTGTGAAGGAAGCTGCTACTCTTAACAGCACAACTCTATTTTAAACTACAGCTTCTATCAGCAGCTGAATGTGTGGAGATAGGTCATTCTTTATTGACATTTTTTCAGATCAAATTTATTTGGGCCGATAAAAAGAACTAGGTAAGCCCCACCATCATATTGCCTTAGTCCAAGAAATGGTGCTGTAAGATTGTTGGAATCTCATGAAATTAAAAATGAGCGGCTTAGTTCCCAAATGGCATAGTAGAAGGTTATATAGTAATTATTCATGCCATTCCTGCCGGATATTCTCTTTGAATTCTCATTCTTCTGATGAGCGGGATGTTTTGTTGAAATACTAGGTTGCTTGATATTTTGTTCTGTTATTTAACTATTAATACTGATATTAAATTACATTATTATTCTGATATTTTTCAACCTGAATGTTAGTTTGGAAGAATAATAGCAAGGTGTATAAATGCTGTGTGTGATAAAGTGTAGTTTTTATGTTCATTTTGAAAATAAGTTTCTACATTACACATTTAAGTTTCTATCTCCCTCAAAATTGATAATCATCACTTAACCCCAATTGCCTCACCAAAAAAAATTGATAATCATATGTAAAGTAAAGCTGCTTATTTAAAATAATATAGATTATTCTCTTCCATAGTCCTTTTTCAGTAGATGGGTAAGAGAATCTTTGAATAAATATTATTAAAAATGGGCCTAGCAAGAACAGTCCCTGTGCTGCTGCCCACTGCAGGATCTCTCCCCATCCAGTCATTCACACTCCTTCCACGAAAGCCCTTGACAACAGGGATTGTTTGGGTCCTTGGTTTTGTTTGCTGTGCATACAGTAGATCATTAATATTTGAATTTTGTGTGGAAGAGATTAGACTGTTAATCCACACCAGACTAGTCTGTTCAACCAGACTCTCCAGTTATGTTGTAGTCATTGCCACTTGTGTTCTACACTTTTTGCCATAGTTCTACTTCACTGCCAGAGAAATAGAGCAAAAGGTTTTGGGGAAGAAGGTGTTTTTGTTTTTCAGTAATATCATACATTGATTTTTGCCAGTTCTTTGCCTGTGACTTTGTTCCACATTTCTTTAGATCTAAGTTGTAAATCAGGCTTTATTGATCAAGTCAGTCAAGGTAACAAGAAGGATCTCAATCTCTGATGCCACCATGAAAGTTCAGTGAGCCAGAACTGACTATATGGTTATTTAGTGAGTGCCAAGGAATATAAGTAAACCTCTATTTAAACTAGGGAATTCCCTCACTGTAACAATTGTTCTGAAAAATACATAAAAGCAGCTGTTAGAATTGTTACTTACATTGTTTTCCTTTTACAGAACAAAATTAAAGTTGTTGCTTTGAAAATAACGAACAACATCAATGTTTTAATCAAGGTAATCCTTCCCCTTTTTCTTGATCCTTTCTTCCTGTTGAGTGTTAGAGAGCATCTGTTTTCCAGATTTTTGTTGATAGCTACCAAGGTTAGATGTTGTCATTTTGAATAGTGAAAAAAAGCCCAGGTGCATAAAAACATTATGTATATGGTGTCTACAGTATACAAAACACTTTCTTCACAGATACTGTGTACCTAAGTGATGTAAAAATAAGGTCCTCATTTTAGAATCTCATTTTACATGAAACCAAAAATGTCATTTACATAAAATTACAGTAATCAAATCTTTTAAATCAGTTATTTGGTACGGGTATTATTATTCCCATTTTACAGATAAGAAAATGGAGACCCAGTGTAGATTCAGAGGCTTGATCTTGGTCAAGTAATAAGTGGCAGAGGGAGGCCTCAAACCTGAATTTTCCATTTCTGAACTCTGTCACCATATTTCACCAGTCTTATTAACTAACTAGAGCGATCAAGATGCCTGTTCTGTACTTACCTATTTCCCCCCACTGAAACATAACTCGAAGTTTCCTTCATGCCCTTCTGTGAAGTAGGCCTCAGTTATCATCTGTTGACTGGCTTTGTTTCTCTAAACCACAATGGACTTTTCTTTCCCAATGAGTTTTTCAGACTCCAATTATCCACTGACCCCTGGCTTTTTTTTTTCTTTCTTTCTTTCTTTCTTTTTTTTTTTTCAAGGAACAGCTCTCCTGTCCAGGCAGCGCTCCTTTCTCCCCCTTCTCCTTCAACACTCATGTTTCTGGTTCAGTGGAAGAGAACCCCATATGATTGCATCCCACGATGCAAGAATATGAGGAAAGAGCTAATAATCTATTTACAAGTGAATTACAAAGTGCATCTTTTTAAGTTAGTAGTTGAAAGTAATGTTTTTATGTCAGTTGTATTTTATCATACTATGTGACTGGTATAAGTAATACCCATTTTTTGTTGGTTAGTATGTACGCTTAATTTGTTAGATTTTGAGTTTTTTTCTTCAGATTAGCATCTAATATGCTTCCAGTAGCAGTTAACTCAGATAAGCCATTGTTTTTAGATGTTCACCAAAAAAAAGGCTTTAACATCTACTTCTTTTTGTCAGCAAAAATTGTGGTGTAAAATTGGGGCAAATCTGGAGACCTAATGTCTCTTAATTTATTTTATTAAATGCTTTATTAAAAACAATATTGTGCATCAGTAAGAGGCAATATGACCATCCCTGGAATCGTTAGACCTGGTAACAACATATAGGGACCCCTTAGTACCCCAGGCAGTTGCTTCCTGGAAAGATGATGAAATACCTCTCCTTCTATTGAATACATTGTAAGCCATAGTCATTGTGTTGGTAGATTTTTCTGCTGCCCTGTTTTGGGATGTTGTTATTAAAAACCTTTGTTACAATGAAGGCCCCTGGATGAGGGAGAAAATCCATTAGTAAACATTTATTCGATGCTTATTATGTATCAGGCACTTTGTTAAGCACTAGGGATGTAAAGGAGGCAAAAGACAGTCTCTGCCCTCAGGGGGCTCACAATCTAAAGGAGAAGGGTATATTCAGAAAAGGAGGGGACCAAAAATTTAAAAAGCTTCAGCAAAACTGTTTAAATAATTAACTTCAATGCTTTAAAGTATTAAGACCCCAGCAGGATTCTCCTTATCCCACCCCCACACCCCCAGTGTGTTTTCATTGGTGTGGTCTGGTGTTTAAAATATTGGGCTTGTAGGAGGGAAGATGTAGATTCAGATCCTGCCTCAGACATTTCCTTCCTCTGACCATGGGAAAGTCACTTCACCCTGTGAACCGGTTTCCTTCTTTGTAAGATGAGCGGATTTTGACCAGGTGGCTTTTAAAGACGCTTCTAGCTTGCCTGCTCACATGACTTTTCTCTTGAACGCTTTCATTTTGAGGCCATATTTAAGTCATTTTGTCTAGAATTCTCCTTTTTGAAGAGATAATGAATAGTCGAAAGAGCAAGATCTGTGTTTAACTCTTGGGCTTTAACACTCATTGCCTGTGTGCCTCTCTCTGAGTCTCCTTGGTTTCTTCATTTGTAAAACCACGTCATGTCTGTGTGATTCTTCTCCTTAACTCTCACAGGGCTCTTCTTGTTAGGAAAGTGCTTTATAAACATCACCTCTGCATAATTGTGAGCTAATACTGTTGCTGCCATTCAAGAAACATGGGGAAGTTCTGGTTTCTGATTTCTCTGCATTCCTTGGAGGGTTTATTTTGATTTTGGGAATTGACTTGCACTGAAGAATTGTCCATCCATTTTATCTTTTCAGGATCTCTTTCACATTCCTCCTTCTTACAAGAGCACAGTGACATTGTCTTGGAAACCTGTGCAGAAGGCTGAGATGGGGTAAGGAGAGTCTTTGGGGTTAAGCTGTTCTTTTTCTCAACTTGTCAGAATAAGATGCTTAAGATTCTTTTTTGTTTTTGTTTTTTGCATTTTGGTGAGGCAGTCGGGGTTAAGTGACTTGCCCAGGGTCACACAGCTAGTAAGTGTCAAGTGTCTGAGGCTGGATTTGAACCCAGGTCCTCCTGACTCCAAGGCTGGAACTCTCTCCACTTCGACACTTAGCTGCCCCAATGCTTAAGATTCTTAGAAGTGAGTCTAAAATACCCAATTAAATTCTAGTATTCAGAATTGTATTTCTTTGGCATTAAGTAGGTTTTCCTGATTAGTCTCTTACATTATGAAATAATTTAACTTATTTTGCAGATCAGTAAATGCTCTTGAAGGAATATTGTGCAATAATATTAGAGGCAGCTAAATGGCATGATGAATAGAGCATTAGACCTGGAATCAGGAAGACCTGAGTTCAAATCCAAACACTAACTGTGTAACCCTGAGGAAGTCACTTAACCTCTGTTAGCCTCTGTAATGGGACCTACCTTCTAAGGTTATTGTGAGGATCAAATGAGATCAGATTTATAAAGCACTTAGCACGTTCTTTGAATGCTTATTCTCATTTCTTCTGTGTCCCTTAATATTATTAATATCGTATATCTATATCCTTCACAAGGCATTTCATCACCTTTTCCCTGCACAACAGTATCTTATGCACAGACTGAGGCAGCTGCTGATGCTATTCCCTAGGGCAAATAGTAGTATTGTTATGATGTGTACAACTAAACACAAGCTGGCTAGAGGATTCCAGTGGAAGCATTAGGTCCTGTCCTCTACTGGGTCTGTCATTTGTGATGCTGGCTTCAGCGACTTCCTTCTTGAGTCTATATGAAGTGGTATCAGTGGATTATGGGACAAAAAAATAGAACTTTTCTTAAGTTTCTTTTTCTGAATCTTTCCTTTCTAGTCAAAAGAGGACAAATGAAGATACAACTTCAGGTTCACCACCCAAAAAAGCTGCAGCAGGACCAAAACGGGATGCTAGACAAATATATAATCCTCCTAGTGGAAAATACAGCAGCAATCTGGGCAACTTTAATTATGGTGAGCGTTGGCGTTTGGGTGCAAGTAGCACGTGGAATTAGGCCGAGAACATAGCGCTTAAAATGTGTCGTATTTAGATATCCTGACCCAGATTCCTTCAGTGCCTCAGTGACTCCCTGGTTGTAACAGGCAACTTCCTGCCCATTGGGATAGTCTTAGATATGCTAAAATATAGTTAAGGGTGTTACCACTTCATTATACTGTTTTGGTGACACTTGCCACATAAAAGTACAGTTACCAAAGGTGCCAACTTTAAAATTAAGGAGTAATTGAGGCACTAAGAGAATCTACCTTAATATACTGTATGCAGAAACTGGCAGTATGCAAGGTAGTATATTCCTTTTCACTTGGGGAGGGAAGCGTTTAGGTATTAACATCCATTCCCTAAAATTCTTGGGGAGTGAGCATTTTTGCTTTTAAGTGGGATTTATATGAACTGATTTGACATAGGGTAGCAGATAAAGAAAGCTTATTTCTTCAGAACAGGATCCTTTTCATTTTCCCTTCAAGGTATTTCTTGAAGAATCAGGTGGCTAAGTATTTGATTTGTGGCCTCCTTGGCCTAACATTGCCTTAGTTTCACTATGGGTTACCTTGATAGCTTTTGAATTTCGTGATTGAGAGGGGATAGGGGGTACTATTATTTCATCAGGATAGGGAACTCCCTATGTTAAAATTCTTAGCAACACAAATCTGGACCAGCATTTCTTTGTATTTTGAGAGTTACTAGGAACACTGGGAGTTTACATAACTTTCCCTTAGCCTCATAACCAGATAAGGGTATGAGAAAGGACTGGAACCCAGTTCTTTCTGACTTCAAGATCAGCCCATTATCCAGTCCACCACTACCTCTCTGAAATACAAGAAATGTGAGGCTTTCTTTAAAGCACTTTACATTTAAGAATTTTGCAGTGATATCAGGTTGCACATTTGTTTTTCATTGAGGTTTGAACATTTTCCTAATATCTTTAGCCCACTTGTTCCACTCAAAGCAGTTGTTAATAAAGTGTACATGAATAGATAAATATCTTAGTATACCCTTATTTTTCCCCACTGTTTTTCTTGCTCTTACCTTGGGGGTCTTTGTGTATATTGAATCCTATTATTAATTTGATGTCATGAAACTGTTACACATGTGCCACTGTATCTTTTTTGAAAGGTTAATGGTTTTTTGATGCCCATTCAATATAAAAGTAATTTTATAGTACCAAACATTTCAATTTCTGATTACCTGTTGATGTTAGGCCAACTAAGTGTGCATAAATAAAGTGGCACAGTGTGTATTACAACTTTATTATGATATAGTAACAAAAATAAGATCAGTCTTACGCATCAGAGTGCATGCTCCACCTATTTAACGCAAGGAATACACTATTCCTATAGGGCTTACCTTCCAGTTCTGCACTCAGAACCAATGTTTCTTCCCTGTTTGCTGTACTATAAATTGCTGAACGAGAGCTAACTCATTGTTCGATTTTTCGTAGAGCAGAGAGGAGGGGGCTTCAGGGGAAGTAGAGGTGGCCGAGGTTGGGGAGGACGAGGAAATCGTAGTCGGGGAAGACTCTACTGAATACATCACATTCTTCAGCGCTGTCACAAGCTTAAAACACTCTTAAACTGCCACTCATTGGGTTACTGGGAATAGCCCTTTAAAGACTGCTGTCTTCAGGTAAAGACTTCGATGTTCTTTATACCTTTGTATGTCTGATCTACTTTTCTAACGGAATACAGACGTGTCCAAGGAAAAAACACAGCTGTATTTTTGGATGCTTTGTCAGCAAACTTGCATTTTCTGCAGTGTCTTCAGGGTTTATTCAGACTTGGAGGACCATAGTGTATGTGGTTTCTCTTAAAACATCTTGACAGTTTATATATTAACCAGAGAGCTGTTTTTGTGGCTAAAACATGTAATATAATGTAGAGTCTGCTTTGATAACTGATAGGATCATTCATGAAGGCTCACATCAGTTATGATGTGTTACTGGTTTTCCTCTCCCCTCCATCCTCCTCCCACCCAATATATGGAGAAGAGTGTAATAGTCAATGTTCACATTCTTTTTACTTTTATTTCTTTTAATTGAGCTGCCGTGCACTGATGCAGCCCTACTGATTTCTTTGTCGTAAACAGAAAATATGTACCAGCTTTTTCTTAAAGACAGACATTGATTTAGTTAATCTCTGGGAATGACATTAATGGGGCAAAGTAAGATGCTTTGACACTGCTTACATAACTCTTCTCCATGTGTTGTGATGCAAACTTGTTTGGAATATGGGGTTTTAATGTTCAGTATAAAAATATATGTGTGCACATATATATATGCTGTGAAACTTTACTATACAAAACAAATCAATAAAAAGTAGAAACACTCCAGGAATGGGGTAGTCTGTGATGCAGTGATTGTCCTCTTTGGAGTGAGTTGGTCAACTTTTCCCCCAACAGTGAGGGGTTATGAGTCAGCTTGCACTCAACATTATTGTTATTTTAAAATGAAAACACATAAAGGCTACATATACAAAAACAAACCATATTTTGGAGAGCTGTTTTGGAAAAATATAACCAAATACTAAATCTGACTTGAGAGCATCCTTCACAGTGTGGATGGTGTAACCTAGGATTCTGTTGACCAGAGCTTCCCTGGAAAAATTATTTCAAGAGTTGATAATAAGGAAAAGATGCTCTCTTAGTTTTGCTTTGCCACTTTTGGAATTTTTAACTTCTCAGGTTAATCAAAATTCAAAAAATACAGAATAAGTTACAGAACAGAGGATGAAGCAAATCTTAGATGACATCACCAGAAGTGAGTTTGAGGAGTTTTCAAATGTCATAGATATTTTTTAATAGCATAAGTCTTTTCATATTTTTGGGTTCAGCAGTTAGTCTTCCCCTTCCCTAGTTTTCACCCCCAAATCAAATGCCTGGATGACATTTTCTAGGTATTTTCATGTCTTTGTGGGGAATAGTTTGTGATTCCAGTGCAGGTGTCTTCATTAATGTTCATTGTCGTGCTTTAGTAGTTATCACTGCATTGGGGGAAAATGAAGCCCCCTAGTTGGTACTACTGCACATTCTCATGGGAAAAAAAAAATCTTTTTTAAAGGCTAGAATAATGATAACAAGTGAGCAGAGGTAATTATCAGTTTGGAGTGGTGGCAATAATATTCAAACATTCCATAAGCTTCTGAATTGAACCTAAGCTCACTTGGAATCTGGACAGACATAGGAATAGAAGATACCATTGAGAAAGATGTGACCAGCTAGTCTGGCCCTTGGATTTCAGACCAGCAGGTGGCCTAAAAGCCATTTTGAATATATAAACTATCGGGACTACATCTTTGTAAATTTGGACATTTTTATTCTTATTTTCCTCTATTCATTTGAAGTACGTGTTTAGATCCTTAGAACTGAGCATAAGTGATTTTTGCTCACTGAAGTTTGATGTTGGTTAGAGTGTCTTCTTCTCTGTTCTCCTACATCACCACTACTATTTCTTTACCCTTTAGTCCTTCCAGAGGCAATAGTGTATACTATAGGAGGGTTATTTTTGCTCCAAAGTTGAAAACAAAAACTTCACACACGTGATTCTTTTCCCCTTTTTAAAGACACCTGTTTATCACTTTGTTCAAATGTAAATGTTCCCCTATGCTTTTGGAATAAATTCATTTTGTAATTTTGTTTGTGTCTCTGTGTTGTGATTTATGTCATCTTTAGATTTCATTCCTCTTCCCAGTACAGTTTGGAAATTTGCTTTGGGTAACTAAATATAGTTACATTGAGTCTTCACCAGTAATAATTTTTTGTTTCCTAAAATGATCAATGGAAAAAATAACTTGGGAAGGTACAAGAGGCCCATGTCTAAATTCCTCAGTCGTTCAGACCAAGTGTCCCTCTTAAACAAGGAGGCCAACATCCGTAGCCCAAAAGAGGCATCTATCGAGTGGACCTTGGGTTCTAAAGGCAGATATCTGCTATCAATCTCTGATCTCCATATCTGTGCTTTGCTGTGACTTAATTATATATATAGCTTATTTTGCCTTGGCTTTACAAGTGCTGCCAAGATGATTGAGGTGGGGGGAAATGCAGAAGAAAATAAAAGAAGCATTTAAATGCTCACTTTTTAAAATGATGGCCTATAAAAATGACCCTTGGAACTGTTGAGTACTGAATTACAAAGTATAGAATCTGACCTCTCAAAAATATCTTTCCTTGGGCATGGTTTCTGTTCTCGAGAATCTAGCTAAGTAAGCTGCAACCTATCCTTGTTTACAAAGAACTTCAGACAAAAGTCTGCAGCCTAGGTTATTCAAAGAGCCCTCAAGGCTGGGCGTTGGACCTTGGAGACTTGATTTCAAAGCTTTGCCATCTTGGTCAAACCTATCTGGTGGAGGCTCCTTTGAAAGATAACTTGGGGTTATCTGTACACACAGTGTACATATTGAGAGGTTTACTGTGAGGTCAGAAATGTTAACGCTGAATACCCCAGAGTCTGGCAGAATTGGGATTGGCCTTAATGTTTCCATGGATTTTTTTTTCCCTTTTTAACCTATGTGACTTTGGGTAAATTATTTTGCCCCTTGGGGTGGAGTTTCAGTTCTTTTTGTGGTACAGTGGAAAGAGTATTGGATTTGAAATCCATTTGAAGACCTGGACCTGCTCCTTATAATTGGCACAACCTCTCTAGGTCTCAATTTTCTGATCTGTAAAATTTGGGATTTGAAAAAAAAAAGCGATCACTCCAAGATTCTACTCAGCTTGAAATCTGGGCACTTTATAACCTAAGAAGGGAGGCAAGGCACGCAGAAATAACTACAATACAAAATAAGAGAGTAAAAGGAAAAGAGTTCACTTTTGCCTGGAGTTGTCCAACATTTATTAAATACCTACTGTATGCCTTGTGCTATGTGTTGGGAGCTACAAATACAAAATCCCTGCCCTTGAGAGGGAAGCTAACACAAAAGGTGGGAGGTAGGGGGATAATGGTGCAATGACTGCCAAGTGGGAAATAAAGAGATAGCTAGCCTGGGCACCCTCCCTAAATGAAGGTTTTAGGAGGCACTCTCCACTCCACCCTCTAATCAGAGATGTGCCAAGGGAGAGGGTACTGATAAGATATGAGAATCAAGACTGAGATGATCTTTCAGGATGATAAGGTCTCCCAGGGGCATGATGTAGAGATTCCAAGGAATGCAACCATGGGAAATGAGTGGAGGATAAAGATGTGGAAGAGCTTTGTGGAAGTAACATCTGTATTTCTACAGCAGCAAGAAGGGAGGGCATTCCAGATATCAGACACCGTACCAGGAATGATAAGACATGGAAATGGAAAATCGCATGCTGTTTGGGTGAGGTAGTATGGATGGTTTGAAAGGGAATAGGCCAAGGAAGGTTGCAGCTTGGAAAACATGTCAAGCTAAGGTATTCAGTAGGCCTGAAGGAATAAAAGGATTTCAGCAGATGGAAAGTTCAGGGAAGTCACGCCAGTCATTTTGAGAGCAAAAGTGATGAGTTTGCCTTTAAGCAAATTGGGAACATCTGTATTCCACAAATAGGAAGCACTATCTATGTGTCAAGTAGTTCTCTGTGCAGGGAATGCAACAAGAAAAGCACTCATCCTGTTTTCCTTTGCTCTAGTCAGAGCTTTTCTGGTTAAGGCCAACTCCTGGCATTGGTAGGACATGTATTTCACTTGAAGAAGTACAGATGCTTTGTAAGAAAGAATCCTTGGAACCAAGACATAAACCAGCCTTGCTGAACGTCGTCAGCAGGCGGATAACCCCAGAAACTCTTAGGAATGCTAGAGTTATCAAGGAAAAGTTAAGACACCACAAGGAGCACCCAATATGCAAGCCATTGTTAGGACAACAGTTATTTCTCATAGCTTGGTCAGTTGTGTGTAATCCTGTTATATGTGTTTGTAGGCTTAAAAACAGAAGTAGAAGATTGCAGGCATCCTGGGTCATTTGTTTAGTGATACTTGGGGAGAGGTAAGGGAAGACAGTTGCAGGACAAAGGAGGAACTTGGTATAGAACGAACTCACTGTTGTAAGCACTGAGGATACAAAGCAAAAGCAGCCCTTGCCCTCTAGGAGCTTACATTCTAATGGGGTAGAAGGCATGTACATAAAAAAGTACATAGGAGATAACTACAGAGTAAATGGAAGGAAACCTTCCTTTAGGAAAGTTTTATTTAAATAAACCAGATTTCATTACATTGTTCCCAGACTTGGCCATAACGGGGAAGAGCTTCAAGCAATTGAATGTATTTATTATATTCCCATTTCCCTGGCTGAGAATCCCAATCTTCCTTCATGATTAAATTTAGGGGTCAACCTAGCCTTCCCTGATCTTCCCAGTTAATGAGTCATCCTGCATCAAATCACCTTTATTTGCCTGCAAATGTTATATTCCTACCATAGAATACATAAGCTCCTTATTGGCAGGAACTATGTAATTTTGGCCTGTGTAACCACAGCGCATAGCCTAGTGCCTTACACTGGGTACACACCTAATGGGTATTTGTTGAATTGAATTAATTATGGCTTTTCTTAGGAGTAAAGATTCAGGAAACACGAAGATACAGTCAACTATTCCTTAAAGCTGAATCAGTGCACAGTGGATGTGCATTTGGGCATTATCAGTTATAAAACCAGATGCTGTCCCCTCCTTGGTAGGTTTCTGCGCTGAGGCTTGTATTCCCATTTGCTGAGGTTGCTTTTAATTCTGTGAAATAATTTGGAAGGGTTTGAAATAAAGCTTCCAAAAAGGACATTGGAAACAAACTCAGACAAACCTTGGAGTAAGTCATACAATTCTGCTTGCAACACCTCAGGGATATGGTGCTAAAGGCACAGAGTAGAACAGCTTACTGAAAAGGTGGCTGGAGTAGCTTTTGTATGAACCAAAGCAAAAAAAAAAAAAGGAATATTCTCTAGGTTGAGATGTGAAAGGCTTATTAAATTAGGAAGAGCACAAAGAGAGTAAGAAGGATATCCTCAAAGAGATATGATCAACAAAGACAACAGAGTGGTCATATATCAAGAGTGCTTCAATGACATCCTCACAACTCAGGAGAACGTAAGGCAGGGCCTTAGCCTTGAACTGAAGGGGCAGCGTGGAAAAGAGTCCCACCAGACAGGCAGGCGTGGCCAGAACTTCCACATCAATGGGAACACATCCATTTGAATGCAGATAGTCAAACATTCTGGAAGTCCCCAGTACCAAGGTTCCAATACCAAGACCACCATAGTTTCAAGGAAGTAGTTTAAAAGTAAACTATACAGTGTTTAGTAAATATGGAAGTCATTTCCCCAAATTCAAGCCAAAAATATTTAAAATTCAAGAAAGGTAAGCATATATTGATAGCTCCGTAAAGTTCATAAAGGATCATTAAACAGAAATCAGTCCTCTCTTTGAGGATAGCTACCATGCTTTTCCACAAAACATTTGTTGATGAAACTCTAAGTAGACTGCTGAACTAGATAGACCCCTTTCTGATCATGGCAGTTCTTTGTCTCAAATTGCCTGACCTATTTCAAGCAGTGTAGTAAATAGCTGGCTTTCGAGTCTAGAACATTTGGGCTCAGGTCCCATCTCAGTACGACCTTGGGCAAGTCACATAGTTCTAACTGGCCCCCAGGTAGCTCTCTTAAGATTCTAAGTTGCAGAGCAGAAACTGATTTGCATTGGTTGAGGGAGTTTCCTTACTGAGACTTCCTCCCAACCAGGACTTTTTTGTTTGTTTCATAAATACATAAGATTACAAAGAAAATCAATTATACTAAAATACATTTGTCAAGGTTTTTTTGTTGTTTTTTTTTGCTTTGTTTTATGTTCACAGATCCTTGCTAAACAAGTGAAATCACAGGTCTGGCTCAAAAGGGGGGAGAAATATGAAAACAAATTTGTTTTCAGTTCCATTGGTCTCTCTTTTTCCCCTACCTGAAGAAGTATTTTTCTACCTTTAGGCTTCCATTGGAGTTCTAGTCCTCCCACTATTGTAGAATCTTCCATCAGGAAAGTTCATTATTCTAATAGACAAAAGGGCTCTGTCTCTCTTAAAGGGGTTTTTCACACAGGCTGTTGACCCCTTAGGCCAGGGGTCCTCAAGTGTGGCCCTATGAATCCAAACCTCACAGAACAGATCTCCCATGAAGTTTGGATCCAGTTGAAGGGCCACATTTGAGGACCTAGAGGGCCACATGTGGCCTCGAGGCCACAGGTTCCCCACCCCTTCCTTAGGCTTTAGGTAAAGCTGGCCCTGGTAGATAAGTTTGTAATTCCAAAGCCTTATTTTCCTATTATCTAACCCCTAGTTTTATATCAAATATTTGGGATTAGAAGGTACGTTGGAGGCTATCCGGTCCAGGCTTCTATTTCAGAGATAAGGATGAGCTAAATGATTTACCCAGGGTCACCCAATTAATAAACCTTAGACAGTATTTGAATCTGAGTCAGAATCGAAGCTAAAAGGAATACCAGAGGTCATCTAGTTCAATACATACCTCCCCAAGAGTCCTTCCTACAACATACCAGGCAAGGGGTTGGGTTATCTCATATACTATCTGAAGAACTCCAGTGAGGTACCATCTACTTTGCCATAGCACTAAATCAAAAGAAGCTTTTCCTACACTTAGATGAATGGATGCAAAGTAAAATGAGCAGAACCAGGAGAACCTTGTATGATCCAAGACAATTTTGAAAGACTTGATGAAAGGTGCTGCTGTCCACCTCCAGAGAAAACTGATGGAGCCTGAATGTAGATCAAAGATACTTTTTTTTTGTTAATTTTTGTCTGTTTTCTTTCATAGTGTAATTTACAGTGGAAAATGTGTTTTGCATGACACGTGTAACCTATGTCAAACTGCCTTCTCAATGAGAGGGAGGGGAAAAAGGGAGAGAATTTGAAACTCAAAATTTGAAAAAATGTTAAAATTGTTTTTATATGTTATTGGGAGAAATAAAATATCAAATTTTTTTAAAAAAAGCTTCTCCTTAACTTCAATCCTAAAGCTGCCATTAACAACTTCCACCTGTTGCTTCTTGGGCCATTTTGGACCAAGCAGAAGTCTGATCTTTCTTCCATGTGGCAGCCTTTCAAAGCCCTAAAAACAGCTTTTATGTATCCTAAATCTTGTCCAATCTAAACAACCCCAGCTCCTTCAGCCAGGCTCCATATGACATTATCTTGAATACTTTCATCATCCTCATCCTCACCATCCTGGCTGCTCCATAACTTAAACATGCCATT
The DNA here is from genome assembly GCF_900497805.2 of Vombatus ursinus. NCBI lineage: Eukaryota > Metazoa > Chordata > Mammalia > Diprotodontia > Vombatidae > Vombatus > Vombatus ursinus. Next base: position 5,055,988 of record NW_020954600.1, on the reverse strand, counting down.
CCTAAAACGAGGCAGCTAGAACTGAGCAAAATCAAGATCTGGTCTGACCAGAGGAGAGGAGCTGAACAATAATGGCTCTGGACACTTCTGCTCAGTGAAGCTCTAACTCACAAGTGATAATCACTTAAGTATCTGGCTGCAAAAACGGTCTGTGACAATACCGGTATTTCAAACGATGTCTAACATTGTACCAAAACGAATTAATTTTTCTTACTCTCTGGGCATTTTCGTTGGCTATCCCTTATGCCTCGAATGGTCTTCCTCATCTCTGCCTCCTGGCTTCCCTGACTTCCTTCAGGTTCTAGCTAAAATCCCACTGTCTATAGGAAGTCTTTCCCAATCCCTCTTAATTCTAATGCCTTTCTCTCTGCCCATCATCTCCCATTTATTCTGTATGTAGCATTTTGGTACATATTTGTTTGCCTGTTGTCTCTTCCATTAGGTTGTAAGCTCCTTGGAGGCTGGGACTGTCCTTTGCCTTTTTTTGTATCCCCAGTGCTTAGCACAGTGCCTGGTACAAAATGGTCTCAAAATATAAATAAATTGTTTATAGTAAATGAATGCTTATTTACTAAGGCACTTAACTAATGCTTATTGACTGACTTATCACAAATACATTTGTGCAATTGACAGTTGTACCAGGTTTGAAACATTAGTCATTTTGATAACTTTCCAACATCAACTATTTTACACGTTGTAGGAGCTATACAAGGCAAAAACTATGATTATGGTTGGGAAGTGAAGCTGAGGTGGGACAAGGGTGAAAGAAAGTTGGATGTTAAGTACAATGGGGGAAAAAGTGTTATTCTGCTGTCTAGGTATGAGCAGTTCTAATTATACAGAGGATCATAGCTGGAAGGAACATTAGAGGCCATCAATCCCCCTCATTGTACAGATGAGGAAACTGAGGCTGAGGATTTGTCCAGGTTCACACAACTATTAAGTGTCTGAGGCAGGATTTGGACTTAGTTATGTTTTCCCCTCACCCAAGTTCTCAGACCCCCTGAAATCTAGACAGTTGGGTTAAGAACCTCAGCTCTACTCTACCCCATGCAGCCTCTCCTGCCTGCCAGGTACACACAAAGCGCTTAATACTTGGATTTTTTTTCCCACCCAAGTTCACAGATCCGCTGAAACTAAGAGCCTTGCACTCTTCCGAGCAGTCTTTTAATAAATGCTTGTTGTTTAGCTGGTGTGTATCCACGAGGGTAGCCTGTCATATGGAATAGATCAATAAAGAATGAATGAGTGAAGAATGAATGAATGAATGAATGTGTGAATGAAGAATTAATGAGTGAATGAACGAGAGCATGGATGAATGAATTAGTGAAGAATTAATGAATGAATGAGTGAATGAAGAATGAATGAGTACATGGGTGAATGAATGAATGCGAGCATGAAGAATGAATGCATGAAGAATGAGTGAATAAATGAATGAAGAATGAATGAATGAATGAATGAACGCATGCATGCATACATAAACGCAATCCTGTGGGGCTGAGGGAGTGTGAGTTTCAGCAGGCAGTCAGGTGCCCAGGTCCTCCTCCGACCTCGGGGAAGGTAGTTTCTTCCACACCTCCTTGCCCAGCTCAGCAGCTCTCTAGAAGAGGAAGGGCTGACGGTTTCCCGGTTTCCCAGACACCTCCGCTGCCAGAGGGGCGGAACGGGGGTGGGGGGGGGTCGGGGCAGGGTCCACAAAGACCCGGGATCTCCCGGCGGAATCCGGACGGAAATCCCACCCCCAGCACCCGCCCCCAGCACCGCCCAGCAGGCCCCGCCTTCGCCACCACCTCCCTTACCAAGATGGCGGGCCGCGGGGCCGTACTTCCGCTTCCGGCGCGAGCATCCGAGCTGGGGGGGGAAAATGGCGGCGGCGGCGGCAGCGGCGGCAGCGGCGGCGGCAGTGGGGGTCCGCGGCCGCTTGGGGCTGTGGCCTGCCCCGGGGCCCCGCTGGTTCTTCGGCCTCTCCGTCTTCCTGGGCGTCGCGGCTCGCGGCACCTCGGCCACCACCCACTGGATCGTGACGGAGGACGGCAAGATCCAGCAGCAGGTAGCGGCGGCGGCCCCTCTCGGGGGATCCTGGGCTCCGGCCCCGGCGCCCCTAGGCCCGGGCTCGCCTCAGAGCCCCCTCCTTCCCCCCTTCCCTCCCTCCCTCCCTCCCTCCCTCCGCTCGCGTGGGACCGCGAGCCCGCCGACACGCGTGTGCGCCCCCCAGCCCCGGCCGAGCCCGCCGCGCCGCGTGGGCCGGGCCTCAGTTTCCTCCTCTGTAAAAGGAGCGGTGGGCGAGCTCGGGGGTTCCCCAGGCCCCGGGCGCCGGGCCTTCCTCAGCCCCCTTCCCTAGAAAGCCGGCGGCGACGGCAGCCCCGAGTGGCACCGCCTTGGCCGGCGAGCCCAGCCCTGCCTGGAGGGGAGAGAGTCCCGAAGCTGCATGGCTAGGACGGGCAGAGACAGGATTCAAACCCAGGACCCCCCCTGCCCCAGATCCAGCCCTCCGAGCGGCAGGCAGCGTGGCATAGTGCGCAAACCCGGGATTTCTTTTCTGGCGCCCATTCATTCAATCCCAAGAGCGCAATGCCTGGCCCCTAAGCACTTCTTCATCCCTTGTTAGATGCCAGGTACCGTGGATACAAATCAGTCCATTAACAAGCATTTATTATGCTCTTATTGCGTGCTGGGTGTGAGAATCGCCATGGTGTATGTCATGGATAGACATCCCACCTCTACTACTACTGGCTGAATGACCCATGACCAAGTCGCAACTTCTCAGGTCCCATAGAGCTCTCCAGCAGTTGCCACAGAAGAGTCTCTCTAGGACTGTGTTTGCACAGAAGGGTCTCGTGCCCACCTTCTTTGGTGTAGGGAGTTTCCTCACCTGGAGTTCTGTTTACCAGTGAAGTCACAGGTCCATTGCCTATTCCTGTCTCTTCCCCCACCTTACTTACAGTCTCCTGAGGAAAGGCTTATTGCAAATCCCCCTCTAATTGCTTGTTGGAAAGTAAGAGAATTGAATTGATTTACGCCAGTTACTAACTGGTAAGCACAGACAATGGAATTTTAACCCAAGTCTCCCTCTCTCGAGTCTATCCATTCTGCAACACTATATTTTCTTGATTCAAAAGTCATTCAGCAAATAAAAATATGCATACCTAGAGACAGAATATGTTATTGTTGCTAGTATACTGTATCTCCAGTAGCTACTTAATACTCCTACTTAGTATTCTACTATCAGATTTTTATTTTATCTTAAGCCACTTGTCACATAAAATGGAATAAGGAAATATCTAAGAAATGCCTAGCAGCTGGGGAATCTGCCCCATTGTAATGATTTTTATAACAATTAGGTTTTATAATCAATATTCTTCGCATCGGATAACATGTGATGAATCCTGGCTTTTGAACATTGGGTCATTTGGGGCTGGGTTAGCCATTTGATGTCAGATTTTATCTGAATGAGTGAATCGATGGTTTTACATTTGGAATCATCAGCTTTTCACAGTCTAGCTGGTGAAATGATGTGCTTTTCATTTAAGTGTAGATTGTTTGGTCACACTTGTCTTCTTAACTCAAATAGGATGAGTTCCCATCTTTAATAGTTAGTGGCCAAGCTCCTACATAAGACTTTAAAAAAAAAAAACCCTCAAAGACATTAGAAAGCAGCCTTTACAAATCACTTTTAGTAGTGCTTGAAATTTAATGTGAGAGCCAGTTGCAGTGTGTGCTCCACCCTGTTCTGGTTTCCTGGTCTTGGTTTTCCCTGAGGCCTTTCTGAAATGAGACTGGGAATTGTCACATTTACTGCAATTTGGGGAATCTTCCATTGGCTTTCTTCCATTGGCTTCCTTCCATTGGCTCTCCCTCTATATTGTTCTTGGCCACAGTTATTTATGCCCAGTGACATTGAGTTCTTCTCATGGTGATGTCCTGAGTCCATCAGGAAGATGCAAAACTTATCCACTGACCCTTGGGATAGGAAAGAGGATGGTTAGCAATATGTGTCTTTTTTGTCAACGAACAGAAGAGTATTTCCTCTTTCCTTGCCCACAGTGACCAACCTGGAGGGCTTTCTCAGTCTGTTCCAGATAATCTCTGAAATGTGGGGGCCAGACAAGTGTCTGGTGGGGAAAGCAAATTCTGGGCCCAACAGAAGAACTTTCAAGGGCCCCAGTCAGGCATGAATCCTTTTGGGAGTAAGGAGTCCTGCTTTACATTTGCTCTGTTGCATTCCTGTAGGCACAACATTTTATACAGATACAAATAAGGTTCCCGGGGTTTACAGTGTAACAGCAAACAAGCTTCAACTGGGAAAAAGTCTGTGAATGCAAGGAGTTGGAGCTGTGACCTGGCCATGACCCTGATGCTCTGACCAATCCAAGCACTTGCTGGCCCTTGCTCCCACTGACCATTCATCAGTTCAGCTAAATTCAAGCAATATTTATTAAGTGCCTTTTGTGTACTAGCTGTACAAAGAAAATAAAACAGGTCCTGCCCTCAAGGAATCATTTGTCTCTGGCAGTAGCCAGATTATTAGATTGACAGTATTTGGTTAGGCCACATTCTTGGCTTCATGAAGCATGCCGGTCAGGTTCTATAAACATTTATTAAAACTGCCTCTGAGGAAGGTTTATTCCAGTCCCCTGGCTCCATTGTCACATTGTGACTCTGTCGCCTTTGCTTGCTCCCACCATAGGAAGACAATATAATACTTTTAAAATTCCTGATCTAATTTGTTGTTAAAGACCATAGAATTTTGGAGCTAGAAAAGAATTTGGGGATCTAGTCCAACCTCATCATTTTAAAGATAAATGGAAGTCCATCCAGGCCAAGTGACTTGCTTAAAGTCGCAGGCTAATATACTGGCAGAACTGGTGTTCAAACCCAGTGCATCCGTCTTCATATCCAAATCTTGCCACTCTTGATGTGAAGCTTCTCTATTCTGGTAGCGTCTTAATAGCCTCAGGAAGTTGTTGCACAGTAAAGTTTGTGTCTTTGTACATTTATAGTTTTTATTATATTTTTGGATTGCCTGGGATAAGCAGCATTAACACAATGGGATTATCCTGAGGTGATTGTTAGAAGTGAGATCAATGAGGAGTTTCAGTGAAGGAGATGTAAAACGGAATCTCTTGCATTGTAAACTGGAACTTTTAAGTTTTTAAGAAAAAAAAATCAATAAACTCCAGTTTTCTCTTTTTCACAGATTCTTATCACATGAAATATATTCATACTTTGAGTAGTCAAATCTGCCTCTAGCTGCTTGTTTTTGGAAACACTAGGCAGCAGAAATGTGAATTTGCTTTAAAAATAAATAGGCTAAATATTACAGAAAGGCCTAAAGTGACTCCTTGTATTCTCTGTCCTTAGGAAATCAGGTGAATAGTAACATTTGAAATCATCATCCTGATATTTTGAAGTATGTCTTAAATGTGCAGTAGGTCACCATTTTTTATGTTATATTTTTAAAGTGCTCATCAATTAAATATGTGAATTGTCAGAAGCATTGATTTAAACAGGACAGTCTGCTCTAATCTCAAATGTTGAAGGCATTCAATGAGGTAATCAGTTTTCCCCCCAGAAGAGAGCATTTGGTTGTCAGTTTTTATCTTAGCACAGCAAATAAAGGCATTTCCCTGTTAGCTGATTTATGATGTTGACAGTCAGCTAGGTGGCAAAGTACATAGCATTAGCTTTGGATTCAGGAAGACCTGATTTCATATCCCGCCTTAGATGCTTAACCTCTCTCTCTGCCTCAGTTCTCTTATTTGTGAAAACGAGAGAATTGGACTTGCTGACCTCCAGGGCCCCTTCCCGTTCTATGTCTGTGATCATATAATTTGAGGCTATACCTGGACATATGAGCAGAACTTTGGGTTTTAACTTTTTTTTTTTAACTTGTCTGGTTTTCTAATTGTGTTAACTATATGTTTATATAATATTTCACCAACCTTGTAGGGATATTCTAGGACTCTAGCAGCCATTTATATCACTGATAACTTGTTCTGGAGAAATGGATTTCAGTTCCAAACAGTGGACTGACAAATGAACTTTTGGAAAGCAACCTATTTCTAAGCTGGAACTTCCATATAGATTAAGAGGAGTCATTTGTATTGCCTGGTTCTTTGCCTCAGGTATGCTTGTTACAGCACATTCCTTTTGTATAGTCACTGGGAAATTCAAATGCAGGAAGATCTGATAACTGTTTTCCACTCATATTCTCTGACCACTATAAAGAAAAGCGTGTTTATGCAGTTCCTCCCACCAGCTCCTCAGAATTTCCTTTTTTCGTATCTTCTAGCACAAATGCTTTTCCATCTTGATCATTATTTCTTATTTGACCCTTTGGAATGTTTTAGGATAGTCTATATATGCATGTACATGCTGTCCCAAAAGTCTTAGTAAAGTTTTAGTCTGTTGAAGTTTAAAACTGCAAAATTAAGATGTGTGTGTGTGTGTGAATTAGTAAAGATTTATTAAGCACCTACTTTGTAGCAGTATAGGCTGCTACGTGGTATAGTAGATAGAGTGCTGGCCTTAAAGTCTCCCTGAGTTCAAATCCCACCTCTGACAATTAACTTGCTGTGTGACCCTGGGCAAGTCACTTAGTGTGCCTCAGTACCTCATCTATAAAATGACCTGGAGAAGGAAATGGCAAACCACTGCAGTATCTCTACCAAGAAAACCCCAAATAGGGTCATGAAGAGTTGGATTCAACTGAACAACAGCAACAATGACAAGGTCCCTTCCAGCCCTAAATCTAAGCTCCAATTATATAAATGAATATAAAAATATATAATACAAAGTAATTGGGAGTGGAAATGACAGGGTACAGGCCCAAGCCAAGACCTTTGCCCCCCACCCCAAAAAGAATTTGGGTCCCATTTGTCTAAGGACTCTCCTTGAACTCTCCTCCTTGATCAAGGAAGTCTCTAGTGTTCACCTAAGGCTATAATCCTATCAACTGGCCTTTCCTTATCACCTAGCCTATGCCTAGTCTCCCAATTCTCTGTTACCCTTAACCTAGCCAATGCCTCCATTGTCTATTACCTCCCAATGGCCCCTAGCCTCTTCCCACCCTTGATCCTATCTAGACCCCATTCTACCTCTCAGTCACTCCCATCAAGATCGTCCCTAGATCCCTCCTTCAGTCACCCCAGCCTACTGGCCACTCCTGGTCAAGATACCCCTTCTCCCAGACCCCTCTTTCAGTCACTCCAAACTACTTGGCCACTCCTAGATCCCTCCTACAGTCTTTCTGTATGTAAGGTCCATCTTGCCTCCATTAAGATGCTGAGATTCTTAAAGTCTAGCCAATGTTCAGATTCTAAAAATCTGGCCCACTTGCATTAGCAATGCAAATGCTTAAATTCCTTAAGAGTCTGGCCAACATGGTGGATCTTTAATAAACCTTGTCTTTGGCTGAAAGAAGGCTTGGGTTGAATTCATTCAGGCAGGACTCATGTGTTGTGATTTTGGGTCCCAGCACCCTTAAACCTCTAAACCTCAACAGAGAAGACAGGGAATAGAACTTGGAGGAGGGTTGAGAAACCCATTCAGTAGAGTTACTAAAATAGGAGCTCAGTGATTTAGATTTAGTAAGTAAACCAAATCCTTTATCTGTAGGACTTTAATAGCTTGTAAGCTCTGTTGGTAACTTTGGGTCTGTCTGCAAGTGGTTTGGTTTTGATTGGGAAAATCAGCTATGTAATACTGTTGTGCAGTTAACAATTCCTTCAGCTATTTGAAATGCAATTTGTTAATATAATCTCTCCCCCTCAAGGTATTTACAACAACAATAATAATAGTAACAATAACAATAAATTACATTTTACAGTCTGTTTCACTATCTTGGTTTTATCTCAGTCTATCAGCAAGCATTTCTTAAGTACTTACTTTGTACTAAGCTTTGGAATTAGAAAAACAGACCCTGCCCCTGAGGAGTTTATATTCTTAAGTGGAAACAACATGTACATGTACAAAGTACCATAATATGGTTTGTGTGTTGCCTTTTTAGGAACTGCTTTTGCCAATGATTTACAAAGAAGTTGAGAAGTCACAGTGATGATTCACTAGCTGTCAGAAACACTACTCACCTTTTGGTGGCTTCTTACAGATAACAAAATAACCTTTATCAGTCTATTTTCTTCAAATAAATAATATGCTTTTGTACTTTTATTTATATGCTACATTGAAAATTTGGAAATGTTTCCTAATTCATTCAGAATGAAATAGTCCCTGTCTCCAAGGAGCTTATATTCTAATGGGAAGACATATACATATATGTGTTGCAGTTTGGAGTTTTGGGAACCCCAAAATGTAAGAGTACAGGGGGGTCTGCCTCGAAAGGAATTCAACCACGCAAGCCTTCTTTCAGTCGGAGTAGTCAAATTTTATTATAACACCAGTATGGCAGGCAAGATTCCCAGTAAATCTGCTATGATATCACCAATAGGAGCAGGCAGAGTTCCTAGTGGGTCTGCGGATTTGATGAATATGGGACTGTTACTTACATAAAAGAAAAGACTGAGAGGATCTGGATGGGATTAAGGAGTGGTAACTAGCCTGAGGTGGTCCAGGGGCAGACCGTGAAAGGGCAGTTAAAAGGAACGTTGTAGACTGGGATGGGCCAGATGCCTCAGTGACCTGAGCTGCTGAAATGTGTGGGAGAGTTCAGGGGCTAGGTTGCATTCAAAGACATGGTCTTTTCCTTACTTACTTACACATACATACATACACACAATTAGCCTATATATTCTGTGTATATATACATACATAATATGTATACATGCATATGTGTATATATACACATATTTGTGAGTCATCTGCAAAGAATGATGGGAGCTACTAAGGGTCCCATAACCCCATCATATGCATATACAGAGTGCATACCAAAAGAATCCAGAGTAGGATGTGGGAAAGGTGGTCAGGAAAAGCTTCATATAGAAGATATCATGGGTTGAATTTTGAAGGAAACCAGAGGTTCCAGGAAGCAAAGATGAGGAGGAACTGGAAAGTTGGATGTGAGGAGCAGCCTTCGTGGAATGGGAAGGAAGGGGTGCTGTATGAAGACTTGCTTTAAGTGTCCCTCAGGCTGGAGTTTGTGTATGATCTTCAAAGTGCATGGGAAGCCACCAGATTTTATTGAGTAAAGGAGTGACATGGCCAGACCCATGCTTTAGGAAAATCCCTTTGGCCACTGTATGGAGGATGTAATATTGGAAAGAAGAGATTGGAAGCAGGGAGGCCAGATCCGTGGCTATTGCAATAGTCTTTTGTCTTCAGCTGAATGCGTAATTCTTGACTCAAATAGAATGTTTTCCACTGTGTGGCAGCTATCCTTCTGCGTTTCAGCCTTATCACCTCTCATCTAAACTATTGTGGTAGCCAGACTACTTCAACTCCATTCATCCAAGGTTCTGCCCTGGGCCGTCTTCTGTTCTCCTACTGTACTCTCTCTTAGTAGTTCCCATCATTCTTTGCAGATGACTCACAAATATGTGTGTGTATATATACATATATATATGCACATGTGTGTATATACATGTGTGCATGCATACATATCATGTGTGTATGTATACACAGAAGGTATAGGCTATTTGTGTATGTATGTATGTGTAAGTAAGTAATCTCCAGCCCTAGTCTCTCCACTAGGCTTTAGTTCTATTTAACTCCAAGATGGAACATTTACTGTATACAGACATGGGGGAATGACCTGGAAGCTTTTACACAAACGCAATGCCCAGGGCATATGCATAGGGCAGTTGCCCTAAAAACTACTATTAGGCACATTCACTCTAATGTTTCTGTTGAGCTGACAGTTGATGAATGCCTCTCATAGTCCTTGAATTTGATCGATACTTCTTCAGTGTCTGGTTTGTAAATGATTTCTCACCTAAAGCTCTAGGGAAATCATCCCATCTGGAGGTCAAAAGAAAGCATCTTTCTTACCTTGAACTCCAGTAAAGACATCTTTCTTACCTTGAGCTTCAGGAACAGGTTGGTTTTACCATCAGTTAAGAGCTTGCCCTGTCAAGCATGGAGCCCACCACTTGATTCTTTCTGTAGATCCTTCCTTCCAGGGCATAGTAGTCATTTCATAAATGTCTGTTACCTGCCTGTTGTTGAAATTAAACCAGATGGAGGAAGAAGAATCATATCTTCTTTGTTTCAGGAAGCTACCTTTGAGAAGCAGCGTGGCGTAGCCGTAGTATATAGGACGCTGGACTTCAGCTCAGGAAGGGCTGAGTCCAAATCCTGCTTCAGGTACTTAACTAGTTGTGTGTTCCTGGTCAAGTCCCTTAACTTTTCTACACCTCAGCTTCCTCATCTGTAAAACAAGGGATTGGGTGGATATGATGCCTTTAAGATCCCTTCCATCTCTAAATCTATGATCCTTCTTGGCTTCTTGCTAACCTGGAGCTCAGTAAAATAGGGGGGAAAGTGTGCCGACGTTTCCTTTGTAGTCAGTTAACATATTTTACTGGGCATTCTACTGTAGGTACAGCTTTCAACTAGACTCTAACCTGATGGGTACAATTCCATTCCACAGCACTTAGAATCCCATTTAGGGGCTTCCTGGCTGGGGGCTCAGGCACAAGGAGTTTGCCCGAGGTTCCAGAGGTAGCTGGTTCAAATACAGGTCATGACTGCAAGTCATTTTCACCAGCATATTTAGAGGGAAAGAAGAGAGCAAGATTGGTTTGATTTGGCATGAAGCAGATTCGTTTGTCATCCCAGTACACAGCATCCTTTCTTACTTTCTCCAAGTAAGATTCTAAGTTCTACCAACCCTATCAGATGTGTTATTAAAAGGTCTCTGTGTTGTTGGTAGATAATAAATGGAAAGGCAATCTTTCATTGGTTGTTTTCAGGTTAAAATTACCATTGCTCCCTCTTATTAGTCCTCATTTCACTTATGCTGGGACTTAATAAGGAAGACAATAGTGTGTGATGATGTGGGATCTTTCTCATTCTTTGATGAATTCGAGGCGCTATCTCATTGTTTCTAAGTGGTGACATCCTTTACTAGTTGACAAATGAATTCCCTAAATGGTGAGGCTGATTTTATCCTATAAAGGTATAGGATTTCAATTATGAACAGTGATTTTAGCATCATATTTCTATTATTATGAAAGGTTTCCTCTCTTCAAAAGCTATTTTTTAATTTTTATTTTTTAGTGAGGCAATCGGAATTAAGTGACTTGCCCAAGGTCACACAGCTAATACGTGTCAAGTGTTTGGTCTGAGGCCAAATTTGAACTCGGGTCCCTGACTTCAGGGCCGGTGCTCTATCCACTGCGCCACCTAGCTGCCCCTTTCTTCAAAAGTTTAATTCAGTCACTTTAGTAATAATACCAAATCCCTGGATCATTTTTCAATTACATGGCAAAAACTTTCTCCTTAGAGAAACCATGTTGATTTTGCCTATTTTCAGAAGGATAAACTGGATGCTGAGTATTGTCTACTGTGGCTTAAGATACAGAGCAAAGTTAAGCAGCATCTCTTGAGTGCTTCACCCACCTAGAATTTCTTTGTAAAATTGAGTCATCCATCATTTTTATAACATAATTCTATTTTTGTATGATTTTAAAGGATAAGTCTAAATCTAGTGGAGCATATAACTATAATTAGAAATGTAGCCTAAATTTATGAGAAATATTATTGTTGAAAAGTTGTTAATTTACTTCTCAATTTCGGAAATATATTTATTTCGGAAATATACTTATTTAAAAGGTAACATAGCATAGTGACTAGAGAGCTGGGCTTGGAGTCAGGATGGCTAAGATCGAAACCTGCCTCAGACATGTACAAACAGTGTGACACCAACCAGGTTCCCCCAACCTCTCAGTAACCCCCAGGGTACTCTCTAAGACTAAAAGTTACCAGCATAGGTAGAGAGTGTTTGTTTGACATAGGATATTACATGTCTGGTCTTTGGCTGATTTTACCTAAACAATGACCAACCTTATCAAAGCAGCAAATTCCTGGGAGTATTGATTAGTGTACTGGTAAAATTTAGTCAAATTTAGTCATAATTTGACTAATATTTTTCAGTGACCCTGAAAATGAGAATGTAAAGTAAGAAATAATTAGATTGGAACTTAGAGTAGAAATACACGGATATAAGTATTTATTTTTGCAGTCCATTTAAGATGAGAAAAAAAAAGTTGCTTGCATAAGATAAATGTGTAACAGATTAAAGGTAGTATGTAAATAATTACAAAATTCATATGGTAGAGGGACAAATGATCCATACTTTCAAGGGAAATAATAAAAAAAAAAGTGGAAATAGTACTTCCTCAACCTCAAGTTATATTATCATGTAATCTTTAAAATTATTCTGTACTGGTTAAAAATAGAAAAGTAGATTTATAGAACAGATAGATAAGGAAGAATCAGAAACAAATAAATTCAATAACCTAATATTTGATAAACCCAAGAATACAAATTATTTGGAAAAGAACTCTCTCCTTAACAAGAACTGCTGAGAAATCTGAAAAGCACTTTGGCAGAAATTGAATTCAGACCAATACCTTACACCATATACTTCAATATACTGAAAAGGGATTTAAGACCTGAACATATAAGGTCACGCCACCAAAAAAAATAGAAGTCACCTTACTCTGGTATCTCTTGGTTATGGTTGATGGAAGAATTCTTAACTAAAGGAGAGGTAGAAGTGGTTAAAAAAAAAGGGTAAAATAGATCATTTTAGGTATGTGAAATTGAAAAGCTTTTACACAATCAAAATCAGTACAGCTAAGATAAGGGAAAGCATCAATGTGTGTTGGGGGGGGAATCTTTGCATTAAATATCTCTAATCCATACCTCATGTTATATGACTTAACACCCACTCCCCCATGAAACCTGGATAGAGGAATCCATCCAACAAGGCCAAAGGCCTTTCGTGTCTCTGTCTTTTAACATTATTTAGATACCTGTGACTGGTCTACCATCTTTAGTGGTCATACATTTTCTGGGAAATATAATATTTTATGTCATTCCTTGTGCACAAGTCATCATAAGTAGTGCAGGATGGGCTACCATACATCTTTCCATGGCTGTTTGGTTAACCTGTCATTTAGATTCTTGGGAGATTGGGAGAGGGTCCATGATTTGCAGTCACATAGCATCACCAGAAGAATATTGGTGTCAAAAAGGAAAGAAGAGAGGAAGAAAACAAGCAAGCATTTATTAAGCACCTACTATGGGCCAGACACCATGGCTAAGTGCTTTACAAATATTCTCTCATTTAATCTTCACAACTCTTGTTGGTAAGTGCTATTATTATTCCTGTTTTACAATTGAGGAAACTGAGGCAGACAGAAGCTAAGTGACTTGTCTACACAGCTAGAGTCTACAGCCAGATTTGAACTCAGATCTTCCTGACTCAAGTCACAACCCTCACTTAACCTCTCTTTACCTCAATTTCCTCATCTGTAAAATAGGGATCATGTTTTATGAGACTCAAATGAGATATTAGTTGTAAAGCATTTAGCACAGTTCCTGGCACATAGTAGGTACTCTGTAATTGCTTATTATTATCATAATTATTTTGATTATTATAACAATGGCAAAAACTTTGTTCTAGGCATACATTTACCTAGTTTATGTCTTGCTTGATATGAGTAATTAGGAGTGTGTTGTACAAAAATTATCTCTTGCATCTATCAAGGACTCATTTTTAACATATACTAGAAAAACACTATTGGAAAAGAATCTTTCAGGTTGAATTTTGCTCAACAAATCGACATATAGTAAACGGTTGTATCTTGTTTTCTTTGCATCTGTGTCAGTTGAGTAATTTCAGAAATAGGGTTTCAGCATGTCCAAAACTGAACTCTTTCCCTCAAAACTCTTCCCGCTTCCAGATTTCCCTATTTCTTTCAAAGGGACCTCTGACTTTCTAGTCTCCCAGGTTTATAACCCCACAATTATCCTTGACTCCTCACTCTCCCTCACCCTACACACTAATCAGTTGCCAATTCTTGCCATTTCTTTCTTAACTATATCCCTCACATTTAACTGACCCCTTCCATCTACTCATCCAACTATCCCTTGGTTCAGGCCCTCATCCACCTCTCACCTAAATTATTGCAGCAGCCTTTTAATTGGTCTTCGTGCCTCTGGTCTTACACCATTCCAGTCCATCCTACTCACTGCTGCCAAAGTAATTTTCCTGAAGCACAGATCTGACCATATGACTCACCTACTCAATCCATTCCTATTGTCTCTAGAATAAAATATAAGCCCTTCCATTTAGCTTTTAAAGCCCTACTATACAACCTGGTCCCAGCCTATCATTCCAGCCTGGACATTACTCCCTCCCTTGCTGTAGCCAAATTGACTTTCTCTCTGTTTCTCACACATATGACTCCATCTCCTGACCACTCCTTTGCATGGGCCATCCCACCTACCTGGACTGCTTTCCCTCTTTTCTTCTGCCATGGATGCCCCATCTTCCTTTTGGATGCCACTCATACCATCTTCTGCATTGAAGCCTTTCCTAATCACCTCAGTTGCTCGTGCTTATCAAACTACCTGAAGTTAACAGCTTTGTATACATTGATATTTATTCACTTTATGTTTGTGCTGGGTATATTTATTATATGTATTTGTTGTCACCTTCATTAGAATGCAAGCTCCATGTGAGCAGGAATTATTTCATTTGTAGTACTTGTGTCCCTAGCACTGTTCCTGGCGCATAGCAGGTGCTTAATAAATACTTTTTGATTGATCTCTGAAAGCCTACCAGTTCCCTTGTCATCTTTTTTTATCACAGGTCACCTCAACATGTGCGTAGATTACTCTCATGAAAATTTTATGAAAATGAGAATGTAGGCATTTGAGTCAGTAGTTCTTCATATCTTATCATTTGCCTGTTTCAGTAGTGATACTGTCCATTTATCATCTTTTTTTCAATTGCTTTGAGAATCTGTCCCTCAATGTCCTGAAACTTGTATTGCTTCCATCAAAGATTTCCATTGTAAATACTTGGTTCAAGTCAACTGTTCTGTCTGTAGTCAGTTTCTTTGGTGCTATTTCCATTTCCCCATGGAGTTCGTTTTAGAATCCAGATTTTTAGACCACAATTTTAGAATCCATGTGTGATGGCTCCATTTTTAATTGATGGGGGAAAAGTTTGTTAGAGAAATACTAGTAGAGATCTTTTCCCTTTTTTGTTTCTTTTTTTTTTCTTTCCATTTTCATCTTTAAATGATCTTGATCTAATTTACTTGAGTCTCACACCAGGCTCTCTGCAGATTCATTTTTCATTCTACCACACTTTTCTAAGGAGAATCATAATTTTTTACCATCTCAATAATGATAGCTAGCATTCACATGGCACTTTAAGGTTCACAAAGCATTTAGTATATTTTGTCTCATTTGAGGCAGCTAGGTGGTACAATAGATAGAGCTCTGGTCATGAACCTGTGTTCAGATTCAACCTCAGCCACTTCCTATCTGTGTGTCCCTGGGTAAGTCAGTTAAACACAAGTTGCCTCAGTTCCCTTTTCCATGAAGTGGAGATAACAGTAGCACTTCCTCCCAGCACAATGCAATAGTTCTGTAAAGTGCTTTGCAAACCTTAAAGTGCTATATAAATGCTATTATTTTTTCCATATTTTTTAAATTTGCCTTCAATTAACAAAAATCTATTTTCTCTCTCTTTTACCTTCCTCTCTTCTCCCTGCCCCACCCTGAAAAGAAAAAGAAACACAAAACCCTTGTAACAAATATGTATTGTCAAGCAGAGCAAATTCCTACATTGATCATGTCCTAAAATATGAGTCTATTACCTTGTTAGGAGGTGATTAGTATGTTTCATCAGTCCTCCGGAATCATGGTTAGTCATTGCATTGATCAGCATTCTTAAATCTTTCAGAGTTGTTTATCTTTACATTATTGCTGTCATTGTATAAATTGTTTCCCTGGTTTTGCTTATTTCACCCTATATCAGTTCATGCAAGTCTTCCCAGGTTTCTTTAAAACCATTCCCTTCATCTTTTCTTTTTTTTCTTTCTTTTCTTTTTTTTGAGGCAGTTGGGGTTAAGTGACTTGCCAATGGTCATACAGCTAGTAAGTGTCTGAGGCCAGGTTTGAATTCAAGTCCTCTGGACTCCAGGGCCAATGCCAATGTACTATACCACCTCGTTGCCCTCTCTTCATCATTTCTTACAGCATAATACTATTTCATTGATTCACATACTATACATAATTTGTTCAGAATTTCCATTTGATGGGCACTTTAACATGCAGTTATTTGCTACCACAAAAAGAGCTGCTGTAAATATCTTTATGTATTGAATCCTTTTCCTCTTTCTTTGATCTTTTTAAGGTATAGTTGTAGTAGTCAAAGAATATGTACGATTTAGTAACTTTTGGGGCACAATTCCAAATTGCCTTCTGTAATGGATGGACCAATTCACAGCTCCACTAAAAGTGTATTAATGTTCCTATTTTTGCATAGCCCCTTCACCATTTTTCATTTTCCTTTTTTGTCAGTTTTGTCAATCTGATAAGTATGAAGTCCTAACGCAACCTAGTGGTTGCTTTAATTTGCCTTGTTCTAAATATTAGTAATTTGGAGAAATTTTTTCATGTGAGTATTGATAGGTTGTTTTTCCTGCCTGTTCATCTCTTTGGACCGTTTATTAATTGGTAAATGGTTCTTAGTCTTATAAATATGAATCATTTCCCTCTACATCTTGGAAATGAAAACCTGATTATAGAAATACTGCAAAGATTTTCCCTGCTGTTTATTTCCCTTTTAATTTTAGCCGCATTGATTTTGTTGGTACAAAATTTTGAATCTTCTGTAATCATAATTGTACATTTTTGTTATCTTTAATCTTCTCTATATCTTGTCTGGTCATGAATTTTTTTTCCCCATCAGATATGAAAGGTAATTTCTTTCTTGCTCTTCTAATTGTTTCTTAAATCTTATCCATTAAGAGATTATTTTGATATATAGTATGAAATGTTAGTATATCCAGAGTTTCTCCCAGCCTGCTTTCCTGTTTTTCCAACTGTTCTTTGTCAAATAGTAAGTTTTTACTCCAGTAGTTGGGGTCTTTGGGTTTATCAAACACCTGACTACTATACCTATTGCCTCTATAAGTTTTGGCAAATGTGTTTTTATCACAGGGCTTCTTAACCTTTTTTGTGTGTCGTAGATTCCTGTGACATTTTGGGGAAGCTTGTGAAGCCGTTCTCAGAATAATGTTTTTAAATGCATAAAATAAAATACATAAGATCATAAAAGAAATCCCTTATACTGAAATACAATTTTCAGAAAAAAGATTTTTAAGCTCATGGACTGGTTTATATTTTAAATCAGCATTGCTCTTCTCTGCCCATCCCTTTGCTTATCAAGATGATCAAGAATTCTGGACTCTGTAAAACCTTTTCATTGTGGTGAGCATTATATATCAATTACACTTCTAGAGGAAGATTTTGATCATTTATGTCAATATCTTTTCCATTATTTTTTTCCCATTTTTTTATCAGTAGTTTGTTTGAATAGGTCAGGTTGGATGTTATAATTGCATAACTATCTTCTCAGGTTTATAATTGCTTCTGACTTTATCTTTGCCCTAACAAGTCAGTGGTCTGTGTGTACACTCATAGCTGATTCAGTAATGAGGCCTACATCAGTCAGTCACTTTTTGTGTGTACAGGTTTGGTGTTTGCCATGCTCCTCCTATTCCAACTCTTTTTGAAGGAAATATGTATGACACATTGGCAGAGGACTTCCGTGAATTCTCCAAGCCTTTGGCCTCTTTCCTTTCTTGATCCTTAACCAAGTTTTCTGACACATTTTTTTTAGTTGTGCACCCTTATTCTGTCCCCCCCCCCCCATTTAATTTACAGAGTATGAATACGTAACTTGATTTTGGAGGATCTCCTCAAGCTATTTGTAGTCTTTAACTGTCTCTTTATCTTCTACAGCAAATGTTAGCATATAAACTGCTGTTACGTTCATGGTGGTCTTTTTGCTTATGCTCGTCATGAGTACTGCAAGGCAAGGGGATCTCAACTCTGTCTGATGAATTTTCTTGTCTTTGGGTGCAAGATAAAACCAGTTGCTCCAGTCCTCTTATTCTTACCTCTCTCAGGAATATCTGCAAGCCATCCTTGCATTTAACAGCAACTACATTCTGTTCTGGTTTCTGCTGCAGTGAGAGCAGTATTGATATGTTGTTTGTCAGCTCCTTGGTCACTGGACAAGATTCTTACCTTTAGGAGTCTTAATGGCTAAATATTTCTAGACAGTTTACATATATACTGCTTCCTCACCTTTTCAGCCACTGCCACCATCACTCCAGAAGCAGAAAGGGACTGGCTATAAAGGATTCATGCTCATTTCAGATTTGTGTTTGTTTCCCAGGCTGCCTTAACCAAAGAATTCACTACGTAGAGGCCATCTGGTGACAGCCCGGTACATATTGGGCTATACTGATTCTCTGGGAGCAGACACATAGTTTATCACTGGGTTAAGACAATAGAAACTATCAGAACTTATAGTCTACTGGCCTAGCCTCTGAGAGCCCAGGGTCACCACTGGGCCATATTGTTGCTTTGGAGTAGAATTTTTGTCTAGAGGAATTCTCAGTTAGAGGTAAAAATACTCTGATGTAAGAAAAAAATTAGTGTGGACACAAGAACATTTAAGGTTTCGTTTATCAGGTTCAGACTTTATGGGATGGAATAGATTTTGATTAGCGTTACTATGAAGTAATTTACGACTTTAGGCCTAAAATTGTACATAGAATACTTAGAATATGAAGAATCAATTTTAAGTGAGGATTGAAATAGTAAAGTCATTCATGTGGAAACAAATGTCGTTTGCCATCAAAAGTGAATATTGATAGCTGCTAGAAATCAAAGACAGTAAGAAAGTTCCCATATAAACTATAAATTCATAGCACTTTTTTTTTTGTGGTAGCAAAGAACTAGAAACCAAGTAGGCATCCATCAGTTGGGGAATGGATACATAAATTGTGGTTTGTGGAGAGAGTATATCATGCACAGTGAAATAAACAGAAGCAGGAAAACTATACACAATGACTGCAACACTGTAAGTAGAACCAAAAATTATTGTACTTTGTGTAGTTATATTGACCAAGTTTGACCCAGGTAAAGAATTCAGAAAATACACCACCCTCCCTTCTTTGCGGGGGTAATGAACTATAGGTATGAAATATTGTATGATAGTATAGGATCTGGCTGGTGTATGGTTTTACTAAATTGTTTTTTCCCTTCTTTTTCCTTTGTTAAAAGTAATCACTCATTCAATAGGGGAGCTGGGAGGAGAGATGAAGAAATCAAATCTATGTAAAATTAAAGGCATCAATAAACATTTCTATGAAAATATTAAAAATATATATTGGAATACCATTGAAGTAGGTCTTTAGCTAAGGTGACTCTGAAATTCTTTTGTCCTGATTATTATTTTGAGTTTTAAATGTTTGCCCTTTGTCTGATTCTGCAGTAATCACCCTTTTGTAGTGACATCTCCAGCTGTTACTATGTGAATTTGCTGAGTTCATAGAAACTCAAGGTTTCAAGTAGGAGGTGCAGATGGTCCAAGAAAGTCCTTCTTTAAAGAACAAATATCTTGCTTAATTAGTGAAAGTGGCACATGAAATACATGAAAGTGAGCTGGCTGAGTAAAATATTTACTGGTTTTATATAAAGTTGCATTAACATATAATGTATAAAAGAGAAAAATAAAATTGTGCTATGTTCTCTGCTGTGATATTTTGTATTTATAAAGAGGAGTCCATACATAACCTTGGGCAAACTATGTAATCTCTCTGGGACCGAGGTGCCTCAACCTGTGAAATGAGGGAGTTGGGTCTGATTACCGCTAAGATCCTTGAGACTAGCTCCTCCCAACCAATATGGGACTCTTTGACATGACTACATGAAAACTTAGCTCACTGGGACCCTTGGGGCATGTGTTTCCAGATGATTACAGGTTTAAATTCCTTTAAGAGACAAAACTTTATAGTGACCAATTTGTTTAACTTGTACTTATATAGACAAAAATATATACACACATGCATGTGTGTATATGTGCACACACTGACTTAAATAGGATGCATGCAACGTAAGTCACTTTTTATATTGGTGACTCAAGATTATGATGTGAAATAAAAATAGTTGACGTTTATATTGTGCCTTTGGATTTAACGAGTTTTCTTTCTTCAACAGTCCTGAGGTCAGCAATGTAAATAATATTGTCCCCATTTTATAACTGAGGAAAATACTATACCTCAAAGAATTTAAGTGACTTTCCCAGGATCCTGTAGCTAATAAGTTTGAGTTGGGATTTGAACCCAGGCCTTTCTTGCCCTCTAAGTGGGAGCTTATTCCACTAGACTTAGTTGTTTCTATATTGAACTACAGTGGATTTTCCTGAGGCCTATTAGCCTATGTTCAGTTGTTGGGCTATAGATAGCTCCAGACTGACAGTGTTTTTTCAGTTTTTCTCTCTTCCCACCCCCATCTCCACCTGTTGAAATCGTACCCATCCTTCAAAGTCCTGCTCTGAAATGGCCTTCTCTCCTCTCTCTAGACTGCTCCTGCCTCTGAAATCTCATAAAATGTTGTACTTCTTTATGCATTTAATATAGGCTTGTATTCTTATAGTTATTTTGGTACTTAGTACTACCTCTGTTAGCAGATGTGTCATGGTTTAGAGGGGATTCAGAAACATCTAAATTTGAATCTCACTCAGACATTTCCAAGCTATGTGACCCCAGGAAAGTCACTTAACCCCTCTCAGCCTCATTTTCTTCCCCTCTTGAATGAGGATAATAATAACATCTATCTCACAGGGTTGTTTTAAGGATCAAGTGAAATAATATTATATCAATTGCTTTGCAAGCCTTAAAGCACTGTAGAAATGTTAGCTTTTATTATGATTTTTATATCTTATCTCTGCCAGAAATTAGTCTTTTCATGTCTGTTTTTTCTTCGGGTGCTGTACGCATTTGGTTTAATAGTGTCTTCAAGTGGAATGTAGTAGAAAAGAACTGAACTTGCAGTCCAAGTGCCTGGGGCAAATTCTGGCTCCTCCCCTCACTTCTTCTTGGGCTTTGGACAGCTCACTTTCCTGCAACCTCAGTTTCCTTTTCTGAAAAATAAGGGAGTTGGACTAGATTAGAGGTGTCAAACACTCAGCTTCCAGGCCAATAAACAAAAATACATGAAAACTATTTTTTTTTTTTCTTTTTTTTTTTTTTTGGTGATGCAGTTGGGGTTAAGTGACTTGCCTAGAGTCACACAGCTAGTGAGCGTTATGTGTCTGAGGCCGAATTTGAATTCAGGTCCTCCTTACTCCAGGGCCGGTGCTCTATCCATTGCGCCACCTAGCTGCCCCTATGAAAACCATTTTCAGACTAAGTCTGAAGGCAGCCCTCTGGATCCTTCCGTACAGATTAGTGGCCCCTGCTTCAACTTGAGCTTCACACCCCGGGACTGAATGATCTTGTTCCTTGTAGCTATCCATCTGATGCGATGGTCCTACTCCACAAATTCAGTCTAACAGATTATTAAAGAATTAATAATAAAAATGAGGAAATGGCTAGTGTCAGAGGAAGCCAAGCAGCTTCCTCTGAAGTGGTGCAAAGAGAGGTGAGCAGAACCAGGAGGATGTTTGCTACCATAACAATGACATTTGTACAGAAAGAAGGACTTTGACTCTGATGAATGCTGCGACACATCCCATATCCAGAACACTGAAGATGAGAGACTCACCACTTGTGTCCTGCCAGAATTGTGATAAACTCAAAATGCAGAGAGAAGTGGAGAGTTGGGGTGTGGTCAGTGTGGGAATGTGTTTTGCTGCTCTTTGCATACTTATGATGACAGTTTTGTTTTTAGGGTCATTTTTGTTTTCTTTTTCGTTCAGTTGGGGGTGGTGGTGAGAAGGACAGATTGTAAATGCATGTAAAAATAAAGAAATTATTTTATTTTTTAAACTAAATATGCCTGCACAGGAGGAAAACAGTTGATAAGCATTTATGAATGTTTATTATGTGCCAGGATTTGTGCCAAGTGCTGGGGCTACAAAGAAAGCCCAAAACTTGGTCCCTCCCTTAAGAAGCTCACATTTGGAGCAACTAGGTGGCGCAGTGGATAGAGCACCGGCCCTGGAGTCAGGAGGACCTAAGTTCAAATTCGGCCTCAGACACATAACATTCACTAGCTGTGTGACTCTGGGCAAGTCATTTAACCCCAATTGCCTAGTCAAAAAAAAAAAAAGTTAAGAGCCAGTGACCTAAGACTATCTCCCATTTGGAGGCAGCTAGGTGGCACAGTGGATAGAGCACTGGCCCTGGAGTCAGGAGGACCTGAGTTCAAATCCAGCCTCAAACACTTGACACTTAATAGCTGTGTGACCCTGGACAAGTCACTTAACCCATTGCCTAGCCAAAAAGAACCCCCCCCCCCCAAAAAAAATAGAGGAAGCTCACATTTGAATGGGGGAGACAAAATGTGAAGAACTATTTCTATATAAGGTATATCTAATGGGAATTGGAGGTCATCTCAGGGGTCAGACATTAGCAGTGGCGGGACTGGGAGGAAGTGAGATGTGAGCTGAATCTTGAAGGAAGCCAGGATGCTTAAGTGAGGAGGGAAGCCTTCAAGGCATGTGGATAACCATTCAAAAGGCATGGAGTCTGAGGGTGGTAGTGCAAGATGAACAGGAAGAAAACCGCAGTGGCAGAGGGTAGAGTTGCATAGAAGGGAGGAGAGCGTGAAGACTGGAAAGGGCTTGAAATGCACAACAGAACTTTCTGTTTGATCCTGGAGTTTATTGACTGGGGACATGATGTGGTCAGAAAGGCTTTTTAGGGAGATCACTTTGGCAGCAGAAAGAATTGACTGGAGCAGGAGAGAGAGTTGATGGAGGGAGATAAAGGCAATCAGAGTCATCTACATGTGGAATAACGAGGGTCTGCACCAGGGTGGTAGCTGTGAGAGTAGGAAAATAAAGACATTTATGAAAGATGTTATAAAGGTAGGACTAACAAGGCTTGGTGTCAGACTGGATGTGTGGGGTGAGCATGGAGGAGGAGTTGAAGATGGTACTGAGGTTGCAAACCTCAGTGACTGAGAGGATGGTAGTGCCCTACACAGTAATAGGGGAGAGCTTGGGAGGAAAGAGGATGGTTTTGGTTTTGGACATGTTGAAGTGGAGATGTCTACAGGACATCTAGTTCAGAATATTTAATAGACAATGATGTGAGACTGGATGTCCAGAGAGAGATTAGGGCTAAATAGAGCTAAATAAATATTTAAATAAATAAGAAACCTAAATAAATATCTAATAATAGATATTAGAATCAACTACAAAGAGATGATAATTGAACCCATGGGAGTTGATGAGATCAACAAACAAGATATTGTAGAAAGAGAGACAAGAGGGCCCAGGATTGAGTTTCGGGGAACACCGACAGTTAGTGGGCTTGACTTAGATGAGATACAGTGAAGAAAGTTGAGAAAAATTGGTGAGGCGGGTAAGAAAACAGGAGACAATGATGTAATGAAGATTTCAAGAGCAGAGAATATTCAGAAAGAGAATATCAAATGTCAAGAACCAAGTTATTCCAAGAAGGCTGAGCGTATACTATATGAAAGAGCTGTCCTAGGTGCTAAGTATAGAAAAACAAGAATGAAACCTGTCTACCCTTAAAGAGGTTAGAGTTCTTTTGTGAGGGTACAACTGTACATATACAGGTAAATTCAAATAAGTGATTTGAGGGAGGGAGAGAATATTAGTAACTGAGAGGATCAATTCAAGGAACTTGCCAGAGGAGGTAGCATGGGAGCTTATCCCTGAAGCTAGACAGGGATTCTTAGAAAAGAAAAGGGAGTCTTGGGATAAGGTTTGTGCCAGTGTGGGAGAAGTATCAAGTTCCAGAAACAAAGAATAGCTCAGTTCATTAAGAATCCAAGTGGCTCCATGATTTAATAGGTCTGTTTACTACTTCTGATCGTGCTTAGCATAGCTCATCAATTGTAATTTTCACCAGTGTCTTTCCATAAATACTGTGTAGACCATCTACCCAGTGTACTGGAGATATTCCATTGGTTCTTTTAATACTTGGTGGTATTGAAGTACCAGTCCAGCACTGACACTCCCCTCTGCAAAGTTGTCCCACGGACAACTTTGCTCATAGGTGTTCAATAAGTAAATGGATAATCTCTATAGATTTGGAAACCAGATTAACAAACTTCTAGAATCATGTGAGAAATAGTATTCACTTTGAGAGAAGACAAGTTCCTCCCTAGCTTGTTTACATCTACTTTGACAGTTACTCTTGCTTAGATCGTTGTACTCAGCTGTGTTCAATAAATATTTTTAAGTGCCTACTATGTGCTAGCCACTATGCTAAGTGTTGGGGATACAAACAAAGTCTCCCCCCACCCCCCAAAAATAGGATGGATTGTAAAATGTAGGTAGGTCATTTTTAGTTGATAGACCCAACCCTAAGATTCAGTGTTAGAAAAGTTTACAACTTTAAAAAGTGAGTATTCAGTGAAGGTTATGATTTTAGTAAAACTTTCATAATAGAAGGAAGGATTCCTCTTCTGGAATCCATGGTCTTCTCTTTTTTGGTAAAGCCTTTGAGTATATAAGAATATTACAAGTATATAAGAATGATTACAAGACAGAATCTCATTGTTCTAGCCTAGTCTATAACCGTACAAGATTCCTCCTTCAACTTCATAAATAGGTGGCCATCTAGCTTTTGCATTCTGTCATACCAAGAGTGATTCTAGTGATAAGGCAGGGGTGGGGATGAGGATGGGGAAAGGGACCCACTCCCTTCTGAGGCAACCTATTCCTTACGTTTTTGAACAGCTCTCATTATTAAGATTTTCCTTACATTGAGCTGAAATCTTCCTCCCTGCAGCATCTTTGTTTTTTCTAATTTTGTATTCCCAGGCCAAGCAGAATGAGTGTCATTCCTCTCTAAGACATTAATCATCCCCAGTTCTTCAGGTTATGTATTCCTTATTCCCTCAATCAGTTTTTTGTGTGGCAAATCCCACCTCTCCTCTCGACTTGTTTTGTCTTGTGAATGGCCCTTTTAAAAGATAGTGCACAGAACTGAACACAGTATTCATAGGTGTCCTGACCAGAGCAGCCTATGAACAGATTAGCTTTTTTGGCAGCTATGTCACATTGTTGGTATATAATGAATTTTGGTTTGATGGAAAAAACTTTAAATTTGGATTCATTTTAGATTTGTCCTCATTTTACAGGAGGAGGAACTGTTTCACATAAGTTAATTAGTTTGCCCAGGGTCAAGTAAGTCAACTCCAGTCAACAAGCATTTATTAAGTGCTTACTATGTGGGGGCACTGTGCTGAGTACTGGGAATACAATTGCAAGCCAAAATACAGTCTCTGCCCTCAGGGGGCTTACTAGGTATGGGAGAAGACAGTACATAAAAAGGAAGCTACTTTTTATGGTGGCTAAGAACTGGAAATTAAAGGGCTGCCCATCAACTGGGGAATGGTTAAACAGGCTGTGATTGTGATAGCATATTATTTTGCTACAAGAAATGACAAGCAGTTTGATTTCAGAAAAACCTGAACTTACGTGAACTGATGCAAAGTGAACAGAACGTTGCACACATTAACAACAATATTGTATGATGAAGTGTTGTAAATGACTTAGCTATTCTCAGCAATACAATGATCTAAGACGATCCCAAAGGATTCATGATGAAGCATACTATCCGCCAGAGAAAAAACTGGTATTGTCTGAATGCAGACTGAAATAAGCTATTTTCTATTTTCTTTCTTTCATTCTTTTTCTTTTATTCAAGTCTTCTTGTACAATATGACTAATATGGAAATGCTTTACATGATAGCATATATATCAGATTGCTTCCTGTCTTGGGGGTGAAGGGGGGAGGGAGGCAGGGATAGAATTTGGAACTCAAAACTTAAAAAACCCAAATGTTAAAAAAAATTGTTTTAATATGTAATTGGAGAAAAAATTGTGTGTGTGTATATATATATATATATATATATATATATATATATATATATATATATTTTAAAAGGAAGGTGAAAAGGTGGAAGGAGTGGAGAGAGGTAAAAGTCCCCAGTATGAGGGGCATTGTAGAGAAAGTCTGGGACAGTCAAGTCTACAGGAGCGTGCATTTCTGGAAAGGAATGAAGATGTGGTTACCTAGGCCTCCTCCTTAATGGAAATTCTGGGAGGAACTTGCCAATCAGAAGGTAAAGCCACAGGGTTGGAGGACACTCCCAAAGTGTTAAGTTCAGGGATTAGAGTGAATTTACAGAGTTAAGAGGTTTTCTGTACCATTTTAGAGAAAATCTAGGAATCAGGAGTACAGGAGTCTGACCCAGGTCTTCCTAGCCCTGAATAAAGGCATTATTCCTGTCCTTTAGTAACTGTATAAACAATAATTGAAGTTCTCTTAGCCTAGATATTATAGTGTAGTATTTGAGATATTCCCATTGATGTTAGCTGCCGAGTCTTAAAATGGCAAAGTAAACAAGTTTCGTCTGATCTTCTCACCTCCCTTTCTATGTTCCTCTCAGACCTCCTAATTGTCCCCCTTCCATGTCCAAAGCCTCATCATGATCCTTCTTACCAGAGCCTGGCTTCCTCTTACATTTATAATTTCATACTAAGTAAATGACTGCCAATCATGACCTTTTTGTGGTATTTTGTATTTTAAAAGATCTTATTGGCCCAACTTAATTTCTGATTGGTGGAGTGTATGAAAGATTTTTATGGACCCAAGGACCTTTGCAATGTCTCATACAGCTCTGTCTTCCCCAAACGCCCACTTGCAGCAATGTGCTATCGTAGTAAGAGCACTGGTTTTAGAGTCGGAAGATAGATGTTTGTACTAGCTAGGAGACCTTGAGTAGTTTTTCTCATTTGTAAAATGGATCAATTGCACTCAGTGATCTCGAAGGTTTTTTTTCCAATTCAAAGTGCCCATGTTTCTAAACTTGACACATCCATCCTTCTGAAAGGTCATCAGCCCCTTTTTATATCATTTGCCACATGACCTCATGATAATGTACCTGGGGGTTTTATCTCCGTCAGCAGGACAGTTCTAGGGAGCAGTTTTTAGAAAAAGTAATACTATTGGCTTTTTCCTCACCGGTGAGGGAATTTTTTTCTCCTGGTAGTGTCTCATTGTCAGGAAATAATGTCACAGTATATCTTTATCAGGCCAATTCTTCTCTGGGACTTGGCACCTCTGTTTGAGCCTGCCATCTGATAGCCCTGAGGCTGTTCTTTTCAAACCAGGGTTCAATCCTGAGGCCCCAGTTGTGATTATGTCAGCTGTTGCTGTATCTGAACACAATCCCAGAGTTCTGGGTTCCTGATCAAATCTGGTGGAACTTGGGGTTCCCCAGAGCCTTTAAGGGAACTGTGCCAGCTCAGCTGTCTTCGCATCTTGCATACTTTAGAGAAGGCATTCTGGAGAATTTACACCTGCCAGCTTGACAGCTGCCAAGCACCAAATACCATTGTAGCAACTGTTGGCTCCAGTCAAATGCAAGAGTCCTGTTGCTTCTCTAATAACTCTTCCAGAATTAGTTAGCTTGCCTCTAAGAATCAGCTCTGAGAACAGGTAGCATATTCAGAAGCACACTGTGTACTTGCTGGTAGATGTAGCAGGAAGCCTACTTTGGCAGTGAAAATGCAATCAAAGTATTGAAGAGTTTAAAAGGCCCACGCTGTCTACCACTAGCAGTTAGAACTCCTGTAATTTGCTTTAAATGTCCCCTGCTCATCAAGTACTTTGTAAATACACCTCTCCCGGTGCCTCCTGCTGTTGCCCATCAGTGATTTGTACTTTATCCCACTGATACCTGAGCAAACACGTGTCTTCAGGCCATTGTTGGCTTGCAGACTCCCAAACCTGAGTTGTACACCTGTAGTCTAAGTTGAGTTTTAGCATCATTTTGGGTTGGTGTTCTTTTCTCTGCTTCATTAAGGAATACTGAGAAAATGCTAGAGAAAGTATAATCTGTTCTGTGTACAATGAACCCATCTCAGTTTTTCTCATAGTTCTGCACATGTGACTTTTTTTTTTTTAACCGAAACTTGAACTTGCTTTTTTGCCTTCTGGGTTGTGAAATACGTGGCAGTGAGGTGAAGGCAGTAACATAGTGAGCAACTTTCCAAGCTGCTTCGACACAGTAGTTTTTCCTGCCTTACCCACATTAGAGTAGAGAAGGCCTGGGAGTGATGTGGAAGCAGCTGCAGTATCATGTCTTCCAATACAAACCTGGTTTTTTTACCCCAAGCCTTGAGGTGTTGTTTAATAAATGTGGGAAAGGATAAAAAAGCATAGCAAATATATCCATGGAGTTCAGAATTTAATTGAAGATGACTTTTAAACTTTGAGTTCAGTTTCCATGTGAATTTCTACTTGTGGGGACAGGAGAAAATTTGACACCTTAAAAAGTGAAGCCTTCGGTCATAGTCTTTGAGGAAATGATTTTTTTTCTTTTTTTGTGATAGGAACTATTCATTTTTATTGATAAATTTTATTTTGTAACAATCCTTTTCAGCAGACATAATACCTTCCTTTATTTAAAGGTTAGGTAAAGCAGCCTATAATGATTGCAAGCTATACCATATATAAATTTCTACATTTATAGCTTATCATTTTTTTTTAACAGAAAGGAAGTGTGTTTTAATCCTAAATGAAATCAATGTTGGCCTTTGTACTCGGTCAAATTTCTGTTTTCTTTCAGCGTTGTCTTCATTGATATTATTGTCATCATTGTAGGCAATGTTCTTTTAGTTCTCCTTTCTTTGCTCTGCATCAAGTTACCCAATGTTTCTCCGAATTCTTTGTTGTCATCATTAGTTATAGTGCAATAATCTTCTATTATATTAATATGACACAATTTGACCAGATATTCAGCAATCATTGAGCACATGATTTCTTTCCAACTGTTTACTCTAGCAAATAGTGCTGCTATGAATACTTTGGTACATATCATTCGGTCGTTTTTCAGTCATATCTGACTCTTTGTGACACCATTTAGGGTTTTCTTGGCAAAGATACTGAAGTGGTTTTGCCATTTCCTTCTCCAGCTCGTTTTACAGTTGAGGAACTGAGGCAAACTTGTGATTTCCTCAGGGTCACAAGGCTAGGAAGTGTCTGAAGCCAGATTTGAACTCAGGAAAATGAGTCTTCCTGACTTCCGCCATCCTCTACCCACTGCGCCACCTAGCTGTCATTTTGGTACATATAAGGCCTTTATTTCTATCATTGACCTATTTGGGGTATAAAATAGTCCATAGTGAAATCACTAGATCAAAGAGTGTGAACAGTTTAGCTTGAATAATTCCAAATTGTTTTCCAAATGCAGTTAGACCAGGAAGTATAGTTTGGAAATAAGAGGGAGAGTGCATTGGCAATGGCACATGTTCTCTGTGGGAGGTCCTCATGGTAGTAGAATGATCTAAGGAAAGTTCCTATGGGATGAGTAGAGGCAGATTGTTCCAGTGCTGCTTCATTGATTAAATGTGCCTTCTTTTCGGAAAAATGAAAACATTAAATAAAAACTTGGGGGAAATAGAGGAAGGAGTTAAATTCAGGCATAGGCAAAGTGTTTCCTGAGGAACGAACAAGGCCTAACCCTGAGACTGTAACAGGCTTTTTGGAAAAAAGGCAATAGAGCAACAAAGTAACATGTGCAACTTAGGCTGATTTTCTTGGAGGTCGTAGAGTTGGTTTTCTCAAGAATTAGAATTTCACAAAGGCTAGGTCACGGTTACAAGTGCCCTGGACTGAGAGCCACTTTAGCATACCGTGCTTGTACCAACTTGTGTCTTTAATATCTAAGTAAGGAGAGAAAAGCAGAGTCCAAACAGTGCACAGCTACGTGGGGTGCCAGCTGCAGCATGCACTGCCCACCTCGTTGACATGCTAGCACACTTAAATAGCCCAAAGTCAGTGAATGAACTTAGCACAAAATTTGAAAACTTTACTTTGGTTTTGCCATGTATCTCTTACAGAACTAAGTAATGGAATTTTCTCCTGACTCTGTTTATTCTCTAGCCACTCTCAGATTTATCTTAAAACTCCTATTACCCCTAATTTTAGACAAGAGGATAGGAAATAAAACAGTAAGTCTCAAGATCAGTTATTCTCTTTTATTCTTGATTCGTGGTTTCAACGAATCGCCTTCAAAAGATGTTGTGGTTTGCTGAGTTTTTTTTTTTATTTTCGTAGAATCATAGCAGTCCAGCATTGAAAGGACCTTAGATATTTCCTTATCCAATTCCTGGACTGTAGCATCCATCTTCTTGGCACCCCCAAGGCAGACAGGCACTTTAATGGAAGAGAACCTTTAATTAAGCACAGGGAGATTTTGTACTCCCTATAACTTTTAGTCCCTTAGGTGGCTATAACGATATGTGATCTATGGTAGAATATTGCTTATGAAAGCCTGCCTTTCTCATGTCTTTTTCAAGGACAACCTCATTACACATGTAATGTGTCCTTACATTTTCTCCCAGATTTTTCTAGACCTTGGAAAGTAGGCACGTGAAGTCAGTAGTTATTGAAATCTTTGTCAGTTTTGTTTGTTTGTTTGTTTTGTTTTTTTTAGTAATAATATCAATTATATTTTTTCTAAGCATGTGGTATTATCCCCTTTTCAGCTATTTTGAGAATCTGTCCTTTAAAGTCTACAGAAGCCTGTCACCTCCAACTCGGATTGTCTTTGTGGAACTTGGTCCCATCCAGCTTCCTGTCTTTTCTCCTCTACTGTTTATATTTCTTCATGCAGTCAATCAAAGGCTGTGATTTTACACTAACCTAACAGATTTCTTGCACTTGTTTTGGTTGTTTTTCTCCTAGTTTAACCCTTAAATTATCTGGGCCGATTGTGTTTCTCATTAAATTTTCTGTAAACTAATTTTTCTCTCCATGACTTCTCACTGTCCTAAAGGCCAATATTACTCCTCTTCCACCCCCATTCTCATAAGATTTAACAGATGAGTTTACATTTTAAACTGGTGGTGTCCTTGACTGTTATATCTCTCTTCTTCGCAAGAAAATCATGTGTTTTCTGAATGAGGCAGATTTTTCTAGGCTCTTTCGGCCTTCTTGTGATAATTTATTTATGTGAGTGAAAATTAGGAAACTATGATAGTGTATCAATGTCTGTTTCTTTATTTCCTATATGTTAGCATCAACGGTTTAAGACTGGTTAGAATTGTTTCAATTGGACAACATGTCTTCTCATTTTTATTTTTTTTAACGTAATGATGATTTTAATCTTTTCTTTAACAAGTTTGTTGTCTGACTTTACACACAAAGTTAATTTGGATGTTAACTCACATCTGTAACCAGTCTATTGCCTATTAACGCAACAAAAAATGAAATTTACTGTGCTCATCATATCCAGTGCCTCTTAACTCTCTGAAGAAAATATTTGTGGCATTAAACCTTTGACCGTTTTTGTTTCTTCGTGCTGTGCTATATTTTCCACCATATTTTTAACCATCTTGCCCAATTCCCATCTTTGCATTGACATTACCATGGTTTATGTATATGCTGATTTAATTTGAAGGATCTTATTGAGGTCTTAGAAATGTTCTGTCTCCTCATCTGCTGCAGCAGGTCTTGGTCCATAACCTGTAAATATTTTTATGATGTTCTTTTTCCTTGTGCTCAGTCCACGGAATTTTTTTGTTGACTTTGCACAAAGAGTAAAAATCAACTCTACCAAATGCTTTATATGCATCTCCAGGGAGAATCTGAAAGTCATTCTTCCCTTTCACTTCAACTTCTTTGTCTTATGGTTTCATTGATAAATATTGTCAATATTGATCTAATTTGCTTCCTCCAGTAGTATGTGCACTTATTGGTCACCAGAAGAGGATCTCACATTTAGAATAGCAATATTTGAGGTAATGTTTCTAGATAGTCTCAGAATGGTGTCTTGCTTAGCAGCTTCTGTCAATGCTGATGCCCACTCAGAGAAGAGGTCCTTTGTATTGTTGTACTTGGTTTATTCCATATGATGCATTGGCCAAGGAATTCATCACTCTAGTGATGAGGCCTTCGATACTAAGTAAATCCTTGGGAAGCATACACAGTCTGTTGCCAGAATCACGTTCAAAATTTTTGCACTGTGGTCGAAATCTGCCTGAATTTGTACTCTGCTGCTCTATACTGCAATCATTCCTGCTCACTTCCACAGTAGAATCATGTTTGATTCTGCTTGCCATTCTCACTAGTAAAAAAAAAAAAATGTACTAAATGTCCTTTGAATAGAATTAAGAATGGGCATCCGTTGAATTGTTACCAGTGAGGCAGATCTAAGCACGAATATTGGTTGAGTAAAAATTGTTTAATATTGAGAGATTATGTATAAATTTCTCAGAATTCTGAACCTCTTTTCTTCCTTTCTTTTTGGTAGGTGGATTCACCAATGAACCTGAAGCATCCTCATGACTTGGTCATATTAATGAGACAAGAAACAACAGTTAACTACCTCAGAGAACTGGAGGTGAGTATGGACAGAGCAGATAGTTAATCAGAGGCTAGAACCTGTCCCTTATAAAGGTTGTATCTTGTTTTCAGAAGAAATATTGATAAACTGTGTCAAATCTTAGACCACTTCCTTTAGCCTAGGGCTCCTGCTCAGAATAATGTTTTTTAATGCATAAAATAAAGTGCATAGGATTACAAAGGAAACCAAGTGCATTGAAATATAGTTCTCAAAAAAAAAATCAACAATATTTTTTTTAAGTTCATGAACCCCAGGTTAAGACCCTACTACGAACAAAGGTGGAAAGGTAGGCGGGAAAGGGGAGAATAATACAAAGCCCAATCTGAGAAGAGTAAAAAGACAGCATGATGTAATAACCCAGGGATAGGAAACCTAGGTTTTGCCCCTACCTCACTCAGTGACTCAGTATAACTTTGAAGTGGTCATTTACTGCCTGCACACTTGAGTTTCTTCATCGATGTTAGGAATGTCCACGTGTTGGCAACCTTTGTACCTCACCAGGGTCGCATTCAGTTTAGTGAGAAAATGCTTATAAAGATCTCTTTGGAAGAAAAGGATTGTCAAAGTGTAAGAGATCACTTATTTTAAATTCTAAAATACCAACTAAGGCCTTGTCCATTATGAAGGTCTGTTTTGAGGTAAAAGCCATTCTTTGGGGAAAATACTTTGCACCCTGAAAATGTGAAATTTCTTGCTTCTGGCAAAAATCTGTCATTTGCTTTTTAAGATCTAATGATATCTCTTTTTTTAGCTAACTTTGGGCTTAACTTTCTGAAACTATATTTGCTATAAACTGATTTTATTTTGTAGTAACAGCACAATATCAGGTTATTTTAAATAAGTTTCCTGGTAAACATCCAAATTGAGAAGGTCAGAGTCAGTCAACAGGCATATTTATTAAGTGCTTACCGTTTGCCAAACACTCTGATAAGTGCTGGGATTACAAAGGAAGGCAAACACAGTGTCCTTTCCTCCAAGACATTTCCATTTTAATATTTAATGTAAATAACTAGGTACATTCAAGATGTATGCAGAGTAGATGGAAGTTACTCTGAAATGGGAAGAGCCAGCTTGTGAAGGGCTTTAAATGCAGGACCTTATATATGATTTTAGAGGTAATATTGAGTTGGAGAGGGAAGGTGCAGGGGAGGGGGAGGTGACATCAGATCTACACTTTAGGAAGATGACTTTGGAAAGCTGAGCGAAGGATGGGTTAAAGAGGGCAGAGACTTGAGGCAGGAGACCATTTAAAAGGCTGTTGCAGTAATCCAGGTGAGAGATGTTGAGGATCTATCCTAGGATGGCAGCTGTGGGAATGGAGAAAGGGGGATGTATATTCGAGGTGTTGTGGAGGTGGCAACAAGAAGATTGAATCCATAGGGTGACTGGAAGAGTCAAGGATGACCCCAAGCTTTCCAGCCTGGGAGGAGGATGGTGCCCTTGACAGAGGAAAGTTAGGGAATGGATTTGGCTTCAGGCTCTAAGGGAGGGACAAGAAGGTATAGAAAAAGAAACTAAGCAAATCTGTGGTGGAGACTAGTGTGGCATTGGAGCATTTTGGAGCTGGAAAGAGATAATCTTATCCCAGACTCAAAGAGGTATGGCAATGGCCCAAGATCTAGAACTCAGATATTTGGAGGCACAGACCATCATTCCTTATCCTATACATTGTCTTGCTGATTTTTATGATATGCCTGATTTTAAGTGCAGAAATATGACACCAGGGGGAGGGGAAGGGAGAAGGGAAGCTCTGACTTGACTGTATTGTCATCATTTATATTGGTTATATACAAAACCATGAATAATTTTTCATTTCTTAGGAAAAAAAGGATTCTGTTTTGGGACTTTGCAGCTTTTTCAGAATTTCTGTGCACAAAGAGTAAACATTCCTGACCTTTCTCTGAAATAAAGCCCTTCTTTCTATAGCTAATCACCCATTGCCATCATCTCTTATAAAGTATGAGATAATATTCATTTTTAAAGTATATGAGTACTGCTTTATTTGTAGTTATGAATTTCTTAATTTTTTTTGCTTTGAATCAAGATTTGTTTCATCTGGTGTATCTGTCTCATCTTTGAGCACAGGGCATTCAGCAAGATCATGCCATTTAGGAATCTATCATAGAACGGGATGTGTGTGTGTGTGCGCGCGCGCATATGTGCGCTCATGTGCACAGGCAATATAGCTGTACATGCACATTTGATGTAATTATTGCTGCCCTCCCCCATCATTCTTTAGAATTTATTATTGATTTAGCAATCAAAGAATAGGACTAAACATGACATATACCTGCCTGAGGAAATCATTGTAGTTAAGTGCGTTCAGAAACAGTAGCATTCATCAAGCAAATGTGGTAAGTGAAAATGTTACCTCCTCCTTATTTTGGTCCATTGTACTGTGCTGGTGGTGTACAAACTGAATACATTCCATTTCTGTTTTCATTTCACTTCAACAGAAGCAATTAGTAGCTCAAAAAATTCACATAGAAGAGAATGAGGACAGAGATACAGGCCTGGAGCAAAGGCATAATAAAGAAGATCCAGACTGCATAAAAGCCAAGGTGCCCCTTGGGGACCTGGACCTGTATGATGGCACATATATCACCTTGGAGAGCAAAGATATCAGGTAATGAGTTACCCATCTGGCTTGGAGGGCAAATGTTAGGAGATAAACATTCCTTCGCTGAAAGTAACAGTTTCATTAGAAATCATCATAACCTTATTTAAGTTACGGCTATTTGCTCTCACTGAAATTTGGAAAGCTTAAAAATAACACATTAAATCACAGATTTCAGCGATACTGTAATTGTGCCAGACCAGTTTCTTACACACTTACCATAATGCTTTGTGGTCTCCCATTTTCCCCATTCCCATGACTTCACTCATTTTTATCCTCAAGCAGTATAATGATTTGCTCATAGCTAAAGTGACAGCTTCTCCTAAGTCAGAGCTATCCATCTATAGTAAGAGCTCTTAACTGTTTTTCTGTCTTGGACCCCTTTAACGGGCAGTGTGGTGAAGCCCATGGACCCCTTCACAGAGTAATGTTTTTAAATGCTTAAAATATAATATATAAGTTTACAAATGAAACCAATTATGAAAATGGTTATCAAAAAAAATTTTTAATTCACAGACCCCAAATTAAGACCCCCTGATCTTGTTTTAGTTGACATGGAAGATTTTTTTGGATGACTAGGTATCTTCTTTGACCAGGTTTAAGTCATCAATTTTGCTTTTACCTTTGGGGCTAGTCAGAATTTAATTTATGACCATCAAACTAGGCATGCAAACTATGCAGGTACTTTACATGAAATCCATCTGTAGCTTATAAGTACCACTGTTTCTGTTGTTTTTACTGTCCTCAACAAGTATTAGTGAATGCCTTTGGCATCTGAGGTACTAGGGTAAGTGCTGGTTTCCAGAGGTTTAATCAGGACAGGGGCCAATATGAGAGGGAGAGAAAGAGTGCTATGCAGCGGTCATTCTTGGTCTCAGAGGACACACCTCTCTTCTTTTGGTGGGGAAATGAGGAACAGCAGGAGTGCAAGGACACTTCGCCATGAGACTGGCATTGTGTTGGCTTGAAGGGTGGGCAATCAATTGTATATGCAGTGGATGTGCACAAGTGACTGTGATATTAAAACAAAACGTATCAGTGAAGCTTATTGTGAAATAAAATCAGCCTTCGCCAAAGCTAAACCATAGTTATAGCCATCAAATCTTGTGGGATTTTTCACTTAGTATTGCTCATGTAGAAAGGATGAGTTAAATTTAGCCACTAAACATTCGGAAAGACTGTGACTGGTGTTCCTTACTTCAGATATTATTTTTTGCCTTCCTTAGCTCATCACCTTTATTTTAGCCTCTCAGTCTTTGATCCTGAGAACAGCTGTGTTGTTAGAAAGGCAGGAATGATAACATACTGATTAGAAGGTTGACATGTTCTAAGACTGTAACTCGACTCAGGAGAAAGGTCAGCTGGCATCAGTCCTTTGGTGTGCATTTAATAAGGGCTTCCCAGAATGTTTAATACTCATTTTTTTATTCCAGCCCTGAAGACTATATAGACACAGAGTCTCCTGTTCCTCCAGATCTTAAGAAACCAGATTGTACAAAAATTCTAGAGCTCCCATACAGCATCCATGCTTTTCAGCACTTACGAGTAAGTAGAAAATGACAAGGGCTTTTCTGTACAATTCTCATTTAACAAGACTTGTTACTTGAAAAGAAAAAACACATCAGATTTCAGATTTCATTTTTCCCACTTCCGAAACAATTTTGTATAACTTCCCTGTTTTTAAAAATACCTCCACCATATATGCTAGAATTTTTAACCAGTCGTAGCTTTTATATTACTTCTTCTTTTTTCTATGTATGTTGTAATCATTTCTCTTTTACAGGGTGTACAAGAAAGAGTTAATCTTTCCGCACCTCTATTGCCTAAAGAGGATCCTATCTTCACTTACTTATCCAGACGATTAGGAAGGAGCATAGAAGACATAGGTCACCGAATCCATGAAGGGCTAATGAAGGTGGGAGTGCCACCCAATTACTTGAGACCCCAAACGACCCACCCTCTGCATGATTACCTTTCAACTAGTGGTATTGCTCTTCTGGAAAATACTTACTTCACTTCCATTTGTTTGAGGATTATTGTTAACATTGCCTGTGTAGATATTGAGCATTTGATTAACATAAGACCAAAGGAAAAGAAGTTTTGATGGCACAGGTTTACTTTAGCTCAGATGGCATTGGAAGGTGGTGAAGAAAGTTTTATTTCAGTCTCTTAAGTTGGTGCCCATAAAACAAAAGAATTTTATTCTAGTCAGTAATATGACTTACAGTTTAGATCTTCAATTGAGAAGACAAAAGAATTTTCATTTTTTTGTATTCCTGCACATGGGAAGTAGTAACATGAATATCTTGAATTAGAACAAACTCTATAAATATAAATTCCACCTGGTTTTTGTGTGTGAGAACTACTTCTAAGGAAAAAAGTAAGATAGGCCTCAGTTATTTATGTGTAGCATTCAGGAAAACATGAATATTTGATGAAATCCACTAGTATAGAGGGGCCAAAAGAAATTTTATTTGACTTTGAAATGCTTTATATGATTGCTTTTGTAACAGATTCAACTTCCTAATTCTGTTTTTCTTTAGCTAATGTTAAAATTAGTTTGCATTCCATGAAGGCACACCAGGTATTGGCAGAAGCCCAGGAATGTGATGGGTAATGAGGGGAAATTGGCCCAGAATTGAAAATATTTCTGAGATGATTGCATGTATATAACTGAGTGGACTATTTATGCTAGCCTTGCGAATTAGCCTACGCACATAAGCCCAAGACTGAAAGAACTAGTCTGGGTCCAAAGCAAATCAGTTGTCAAATGTCTGAGAAATTTTTCATGTAAAATGAAACTTGTTCATTTCTTTGAACAAGTGATACCCATTCTCATCAGGCATATCAACATTAGCACATTTTAGAAGAAACTGTTGGAAAATCTGACAGCAAAATGATAAATTTTTAGAATTTTTTAAAAAATTATCTTTCCAGGCTCAAAATAGTTTTTTGCCTACCTAAACCAATGTAATAGTTCAGAGAGGGAGAGGAGGAGGAGGAGGAGGAGAGAGAGAGAGAGAGAGAGAGAGAGAGAGAGAGAGAGAGAGATGAACATTATGAACACATATATGGGACTTTCCATTACTAAGCTGACTGTAGGTCAGCTTTTTGTTGGTTTTGTTACTTTTCTCCTATATTGTGGGGTAAGAACTGGATGAAAATCAAATGTGTTCTATGAACCTACAGTTTTATTGATTTGGAGGAAAACTCCTTAAGGCCATTGACAAGGAAACTAGGGACCAAATGGTTTAAATGTCATCCATAAAAATGTAATTTCTCTTGACCAAAAATCTTTATTCTTTACCAAAACATACATGTCCTGAAAGTATGCTAGGTCTCTCTGTATGTAGATTTATTAGGATAATAAATCCACTAGACTTGCCTCCTTCAGTGTTTTGAATCTCAAATGGCTGGTGTTCTAAAATGGGAAAAGCCAGCTGGCTTTTGATAAGCTTTTGTGAACTAGCTTAGTTCCACTAAAATGCTATGTCTCTCACTAAGCCTCAAAGATATATTTCAAGAGAGCCAAGAGATTTGAATTAGACTGTAAACATACCTCTGATGAAATTCTTTCTTCAACTGAAAATTAAAATCAATATGCCTTTCTTAAGCCCCTAAATCTGTGCTAGGCACTTTGGTAAGCACTGGGGATACAAAGACAAATTGCCCTCAAGAAGCTTCCGTTCCATTGGTGACAGTCCATTCCAATACAGTTGAGCATAGATTATACACCATATATTGTTGAAATTTTGGGACTCACATCTTAATTCAGGTTCAATATAAACCATAAATTTCACTTGTTTGAGTCCATAATGTTTACCCACCCTTTTAGCAATCAGCAGTGTTCCGTGATAGATCCAGTCCATACGCTGTCTACTCTATTTTTATGTCATATAGTGTTTAATTAGGCTTTCTATTGTCTGGTTGGGCTAATTTGCCTGGCATGGGACTTCATTAGTCTCTATGTGTTGAGAGCACTAGTTTAGAGGATTGTAAGCTGAAA
Organism: Vombatus ursinus; assembly: GCF_900497805.2. Lineage (NCBI taxonomy): Eukaryota > Metazoa > Chordata > Mammalia > Diprotodontia > Vombatidae > Vombatus > Vombatus ursinus. Next base: position 5,016,806 of record NW_020954600.1, on the reverse strand, counting down.
AAATGTGTCTTGCTATGTGTCTTACTTAATTTTACTTTCATTTATTTGCTTTCTAGAACTCTTCTTCCTGGGTACTCTACAACCTGGCCTCATTTTACTGGCGAATAAAGAACGTGCCCTATCAGGTAGTGGAATGTGCTATGCGAGCCCTCCACTTTTCTTCCAGGTAACTTACCTCTCTTCTGCCTCCCCATTAATCAAGACCGGTAAAGAAACAATAAAGAATAAACCACAAGGAAGGATCCCTCCAGAGTATTTGATTGAGCAGAAGCACATAATGGAAAGTTCAAAATGATATGCGAACATCCCCTTTTGATTTCCAAAGGAAAGATGTCCACAGTGCAGAATCTTTCTCCTTAGACTAAGCTTTGTCCATCCAGGGGTCCTGGCAGCCATCCTGGGGAAATCATGATCAGGCTATCAAGTTTAATTTCTCCTCAAGCAGGTAATCCATAGCACATTTTTTTTAAACCATAGAATGTGACTACACCTCATGGTGGGTGATTCTGAATTTTGCACCATTCTGTTCAGCAAACTTAAATCCTTGCTGAATGCAAAGCACCAGGTTCTGGGGGAGATGCAGAGATGAATAAGGTCTTGTCCCTCCTTTGAGGAGCTTCTAACCTAGGAAACTAAAGCCATTGGAGGTGATGCCAAAGTCTGAATCCCAGAGATCATTTTAAAGGATCATAACCCTCCCTTTATTAACCTGTCTATGTAACCTATAAAAATGACTCCCCCCCTTTCCCCCCCAGAACAAGTTCATTCTCTGTGTTCCTTCTCTAGCCTGGGAAATAAACAGTATCAGGAGGAAGCCTGTACTTTCACGTCGTTGACAGCAGAAGTTCAAAATCTGACTTGAGTTTTTGCAATTATTATCATAAGCACACCAGGAAAAAAAATCACAGGATCATATGAATATCCAAATCTGAAGTATCCCAGCTCTCGTTACCAAGAGTAGAGTTGTTTTAAGTTCAGAGTGGGGGGAAAAGTTTTTTTTTCCCCTCTATTAAAACATACTAGGATTTTTCTATTAAAAGACACTGTGCTATTTGTTGAGGCAGAAATCCAGACTTGGTCTGCTGTGCTCTGTACTGTCAACCTAAATGCTATTGAATGACTTTTTTGAGCTTTAATAGGACGCATCTGGGAACGTCTTGGAGGTTTGAGTCCTGATACTGCCCTTTGGCCGTAGGACCAAGTCATTGAGTCTCTCTGAACCCCAGCTTTACAATGTGTGAGGTTGGGGTAGGGGACGCCCAATGACATCTGTATTGTGTTCCTCACAGAGCTATTAGGGGCAAGTGATGGAACATTTTGAATTATAAGGTACAGTACTGATTTGAGCCAATGTCATCATTAGCATCGCAGACTTTGCTAGTGTCTTTGGCTGGTTCGTGGGTACTCTTAAAGAGACTCTGCCTATAGAAAATGGGGTTATCATTTTCACTCATCTGATTGGTTGGTTGGTTGTTTTCCATGTCCATCATTAAAATAAGGTCATGGAATATATTTGCTACCCTCATACCATCTGTTTCTTCTCTTTCAGGCACAATAAAGATGTTGCTTTGGTGAACCTGGCAAACGTTTTACATAGGGCCCACTTCTCTGCGGATGCTGCTATCGTGGTGCATGCAGCTCTGGACGAGAGTGACTTCTTTACCAGCTATTACACTTTGGGGAATATCTATGCAGTAAATACAACTTTTTAATTCATGACAAAAAAAGCAGTCATTTTCTTCTTTTTAAGTACCATATCATCTCTTTCTCTCCCTAATTCTTTTCCACTCAACTATCCCCCCCCACACACACACACGGTGGATAGAGGAACAAAGATTTTGTTCTTTTTAAGTGCTCAGCATATTAATGTATAATGGCTGTTTTAATTAAGTGGATTAAATTCCATCTTTTAACCTTGCCTCCCCCCAAAAAAAATTGTGGTAAGATTAAGGTCACATCTTCTAGGATAGTATCATCTTCCAGCTGACCTACCAGATGAACTATCTTTACTTCAGGTTGAGGAGACTAGTTACTCATCAGCACAGTGATCTTCACAAACTAAAGTATGGACATTTTATTAATCATTTGAAGTTTGGGTCTACTGGACCATGTCTAACCTAGGTTTTCTGTCTTTTTTTTTTGTTTTTTCTCTATGTGTGTTTTTCTCTTGCTCTTCAGATGCTTGGGGAATACAACCACTCTGTGCTCTGTTACGATCATGCTTTGCAGGCCAAACCTGGGTTCGAACAAGCTATAAAGAGGAAGCATGCTGTCCTCTGTCAGCAGAAACTGGAGCAGAAGTTGGAGGCTCAACATAGGTAACTTGGAGCAACAGACTTTACTCTGGGATGTTACAAACACTGTGAAACAGTAAATCAGGACTATAGGAGGGTAATAAGACCAGTGTATGTTGATGTCATTTGGAAGTGAGTTTTAAAAAAAATCTTTTTCTTTCTTTCCTTTCCCCCAAAGACTCCAGATGGTTTAACATAATTCAAGAAATGTAGTTATGTTATATCTCTTGTGTGAAGTTGTTTGGGGAGACATAGCTTGACCTACAACATATCTCAGCTTCTGCTGTAACAAATGATGTTATAGTAGCATTTTGTGTTTTTCCCTTCCTCACTTGGGCTATGTACATAAAATAAAGAACAACATAGGGCCTACAGGTGAGCTGTGGATCCAGTGTCGACTGACCTTGATGCTTTTCAGTCAAATTTTGTTATTAGGAATAGTAAAGAATGTGATTTCCATTAAACCCTGGGAAGGCCTCTGCAGAAAGTAGATTGGAGAAAAGGACTGGGGAGGTGACTAAATTCAACTGTGTGGGCAGAGAGCAGGCCTTCAGTAGCCTGTGGTATCACATTGCTGGTCAGCGCTTCCCTTTTTCACAAGAGTGAACCTCTTCACAAAGTACACTCTTAAATTAAAAGCAAAGTTTATGGGAATGTAACACGTGAATTGAGACAGCAGACGCTTAGGCAGAAAACTAATGATGTTACAGTCTCTCAGAGGCCAATGTTTATGTACACTTGGTCTACTGAGAAGGGGAAGGGGATAGGTCAGGATGATGAACTAGACAGAGTATTGGTGTGAGATCTAGGCACTGGGGTTGGAAAGCCCTCTGTTCTGTCAGCTGTCCATGTGACCTTGATCAAGACATAGAACTTCCCCATCTCATTCTTCATTTATAACATGGAGATAAGAATACCTGTCCTTCCTGTTATGTGGGGCTGTTGAGAGGAGTGAATACATAGAGAACGACAAATAAGGACAAATGAGGGCATTTGTATGTTTTATAGTCTCATACATTGTGATCCAGCCCTCCCCTGCCTTCCTGCTTCCATGCCTCAGGGTGGCACAGAGGTATCCATGCCCATGAGGTTTAAGTCGGAGCCAATCCTACCTAACGATGGACAGGCTTTGGGGACAGGCCGACTACCTTCTCTGCAAACACCAGCCTAGCTACTGCCTTCAGGTGGTCTCATCACCGGGGTCCTTGCCAAGTGATACCTTTTTGGGCCAAAGCAGCTCTTGCAGACTGTTCCTTCCATCCCAGACAAGTTACAGCATTCCCTGTGGAGCCTGTCCTCTTTCCCCTCAGATATCTGATCCTTCAAACATTAGGTAATGATTAGATTATTACATTGTAGAATAAGAAGGAGCAATGGGAGCCAGTGGAAGTAGCTTGTGATCTACAGGTCTGTATTATCATGTGTCATCTATCATGCCTCAGAAACCCAGTATATATGATGTAATAGATATTGTGCGTGTCTGAGAAACCCAGTCTTCATCCTGTGTTACCGCTGCTGCTGCTGCTGCTGCCGCCTATTTGGCCAAAGAATAGCCAGCCTTTTAGTTTTCCGTTATGGTAATTTCAATATAAAGGTTACATTTAAAATCAAAATTTTAAAAAGCCAATGAGTTTTTCTGAGAACTATTCACATTTATTTGGAGGAGGGGGGCGGAGCACTGGGGAGAAAACCACTTTATAAAGCTCTGTAACTTTTTCCTGGTGTAAAAACTTTTAAAGATCTCTGCAGCGCACCCTGAATGAGCTCAAAGAGTACCAGAAGCAACACGACCACTACCTGAGGCAGCAGGAAATCCTAGAGAAGCACAAGCTGATTCAGGAAGAGCAAATCTTAAGGAACATCATCCATGAGACCCAGATAGCCAAAGAAGCCCAGTTAGGTAAGCTTTGATTAGATGCAGTCACTCCAGCTAGGTTTGACCCGGGAACAGACTCCTTCAGAGCTGCTACCACATGCCTCCCAGTGAGGGTGTCAAGAAACAAGAGTTTGCTTAACTCTTCCTGTTTTTGATTCACGTTGAAATAAAAACCTTTGTTTACTAGAAGCTAACGTTATGACACCTTTTCCCTCAGAAGAATATCCTGTGGCCATATAGAAAGCCAGAGGGGTACTCCTCCGACAAAACTTGAGTATCACTGACCTAAGATCATCTGGGGCCCGGCCCTCACCAAAGTGCAGGGATGTGCTAGACTACGTCGAGCACACCTCCTCCAGGCCAGAGGGGAATCACATCCAGCCTCAGCCGATCCAAGCGCTCTCTATCCCCTGAGGTTCCACTGAAGCCAAAGGCTCCAAATCTGATTGCTCAGTACCTTAGAATCTCTGTTGGTCTCCTTGCCTCGAAGCTCTCCCCCACTCTGCTGTGTCCTCCACCGGGATGTCCAAGTGATTGTCCAGAAGCACACATCTGGCAGTGCTACTACACTCCCTGTTTCCTCCAGGGTCAGATTGCTCACTCTTCTCTTTAAGGCCCTTCGCAAGCTAGCGCCGGCCATCCCTCCGACCCTCTTAGATATCAGTCTCTTTTACATACTCTGGCCCAGCCATGCTGGCTTTCTTGTTGTTGCTCATGTGTTGCTCTCCACCATCTGTCTCCATTTTTTTTAAACTAGATTCTTCCCAAAGCCTAGGATACATTCCCTTCCTCATCACCACCACTCGGCATCCATGGTTTCCTTTAAAGCTCCCCTCAAGGGGTACTTCCTGCCCGAGGCCCTTCTTGATTCTCCCCAGTTCCTAGGGCTGTTCTACACATCTCCCCCCTGCCCCCCACCACCCCCAGTGATCTTGTGTCTCTTTTGTGTCTGTTGTTTACAGAATTATAGCCTTATATAGGCATGCCTTGTCTCCCTCATTAGACTCTGTGCTCCATAAGAGCAGTGTCTGTTTCATTTTTCACTTTGTACCCTCTGGGCCAAGCACAGTGCCTGTCACGTAGAAAGCACAAAATGAAAATGTAGAGATTGATTGTGGGGAAGCTACCCTTCATTTTCCTTTCCCTTCAGAAGTACTTTGAACTGCAAGCTATCCTGATTACTGCAGATTACATGTATCCATTCGCACAATATTGCCAATAACTTGTTTTTTCTTTGACACCCAGATTATAGACAGTTGGACAAAAAGAAGAGGATTCAAAGGCATTCTGTGCTTAATCCAAAGCAGCTGGTTAGGAACCTGAGTTCAAATTCAGCCTGAGATTCTTACTAATTGTCTGACCATTTAACCTCTCTCAAACTCACTTTCCTCATCGGTAAAATGGGGACGATAATAAATGCACCTAATTTGTAGGATTGTTGTGAGAATCAAATGAGACACTGCTTTGCAGACCTCAAAGTGTCATATAGATGTTAACTGTCATTGTTGTAATTCATACCTAAATATCCTTGGGACACCTATGGTTTGAATCTCAGTATTTCAGAGTGATCATTTTGCCTTGTAAGATCTTTCAAATGGAGAAGTATGTAAAGAAAAGGGCTGTCAAAGATCATCTAGTGCAAGCCTCTCATTTTTCAGATGAGGAAACTGAGGCTCAGAACGGTTAACAGCCTTCGACTAAGAGCATTTTCTCTTTTGTTGACTTTTTCTTTTCATTATGGCCTTACTTTCCCCTCCCAGGGAATCATCAGATATGTCGTCTGGGCAACCAGCAGCATAGCTTACATTGCCAGTGGGACCAACCTGTCCGCTACCACCGTGGAGATATCTTTGAAAATGTAGACTCTGTTCAGGTGTGTTCCTTCTCAGTCTCTTCACTACTTCTGAGCTTCCTGCATTTGAGAGAACCTCCCCTTTCACGCTTTCCTCATAGCTCAGTTGGAATTTGTTCATCTCTGAAGTTTAGAGCAATTTTAGTAAAATTTTCAGCAGATTTGGATTATTAGTTATGACTTCCGAAGCCAAATATTGTTGGATTACAGTGACCAGTATTACCTCTTTGCAGCCTGAAAATTCACTACAGAAATGCTTTCTCATGATCAGCTTCATTCTTCATTTCATCCTTGTGTCCTTTCTTGGGAGCACTGGGTGGGAGTCAAGATTGAGGTGTTTTGTTTTGTTTTGTTTTTTAAATTAAAGCCGCCATCTTCCCCTCTTAATCTGGCAAATTAAGCACTGTTGATTATAAACTTGGAAAGGGAGCTAGTTGCCATTAAGCCTTTTCTCTGGATTCATCAGCCATCAAAATCATTTGTTTTGTTGCTGTAGCCCCCAAAGCCAACAAAACATTACCAACATCAGTCAACGTTTATTCAACATCTGTGTGCAAGGCATTGTCTTTGCCATTAAAGATGTGTCGAGAAGTATGAGAAATTCCCTGCTTCGTGGAATTTACAACCTAATTAATTGGAGAAACAGAATCTAGTGAAATAATATTGCAGACAGAAGGAAATCGCAACTAAATAGAGGTATGGTTCACAGTTTCTTCTTAGGGAGGCAAATAAAAAAATTGGTGGAGTTTGTTTTGTGGTGTGTCCAGTGGCAGAACTAATTTCCAGTGGCATTCAGTCATCTCATGTTATGGTGGTAGTGATAAGCACTTGAAAAAGACCACTATGAAAATCAGTGTAGCTTCTGGTCTAACATCTGTTACAGAGCACACGGATTTTGAAAAATGTCATGAAGAAGTCAATTAGACTGCGAATTAAACCAGCATGTACTTTAAAACTCAATGTCTTCGATGTTAAAGTGGTTCTAGGGCAAGGTAGAGGAAAAATATATATGTATATTTTTTAAATGCGATCCAGGAGTAAGAAGCAATTGTGGTAAAGGGCTTGTAGACTATATACCAAAGCATCAAGCATATATATGTTGAATGAGACATGACAAGCACCAAAAATTAAATTGAATTTATTTTAATAGACAGGAAAACATTGGTTGGGAGTCATTTCTAAATTTAGGGGTCTTTGTGCTGTCAGACCATTGACATTAGAGATCAGACTCAGTGGCTAACTAAAGAATATGAGAAAAAGATAGGCAGCACAGTTGAGGCACCTCTGTTTAACCTGACCTATTTAAACAAGTTATTGAAACAGAAAATTGGGAAGTGGATAAATTGACATTGGTAAAGATTATCACCATTTCCTAAGGATGTTTAATTGATACAAATCAATCGCTACAGTGAAGAGATGATGAAAGACAATACTGATTTTGAACATGAAGGTCATGAAATCTTGGGGTGAGCAGGAGAAGATCAGTGAGGATCATCAGCTGAGATACAATGAAAAGCAGTGGAGGGAGAAGCAAGTTTTCAGAAAGCTTGGTGAGAGACACAATTAGGAAATCATCCGGAACACACTTTTAAGGCTAGAACTAGAAGGAACAAGAAGAATGGAAAAGATCTGCAAAGATTTCTATAGTGAATTCTTTTTTCCTTCACTGGCAGTGGATCTGCCATATTTAGACAATATCACAGCGTGTGTGTTACATAAGCAAGTGGAAATTGCACGCAGGAAGAAAAATCGAAAGGAGTAGTTGGACTAGACCAAGTATGCACAGGGGTTCTGTACTGGAAAATTGTGAGCATGAATGAAAAGAGAATTCAAAGGTTTGGAAAATATCTTAAGTCTTATTATTATGAAAAAAGATGAGGGAGGATAGGGCAAAGATACTTACATTCCAGTAATCCCATCTCTATAGACTTGGACAGTGTGTTTGGTGAAAGTGTGAGAAGAGTATAGGTAGTCTTTGACAGGTCATTCTCTAGCAGATCACACCTTTATCATCACCCATTGATTGAAAGGTGAGCAATCCCACCTGTTATTGACTATAAAAAAGCATTTCATTCAGAAGATCAAGACGATGTCTCAGCATCGTGTGTCAGAAGTGTACGAATCATACAATATTCCCTGAAAGGTAAAAAAGAGATAACTTTGATCCCCTGGATATTAATATTAAGAAAGGGAAACATAAGTGTTTGCCACTTTCACGGAGGATGGCCGTCATAGAGGCTAAATGGAACAAGAATTCCTTGTAGACAATGAGGCCCTCTGGATACTCTTGTTTATGAATAAAATTGTGCTGACTGTATTAGACTCTGAAATATTGCATGGCCTCCTAAGTGAGATCCATAATCACTCAAAAGAGTTTAGCTTAGCTATGCACACAGAAAAGCCAAGTGGACGAAGAATGCCTGTTTTTTAGACCAGAGTATCCGACTGGATGACAAACCATGCAACAGTCCTAGATGCTGCCCATGACAGTGAGTTGGGCCTAGTCTTAGGCATTGGTGAAGGAGAGTAGGCTGTATTGCCTTGAGGACATTTTAGGTTGCTTTTAATGATCCCCAGCTTCTCCATGAAACAAAAACTCCTCTTTTGTAGGAGTATTCTTCTGGTAAGGGTTTATGGCTGTGAATAACAGCAGTCTTTGAAGAATTAAAGTTGAGGTAGATAGTCTCCGTAGCATGTGTCCTTTGGTATTTGCCCATCAATCTGGGCTGTCAGTGCAGAAAACATTAAAGCAAAAGGTCTCCTGGAGGGCTAGAGAAAAGCTCACAGTGGACAACATTACATTGCCCAGAAGGATGAGACTGGAAGAGGAGGTGTGTTTGTCTTAGAGGGAGAGAGGGAGATACTTGAGGAAGAGCCCTGGCACTCTGATGGCACCCACATAGTGTCACTCTTAACAGTCTGGGAAGGAGCTTAGCATTTGGGAGGACTCCATCTTGAGTATTTCTGGGAGTACAAGAACAAGAGTCACACAGGATGGGAAGGTGTGGCTGGGTTACAGTTTGTACCTGCGGAGCGGACACTCACATTGATGAGATCCCAGCTCCACCAAGGCATGAAAACGAAGGTGAAATGGGGAATTAAATCCTAGGCTCTCAAGATAGGGAAGAGGTCATAAAAACAACCTTGTCTACCCTCAGTCTAATATTCCTGGCAAGCCATCATCCACCCATGTTTCTGTAATTGACCAAGTCTCCTATTTAGCCAGAGACTGAATGTGATGGAGCTTAGTCATAGAAAAGAAGCAGAAGAGAAGGACAGCTGTACCCTGTTTTTCTCTTACCCTTTGGCAAGGCTGATTGGAAACTGAGTATAATTAGGATTTATCCATACTTGCTTTCTGTGTATCACTCCTAAGGAATATCCCAAAAGAAGCAATATGCACCATTCATTCCCTTTTAGATAGATATATCTAAGAACTATATTTGTGGAATCTGGTTTCTCACAAGAGTTTTCATATTTACCAACTTTAATGGTCACTTTTAAACCTTAGTCATGACCTGTGAAAATCTCTCCACCTATGTGAGAGATTTTCATATATCTGTGTGGATTTTTTAAATGCATTTTTTATTTCACCCTGCCATAGAGCCATCCCTTAATATAAAAATGAAAAAGGCAGGGGTGGGGAAACAGCTCAATAAAACTAACTAATACATTGGAAAACTATTATGTACCAGGCTCCAGATCCTTCTGGAAAGTGCCTTCTCATAGCTCATCTTTGGGGCAAAATTTGGTCTTGCAGTTTCACACTATTCCATTTCAATTATTTTGTTTGTTTTTTTCTTTTACATAGTAGTCATTGTATATGTTGTTTTCCTAGTTCACTTCATTTTTCATCAGCTCATATAAATCTCCTGTGCTTTTCTATATTTTTCATATGCATTGTTTCTTATAGCACAGTAATATTTTATTACATTTATTCTGTTGCTGTGTTTAATACATTTTTATAGCCTATTTAGTCATTCCCAAATCAGTGGTTATCTGATTTATTTCTAGGTCTTTGCTGCTACTGTAAAAAGTGCTGGCTGTAGATATTTGGGTATATGTAGGGCTTTTCTTTAAGCATTTGTGTTGTAGTAGAATCTCTTGAGTCAAAAGGTATGGACTTTTAGTCACTTTCTTTATGTAATTCCACATTGTTTTCCAGAAGGTTTGGACCAATTCACAGCTCTCCAAACAGTAAGTTAGTGTTCCTGTCTTTTTATAATTCTTCTTTTGTTTTGATTTCACCTCTTATTTTATTCTCCAGTTTGGCGAAGATTCCTCAACTTCCAGTATGATGTCTGTGAATTTAGATCTTCATGAAAATCAGAGTGATCTCAGCCATTCCTCCAAGTCTTCCCCTGTGCCCCATTCTGTTCTCTGGGTTTGGGGCATGGAATCAGATGCATATAGGGTAAGTACAGAGCAAACCTCTTTTCTGAAAGCAACATTATTTAACTACTGACATTCAATACAGTTCAATAAAATGCACACCTTCAAAGTCTTCTATTAGCCATATAAAATTTAAAAAAAAAAAGACCTCACAGTCGCTTAGGATTAGAGTCTTGGTGGACGACAGGTGAAATAAGTCTAATATATAAATAAGCATGATACCGTACGTACCCAGTATGACAAAGCAGAGGCCCAGAGAAAGTGATAGGAGAAATCTGATGAAGGAGAGATAAACCACTTACTTTTTATAGAAGAGTTTGTACTTCTGGTTCTGGAAGGAAGAGGATTTTTAAAAATTGATGCCTTTTGATTTTCATATCAGATTTCCCGTTTCTAAATATATTCCTCCCTCATCCACACAGTGAGCCATGTCTTGTAACAAAAATTAAAAGAGATTAAAAAAAAAAAAAAAACCCCAACTCAACAAAATCAACTAACCTATCAACCATGTCTGACAATATAGATGCGATATTCTATACAATGATCTCCCACCTGTGGCAAAAGAGGTGTATTTTCTTCTCATTTCTCTCTTACTGCTATTGATTGTTTTTGCATCACCTTCGGTTGTGGACATGTCCTTCCTCACTCCCCTTCCCAGGGGAGGCAGAGTTTTGCTGTTTGGTTATGGTTGGGTTTTAGGAGGGGAAGCAGTTTGGCCTAACCAAGTCGAGACATCATTCATGCCTGATCGTCTCCGTGACAGGCCTCACCCAGAGTCCCCCACTTCTGCAAAGAGGGGAGACAGGACATTTTCTCACTCTTCTTGGCTCCTCTTGGTCACGATTAGCCGGAATTCTTTTTAATGGTTATTCACAAGGTTTTCGTGCTTCTACCTCCTTCTTCCATTGCTTCTGCCAATTCTTTATATTCGTTGCTTTTTACAGTGCAGGATTCTTTGACATTTGTGTACCACAGTCCCTAGTTGATGGATATCGATTTTATTTTAAGTTGTTTGCTGTTACAAAATGTGCTGCAGTTAATATTTTGGCATATATGGGACCTTTCTGTCTTCTACCTCCTTGGGAGATATGCCTAGCAGCGATGATATCTTTGAGTTCAAAGAGTATGTCTGTTTCAGTCACTCTGTTGAACATAATTTCAAGTTGCTTTCCAGAATGGTTGGACCAATACACAGGTACACCAACAGTAGAGAGCCTAGCAAGAGAAAGGTTTTTAAGTCAGAGATATTAAGGGGAATGTGTTCTAGCATTGGGGAGGAGCAAGGGGTGTTTTAGGGAGGCAGCCTGTGCAAACATATGGAACGTGGAAAAGGAACCCTACAGCTGGGGTTGGAGGCACACTTTTGGGGAAGTTGAAGATGGTGAATCTCGAGCTCGGGACTTCTAAGCTGTAGCAGGCTGAGCCAATTGGGTGTCCACAGTAAATACAACATTAATATGTATGATGAGCCCGTAGGAACGGTGGGAGGGAGGAGATGGGACCACCAGTCCAGGTTGCTTAAGGAAGGGCCAAGGGACCCAAATTGGAAAATGGAACAGGCCAAAGTTCCTGGCTGTTCAGAGTGGTACTGGGCCTGGTAGTGGCACTTGTGCTTCCAGCTTGGGCAAAATAGGGAGACCAGAGACAGACAGACAGAAGAAAGGAGAGGCAGAGGGAACTGCAGGATGATAGCAGGGATCAGTGATCCAATTTGAGTTTTTAAAGGAGGGGAATGTGGACTAAGGTTACTGCGGTAGATTGAAGCCAGATTACTCAAGTACTGGGCCAACAAGGTTCTGGAGAGCCACAGAAGGTCTTTGGGAAGGAGGCTGATATTGTCAGAACTGGCAGATGTGTAAGGTATGGTTTGGAAAAGGGAGAGACTAGAGTCAGAGAGAACATTTATGGGGCTATTTACAGCAGTCCAAGTGTTGTGTCCTGCCTTAGCCTCAGTTACCAAGAGGAGGATATTATCATCAACAGACATAGGAAAATGGGGAGGGAGCGTGTGTGTTTGGGGCAGAGAGATAAACAGTTGCATTTTGGACACGTTGAGTTTGAGTTATCAGAAGGACATCCAGGCAGAGACATCTGGCAGACTTAGAACAGTGGGCCTGGAGCTCAGAAGGTTTCTTTGCTAGTCCATTGTCAGCCCTGGGAACTGGGTGCACAGAGCTGCAGATACTTCCCCTGAGGCCATGGCAGCAGATGCAGTCAGAGGAATTGTGTACAGGGGCTGAGGACAGAACCTTAGGGGACGTCTACACATGGGAACAGGAAGAGGAAAATGAACAAGCAAAGACCAACAGGGGTCAGATAGAAGGAAGAGCCAAAGGGAGTGATATTACCAAGGGTAAGGAAAAAGTATCATAAAAGAATGGATAAGTGCTACACGAAGAGCCCTGAGCATCATCAGTCACCTTGCCAATGACCTTGGCCCAGTACTTAGCTCTGCATCCTCTAAGCCTCCAAAAGTTTGTGGAGAGGGTTATAGAACTTGAATTTGTTCTATTACCATAGATACAGAAACATAAAAATGATCTGGTCAGAAAATATGTGTGTTCGTTCCTCCCCTACCCTTGCCTCCCCATGGATATTTCATGGCATAGGAAATACTAATGATGCCAGTCATCATTTATTTATGTAGCACTTTGAAATTTGCAAAGTACTTGATGTGCATTTACCCATTTGATTGACAATGCCTTTGCTCAGACAATGCCTATCAGCTCAAAACTGAACTAAGAGTATGACATGCTGGTGTTAATAGCGTTCTACAAGAAGTAGTCTTTTCTCTTGTCTTAGTCTATTTTTGTTACTTTATCAGTTCACTTTGGGAGGTTAATGAGAGAGTTTATTAGGATAAACTGATGAGAAACTTCCTTTATTAGGACAAGCAGCATATTCTGTGGCCCAAAAGAACAGACTGTGCAGAAAGTTACCCCGCAGTCCCTCCTGGTGATGAACTGCCAACATATTTCTTACCTCCAGAAAACCGAGGACTCAGGCAAGTGATGAGAGAGTGAGCAAAGCACTTGATTCTGCATGATTAGTAACCTGACCACAAGCAGGCAATTTCATTGAGATTGCCAACCTACACTTAAGAAGGGAAATGTTTGCTCCTCTAGAGATCTAAACCTTGTTACCTTTTCTTGTGGCAGGACTCATACAGAGCTGGATATGGGCCTTTTGGGAGGAGAAGCCCGTTCCCCTGACTGCTCCTCTGCCATTGGCCTCCGGAGCAGCCGGACTCCGTACCTCGAATTCAAAGAACTAGACAGTCATCTGGATCTGAAATTCAAGATGCCAGATGACTACGCACGACAAGTAAGGCCAGCTTCATTTGACGATAGCAGCTTTTGTTCTGACTGGCCTTTCTTTACTGTCCTCTCCAGCAGAGCAATGCGTAGGACCAAATGCTGAAGCAGAGGGCCACAAACCCTGGGGCTCAAGGGAAGACGAGAAAATACTCAGGTTCCACAAATGCCTAAGGGCTGTTCCTGAAACTGTAGCTTGGTTCCCAAGCTCCTTCCTTTTGACCCCAACATCAGAAGGCCCAAGGTGTCTGTCTCTGTCTCCCCAGCCTTTTGAACCATCAGATCCCAGATCTGGGGAAGTAGTTGGAGAGTGATGGAAGGACAGCTCTCTCTTAAGGTCTTATTTTACCTGAAGTAAGAAAAGTAGCACATGGGTAGCATATGGTATGAAAAATATTAATGCTGGTGTATGTAGAGAGAGTTCTACATACATAAAACACTGCCGAGTGTCGAGGAGTGGAAGTGAGGCAGTGGCCAAGGCTAGCTAGATGGCAGCATGGTGCTGCCCAGTCACCCTCATAAAAACAATACTAGTTACATAGCAACAGAGAAGCAGTGGCAAATTGATATAATGCAAACTAAGGATATGAGTACTCGGGGTGATGCAGAACAAAGAAATGATAGCTAGGAAGTGGGATTGATCACAGACGCATGTTAATGAGAAGTATGACTGTGAGACTGTAGGCTTCAGATTAATATCCAGAAAGGACCCCATTTTTATCATAGCAGGTGTTGAATGCAGTTTTATATAAAATATCTCACTCATTTCTTGACTTCCAGGCCATCTGTGGATAAAGGCATAGATAGGATAGCTTTCAGTGTTGCAGATAACACATAGCTGGAAAAGCAAGCAGAGTCAGGATCCAAAAAGATTGCCACAGGCTAGAGCATAGAAATGCATCAAAGATGAAATCAAGTCTTAGACTCACATTCAAAAAATCAACTTGGTAAGTTCACGATTTGGGAAATTTGATTAGGTAGCAGTTGTCAGAAAAAGTCCTGGGACTGTTGCAAACTCAGTATGAGTCGTTGATGTGATGTGGCCCCAAAAAGTTGATGCTGTTTTATGCTGCATTAAAAGAAAAGGCTGCAAAGAAAAAGAATCTGAAGGTAAGGTGGGGAATTCATACTTCATTAGCTTCCAGGAATAAGGAGGTAAGAGTCCTTTCATCCTCTGCCCTGGAGTGTCGTGTTTAATCCCAAGCACTTTAGGAAGGAGGTCGGTTCATCTGAAGAGTATCTAGAGGAGGGCAACCAGGATCATGAAGAGGCTTGCTCCATGTTACGTGAGGATCAGTTCAAGGAACTGGGGACATTTAGCCTGGAGAAGATAAGACTCAGGGAACGTGAGAGTTGTCTTTGTATTGAAGTGTTTGAAGGACATTCATGTGAAAGGGGATTTGACTTATTCTTTTGAGCTTCAGAGGGCAAAACCAGGAGGAGTGTGGATAGAAGTAACAAAATGAACTTTGGCTTGCTATCAGGACAGACTGCCCAGTGAAAGTGGTCTAACAAAGGAATGGCAGCCTCAGGAGCCATTGGGCTCTCCCTCACTGGGGGTCTTCAAGCAAAGCCTGGAGGATCAGAGAAGACTGGGTATATTATAGAAGGATAGGACTAGATAACCATTGAATCCCTTCCAGCCATAAAATTTTGTGATTCCAGCAAAAGCAGAGATATGCTCAATCAACTTAATGATTTCTTTTTTTGATAAGTTTTTACTGATAAACCTTTGTTTTTACATCACCTGCATTTCTCAATTTATCCTTCCTCCCTGCCATTACTCACCCCCCCAAAAATTTCTTTTTTGTTTTTGTTTTTTTGATGAAACAATTAGGGTTAAGTGACTTGCCCAGGGTCACACAGCTAGTAAGTGTCAAGTGTCTGAGGCCAGATTTGAACTCAGGTCTTCCTGACTCCAAGGCTGGAGCTCTATCCACTGCACCACCTGCCCCTCCCAAAAAAAATTTTTTTAAGGAAGAAGAAAGATTACAGCAGTACTGGCAAACATATCAAAAAGTCTGCTGCCATCAGTAGCGTTTCATACCCATAGTCCCACAACTGTGCAAAGAAGGTGGGGAGGGAGGTGTGTCTTCTCATATCTTTTCTCTGGGGCCATGCTTGATATTCATTTTCAATTGTTTTGTTGTTTTTCTTCTTTCCATTCATATTGCTATACAGTTTGATAATTTCTTATCAGAAGAGCCCTGAAAAACAACCATTTTTTAATCATCATATTGCCCTTGGCATCAATGCTTACATGTCAGTGGGCATGCTCCTGCTAGTATATTCATGCTACAGCAAGAGCATGGAATTTAGAGACAGAAGGGCCGTTAGAGCTGATCAAGTCTTACCCTTTTGCTCAAGGTCACCAACGGCGTAGCAGAGCCACGACTTGAACGTGGCCCCTTAGATTCTCAATCCAGGGCTCTTTACCGTACCACCGATCCAACATTGTAAACGTTCCTGATCACTCACATATACACGGTTCTTTTAAGGTTTACAAAACGCCTTCTTCACTATTCAAGGAAAGTGGTTCAAGTATTATCGCCATTTTATGGATCAGTGAACTGAAGCCCAGAGAAGTTAAATGATGGCCCATGTTCAGCCATCTGGTATGTGTCTGAAGTGGGACTTGAACTCATGTCTGTGGATTTCTGGTTCAGTAGCCTTTCCATTACGTCCTGCTGCCTCTCCCCTGTTTCTGAGAAGCCTGTTTCAAGAGACTCTCCCTTCAGGAGGCAGGCAGTGTGGTGTAGTAGAAAGAATGCCAACTCTGGAATTAGAGGGATTGGCTTCAAATCCCGTGCATGACACTACGTGTAATCACTCTGGATCTCAGTTTATTCATCCCCAAAATGATGAAGTTGGACTAGCTGGCCTGAGGCCTGTCCCTTCCTGCTCTCAGTCAATGGTCCTACATCAGTATGGCAGTATGCTTCGTTTTTATCTCCAAAAAATCTTTTAAAGTTTATTCCTTGTTGTTTTAAGTGTCAGCTTTGTGCTTTTCAGATTTTGCTTTCCCGTATTAATAACTATACTATCACAGAGGAAGAAATAGGAACACTCTTATTTCACGCCATCAATAAGGTGAGTAAAGATTGCCTTCTTACTTGGGAACCTGAGACTCAGACCCTTGGGAATGCCAACCAAAAGCCAAAAGTTGAACTTAATAAAATCCAATCTGGACCATGGCGAGTATGCTTCCACTAACAGGAATCTCTGGGCCGTGTGTTTGTTTTTTTCCTTAGCCAAATGAGCCTTTGTGGTTCATGTTCAATGAAGCTGGACTCTACTGGCGAGCCCTGGGGAACAGCACGTTTGCCATCGCCTGTTTGCAAAGAGCGTTGGATTTGGCTCCCCCTCAGCACCAAGACATTCCTCTTGTGAACCTAGCCAACCTTTTGATGCACTATGGCCTTCACCATGAAGCTAGTAAGCTGCTCCTCCAGGCTCTGGCAATCAATAGCTCTGAGGTGAGGCTTTCTATTTCTTGGGAACTTTACAGCATGTTTACTGACCTACCCACTGGTGCATTTTTCTGAGCAGGGCCTCTGATTTGCAGAAGCTGTATGGATCAGACAAAACATGTTTGTGTGCATTTGTGCATGGTCATTTGTTTCCTTTATAAAATAAATGGAGATTGTGTTGGTGCAGTTTTTTTAAAGATAGGTTTAAGTGAGGATAACACAACAGAGTACTGCCACCTCTCAGAGCTGCAATCTACATCAGTTGGAGTTTAATACCAGTACTCATTCCATTTATTTATTTATTTATTTTTGGTGAGGCAATCAGAGTTGTGACTTGCCCAGGGTCACACAGCTAGTAAGTGTCAGGTGTCTGAGGCCAGATTTGAACTCAGGTCCTCCTGACTCCAAAGCTGGAGCTCTATCCATTGTGCCACCTAGCTACCCCCAGGACTCATTTTAAAGCTTGGTTTGGAGCCAAGCTTGGCCGAAAAGAAAAGGTGTTGTTGTTGAGTCATTTCATTTGTCTCTGACTCTTCCTGACCCCATTTGGGTTTCGTATTTTTGGAGGTTTTTGGCAAAGATAATGGAATGGTTTGCCATTTCCTTCTCCAGCTGATTTTACAAATGAGGAAACTGAGACAAGCAGGGTTAAGTGACTTGCACAGAGTCACACAATAAATGTCTGAGGCAGGATTTGAACTCAGGAAACATAGGTCTTCCTGACCCCCAGCCCAGCATTATATCACCTGTGCCACCTAGCTGCCAAGAAAAGATGAGGAAGTCTTTATTCATCTGTGGCCCTTCTTCTCTAACCTGCAGCCCCTGAAATGTTAAACCATTTCTTGTATTTGACAGGCGAGTGTGCACTTAAACTGATAAAGTAGCTAGGGTCTCAATGTGTAGGAGTGATGCCCTCAAAGATGCATAAAAGATGGCAAGAGACAGCGTGGCATGGTTTTTTTTTGTTTTTGTTTTTGTTTTTTTAGGTAGTTGGGGTTAAGTGACTTGCCCAGGGTCACACAGCTAGTAAGTGTCAAGGTCTGAGGCCGAATTTGAACTCAGGTCCTCCAGACTTTGGGCCGGTGCTCTATCCACTGCACCACCTACCGGCCCATCGTGGCGTGGTTTGAAGACCAGTCGATTTGAAGTTAGAGGGCTGGCATTTCCATACAGCCTCTGGTCACTTCTTGGCTCCAGGCCTCAGAGTCTTCATCTCTTAAATGAATCTGTCTGGACTGAAACATCTCGAAGGCCTCTCCCAGCTCCATATCCTTGGATTCCATTTTTTTTTTTATTAAGGAGAAATCAACTAGTACAAGAAGGGTTTTCCCCCCTGCTATAATATACAAGTTTGCTCAATTGCAAATTTTAAAAAGTTCTGGACTCCTACTTCCTGCTGCAAATCAAATTGCCAAAGAAATTACAAAATAAGGAACAAGCACTACAAGATATGGTAAAGAGAGCCCCTTCCCCCTAAAGAAGAAAACTTCAGCCCTCAAGTGGATTTTTGAGGCTGCTTCTTTGAGTTAATTTTCAGAGTTAATTTTACCCTCCCTGGGGGCTGGGAGGAAGAGGAATGTGGCAGAGAGAGAATCAACGCACTCTTCTCCAGAGATTTTACCCATGAGATTCACTGTCTATCCAATCTCTTCTCCACTGGGGACCTTCCCCTACTCTACTATAGTGCATGTCAAGTCAGTTTAAGGGCACAGACCATTTTTACCGCTGTGCAAGGGAATTTCAGGATCTAAGCATTCCACAGATGAGGTAGATTACTGCACAGCCTTATGCTTGTTAACTTGGCTTGGTGCAGATTTAAACATTCATTTGTCTCTTCTAGGCTTTCCCCTATTTCTAGGCACTGGGCTCCTCTTTTGCACTGACTTTGGAGTTTGCTGGCCATTTTTTCTAATTCACCTGACTTCCAGCCTATACCCAAGTCATTTTTTTTGTTTAGTTCCTTAGATTCCCTTGGAAAAGTAGTGTCTTTTTTTTTTCTTTTATGGATCCCAAAGACGCCATTGTGGCTTTCTGTTGACATCGCATTTCTCTCATTTGACTGAAGCCTGACTCAGCTAATGTCTGATTAATCTTTCCTCTGCCCTTGGGTCCAGGAGAGCTAAGTCACCAATCTGGATTCTGGATCCTTCCCAGGGTTCATACTGCTCTTCTTTCTCCAGAACTTTTCTGAATCCAAAGGGCCTCCAGAAGTTCCAGTTGCTTCACAGTAAATAAATAAGGTCTCCTTCAACTTGAATTGCTTGTGCCCTCCAGGAGCCTAGCATTGTGTCAGTCCTAGGAGTTTTGGAGTCCATCTACAATGACTGAAGGAGAGGATTTTCTTTTAGGAGGAGTAGGGGAGAAGAGTTGCTATGAACAATAATAACTCCATAGGTTTGATTAGAGATGTAGATGAAGTTAATAGCTAAACTTTATTGTGTTTACTTTGACAGTTCTATGGGGTGTTACCTGGGGAAACATCAGGAAAAAAGTGTGGAGTATAAAGCATTGAACATACAGAATATAGCTGCTGTTTCTGCTAACCAGACTGAGTGCCCACATAGCCTCTGGGGACCAATTTTTTTTTGCCTCTTGTCCTGTAGAGTTTGCCAATAAATTGAGTAATCAAAACAATATGGCAAATGAGACAGGATGAATAATCATTGAGAAGGCTGTTTGGAAAATGAAAACTCTCTCAAGTCAGTGAAGTGAAGGGAAGTGCAGGCTCATTTCTAGGTCAGAAACTGACCACCAGTGCTTGGAGCAGCCCCTCAAGCCCCTCCACTGTGCATGAATGAATACTTTTGGAAGGTCACGTCACTGGAACTCTCTGGAGGAGTTGTGAGGCAATATTTTTTTCTCCAAACATAGTGGCATCTTAACATAATAAGGCAAAGGCAATCCATGAATGCTAATTCCCATTTAATGAAGTAATTGGCTGCCCCAGCCCATTAGTATGGTCATTATTCTGGCTAAGTGTTAATTGCAGCACTTAGTATCTTTGTGCAACTCTGAAGATGCTTTGGAAATCCAAGTGTCATGCTTAATTGTGGGTTGGGATTTAAGCCACTAAATAATATTTAAACTGTGATCCAAAGAGAACAGTGCTCACAGGGGCAGAGCCAAGATGGCGGACGGAAAGCAGTGACTTGCTAGAGCTCTTCCCCAAACCCCTCCAAATACCTACAAAAAATGGCTCTAAACAAATTCTAAAGCAGCAGAACCCACAAAAAAAAAAACAGAGTAAAACAAATTTCCAGCCCAAGACAACCTGGAAGGCTAAACGCTGCGCTGTTGACAGGAGCACAGTTTGGCGTGGGCGCGCAGGCCGCAGCAACCCTGGAGCAGGCCTCAGAGGACTGAATCGCAGGCAGCTGTGGCAGTTTCCAGACTTCTCAACCCACGAACACCAAAGACAGCTTAGAAGGTCAGTGGGAAAAGTCTGTTACTGCAGTGAGAGAAGAAGCTAGATCTCAGTCGCCCCGAGGGCAGCGGCTGGCTTCTGAGCTTCTGGCCCACAGACTGAGGGGGAATCAAGTGGCTGATCAGAGGGGGATTGCAAGGATCTCTTTGCCAGGGCCAAGGCAGGAATCTCTTGCTTTGCCCGTGCTTGGATCTGGGTCCCAATTCTGAGGGGCAGTCCTGGGGTGAGGAGGAGCACTGGCGTGGTGGAGCTTGTTGTGGAGGTAGAGAGGAAACACCTCGCCCCTTATCACACCACCTTGGAAGAACTGAAAATTTTCAGGTCCCTAGAAGTATCTCTGAAAACAGATGTACAAACCCCCGAAGCTTGGGACAGTACGTTCTCCACATTGGAAACAGACTCTTACCTTAACAAAGAGTTTAAAACTCAAGTAATTGGTTGGGATCATGAGCAAGCAGTGCAAAAAGGGTCAGACTATATTATCTTACTTCGGTGACAAAGAAGATCAAAACATACAACCAGAAGAAGACGACAAAGCCAAAGGTCCTACATCCAAAACTTCCAAGAAAAATATGAATCAGTCCCAGGCCTTGGAAGAGCTCAAAAGGAATTTTGAGAAGCAAGTAAGAGAAGTAGAGGAAAAACTGGGAAGAGAAATCAGAGTGATGCAAGAAAATCATGAAAAGCAAGTCAACAGCTTGCTAAAGGAGACCCAAAAAAATACTGAAGAAAATAATACCTTAAAAAATAGCCTAACCCATATGGCAAAAGAGGTCCAAAAAGCCAGTGAAGAAAAGAATGCCCTAAAGAGAACAGTGCTCACAGCATGAGCTAAAGTCAGGAGAGTTTTGCTGTCCTTCGCTTTGTTACAGTGAGACGTTTCTAATGAGTTAATACCAGTGTATTAAATGTCAGTTTACTGCCATAAAGCTGGATCGATGATGGCACAAATTCTGTTTTCACATTACACTTCTGTCCCAACTAATTGAATTACTGTTGGAGAAAGAGGAGAGTGAGCAAAGGTCAATGAAGTAACGCACAGGTCAAAATTCAATTGTGCTGCTTTCAAGTATTGAAGTTTTTAATAACGCCATAATCTGGTGTACAGTAATACATTGAATTGTTAGCGTGAGTACCTAGTGGGATTTTATATGGCCTTCTACCTCAGTTTTTCTCCCTTCCCGTTCCCCAACCTCTCATTCCATGGGCAAAGATAGGAGGAAAAAGAAGAATCTCTTGAAATAGTTTGTGCTTAGTGCCTTGTGTGGGGCTGTGTATTATGAGAACTAAATAGAAACATTCTCAGAAACCATCCTTTAAATGGTGATTTACCCACATAATCACAAGAACATTAGGTATGGATTTTTTTTAAAGGTGAATGGCTCACAGATGAAGATTGTTGGCCACTCCTCAGCATTAAGGTATGCCCTGTCGTCCTGCATTTAGGAACAGCTAGTGCTGGTGAAACGGCCATGGATTCCAAACTTTCTTGGGAAGCCTGCGTATTCCAGGGAAAGAGGCCCAGTAGATGTTTTAGAACTGGAAGGAAAAAGGAATTCCCTACCTTACTTACTTTGGGTTTTTTTCCTTTCTTTTCAGCCCCTGACCTTTCTGAGCCTAGGAAATGCCTATCTTGCTTTGAAGAACATCAGTGGGGCGATTCAGGCCTTTCGGCAGGCTCTGAATGTGACGACCAGGTGCCTGGAGTGTGAGGGCAGCCTGAAACTGGTCCGCTGCATGCAGTTTTACCCGTTTCTGTATGCCACCCCCTCATCCGCGTGCAGTGGTAAGCAGCTGCCAAGCACTGGCCGGGAGGCGAGCTGAGGCCAGCTGGCCTGCCTGCCAGCCTTGCTGGGATGGACAGGCCGGGGGGTTTTCTCCTGAGAGTTCCCTGCTCTTCATGATGACCATAATTAGGACAATTATGGAAAGTTTGCAACTTAGAGTTTCTCACCATGCAGCAAAACTAGAGGGTGAGGCTTCAGCCCAGGTCTTCCACCTGGAATGGCGAAGTGCTTAGCAAACCCTAAAACCTGCCCTTTAAAGGATGAGGCCAAGAGCTGCCATTTCATCTTTTCAAGTCCTAAATTGTGAGGAGAGAGTGTTTCCTCAGTCCAATAACCGGAGGTGTGTGTATAAGGACAGGGAGAAAGCCCAGTATGCCTTAGACAGCCGAACTTGAACTCATGCCTATAAAGAGGAGAGCTCTAGTGCAAACTCATTCATCAGAGTCTCTTTTATGCTTACACACTGAGAAGGAATCATTTCTTGCTTTAATCTTCATTCTGTAAAAATCATGGTTGAGGGGACCCTTTTAAGAACATCAGGCAGCCAGTTTCCTTGTGCACTTGAAGTGGGCTCAGATTCGTGAGCACAGAGCTATTTGTGGTCAACTTTAGAGACAGATGTATGATCCTACAATGATGGATTTACCACTACTTTTTTCTTGTTTAGATCCACTAGCCCAGTTGGTCTTTGTTTATTTTTGAGGCCTTTCAGTTTAAATTTTGAAAATGTATGTGAGTATCTGAGTGCAAAAGAAATAGACAGCTGGTGAAGAGGCTTGGTTAGAAGCCAAACCAAATGTCATATTAGTGACTAAGAACTTTTTGTAATTGCTTGGATGCATGGAAGGTGGTGGTAAACTGGCAGCATGAAGAATCCCTGCTATGGAAAGCAGTCCTCGAATTGTAGAACTGGAAGCCATCTTAAATAGCATCCTGGCCAGCTCTCGTTTGACGTATAAGGAGACTGAGTCTCAGAAAAGTTAAGTGATTTGCCCATGGTCTCACCCTAAATCAGTGGCAAAATCAGAAGTAGAACCCAAATCTTCTGACTTCCGTTCACATGCTTTTCTACTCTACAGTACTCCTCAGGTTGTTTATAGACTGCAGTCCAATAGTACAGCCAGTTCTCGCTTAACGTTAAGCGGACCTTTCCACAGACCTCTCCCTCCTCTCTTGGGGCTCCATGTGACCCTGGTATGGAGGATCCGGCATGGAGAGTGACTGGCTGCTGCTACAGCAGGAGCCAGAGCCTGAGCCAGAGCCAGAGGGACCTGCGTGGAGTCAAATCTGCATGATTCAGATGTGTGTTAAGCGAGAACTGTCTGTATTTGAGTTTTAAAATATTACTGTATCTTTGAGCATCCAAAGAAAGCAAAAGACTCAGGAATTGAAAGGTGCCAAAATGTGGGATATTTTAGGATCCTAAAAGATACAACCTGGGCTTTTTAAATTTCTCATGCCTAAGAAGAGCCTTGTGGACAGTCATTCACTGTCTCCCACTGAGCTGCTCATGGAGCGACCCTTCCTTTCTGTACAAGCTGGCAGCTTGTTTTCTCTTGGCGGCGTCACTCTGTGATTGGAAAGAAGGGCCCACCACGGGTGCATCCAGTGACTCCTCTTTCTAAAAGCCATCTTCCTTTAGAAGAGATTGGAATGCTTTTGCCTTAGTATTTCAGTTGTTTGAAATTTTATCTTAATAGCTCTCATCTCCTATGTCAAGAAAAGAAATGCTTTGGTCTTGTACTTTTCCCTGAAGGACATTGTGAAGTCTCTACTTGCCTAGTACAAGAAACATTGCATAGGAAATGATTGCAACTCAGGTCTATATTCAGTCCCCAAGCCCACGACGCCAGCATTAAGTTGGAGCAGTCATGGTAGTAAGCAGTAGTGTGACGAGAGGAGAAGACTTTCCAAAAACCACATCCCTTTCCAAATGATGCTTCTTTTACATTTTGGCAATAAATCCCTTGATGAGGATGGTAGTTTCTTAGCCCTTTTATGGAATGCATTGGTGAATTTTGTGTGAATTTTGAAGCCAGGCTTTTATTGAGCTCATCAAAGAGAAGTCTCAGTATTGGCAGACCTAAAATCTTGGGGTGATCATGATGATAATCCCAGATGTTCATTTAGCTCTTTACAGTTTTCCCAAGACTCACAGATGTTATGCTGTAAATCTATCTTTGCAGCAGCCCTAGGACATAGGGCAAGGAGGAGCATCCCTCTTTCACATTTAAAGAAACTGAGGCCCAGAAAATTTAAGGGTCACAACATTGGTCAGTGGCAGAGCTGAGGCTAGAACACAGGTCTTGGGCATCCTGTTTCACTGTACCCTTTGGAAAGCTGCCAGACTCTGCCACTACCAGCATTTTAGGGCCCTCTACCCTAGCCTTCTCGAGGGTTGGAAATGACTGTCATTGTTGACAGGAAACATGATTTTGGTCTGTGATTTTTTCCTTGACTGAATGTTTGCCCTTTCTCAATCACTCCACTGACCTTGCTCTTTGAACAGGCAAAAAAGCGAAATAGCCTTAAAGACGCCAGGTTCTTATAGTTGACATGAATGAATTCCAGTTCTTTCTGTACCTGGTCCTCTCAGTTCTTTGTGTCTGCCCCCTTAGAGGCTGAGCCATACTAAGTGATGTAGAAAAACCTCACTAACAAGTTAGATTCAGGAAAGGAGCATTTCAGCGCTGTCATTTAATGCTGACAATCAGACGTTTCTATTTGTCTTCTGGCTACCTATTTGAGCTGTTTTCTTTTTCTTGGGGGTTGTTTTTTGGCTTAATTGGAAGATTTAGTAACTTGCTATGGCCTCAGGGTTAGCAAGAGGTAGGTCAGGTCCTGCTTCTGACACATCCTCCCTGTGGGACCCTGAATCTCAGGGCCCAGGCAGCCCTCTTAAGACTCTACAGTTGCACAACAGACCCCAGTCTGAATCAGTCAAGCTGACACACATTTATTAAGCACCTACTGGGGGCCAGGCACTGTGTTCAGCACTAGGAAAAAGGGAGTTGCTTTACAACTGGTTCCCTACATCATTGAAATTCCAGATCCAAACCAACACACATACGCACGCACATAACTTCTTGGCTCTGATCATCATTAGAGGAGAGTTGGAAAAAAACTTCACAGAGTCCACAGCTACACCTTCACCATAGAAAAGCAGAAGTTTTTTTCTACTAAGTATATGTATATATACTGGGTCTAAGATTATTTTTATGTTACATGCAGTCAAATTAGCATTTTAAGACCCAAAAAATAAAGTAAATTTGGAAACTCATTTTTGAATTGTTTTTCTGACCACTTATTAGTTTTGAATGATCACTGTTAGTCTTCCAAACTATTGTCTTAAATATTTATAATAACCCACATATACTTATTGGAGCTCTTCTTTTTTTTTTTTCTTTTTTAGTTTTTAGGCAGTTGGGGTTAAGTGACTTGCCCAGGGTCACACAGCTAGTAGTAAGTAGCAAGTGTTTGGTCTGAGGCTGGATTTGAACTCAGGTCCTCCTGACTTCAGGGCCAGTGCTCTATCCACTGCGCCATCTAGCTGCCCCTGGAGCTCTTTTTAAAACAAATAAATATCATATACCATCTGAGAGAGTGTAAGTTTAGCATTTTGATGGAGAGGCAGTAGAAAATGAAATATTTGTGTATTTTATTGATTTCATACATCAATTATTTTTACAGATTTTACCAGTATACAGGGAAATGGATATTGGACTGTCTGTACAGTTAGTCTCCATAAATAGCTTTTGCAAGTAATTCATTCAGCGTGCAAATAAATTACCTCAAAATGTCATGAAAGAAATAGCAGTGATTCATATTACTTACATAAATCTGCCCAAATCAATGCAAAATTATTTTCTTTTATGATTTTTCCAGACTTTTGTTCCTGAAACTATTTTACAGGTTCAGCATTTTTGGAGAATAGTGCCGTTGTCCGGCTCCATTGTGTGTTTACACTGTACAGTCCAATTATGTTTGTTTTCATCTTTTGCTCAGCCTTAATCAGAGACCAGATAAATCTCTCTTGTGTAGATAGTTTTTATAACCGGATCACTGATTTAAATTCAAGGATCCTAGAAAGAATAATGTGAAAGAGCCATTTTGGATTGTTTTGTTTTGGCAACAGTGAGGAATTGTTGCCTTTGTCTTTGATAAGCATTTCAGTTTGGTGATTGGGAAAGGCATGTTGGTTGTGTCCATTTGATGAAGTCTTTCTGTTGCAATTTCATCAAACGTGTATGTGGAAACAAGCTGGTCACATTCACAAACTTAGACCAGAAAATCTCAATGGAATGTGGTACTTTTTTTTGTCTCCCAAATTAGGTAATACATAGGATGTGTAAACCCTTAAAACAAATGAACAAAAATATTAGCACATGTCCTACTTATTGACCCCCTCCTTTTTTTTTTTTTTTAAATAATGAAGTAAGCTATCTACTCTTTTAAAAGCTTCATTTCAGGGCACAAGATGTCTTACTCTAAAATTCTGGGAGGTAGGGAAGATAGACAACTTGTTACCCAAAAAATCAAGGGAAAAAACTAGTAACCTACTATTCTAATGATCTAGAATTGACAATTTAAGAACCATGTAAGCATGAAAATTTCACTGTACCATAAGGCTCTGCTAATTGGGTAGAGCCCTGGGAGGGCTCACCAGGCTGGAAGTATTAAGCAAGGGTCTATGATTAGTCTAGCTTTCTCTCCTACAAGGACCAGCCTAGCCAAGTCTGGAGGCTCATCACTAGGAGTGTGACCACCAGGTGATAAATGTTTTGGTCACAGCAACTCATGAAGACCATCTAAGGAGTAGAGGGATTGCCATCTGCATCAGTGAAGGGCCTTACCCACACTGGTGAAATAGTGGGTACTTGGAGGGTTAGAAGTAAGTATGAGGATTGAGATTCAGCAAGGATTGAACTAAGGGTCTGGACGGAGATCTAGAGGTGACAAAAGCAGTCACACGCAAGTCAGTAATAATATCGATATAGATATGGTACATTATCCAACATTATTTGACATTTTCATTAGATCCTTCAGCTTGACTTAACCATGGCAAAAGCTATCTGTGGCGTTCCATGGTATTCCATCATGTTTGTAGCATTTGCATGTCATTGCTTCATTTTCCAAGTACTTTACAATTTCTGTTACATTACAAAATGCAGAATTTGTTTAAAGGAGTTCTATTATAATTTCTATTACGTTACAAAATGCAGGACATGTTTAAAGGAGTTCTGTTACAATTTTTGTTACATTAGAAAATGCCCGACATGTTTAAAAGAGTTCTATAACTAGGTGTTGTTTAAAAGAGTCGTCCTATAGTTCTGCCACAACAATAATCACACAACACAGTCATTCAGTTGAGTGTTTTATGTTTCAGTTTTGAAAAATGTAACTTTTGATTTAACTTTTGGGAAGTTTACTAATGTTGGTCAATCTGGGCAACCCTGGAAGGCTTTCCAGCCCCTAATTCCTACTTCTCCATAGAGCATTAGCAACGAAAGGGACCTAAACTTCTCTTCTTGAGTTAAGCAAACCTGTCTTGCCTGTGGTTCAAAGGCCATACTCATTTCTCCTTTTAAGTTGCCAGAGTTTTATGAAGTGGCATGTTTTGATAAGCACTTACACAACAAGCAGATATGCCTTGTGTGTATTCTCCACCTCCCCCTTCTCATCTTTTGACCTTACCTGTGTCAGTGAATTTGTGCTGGCATTAGGGAAGGGTTTGCCTCTCAATCCACAGGTTTGCCACACAGAAGCCTAGCGTTAGACATTGCAGCTCCAGAGGGCCAGGCTTCTCGCCCACTGAGCCACATGGCCCTTTGTTTCTCGTGGGCCAGAGCCGTTCTCTGTGGATAAATGTACTTTGTTCTCAGCTGACCTACTCTAGAGCTTACAGTGCTGGGATATGGAATGTTCTGATGCCACTACACAGTGTGTGGGTTTCGGTCTAATGTATCCATCTGAACTTTCATTGCTGAATTGTACAAGTATGTTCTAGTCATGTGCATGTGCTTTTTTCCAATCTAGTGTGCAGGTGATTTGTTTACCCTGTCTGCATTTCATCAAAATGTATTCTCATAGTGCAGTGTTTCCATATTCAAATTTATTGTTTACATAAATCTTTTCTCTTTCTATGACTTGTTTCATTGCCTTCTGTCCTATTATTTTAGTCTGTGTGCTCTTCGCCCTTGTTTCTGTATCTCCAAAAACGCTTGCAGCTTAAAGCATTTGTGCAAATGATCCAAATTTTGGGGAAGAAAAAAAAAAAAAAAATTTCCTGGCTTCTAGTGCCCCCTTGTGGACTGCCTAACACACACTACCTACAATCAAAGGTTTTTGTTTGCCAGATTCTTCATAATAAAGGTAGACATTTGCCTTAAAAAAAAAATAAATCCTAGTGCTTCCTTTAAAAATGATTTCATGACTGTTAGCATACCATGAGCATGCCCACCTCCCTTTGCTGCTAGCTCCAGGGGTTTGGTGCGTTGGGTTTCTGTCACAGTGCCCCCAAACTCCTGCACCAAACCGGAGGGGGTCTGCAGGCGGAGGCCTATATAATGTTGCTCCAACCAATATCACTTCACAAGAAAGTCGCCAGAGCATTTCATCCGTGCACTAGAACGAGACGACACAGTGAAAGTCCTTTAGCCAATCACTGAAACACAGCTCAGGCAGTCTAATTATGGACCAAACACCTTGAATGTGGTTGTACCCGATGCCTGCCATAGCCTGGATTTCTGTGGAAGCTTTTTGGGCCCAAGAGCTCAAAGTGCTTTCTCAGTTGTTTCTTTCACAAACATCTCATATCAAGTAGAGCAGAGTGAGAGAAAACCCCATTTTGTAGGTGAAGAAACTGAGATCGGGGCGGGGGGGGGGGCAGCGTCATTTAGGTAGAGTCACACAAGCCAGTGTGGAGCTCTCATTAGATTATGTTAGGAATTCCTCTTCTAACTTAGACAAGGTACTTCTAAATCATTGTCATAAAAATGTCATGAAGCAACACTCAGAGGGTCCTCATCCTCATTGTGAAGATGTGGCAAGAGGAGAGAAACATTTGTTTAACGTAGGTCTTCCCTGAGTGCATTCCATGTGATGGGGCTGTGTGAAACTGCAGGGTTCACAGGTCAGGAGGACAGGTGGAAGGTACCTCTGTGGCCATGTAGTGCACATGCAGACATTGAAGTGATTGAAGGGGCCCCATCAATAGCATCGTTTAAGAAACTCAATCCCCAAAATTTGGAATGTAACCTCGACCACCTCCAAGCTTTTCTTCACACCACTGGGCTTTGTGCTGAGGACCTAGCAGTTGCCTTGTGATGTCTTGGCTTAATATTAGGTCTACCTCCTGGGCTGTCCTATCTTTTAGCTTCTTAGGAACAAAATATTAACTCAGCCACCTCTGGTTTTCAGAAGAAGTGAACAGTTCCTGCAGACACGTTTCTTTTCTTCTCAGTGACTCTCCTTTTTCTCCTCTTGGAAGACATCGCCACTCTAAAGGGGCAGCGTGGAGTTATGTATAGAAAGCGCTAGAATGGGATGGTGAAGACCCCAGTTCTGGTCCCACTTCCACCCCATTGACTGGGTGACTGGATGAGGCTTGTACTGATCTAGTACCACAGGCAGATCTTAAGACCTCCAGTTACAGAGCAGGTAACACCCAGCTGTGCGGACAGAGGGCGTTTTCTCCCTGGGAGTCCCTACACCAGAGGAATCACATCCACTCGTGTCATCGTCCCCCCCGTCACCTCCCTCCCCCCCCAAAAAAGATACTGAACTCACACCAATGCTGTTTTGCATTTCAGAAGCTGGCTTCAAGCCTGCCTCTTCCTTTAGAGCAAGTTTACTTTTCCATAAGGTTATTTAACAGAGATCTTTTATTTTAAGAAACTGATTTTGTTGCACCTGTTTAAGATTTTAAAAATCCATCCAGAGATATCAGAACTTTTACATAATTGCTAAGGAGAGACATAGAGAGAGGATGGACTTGTGGGTTCCTTGGGATAAGGAACTTCCAGACAAGGAAAATCCCTCTACAAATGCAAGTTGATACCTTCTCTGCAGCTTATGGTCCAGAGCAGTGCTGTCAAATTCAAATCAAAATGGGGGGGAGGGGGAGAGCGCAGGTAGGTGGTATAGTGGATAAAGCACCTGCAGTGGAGTCAAGAAGACCTGAGTTCAAATCCAGCCTCAGACACTTGAGACTTACCAGCTGTGTGACCCTGAGCAAGTCATTTAACCTGGATTGCCTCACCAAAAAAAAAAAAAAAAAAAACCACCCAAATCAAAATGGGGGCCACTTAACTATACTTAAGGATCCCTGTAGACCACATATTGACTTAGAAAATCACAAATTTGTGTGTTTCTTTTCTTTTCTCTCTTTTTTAAACTAATGCATCAGCACATTAAAGTCAGGGACTACATTTTCATCTGGTTCAGGCCAAGCTTGGGCATGCTGTGGGCCGCTTGTAGCCCAGAGCATTGTGAGGTTAAACAGCTTGCCTGAGGTCACACGGCCAGTATGTGTCAGAAGTGAGAGCTGAATGCAGGCCTTCCTGGTTCCATGGCAGCTGTCTTGCCTTTAGATCACATTGCTCTGTTAAGTGCCATCTTTAAGGAAAGCTAAATTTAGATGTACAGGTTGTCCAGTGGAATAACCTCTCAAGTCCATTGAGGATCACAGCCACAACCTCTGCACCACCTGTCCTCACGAGAGTCTTCACCGTGACTTGGCAACCTATTCTATGGTTTAAACACATTTCTCAGTAAGTCAGTCCTGTTGTAGAAATAACTGCAATATCTTTCAAAAGTTCAGTTTTCCAAAAATGTTGCCGCTTTTAATTCATTCATATCTCATCTTAAATTAACCCCAATAGTTCCAGGGTTAAAAGACAAAAGTAGAATCCTTTATGAAGGATTATGTGTAAGTACTTCCTTTCTCTAATGAAAAGTATCCTTCATTTCATCATCTGCTCCTTGCCACCCTCCTAAAGCTTTACAAGGGAAAAAGAAGACTCATCTCTTATTTCAGGTTTCCAGCAGCAAAAGAACCTTGTGTGTTGTTTGGATGTGGGGTCGTGCTTCTGGCTGCATCGTGCGGCACCCCTCAGTCCTTAGCTGCCTTTTGCAGTTCAGAGCAAACCAATCCACACTTCTGGAAAAACACCTTCAGTCCAATGACCCAAGCCCAGTGTCGTCTCACCTTTGACTGTGTGTTCATCATTAGAATTTCTGACATCCTTGTATCTCAAGCAGACAAGGTTTTTCTAGAATTTTCTAGGCTAGCATCAATAGTGGACTGTATTTTATTACAAAGCCCCCAACTTCTCTAGAATGAATCCTTAACAGCAGAGGCCTTGGTAGTGTTTTAATAATGGAAAATCCCCTTGTTAAATCTCGAAATATTTAAAGTGCGCTGTTGGCAGCACACCAGAGCGCCTCGCCTGCTTTCACACCCTGGGCTTATCATCACACTTATTTTCTGCAGGGATTCCCTGGCTGGGCTCCTGGAGTGGTTAATCCTAATTCTGCCTACTTGTCACTCTACCCCCACAAAATTCAAAATTGCAAGACGATGTCCTTCCTCAGTCTCCGTTGCAAAAAACTTAGCACATCTTTTTTGTAGACTTTCATAAAACAAGAGTCTATACTGATGATTAAGAGAAATAGCGAGGGTCCAATAGTGGTACAGGGAGAGCCTTCACTGCTGACCTTTGGACCCTTTCTTGCTTGTCAGCATGTGTTTGTGGTACAAGAATGAGAAATTCAGAGGGCAACTGCGTTCCAGCCCCACCTGGTTGACTGCATTGCTCTCACTTCCTTTGTGGACTTGGGCAGGTCATCAGACCTCTCTGGGCCTTACTGTCTTCATTTATAATGGAGATCTGACCAGGTGATCTGCAATGGAAAAGCACCCTGATTCTGGCTTCAGATTCCAGCTATGCTCCTTACCTCTGTGACCTTGGGCAAGTTGCTCAGCAGAGGTTAAGGTACCTCAGTTTTCTCTTCTCTAAAATGAAAGGTTAGAGTAGTTGGCCTCCAGCTCTTAAGCCTTTGATCCTATGGTCCTGAGCTAATTCCTGCTCTGAATCCTCAAGCTGACCTCTTTCCGTGGAGTGATACAGTTCCATAGAGCGCTCTTAAATTCAGCAGTCATTCCATCCTCTCACTGTCTAATACTCAGTACACTATATACTGTTTCTTCATATGCCTATTAACGATGATCCTTCAGCTAAGTATTGCCTTTTATTTTCACCTAAGACTGCCTGCTGTTAAGCAAAATTATGGGTTTTGCAAAAAATGATTATTGCTTAGCCTTCTTGGGAAATACCAATTTGAAACTAACGTTTTGAAAAGAAACTAAGGATTCAGGTAGATATTATTTCTTATTGTTGGTTAGAGCTGACAGGTAGTGATAAACAAGGTCAGTAAAAGTATCAACCGTGACATCATAGACACAGTTTCCTTACTCATAACTTTTAATCCTAAAGCAAAGTCAGGCCTATGTTTAATGTTTCATTAGAATTGGCAGTAATCTCTGAAACTGCTTGAATATTTTTTAATACAATGCTGATTTTTTAAGAACTCTACCTGCCTTTAGGAATAGACCTCCCAATTCTTAAAGTAAAATTCACATGCCATCTTTCTGTTACTGTATGATCCAAGTTACTTTGATTCAGTAGTTTCAACAAGTATCAACCTCACTTTGCTGCCTTATAGCAAGCAAGCCCCGTTAATGGACCGTGTTAATGCAAATAGGGCCCAAAGGATCACAAGAGCATAGATGGAGAGCTGGAAGCGACCTTAGAAGCCTCACATTACAGATAAGGAAACTGAGACTGAGAACAGCGAAGTGACTTGCCCAGTATCACATCGGTATCTGAAGTGCAATTTAAATTCAGATCTTTCTGACTCCAGTCCCAAGGAAGTCTTTTAAACCAGAATCACCCATCAGAAGGATTTTGCAGATCCGCCAGAAATGAAGGACGTAAGCAGCAACGTTTAACCTAAACTGTAACTTGGTTCTCTTTAATGTGGACCTGTTCACCTGGCTCACATTGGTCTTGCTTTGTAGTCAGTACTCCAGGGGGAACTGAGATCAACAGCTCATCCATCAAAGACAGAAAAAGAACCTTGAAACTTGAGGTTAGTATCAGGTGACTCTGAAGGGGTTCTCCTCCTCAGCAAGGATGACACAGCCCTCCAGCCTGTCACCCGTTATAAACAGCCAACCCTCACCTGGAAGATAAGGAATTAGGAAGGTACGGTCATTTCAAGGTATCTTTACTTCTTCATTTGCCCAGCCATAATTTGGGGGAAGTTCCTAATGCACGGACACATATTCTGCAAAGGAAACCCAAGTTATCTTCAAGGCCTTCATTGAAATTCAGGCCACAGGACTGCTTACCCTCCCACTCTATATGTAGCACCAGGGCATCCAGTGAAAGGCATCTCCAGTCGCATTTTAGAGTCTTCTATCTGCTGACAGGGCTGGAGAGTTAAATTTAGACATCTTTCTCTGTGTTTTTGGGCCCCATTCCCAGACAGCACCAGGCACTCACCATGGTTTCTATATCCATATCATAAAGGACAAACTGTCATTGTAGCTACTGATGAGAGAAGAGGGGAGGGGGAAGGAGGGCTAAAAGTGATGTTTATTATTGCTAGACCCCCTTTAGGTATTGCAGCAGATATTTTTGACCCCTGAAGGGATACCTCATCCTCAAGGTAGGAGCACAGGTGGAGGGATGGTATATATTATATCCATCTTCTATTGTTTTCAGGCAAGAAAAACATAGTAAAGGTATAGCACTTTTCTTTAATCTTCAATTTCTCATTGGTCATTCCATAAGAACAGTATTGCTTGTGGGGGGAGGGGGTAGCCTTACTTTTATGTAAGATCAGGACATGCATTTATTAAGGAGCTGTCATGACCTAGGCACTGTACTGGGATGCTGTGAATACAAAGACAAAAATGCCCACAAGGACCTTACATTCTACTGATGTCCACGGGTGATACAGCATGTCCACAGAAAAGGAAACATAAAATGTAGGGAAATTTGCATAAATTAATTTCCTGGGAGAAAGGGAAGGGGTACTAGCAATTGGGGAGATCGGGATAAACTTCATGTAATCAGTCAGCACTTATTAAGCATCTACTATGTGCTAAGTACTGGGAATACAAAAATTTTCAGAAGTCCCTACTCTCGCAGAGCTTACATTCATTTCAAGATAGAATGTGTACATGCTGGTGTGCACACACACAGAGACAGCCAATAACTACAAGGCAGTGAGGGGCCAGGGACGCACTATCGCCTGAAGGATTCAGGAAAAGTTTCCTGTAGGAAGTGATGCTGGAGCTAAGTTTTGAAGAACACTAGGGGTTCTGTGAAGGGGAGGATGCATTGCAGGTTTGTACAGAGATGGAGTGTTGCCTAAAGGGAACAAGAAGTTGGACTTGGTATCTCTTACAGGTTTCATAGACATTCTTCCAGATGAGGAAAAAAGCATTTTTAGTGGGATGGCACAGTGCTTTTAGGACCTTAAAATTTTACCTTTATCCTATACAAGTAGAAATGTTTGGGATTTTTTAATTAATTTTTTTATACAAAAAAGCAACTGTGTACCTTGAGAACCCAGTTGAAATGAATGTTTTTTAATAAGTTCATCAAAACACTAGCCTTGAAATCCATTCGATAAATGCATAGCATCAATTCATCCATATTTATTTCCATGACTTAATGTACCAGCAGCAATTGACCCTAATTGAAAGAAAGGTATTCATCCAAAAATTCTGTCCAGCTGGCTTAATGACATTTGGAAAAACACTATGTGTGTTGTAGGTACGTATGTACACTTTGCCGAGGGTTTCCCCATTGTTCATAGTTGCTACCGTAATTTTCTTTCATATCCTGCTTTTATCTTTGAATCAAAAAAATTCAGCCTAATTCCTTTCTCTAGCCTCTTGTGCCAGTTCATTTGTGCTGATGGCACTGCAGGAAAAACTTACTCAAGACCCCTTTCAAAGGGGCTACAAATACGTTAACTCCAGACAGTCTTTGTCTCATCTTCTCATTAAGTGACTTTAGAACCAATCCTGAATTTTGCCATCCAAATTGTCCCTTTAATGGTTTTCTTCAAAGCTGCTTAAATTTCATTAACTGCCAGCCCCTGCTTATCTGGCACCAGCAGGTCACGAAAAGCCAGTCACGAACATGAAAAAATAATGAGCCAATCACATTTAAGGAAAGAGAGCCCTAGAGGAGGGCATCAGATCAGGCAGCCAGTGCTGAGCAAACCCTTCCAATTCCTGCTGCTGTTGCAGCACTGAAACCCTATCTCTGCCAAGAGCCAAGGAAAGAGAGTGTATTGGGAATACAGGGATTGACCAGTTCTCTTTTACCCGTTCTCTCTTCTGTCTAAAAACCACAAGTAGTGAGAAATGGAGTGTGTGTGATGTTGAAGAACATAGGAGCATGTCTAAAGATGGCAGCTGAGCCACATGCTTCCAGGGAACTCTTAGTGAAGCCCAATCTTGGTGACTTCAAGAAAGTCAGGAGAGGAAATACATAACTAGGTTGATAGACAACACATACTGTGGCATACTTTTTGCCTGTTAAAGAACCTCGCAGATTTCATTCTTAATAGATGTGATCAAAGTGGTTGTCTTAGCTCCATACCCTTAAAACACTTTTTTAATTGGAGAAAAGGAGTTTGCATTGATCCAGTCACCTATTTTCTAAAAGATCCTTTATTAAAAGGACATTAGTGATGGAGCCATGGGATTTTAAGTGCTATAAACTGCCCATTCCTGCAAGCAGAAAAGACTTTAGGGAGGCACTTGTTTTGTCTATTCACTATGAAAATGAACCAAGCTTTAACTCCTGTGAAGCATCTCTAAATTTGAACTCAGTTAAGACATTCTTGCATCCTCATTTGGAAAAGCTGTCCATAGGAGCTTATTGGAATTCACTTTACATACCCAGGGTGATGGGCCAAATTTATCCAGGCCTGATTATCCTTGCCAAAATATTTCTATCACCAGCCTAGCCGGGTCAGAGAGCTAAAGACCCCCCCATTCCCCAGATACTTCCACAAGTCCCCTTCTGATGCCTTATTGTAAGGTGAAGGTGACTGGCTTTTCAGAGATTATGCTAATGCAGTCTAAGCTCCAGTAGGCCCAAAACTACAGTACTGCAAAGGCTTTGACATGGTCCCAGCATCAGCCTACCAAATTGTGGAGAAAGGCTTCTGGCTTTCTAACATTTGACTGGACATTAGATGAAGGATTCTTTAGTAATGGTAACTCATGAAACAAGGGAAAAAAAACAAAAAGACCCTTAGTTCAATATAGTGCTCTCTTGTCCGCAGTGATGGTGACAGAGTGATGGGAAAGGGGACTGAGGCTGCCAACAGTTTTTAGACCATCTATAAACATTAATTTCGTTCTTGGAGCTTGAAACGTGAGATCCTTGCCAAACACAATTTTTAAGCCATCTATAAACATTAATTTGATTCTTGGGGCTCTAAATATGAGCTTTATCAAGTGATCCATAAATTCACATACTACACGTACCCTTATAGACTTGAGGTAGACTTCAGGCATGCTTACAGATGGACACTTATTATCTCTGCCCATTACAAAGTCAAGGGAAAACGTACAGCCAACCACTGGTGGGTTATATTGAAATCATACTGGTGAGAGTACTACATAGTATAGTACCCACATGTAACTTAGTCATCCCTGAGTGCTCTGGGTTTTATCCCAAAGCACCCTTTCTTCTGTCACTTTTCTGTTCTCATGCTAACCCCAGTAAGGGTATGAGTGGAGAATGTGGTGTAGTAGGAAGAAGAGTAAATATGGGATTGCAGGAACCATAGACTTAGAAATACAAGGAGCCTGAAAAGCCAACCAGTCTCCTTTTTTTACAGATGAGGAAACTGAGGCCCAGAGCTATCAAATGTCATAATCAGACCAAACAATATTCAGGTAGCATGCCAGGTACTTGGAGAACTTGCTTAGTTAAACTCTACTACAATGGGAAACATTTATCATTTGCAAAACAGGAAGGAAAAAAAAAACTTACGGTTATTAGTACTTGTCAGTGTTAGATACCCACCCCCACTCCAACCTGCATAGTCCAGTGCAGAAAAGTATAGGGTAGAGAGAACAAGGACACTTGCTATATTTAGGTTAAGTTATGCTGCTTAACACTGACTTTTCCGAGATCAGAAAGAATTAATTGGTAATGGTACTATTCAAACCCAGACCCTTTGACCCCACATCATCCATTATTCCTGGGTTCAAATCCTACGTTTAACATTTATTGTCTTTGTAGCTTTGGACAAGTCATTTTACCTCTTGGGGTTTCATCTATACCATGAAGAGTTTGGATTTGGTCAGAGGTTCTTGACCTTTTGTGTGTATTTTGGCCTAGTAAAGCCTATGAACTCTTCTCAGAAAAATTTTACATGCATAGAATTAACAATTCAAAGGAAACTATGATGAAATGCAATCATCAAAAAAAAAGTTTTTTTTAAATAAGTTTACAGATTCAAGATTAAAAACCCCTGGACTAAGGCGTCTCCCAAGTCCCTTATAGTTCTGTGATCCTAAAGAAAGGAAAGACAGAATCCCCTTGTGTTTAAATGTGTGTAGAATTCAGTTTGAGGGTAGCAGCTACACTCCTCCTCTCAACCCCCACTACAGCATTAGTCTCAGAGATTTTCTTGGCAGAC
Organism: Vombatus ursinus; assembly: GCF_900497805.2. Taxonomy (NCBI): domain Eukaryota; kingdom Metazoa; phylum Chordata; class Mammalia; order Diprotodontia; family Vombatidae; genus Vombatus; species Vombatus ursinus. The sequence continues at coordinate 4,978,653 of NW_020954600.1, read as the reverse complement.
TTTTGCATCCTTTTGCCTGCATAGTTCTCAGTGATTCTGATGAGCATTCCAAACCATTGCCCTTCTCCCTTGACCATACCACAGAAAACCGACCTTGGTGGGTAAAGACAGCAGTACCATTTGCTGAAGTTCTTGTCCTGGGTGAGCTGTCCTAGGTGCTGAAGTCAGCCTGATTTCAGAAATCTCTACAGCTATCTGCAAATAGCAAGTTGTTTCCTTTATTTTTCCAGCACATATTGTTCCCGTAGAGAAAAGAAGACCTTTAAAAGTCTCAGCTTCTGTTTGACTTTTAAATTTGCCTATTTCATAGCCTGATCTAGCTGCAGACTCAGCAGCAGACAGCAGTTTTATTCCCATCAGCAGAGCAGTTCTTCAGCCTGCTCTCCATTAGGTTTTAACCCTACCACCTACTGAACCATCACAGCCTCTCCCAGTTGGACCTATCCAGAGCATCCTAGTTTTAGAACTGGAAGGGACTTAAGAGGCTTCTAGTCCAGGCTTCTCATGTTTCAGGTAAAAAAATCCGAGGCCCAAGGAGGTTACCTTGCCCAAGGTCATAGAAGTTACTAGCCTCCGAGCCAGAATTGAAGCCCGGGGCCTGTGACTACAGAGCCAGTTTCCATTCCTTCAGGCACTGTATGCTCTGTCCCTCTGTTTTAGTCACAGGCAGGGCAGTGGAACCGGCAAGAGGTCAGTTAAATTGCCACAGTACCTAGCTACACATCTATTTCACCTTCAGATCCATTACTGCAAAAATGGAGCAAAAGAATAGCACAGAATAATAATTATTGAACAAGCATTAAATGCCTACTAGTTTCCAGATAAATGCAATGAACATAAAGACAATGATAATTGACATTTATGTAGTGCATTGGGGTTTGCAAAGCACATGACATACATTATGTCATTTGATCCTTAAAACAATTCTGTGAGGTGAGCACAAGAGCTGTTACTCCTGTTTTACAGGTGAGAAAACTGAAGGTAATAAGCTTGCCCATGGCCAAGCAGCTAGTATGAGTCTGAGGCAGGATTCAAGCCCAGGTCTTCCTGGATTTAAGTACTGCATTCTATCTACTGTCTCTCACTGCTTTTCAGAAGGCAGTGCAACTTTGGGGGAGGGAGGGTGGATGATGGCCAGGCACAGTGGACTCTTCATATCTTGTGTGGAAAGGAAAAGAGGACTGTATATCAAGTCAGAAGGGCTGGGTTCAAGTTCTGGTCCTCCTGTTTACTATCTCTGAGCTTCAGTTTCATCATCTGTAAAATGCAAATAATGATACTTATTCTATAGGCTTCTTGGTTGTTGTGAGGGATGTGTTTCATAGGCATTACCACACCAGAGAAATGTGAGCAAAAGGATGATATTGCACAGAAGATAGAACAAGAGGCAGAAAATCCAGTGCAGGGACAGCTAGGTAGCACAGTGGATAGAGCACCGGCCCTGGATTCAGGAGGACCTGAGTTCAAATCCAGCCTCAGACACATAACACTTACTAGCAGTGTGGCCCTGGGCAAGTCACTTAACCCCATTGCCCAGGGGGAGGAAAAAAGAAAAGAAAAGAAAATCCAGTGCAGATTTTAGACCATGACAATTTAAGACTCTCTCTTAACTCATTTACACCACCGAGAGTGTGAGAGCCAAGTGCTGAATCCTGACCGTGGTCTATTTTTTCCCCAACATGATGCTTTTAAGGTCAGCCAGTACAAAACCACTACTTGAAAGCCTCCCTCAGAGGTTCTATGGCAGTGATTGTTGGACCAACACAAGACCGAGAGAAGCTTTCCTTTTCATTGAGATTGAGGACCAGTAGAGATTTCATCCAAAAGCTGGTAGTTCTGTGTGTTGTCATGTAGTAGAGAGGTAGGGTAAGCTAGTGGCTAGAGTGTAGGGCTGACAGGCTGGGAGAGCTGGGCCCAAAGCCCACCTCAGACACATATTGGCTGTGTGGTCCTGGGCAAGTAACCTAACCTCACAGCCTGTTATTGGGAAATGGGGATGGAAGGTAAAACCCAGAGCACTTACCTTTCAGGGTTTTGGTTGGGATCATATGTGTAAAGCAATTTGCAAACTTAAAAAGAAATTTTTATTGATCTCATTTTTATATCATCTTCATTTCTAAAGATATCCCTTCCCAGAGGCTTTGGCAGATTTTAAGCACTATATAAATAGCAGTTCTTATTATCGCCTGTGATCTCATTAGTGGTGTGTTCTCCAAGAATCCTCTATGTTAGGTCAGTAGTTTAACACTACAGATAAAGATACTGAGCACAGAGAGGGAGATTGGCCTACCCAAAGTCACCCAGTGAGCTGGCAGCTGATCCAGGATTGCACTTGTAGTGTGGACTGTTTAACCAGTTATAGCCTACTGGGCTCCAGTGCTACGGTAATATAGGAAGGTACTGAGCAGAGCTCGATAATGTCATGTGGCTGATCCCCGGTTAGATTTCTTTCATCCTTGGGAGCTCTGCCTCCTCACCTTCTGCAGTAGTCTCCTTTTGTAGAATTGAATTGCTCCAGAGGAAGCTTTCATGGCATTGGGTACCTGCTAACCCTGTGGGTCAGAAAAACCACACTTGCTTATCATAGGAGAAGTTCCCTGGTAGCTTTTTAATGTAAGTTCTGTAAAGAAACCTGAAACAATTGTGAGCATTGAGTGGGAGGGAGAAGAAAGGGGAGAGGGGAAAGGGAGACATATAGGGGAGGGGGGAGACAGACAGACAGAGTCTCTGTGATTTATTCTAAAATCCAGGCTGAAAAGCTTGTGGACACTGACAACTTTACTGGTAGGGTGTATGCAATGAAGCACAGCTATAAAGTTTCAGATAATAAAAACAGAGAAAGAATGTGAACATAAAGTGTTACTAGGTTACCTTCTTGTTTAGAAAAGGGATTGATTTTAGAACTGCATAATCTGAGTACAGTACAATTAAGGGGAGGTGAGAGGGAGGGGGAAATACTATAAAAAGGCACATATGACTATGTATGGAGGAAGACTATCAGTATTTTTCCCCACTGAGCTTTGTATTTAATTGAATGTACCAGAACGCCTACTCTAAGACATCTTCTCTAAGAGGTAATTGAAAGGAGGCTGTAGGACTGAACATAAGCCTCCAAAGTCAGGAATATAAGAAGCTGGCCCCTTTATAATTTTACCTTGTCAGGGGGACCACCTTTAAACTAGGTTTATAGATTTGAGCTAGAAAGGGCCTTAATTATCTTATAGTCTAACCCTGCCATTTTGCAGGTGAGACTGAGGCCCAGAGGCAAATAACTTGCCCAGAGGCTCAGAGGTAGCAAGTAACAGACCTGGGATTCATACCCAGACCTTCCCCCTATAAATCCAGAGTTCTTGGCATCTTGCCTTCAACACTATCAAACTTATCTTCAATCCCCAATTTTCATGGCAAAAGAATTTAACTCATTCTGTCTTGGGACCTTACTCTAGGATAAAATGGATGAGATGAACCATCTATAATTGCAGGAAGGATCACATTTGCCATCCAGAGTGGCAGAGATATAGTATAGACATATAATACCTCACCAGGTATTCTGTTTCTTGCCTTCAGTAAGTGAATGAATGAAAAAGCATTTAAGTACCTACTATGTGCCAGGCACAAAGACCAAAAAACAAACAAACAAACAAACAAACCAATGAGTCCTGACTCTTGAGGAGCGTATGTTCTTCTTGATGACCAGTGGATATCCCCTGCCCAGTTTGATCCTTTTGGTCATTGCCATCCTCTTTTCCTTCTCCCCAGCCCCCCAAAAAGGAATCCTGGAAAAGTCCAGGAGCAGCCAGAAAGCAAATCACAAGGCTAATTTCCAGCATAACCAACTCTCTGAAATTTCAAGTTGTTTTAGAGCAGTTTGACCCCAATTAGTGCTGGGGAAGAACACTGGATTTGGAATCAAAACTTTAGTCCTAGCTCTTAGTGCTATTACATACTGAGTGACCTCAGGCCAGTCACTTAATCTCCTTAAGGCCCATTTCATCATCTTTAAGATGAAGAGGTTGAGCTGAGTGATCTCTAAGATCCTCCTTCATAATCCCATGAACTGTTTCTCCCTACCCCCACAGAAGCATAGAGATGAACTTATTACCACCTATACACCAATAAATGCTATAGGAGACAAGAAAAAACATTTCCCTTCTTGGCACATCAGGTGACCACTATGCTGGGTTTGGGGGAGAAGAATATGTTGCTGGGTTGCCATCTGGACATGGTCCCTCTGTTGAAGAAAAAAAAAAGTATTAATCAGATGTCCCATTCAACCCACTGACCACCTCAGTGGTGCTGAGTGAGGTATAGATGGTATGGTAAAGGGGCTATTTTTTAATGGTTCTCAATTTACCAAGAAGATACAGCAAGAGGATAGATACGTGATTCATTAATCATATTAGAGAGTATCTAGTCTGGCCCCCTCCCTATAAATGAAGAAACTGAGGTCCGTGGAGGTCTAAGTGACTTGGCCAAACTAACACAGGTAGTATGTGTCAGTGTTAGGATTTAATCCCAGCTCTCCTGACACTGGAGTCAGTGATGTTTCCACTGTACCATACTAATAATTGGGTCCTCAGACATTTTTTGAAAAATTAAGGCATCTCAGTTTGAACGTGACCTTTTTAAGGCATCTCAGTTTGAACATGACCTTTTCCTAAGTAGATCAGCCCTGAAGAATTGCAAAGCACCAAGCATAATGTGCTGGAAAGAACATAGGACTTGGAATTGAAAGTCTCCAAAGACCTGAACCTGAATCCTGACTCTGGCACTTAAGAGCTGGATAACCATGGACCACGTCACATTCACTCTGTGGCTTTTGATGTTTGCCTCTCCAAAATGGGTAAATGGGACTAGATGGTCACCTTCCAACTCCAGTATTCTGTGATCCAACTGATGGAATCCTTTCCTCCACCAAAAAGCTTTAGAAGAAAGCCAGCCTCTTTCACAAATTTAACACACTTGCATCAGGGCTATGGGAGATATTCTTCCCCAAACCTATGCACAGACTTGTTTTGAGAGGATGACATTTCCCTAACGGTCCTACCAGCATGAACTTTTCTGAGGTTATTTTACGAACAGTGATGCACAGTAATGTGAAAAATTCCTGTTTAGCAATGAGGTTCATAGATCCAGAGCTTAAGGAAGGGTCCTCAGAGGTCCAAGCCCTTTATTTTATAGATAAGAAAACAAACCCAGGGAAGCTCTCACTTACCCAAGGTCATACATAGGAGGACTTGGAGCTCCATTCTACTGACTGAGAGCTAGTTCTCTTCACACTGAACCACACTGCCTCTTCAGCCACAGGATACGCTGTGCCTTTGAGGCAGCATGGTGATTTAAAAAAAAAAAACAAACAAACCTGGATTCAAATCCAGAGACTGGAGCTCAAGCCCCAGCTCTGCTACTTGTTAGTTGCATGACCTTGGATACATCATCTAACTTCTGGGCCTTAGTTTCCCTGTCTATAAAAAAAAATGAGAGAATTAGACTTTATAATCTTTGAGGTTGATCTTCCAGATCAACATCTGGGATCTCAAATATCATTTAACTTCCCAAAGCCTGTTTGGTGGGATGCATGATTTATGGAAGAGACACTTAGGTGATGTGCCCATGAACACACAGCAAGATAGTGGCAGAAGCAGAGTTTGAGGTACCTAATTTGGAGACAAAGACAGAAATGATGTTGCAATGTATCATCTTACTCCCAAGGAAAACTAAATTGCCAGGTAAGGTGCAAGATGCATAATCAAGCATTTCTATTTGCAGCCTGACAGCATTGGAGTATCAATTGTTTGAGTATGATTTTTCCCCCTAAGGTATTTCATTAGGACAATGTAGTTATTCCAGAAAGTCCTGGGCAGAAGGGGAGCCCAAACTGCAGATTTCCCTCACAGTTGAGCCTGCAAATGACCAGTCACCTGCCTCTGAGATGACTGGTTATCGTTCCGAGTGTCCTGGCAAGTTCTTCTCCCTTCCCTTACCTCATATCCCTATCCCTGGGGAGCTTGTCTGGTCACCCAGAGAGGCACCTTTATTCCTGACCTGAAAACAGCTGCAGCCCCCCTCAAGGCCAGAGCTGACTGGAGAGCACAAGTGCCCAGAACTTGGGTGCACTCTTCACTGCTTCATCTCTCCACCAGACAACGAAGGAGAAGGAGTAATTAAAGAATTAGGCAATTTGGCTTTCTATATTTAGCACTCTGCTTATCCAAAGCATGCCAGACCTCTTTCCCAGGCTCTATTTAGCTGTCAACGTAAGAAAGTTAATATTAACTGTTCTAATCTTAAGGGCATGTAAATTTTTCCCCCTTAAAGGTTGTTGGGTTGTTTTGGTTTTTTTTTTTTTTTTTCCATTTTAGGGCTGCCTATTTCTTGGCTCTCTACAATGATTTATTTTAAAGTTGAATTGGGTGGCCAGCCCCCTTGTCTTCTTGCCCCCCCACCCCACCCTTCACCTCCATATTCCATTCCAGCCAATTGTTCTGCCCACCTTCTGGCAGGTACAGGGAGGGCTGGGTTGGGAGGAGTGGGGGGAAGGCCGTCTCCACTGAAGGGCAGCATTCTTAGAATGCAGTGGGCCTGCATCAAAAAGCGCCTGGGTCTGATGTCAGGCAGGACAGCTAATTTTAGCTTTGGGGTCCTATGCGCATCATAGCTTATAAATTACCCATGAAGTGCTGCGCATACTGCAGCGATTTTAAAAGATGAAACCAATTAAATTTTCATGGTGAGGAGAGAAGGGGAGGGCAGAGAAGAGATGTGAAGCAAAGGCTGGTAGAGTCAAACATTAGAACCAGCAAGACTTTCACCAAGGGCTAATGCTGAAAGTTGGTGATTTGCCTCTGGTGCTGTGGCTGTTTGGTCTCGTTGTACCCATGTCAGAGTGTTAGAGTTTCATGAGAAAATTCTTAGAGCTGGAAGCCAGCTAAGACTCCCTCAGGGCACAGTGTCTTCCGTTATCATTATTCTTGTTATTCTTTTCTCTCCATTTTTAATAGCCTCATTTTATTTTCTCCTGATTAAAAGCTGTCTTCGAGGAGTATGAAATTCTTCCTGAGGAATTGGTGGGATCTTAGATTCAGGGCTGGAAGGAAGCTCAAGGCTCTTCTAGCCCACCACCACCTCTCCATTTTATGGATGAGAAACGCGCTTCCCAGAAAGGTGTTAAGTAACTTACTGAAGGTCCTGTGAAGAATTCAGTAGCAGAGCTGGGTCTGTTCACTCCTAATTCAGTTCTCCATTCAGAAATGCAAGTAATTTTTGAAATGCCTATCTGATCAGTTCCTCCTATAACTCAGTTCCACAAACATTTATCACTGTATGCATGCCAATCAGGGGTTTGTAATGGATAAGAGTTTTGGATGGGGATTAAGGAAGACCTGGGTTCACTTCCCAGCTCTGAAGCTTATTAGGCATGTGACCATGGGCAGGTCAATTCAACTCAGAACCTCAGGAATTCTCTAAGACTATGGCATAAACAAGGAGTTCCCACAACCAGGAAACCACAGGTATTCAATATATGATGTATAGACAAAGCACTGTGCTAGCTGCTGGAAATACAAAGAAATGAAACACACCCTGGCTTCAAGAACTTTACCCTCTGTTAGAGGGCTGTACATTCACACAAGATCATTTGAGGATAGTGGATGGGCTTCTTCTAGGAGATTTCACCTGAACTGAGCCATAAAGGAAGCTAGAGATTCTTAGAGGGGGAATGCATTCCCAGCATGGAGAATGGTATGTGTAAAGAGCACAGAGATGGAATGTTGAATTCAGGAAATAGGGAGCAGACTGATTGGCTAGAATATAAGAGTATATGGAGGAATGTAGTATGAAATAAATCTGGAAAGGCAAATGGGAGCCTAATCATGGAGGACTTTCAACAGCATGTGAGGAGTTTGTATAATTTTATTTCAGAGGCAACAGGGAGCCAATGCAGATTTTTGAGGAGGGAAGTAATGTGTTCAGATCTGTGTTCTAGGCATATTCATTCGTTAGCTGTGAAGAGAATGGCTGGAGAGATGAGAGACTGGAAGCAGCACACCAATGAAGAGGCTATTTCGATAGTCATGGTTAAAGATGATGAAGGCCTGAGCTAGGATGATCGTTTATGTGATTGGAAAGGAGAGGAATGCAAGTGATTTGGTGAGGTCCAGTTGACAAGACTCGACAAGAGACAAGTAATGGAACACAGAAGGGGAAGGAGGGGTCAGAACTCTGAAGTTCTGAGCATGGATGACTAGAAGAAGGGTGGCACCCTCAACAGAAGTAGGGAAGTTTGGAGAAAGGAGGGGTTTGGGGAAAGATACTGAGTCATATTTTAGATATGGTGAGCTTAGGATGATTGTTGGACACTCGAGTGGAGATGTCTGGCAAGTTGTTTGGTAATGTGAAGTTCTGGGGAAAGATATAGACTAAATATATAGATTTGGAAGACATCTTCATAGAAGGGATGATTAACCCCAAGAAGTTTATCAAGATCACCAAGTGAGCACTAGAGAAAGAAGAAAACAGGGTCCAGGGACAGCCATGAGGGGTACCACTTGCTCAGAAGAAGGAAACTGAGAAACCAAAGATGTAGCTGGAGAACCAAGAGAGATCATTGTCATGGAAACCCAAAGGTGGAGACAACAGCCAGGAGCAGGGGCTGGTTAACAATTTCAGAAGATGCATAGAGATGAGATAGAATGCCTACTGGCTCTTCTAGGCTAGACTTGAGACCTGGCCCTCCCTAGCCAGGTGTTCTAGAATAAAACCCCCAAATTCCAGGGGATATTAATCTACTCATCTTTGGATCTGCTACCCTAGAACCCAATTGTGTTTATTGGTGTATATACATACACACACACACATACACTAGCTCACTTAGCCCATAGTATCTACTGGCTGGCCCTAGACACTGGAATGTAGTTTAGCTTCATAGTCTAACCACTCAGGCTATAACTCACCCACCTCCCCCCCAAACCCACTTCCCTGGTCACCATTCTTCTGTATGTGTTATCTTTCCCTATTAGCATGTGAGCTCCTTGAGCTTACAAGGACTGTCTCTTTTTAATATTCTTTTGGTATCCCCAGTGCTTAACTCAGTGGCTGGCACATAGTGCCTTTAATAATGGAGACCTGTGATTTCATTGGTCCATGGAACTCCTATATGAAAAAGCTCCCTCCACCAATTCTGGTTGACACCTTCTGGCTACAACTTAGTCTTTGAGAGTTGCTCAGAGTGGCCGAGCCAATAGATATCAGATGTGTCTCCAAGTCCAGTTCTATCCACTAATCCACACTGCCTCTCAAGTGCTTAATAGTAGTATGAATAGTACTTCAGGGTCTATGAATTTCTTTTCTCACCACTGTCCCTATTGGCAGGTGGTACAAATATTCTTATACCTCAATTTACAGATGAGAAAACTGATGCTCAAAGGTTAAGTCAATTGCTTATGGTCACATGCTATTAAGTACTCACCCTCTCACACCAGAGACTGGGGGACATAGTGGGAGCATTTGAATGACTAGACCAGGAGAATCTGCAGAATAGATATAACCAGCAATAGGTAGCATTCCCCTGCACACATCCTTGGTCTTAAACGTATCACCTTATCTGTCAAACACACCCTGAGTGTTCCCACCATTCTGCCTGGAATTTCCTCCTTTTCACTAATCTACCTCCTCCTCCTCCTCCTTCTTCTCCTCCTCCTCCTCCTCCTCCTCCACCTTCCAAACCTAGCTTCATGTGAAACCTTCCACAGCTTAGAGTGATGTCATCAGGACATAGATTTAGAGGTAGACAGCCCTTCTAATCTCGTTTTCCTCCTCCACACTTGGTTAGTAGTTATTGGACCTATAGTTTTGTAAATTTCTGTAGCATTTGAGGTAGACTGTAACCATTAGGGAAAGGGTGGGGGAGAGGAGAAATAAGCATTTATTAAGCACCTGTTATGTGCCAAATACTGTGCTAAGCACTTTGCAAATGAGCACATATCATATATTTTATTTTTCATACAGACATGAGCCATGGGTAAACTCTAGTTGTAGAAACCCCTTCCACTGATATAAATCAACAACATTTGCAAAACTTAAATTCTTTTTTTTTTTTTTTTTTGGTTAGGCAATTGGGGTTAAGTGACTTGCCCAGGGTCACACAGCTAGCAAGTGTCAAGTATTTGGTCTGAGGCTGGATTTGAACTCAGATCCTCCTGACTTCAGGGCCAGTGTTCTATCCACTGCACCACCTAGCTGCCCCCCAAAACTTAAATTCTTAGAGGCAGTTAGTTGGTACAGTGGATAGAGCAGTAGACCTGAGGTCAAATCCACCCTCAGACACTAGCTGTATGACCCTGGACAAGTCACTTAACCTCTGCCTCAGTTTCATCATCTATAAAATAGGGATAATCATAGCACCTACCTCTCAGGATTGTTGCAAGGATTAAATGAGTCAATATTTATAAAGCACTTTGCAAACCTTAAAGCACTATATAATTGCTAGCTATTATTAGAGAGCTGCCTAGGGCACTAGGAGAGGAAATGCCTTGCCCCTGATTTCACAGCTAGTCTTTGTCAGAGGCAAGACTTAGAGCCAGGTCTTCTAGACTACACAGCCATCTCTAGCCACTATGCTATGCTGACTCTCACTTGTATGCCACCTTGTATCATTAATTCAGTCTTTCAGATTACTTTGTATTTATTTAGTACTTTCTTGTATATATGTAAGCATATGCATATTTGTCTCCATCCCATAGAATGTGAATTCCTTGAAAGCAAAAACTATTTCAATTTTGTCTTTATTAGCACAGTACCTGGTGCTAGTAGGCACTTAATAAAATGATCATTCATTTCTTACTCCTCAGCTACTATGTGCTAGGTTCAGGGATACAAAACCAAAAATGAAAAGTAGTTTTTGCCTTCAAAGAGCTTCAGTTCTACCGGGAGATACAATATCACTCAGTCCTTGACCACTCCTGACTCAGCAACCAGATTATAAAATCTTTTGAGGACCAAGATTGTCATAAAATTCTGGAACTTGTGCTTTGCACATAATAGGTGCTCAAATGTATTTTGATGGTGATGTTGACAGCAATAATGATGATGACAGTGATACCTCCTCCAGGACAGGTCTTCTTAAACTTTATTTTTCATTTGCTATCCCATCAGCACTTCTTAAACTGTGGGTC
>NW_020954600.1:4922093-4967472 GCF_900497805.2 Vombatus ursinus | reverse complement strand
CTGTGGGTCATGACCCCATTTGGGGTTTCGACCCACAGTTTAAGAAGCAGTGCTCTAGGAAAAGGCTGCCATCATTTGGGGTGTGTGTGTGTGTGTGTGTGTGTGTGTGTGTGTGTGTGTGTGTCTGTGTGTGTGTGTGTAGGCATTTACTTAGCATAGCAAGAGCTGAAAAGCAGTTTCAAAACATCACACACACCCCACATAAACCTAGTGCAAAAACCTCCCAAAAAACATGGAAATGTGTATATTATCCACCACTCATGGAAAGTGTTGGCTCCAATTTCAGGTACAACAGGAGTAAGGCAAAGGCATGAGAACATATGTCGCAATAGCAGTCCTTAGTTCCTGGTACTACATGGCCTAAAAGTCTTTTTCTCTTTTTAGTTGTGAACCAGGATACATGTAGAAATGAGATAGTAAGGGGGGAGAGGGGTTCATTAGTTAACTACATACACACACAAACACCACCAGCCTGGATCTGTAGTGACATATTAAATAATGCTGGAAAAATTAAGTGCCTGAGACTGGAGATTCAGAATTCCTGGATTCCAGGTTCGTGTTGTCAGGGATCCTCACACCAGGGAGCAAGGCACTGAAGGGTCTGTGAAAATTCTGAACCCAAAATACAAGAAAAGTAACAGAGTGTCTCTTCTTAGCTCCTCAATTTCTGCTGGAAGTTCTAACCAGGTTCACCATCGCCACTGAGAGTCAGTACTCCATTAAAAGAATTCTATGAAGCATTTTCATCAAGAAATAAACAAAAACCTGCCTTGGGGAGCCTATCTCCCTTATTCCCAGCCTGTTTCCACTGAACTTTGTCATCTGTATAACCTTGAGTCTGTTCCTGAGCTATAATAATGGGAGGAGATGAATGGGGAGCTTATCTCAATGCTGTCTTTGATGGGTCTGGTTTTATTGGATTCATCTTCCCATACCCTGCTTAGTCATCTTGTGATGTCAGTGTATGTTGCTGGGAAGACTTGACCCAAGCAGTTGACGCAAAATCCTCATCAAAGTGAATGGACTTTATACCATATTCTTTTTTTTTCTTTTTGGTGAGGCAATTTGGTGAGGTTAAGTGACTTGCCCAGGGTCACACAGATGAAATGTCTGAGGCTGGATTTGAACTCAGGTCCTCCTGACTCCAAGGCTGGAGATCTATCCACTGTGCCATCTAGCTGCCCCCCATATTCTTTTGCATCTTCAGTCGTAGCCATTGAATTAAGCTGTAGGGGGAGATCCTTCCCCAGGCTTCTTGGACAGTAACCTCTTGTTCTAACAATATTAGATTCAAATCACCTAGGTCTTGGATCTGCTACCTTTCTAAGACAGAGGGAGGCACGGTGTGATGGAAAGAGCACTAGATCTGGAGCAGAATCAGTCAGTCAATCAAGACCTCTGTCACTCAATACCTCTGTGACCATGGGCAAATCACTTCTCCTCTGGGCTTCGGTTTCATCATTTGTAAAACATGGGGACTGGATTAAATGGCATATGAGGTCCTTCTCATCTCTAAGATCATAGATCTAAAGCTACAACGCACCCCAAAGGGTATCTCATCTAACCCATACATGGGGCTCTGACTTCAGAGTCAGAAATACACATCTCCCCTGTGGAATCGACTAGGTCAACTTTAGAACCCCTTCAGACTAGGCAGAAAGATCATTCATTGAACCACACATACCCAAAGTGGCAACAAGAAGCCAATTGGTTCTTTGCCACTCTGCATCATTTTTTCTGAACCTTTTATCATATTGCTATACCAATGAATGGCTACCAGGACTAGGGCAGAACAGTGTCCATTTGGTCATCTTAAGAAATGGCCCCTAGTATTTCAAATATGACTCCTTGACATCACTACCCCAACTCTCTATGATGGGAACTAGCACTCAGCCTTAATATTTGGTTTTGGTCCCAACCCGCGACTTTTCTCAGTGCAGGGATGTCCCCATGTGGAAATGCCCTCCACTAAGGCAGATCAGCACTTCTTCTGTCACTTAGAGTCTCAGCAGTTTGTGGAAGAGAGGGAGACGTGAAACACTTGCCCAGCTTCCCTCGGCTAGTATGTGTCCAAATTTGAACCAGATCTTCCTTACCCCAAAATATATTTTTATCCATCATACCACACTTACTCTCCATCATCCTTAATAGTAAGTCAGGCAGCGTGCATTTAGCAAGGAAGTACTTAATCTGTATCATGAATGATGTCACAAAGAAGGGCATAAACAGCCCCTGTCCTCAAGAAACCTTCATTCTAACATATGGCCGGGGGTGGGGGGGAGGGGGAGGACAAATTGAGTCACAAAAAAAAAACAGCAAAGTAGGTCAATGGGAGTGTTAGGGTTATACCTAAAACACTTGCTTTTTAGGCAAAATGGTCACTGTCCAGATTATGTGACTCTGGCTATACCATGTGTATTCTTAAAAGTCCTGCTTTCTTAATAAAAGTCCACATACCTGGGTTTCTCACAGGAATATTGATTTTTAAAATATATTTTTATTTATTTCATTAAGTATTTCCCAATTACATGTAAAGCTTTTTAACATTTTTTAAAATTTGAGTTCCAAATTCTTTCCTTCCCTCCTGTCCCCCTTCCCACCCCTTCAGAAGTCAAGCAATATGATGTTGATTATACACGTGAAGTTGTTCAGCCTGTCTGCAGTACCACATCCCCAAATCTGTCATTCCATGCTTCCTGGGATTCTATTGCTTATACTTCATTCTAGGACAGAATAGTCCCTTTATCTGTCATACTCCATCATACTTTCTGTAGCTTCAGTGCTAATTTTGGAGTTTTCATCTCCAATAGAGAAAGATAAATAGCAGGGGAAAATAATTTATTAAAACCTTTCAGCTTTAAGAAAATTTGGCCTAGAATTTCACTATAAATAGGAAAAAAAAATCAGATCTGGGGGCTCAAAACTTTATGGATGAAGATTTTCCATGAATCCTTGATTTCACACAACCACCTGACAACTGTAACTGTTCAAAACAACTTTGCAGAAATTTGAGTCGTACTAAAATCTGGTCTGGATCTCCATCCACTTAACGTGTTTATGTTTGCTCATTGATGAAAGATGGGACATTGTCCTTTCTATGTTCCTGCCTCATGGTGTTTGGCAGTATTCTCTTTGGCCTGCTCCAGAGGGTCATTTCTAATGTCTGTCTCTTGTCCTCGAGGTCATTGTCATGAAAGTAACCAGGAAAGCCTCCATGGCAGAGAGAAATATTTTGACAATCCCGAGGCCCTGGGAGCTACTGAAGATGACCCATCTGGGAAAGGAAGAGAGGAGGACCCCAGGATCTCCATTGAGAATTCAGGGAGAGACTCAGATCCCCTTAGACTTCAAAGTAAGTTGAACTTCACATTTCAAACAGGGCTTGTAGGAAAAAGTCAGTTCCCAAACTCTGAGTCCTGGTTTCTCAATGGAAGTCTCTCACTTTGCAGTGTGAATCAGGAGGGGGCCACTGAAGACAAAACAGAAAACAAGCTATATATAAAAATACTATTCCTACTACTTCCAATCTTTGCTTCCCACTGTCTCTCTTGTTGGACTCTCTGTTCAGCATACATTCCTCCTAAACCAGATTTTAAAAAATCTTTTTATCATGGCTCATTGAAGATGCCTCATCTAGAGAGTGGAGTCATGAAATGAACGACTTTGACCTGAATAGACCAAGTGGTGTGGTTCCCAAACAGGCTGGGCCTCTTCCCAAGGTCCCCTACTAGGACCAGGTGTCCAGGCACATGGGATCTTTGCCATCACTTGATCAGTTGAGTTGCAACTTGAGCACTCACACTACTGTCTGTTTCCTCCTAGGTAGTGGGCCGGCAATGAGGGTAAGTTGCCATCCAGTGGATGATGGTGCCTTGTTTGCAGCCCACTGGCTTAACAGCTAGACTTTACTTTACCTATGTGTGATTAAAAGAAGCAAACAGAATAACATGCATTTCTGCCCCTTATGCTCTTGCTAGGAAAAAATAAAACTTAATAAAAGCAGCTATGCTTTAAGCGCTTAAGAATAATAAGTTAAAGATTATGAAGCAATTTCTTAAATACAAGTATCTAGGTGTCATTAGGTACTTTTCTCACTAATCTTTAATTGTTATGAATGGTAATCTAATCCTAGCTCTTACTTCCCCTCTTCACAAACACCTCCTACCCCCCCAACCCCTGTCCCTCCATCTTTCCAACTTTTATGAAGCATGTTCATGAGCTGTGGTTCTGGTGTTTGGGGGCTTAAGAGCAACTTAGCATCAAAAGCTCTTGTAGGCTTTCTGATATGATAAGCTTTAACTTCGAGCACATGAATTCCAGCTGGCTGCTTGCAGCTTCTAAGAGAACAAAAAATGCCTGTTTGTCTTTCTAAGTCACCAGTTCTTTTCTTGCTTGCTTCTTCTCTTACTTGAGGTCACATAAAAAGTTAGGTGAATTCAGCAATTCAATTCAACAAGCTTTTATTAAGCCTCCATTACGGGCCTGACATTGTGCTTGAATTGGAGACAGAGACCAAAATCAAAGCCATCTCAGCCTCAGAGAGGTTTCCATCCTTCTGCAGGGGACACAACACAGACATGGATAGGTTTGAATCCCAGCTCTGAAGCCTCTTTTTTGTTTGTTGTTCTTTCTTTTTCTTTTTTTTCCCCTGAAACCTCCTCCTATAATGATCTTGGACAAACCACTACCTTTCTGGGCTTCAGTTTCTTTCATCTCTATATTGAGGGCAGTTGGGACTCAAAGATCTCCAAGACTCCTTGTACCTCGAAATGTAAAATCCTCTGATCCTATAAACAGAAGACCAAGTAATGTCAGGGGGAGGAGGGTGGGGTGGGGAGACTTTGATCCCCAACAACCTTGGCAGTCAGGGAAGGCCTCCTGAAGAAAGCAGCTCTTGAGCTGAGTCTTGGCCGAGAGGAGAGCTAGGGGTTCTGACCGGCCAAGGTGAGAGGGGGAGCCTTCCAGGCATGGGGCAGAGGCCTGCACAGCAGGACCAATTTGGAGGGAGCACAGAGCTCGAGGGGTCAGTGATACAGACAGGTGCAAAAATGAAGGGGCCTGCATTGGCAGAGATGAAATCCTTAAAAAAAAAACAAACTAGGCTGCCTGTCGATTTTGCTTTTGGCCATGTGACAAATTTGCTTTCAGTTTTCCCTGCATCCCCCCTCTCACCTCATACTCAAACACACACACACACACACACCCCTTTTTGATCTATAGCCTGAAATTTGCATACAGTGCTTAAATTTCCTCGTTAAGCATTCATCAATGTCCATATCTGTAGCTCTTCCTGCCTGCCCTTTAGCTCCTTTAGCCTTCTTTTGGAGGGTCTGTGACCCTTTCCAGAGAACCTGCCATTTTTAAAGCACCCACTTAAACAGACCTTAACGAGGATTCAAAACCAGAGGCTTGTGCTGATTTCACTGCAAGAGGTATCCTGTATAAAAACCTGACCTCTCAAACCAGATGAATTAGGGCATGATTTATTCCCTGTGGGAAATAATTCTTCACTTTAAAAAAGAATTCAAAACTCCCTTGGTACTATAAAAATATGATGCAGTCTAACGAAAATTTTGTTTGTGCCTGACTTTTCAGGTGGATAGAATGCTGAAGCAGAGCTACTTGAATTCAAATCCTGCCCCAGACATTTATTAGTTGTGTGACCCTGGGCAAGTCATTTATAACCTCTCCCTGCCTCAGTTTCCTCAACTGTAAAATGGGGATAATAACAGCACCTACCTCATAATAATTGTAAAATGCTTAACGTCGTATCTGGCACAGAATAGGTGCTTAATAAACGTATGTTTATTTTACAAAATGTGGTATAATTGAAAGAACACTAAACCTGGAGTCAAAAGTCCTGGGTTTGACTCTTACCATTGGTATTTGTTTGCTCTGTGACCTTAGGCAAGACATTTAATCTTTCTGAGCTTCACTCTTTTCATTTCCAAAATTGGAATACTGTGATGGGTTTATGATGTGGACATGGGTGTCTCTACTGGCGATTCATGGCTCATGGATCCCTCCATGCCCACACACAAGCCTACACCTTCTCACCCTGTGTGATTCTTCTCTGTGTAAACTCTTCACAGAGAGGTTCTTCCCAATGAACCGAAGGCTTTCCACTGTTCTTTTACTATGGCTATCATTACAACACAATGATGTCCACTGTTGTCCTTCAACCTCCACACCCACTGGATGGCCTCCTTCTCCATTAGTGATATCCTTTACACCACCTGGTGGTGATATGTTACAGCCTCCTGCAACCACCAAGGGATGGAGATTAGGATTGGATCTGGCATTTCATTGGGCTAGATTAGTGGTTCTCAAACTTTTTGGACTCAGGAGCCCTTTACACTCTTAAAAATTATTGAAGACCCTGTGTCCCCCACACAAAGAACTTTCTTTATGCAGGCTAAATCTGCTGATATTTAGCATAATAGAAATTAAAACTGATAAATTTTAAAAATATGCTTTAATTCATTTAAAAAATAATAAAACCATTTTCATGAAAAAAAAATGACTATTTTCCAAAAAAAAAAAAAAATTAGAGTGGTATTGTTTTTCAAATCTCTTTAATGTCTGGTTTAATAGAAGACAGCTGGATTCTCATATCTACTTTTACATTGAATCCATTGCAATATATTGTTTTGGCTGAGGGATATGAAGAAAATCCAGCCTCACGCAGATATGTAGTTGGAAATGAGAATATTTTAATAAGCAAATACTATCAGTATCATTGTTAAAATAGTTTTGACCTTGAGGACCCTGCTAAAGGATCCTGGGGACTTCTAGGGGTCTGCAGACCACACTTTGAGGAGCATTGGTCCAGAGAATGCCTGGATAAGGTTACTCTCTCTGCCAACACAGGTTGGCACTGTCCAATTGCCTACAGCACTGAGAAATTAAGAGATTTGCCCAAGGATCCCCAGCTAGGATGTGTCAGGGGCAGGACTTGAACCCAGGTCTTCTGTCTGTCTACTTTATCATGTTCCTTCTCTGTCAGAGATAATAATACTTATGCTGCCTTCCTCAGTCAGTGTGAGGATGGAGAAAGTACTTTGTAATCATAAAAGTGATTAATAAACACATAGTATTGTTATTACTGTAAAGTGCAGATAGATTGTCATGTCATATTTCTAAAGTGCCCTGCCATCTCTCCCCCTCCCTATGAGTCAACACTTATTATATTATATGCCAGCATCTTGTACTAGGCAGTTGGGGTGGGGCAGTGGGGAAGGGGGGGACAATTAAAAAATAGAAGACCCCCACGTCCTCCCCACAAGGATCTTAGAATCTAGATTTTTAACATGTGTGTATGTTACACACGTGCATATTTGTACAGGTATGTATACACACACATGCACATATGCATGTAAACAGATAACACATCCACCCCCTACCTGGTCTCTCGGCCAATCCATTCTGAACTCCACAGACAAATTCACCTCCACAAAATTCTCACTTTTTCCATATTGTGCCCCTGGCACCAGAGGAGATCTCCACATGAAGTACCCTCCCCCTCTCCTCTACTCCATCTTCTCTTCTTCTTTCAAAATCCAGGTTACCGCTTACTCCCTGAGAAGAACCTTCTCTGACTAACCTTACTCTCCATCTCTACATTATTATTATTAATAATATTAATATTTTCATTATTGTTAGAGTTCATTCTTAATTCAAACAGAATTTCTGTCTATGCCAGGGATCAGCAAACTACAACAGCTTTGACCTGGTTTTATACAGCCCAACCAGAGCTAAGAATAGTTTTTACATTTTTAAATAAAGTTTTATCATATTTAAAACTGTAACAATTATTCTCAGCTCAGGGCCTTAAAAAAAAACAGGCCCGACAATGGATAGAGCACCAGCCCTGAAGTCAGCAGGACCTGAGTTCAAATCTGGCCTCAGACCAAATACTTGACACTTAGTAGCTGTGTGACCCTGGGCAAGTCACTTAACCCCAATTGCCTAAAAAAAAAAAAAAAAAAACAAGCCCAAGGCTAGTATTTTGCCAACCCCTGCTTTACATCCTGTGACATGTACCCATTTCTTTACCGTATTAAAGCTAGCCTCTAGGAGTTTCAGGTAATGGTAACACTAGCTGGCATTTTTGTAGGCTTCCAAAGTTTGCAAGGTGCTTTATAAATATCTCATTTCATCCTCACAACAATCCTGGAAGGTAGGTGCTATTTTTATCCTTGTTTTACAGATAGGGAAACTGAGGCAGACAGACAGGTTAAGTGACTTGCCCAGAGTCACACAGCTAAGAAATGTCTGAGGCAGGATTTAAACCCACCTCTTCCAGACCCCAAGTCCAGCAGCTCTATCTACTGTACCACCAGCTGCCTCTAGTAAAGGTTTGTTTAATTGAATACCTGTTCTCTCCTTCCTTTTTATCTTGTCGTATCCAGGATGGTGCTAAGCAAGCTGTCCATACTTAATAAATGCCCATTGATTTCATAGAATCAGAACCACAGTGCTCTGGAATGGTCATCTCGTTCAGCTCCTACCTGAAACATGGCCTTTGCTTAGAGCATCCCTGACAGGTGGTCATTTGGCTTCCACTTGCAAGACCTTCCCTAACAGGAAGCCCATTTACCTTCTCAGAAACACTCCATTTTTGAACCCAAATCCACCCCTCTGGAACTTTCCATTGGTCTAGACCTACCCTCTGGGGACAGAATATGTCTGGTCCCCCCCCTTATATAACAACCCTTCAGTTATTAAAGACATCTGTCCCCTCTCTTTTTGGGGGGAGGAGGCAATCTGGGTTAAGTGACTTGCCCATGGTCACACAGCTAATAAGTGTCTGACAATGAATTCGAACTCAGGTCCTCCTGACTCCAGGGCCAGTGCTCTATCCACTGTGCCATCTAGCTACTGCATCCCCTCTCTTCTAACTAAATTGCCTCTTCTCCCATCTAAATGTCCTCACTTCCTTCAGCTAGCCCTTGTATTATACAGGCTCAAGGCCCTTCACTGTCCTAGTGGCTCTCCTCTGTGCCCATTCCAGTTTATCTGTGTCATTCCTAAAATGTGACGCCAAGAACTAACCCCAGGATACTTGATGGGGTCCAACCGTGGCAGACAGAGGTGGAGCTGTCAACTGATCAGTCAATAAACGTTGATTTTTTTTTTTAACCCAGGACAGCGCTTTACATTTTTTCAATGCCCATCGCAGCCTGTGGCACATAGGCACTTAACAAGCGCTTGTTGATTAATTAAATTTCCCATATTAGATTTGACCCCTAGTTCGGGGCCTGTTGAGATCATTTTGTATCCTGGTTCTGTCTTCCATGAGTCAAAACCATCAATCTTTGTTCTGGGCCTGAATCTCTCACCCTGACAATGGCATCGAAGTACAGTTTGAGACGCTGTGCTATTTTCTTTTCATGACATCATCCTCAAAGATTAGAAATGGATGCTTGGCAGCATTAATTACCTTTCAGCAGTCATGATCAGTTACTTAAATAAATCAGGTGGGAAAGGAAGGAATTGATTTTCTGAACCCATGTTATGCAGTAGCTGAGGGACTTACAATGAGAATCTTATATTGGATATTCCAAATTTAACCTGGACATCCCTCAATACATGATAGAATTCTCCTTTATGGAAAATGTTTTGATTATCTGATGTGAAGTTTTGCATGTGCCTCAGCCTGGTCATCCCCCAGTCATCCTTCCCTCCAGTAGGGGAAGGAAGGGTTTCTCTCTGAAGCTGACTGCTCTACCTGTATGCTGGCCTTCATTCTTTCCCATCCTCTCAGAGACTGCATTCTCACTCCCCACCCTGCTGCACCTTCCACTCCTCCCTGGTTCTGCTACTTACTCACTACCTGAGTGACCTTGCACAAATCACTCAACTTCCCTGGGCCTCAATTTCCTCGTGTATAAGATAAGGTGGTTGGACAAGATGGCCTCTGTTAGGCCATCAGCTCCAGATCTATGATCTCTTGAGCCTTTCCTTTTAATTTCTAATGTGTGCTGTTCTTTCTCAGTCTTAAAAAAAAAAATCCTTTCCCTTGATTCCTAGTTCCTCCTTGGCTATCACCCACCTTCTCTCCTTTCTGTAGCCAAACTCCCTCAATGTGTAGGCTTCATCTACTGCTTCTCCTTCCCATCTGCCAAGTAGGTTGTCCTTGGTAACCTCTGAGAGAACACTGCAAGGATTCTCCCAGAATCACCTCCGTGTCAAATCCGTCGATCTTTTATCATTCCTCATCTTCCCCAACCTTTTGGGAAAATATAATGTTGACAACCCCCCTTCTAGAAAGTAACCTCATTTGGTTTCTATGAAACTACACTTTGGTGCATCTTTTATTTCTCTGACAAGTCATTATCTTGTTTCTTTGCCAACTCCTCTTCTAATCTGTAATATAGTCATCTGGAGTCAAAGGACCTGGGTTCAAATCTTGTCTCTGAGGCCCAGGGTCCCACAGCTGGTAAGTGTCTGTGGCAGGATTTGAACCCACATCTTTCTGACTCCAAGTCCAATGCTATATTCTGCCTCTCAAAACAATTAGCACAGTGTTCGCTGGAAACCACATAGTCCAAATACTTACTGATAGATTTTATTCTCCTCTCACCCCATTTTGAAGAGAAACATAATTTGTAAAGTTTCTTCATTTAGAAACTGTTGCTGGCAGTGGTTTCTAGAAACTCCCCAATGCAAATGAAGGACCCAGTATCAGCTTCCTGTGCCAGAACAGACTGGGGCAGAGCTGTAGCCAACAGCACCTGCTCAGATGAGTGTGGTGCCTGGAGGGACGGAAAGAGTGTCCAAAGGAAAGAAGGCACCGGGCATCCATTAGCTAGCCCAGTGAAAACAAGGCAAACAAGCCTGCTGTTTCCTTGTCCCCTCCCAGGATCGCGTGAGTGCTTTGAGATGCCCAGGAGAATCATTCCTTGCCCATGCTCTCCCTGCCACTCAGATCAGCCTTTACTCAGTAGTACAAATGTCATCCCTCTTTTAAAGAAGATGAAAATACTTTGAGGCTTAGAGAGATTGAGCTTGGGCCCCAGTCCCACAGCAGAGCTGGGATCCATCCCATGTCTCTTGATGCTGAAGCCCAGGGCTCTTCCCTCTGTCCCACACTGCCTCTCCAGACCTGGGAGAGAGAAGGCACAGGCAAAAGGCCCCTTCCTAGAAACTATCTATCTGTTCCAGAAATCCCCTGCTATTTTGGAGCCTAAATGACCCCCTCTTCCCCAGATCTGGGCCAGGGATGGGATTATTCAAGCTGAGTAAAGATGGGCAGAACCACAGTTTTCAACCACATGCTTTAGCTGTCTAACTTTCAGCCCCTAAAAGATCATTCACTTCCTTAGCTATGAGAAACCCCCAGTGCCGGCAGGGTCACACTACAGCTTTAACTTCCTAGAACTAATTCAACGAGATTCTTTGCACCAAAGCAGTATCAATGCTATCCAGATAGTCATTATTTTTATGAGGAAAAGCAAGCCACCATGCCAGCCTCCCAGGGTGGTGACCCCCCAGCTCTGCTCTGGCATTGAGACCAGGGCCAGGCGGGAGCATCCCTGAGCACAGAACATGGTAGTGGCTGCAGGGCCTGAGCCCTAGGCCCACTCCCACCTCCCTGGGAAACTAAATGAAAATGATGTATTCATATTCTTAAGACTTCTGGTTCATCAGCCTTAAGGCTGGAAGTCACAGGCTAGGTTTCAGTAATCCTGACTCCCAGGGCCCTGACACCATCACTCCCTGACACAAGCCCAGGCCAGCAGCAAGTCAGTGCAGTGGTGGGGCTTGCTTTCTTTCTGGTGGTCCCCCTCCAACAAACATACATCACAATCCTTCCTTCAGGAACTGCCATGCTCAAAAATATTCACCACCCCACGGCCAGCTTTTTGTACCTGACAGAAAATATACAATCTGTTACCAGTCTGAGATATTTCTAAAGCACTTAGCACAGTGCCTGGCATATAGTAGGCACTTAATAAATGTTTATTCCCTCCCTCGCCAGGCTTATACTGGAAGCCTCTCCAACTGCGTCTCATGGCATACTGGAGAGGACTAGGTTTGGGGTTAGGAGGACCCGAGTTCAAATCTCACCATGATTTGTGACTTTGGGGAAATCATGGAAGACCCCTGAGCCTTGGCTCCCTCCTCAGTAAAGCAGGGATAATAATAGTACCTGCCTCACGGGGTTGTGAGGATCAAATGGGAAAACATGTGTAAGGCATTTTGTGAGACTCTCTGTGCCATAGGATGCCTGCTGTTATCATTACGGATGGAAGGAATCTGATCGGGACCTGGGGCTTCACTGACATGGAGAACTCCCAGATAAGGAGACTCCCTTCATCAATGCAGGTTGGCCCATTCTCTGCCGATCGTAGCCACAGAGGGTTGCTCAGCGCACTGAGAGGTTAAGTAGCTTGCATCGGACGGCAGAGGCAGTAGTAGAGGCAATGCTGGAACCCAGGTGTTCCTTGCCCTGAGCCTGGCCCTTCATCCACAGCACTGCACGTACCTCCATTGACTATTGCTCTAGCTGTTGTTATGAGTGGAGCTTGCCAGGGCTGGACCTCTGCTGGCATTGCCTTTGGAAACCCAGGGGCACCTCCATCCCGTCAGCGGGGATCAGAAGGCAATAAATAGCAAATAAATAGCAAATAAAATAGCAAAGTTTTCAGCCTCTGCTCTGTGGAAGGTACTCTGCTTAGTGTTACAGGTGTGCAAACGACTATTAAACAGACCCAGCCCTCCAGGAACTCAGCATTTAGTGGAACACAACCTGTCGACATATGAAAAGTTAAACCTGGAAGGGCTTTACAAACACCAGGTTGGCCATTGTCACCAGCCAAAAGCAAGATGGAGCTGGAGGAGGAACTATGAGCCATGCTTCATAAATAACATTGTTCACAGAGCTTACTTACTAATTGATCTGCTCACACTTGGAACTGAGTGGGATGCCTCTAATCTACCATCAGTAAGGTTTAAAGTTGTTTTTCCCATTTTGTTAGGATGCCTTTGAAGTGGCACATTCTCTCTCTCTCCCCCCCTCCTTTTTCCTCTTCCCCTCCTCCCTCTTTCTCTCCCCTTCCCCCACCTCCCCATACTCCCTTCTAACTAACGTCATGTGTTTGCAAAATGGCTGACCAAGGTTAGCGTTTTGGACTGTGTCTATAGGACAGAGCAAAGCCAAACAGCCTACATGGAAATCAAACCCATGACCTTGGCCTAATTTGTATAGGACTCTAACCCCCTAGCCTAGACTCATCAGAATTGTTGACTGCAATGCATTACACCAGCATAATGTAACCCCGTGTTCATGAGCAATCCATCAGGACCCCAGCAGAATCAGAAGCTCTGGGGTGGCCCATGTCTTCTCTAGTCACCAGCCAGGGGGTGCATGTTACAGAGATATATCACAGGATTCATGGCCTCTTGGGTAATAACCTGCCGGTCCTTGGGTTTCAGGTACGGTGGTTGCAGAAAGCAATGGCTCTGATGGGTTGGAGAGTTTGAGTGACACCCAGATGTCAGAAGAGATGTTGGCTCTGGTAGATGAATTTGAAAACGCGTGGCCTCTTGAAGCCTTTGAAGGGGCACTAGAAGTCAAAGGGCGACGAATGGACTTGCAGGGGATACGGGTGCTGAAGAAAGGCCTTCAAGACGGAGTCGCCAGCTCTTCCTGCTTTGGTGACTGTGGAGATGATGATGACGATGAGACAGAGTGGGTAAGCAGCCAAGTCGGGGGGCCTCACGTCTGAGACCAGGGCTCATTTGGGGGTGATGGTATGTAGAGTTTGAGGTTTCCCTCAGGGGGAGGCTCCCTTGTGTTTAAAATAGAAGATGGCATGCTCTCTCTGCGGGAATCACTTGGTATCTCATAGTACACCTTATACAATCCACTTAGCTTTCAATGAAGAGTAAAAATGAAACGTGTGAGGTCAGGAAAATGTGTTATCTCCATCAAGGAGGCAGAACATTTGCACTCTAGGAGCAGGAAGGCAGCTATTCCCAGTAGCCTTAAAGGAGGGAATTAATCTCTCACTTTGAGACTGTCTGTAGGCATTGGAAAAAAGAAAAAAAAAGAACAAAGAGAAATCGGAGCAGCATGCCTCCAGAGACTGGTTCCCTAGATGGTCTTCCCCTTGTAGCTACTTGTGTTCTCAGGGTTATGTGTCCCTGGGAAAATCTAGAACAAGTGGCTGGGCTGAAAGCTGCTTGAGTTCTTAAGCGGAGTACATCAAATGGCCAGGCAGGGATGGTTCTGTGTCCCAAGGTCAGGGACAGCTGGGTCCTTGATAACACCTTCTGAGCCTTTCCCCATTCTCTTGGGCATAGTCTTGTTGGAGGTCACAGGACTCTGCTGGCATTGCCTTTGGAAATCCAGGGGCACCTCCATCCCACCAGGAGGGATCAGAGGACAGTTTTTCTATTTAAAGTAAATAAATAAAATTCAGACTTGGGTTAACTTTAATGAAGATTATAGATACCTAGATATCTTCATCTTTGTTCTGTTCATGCTGTTGCTGAGATACCCTTTTGGGTATCCCTCCTTTGGGGGATTTTTTTGATTTTGAGAGATTTTGAGAGCTTTTGCTCATTTGAAGGAATATTTTCTATTTATTGTTCGTAGTGAAGTAAACAGTGGATGGTTATTCAGATCTCATGGGCTTTGTTTTACTGCCTGAGCATCGTACTTTCAGTGGAGTTATTCTAACGTCAGGTGTCCACCACCCACAGGACCCTGACCCCTCAATCTCACTTTTCTTTATGCTTTCCCTTCTCAGATCACATTCCAGGTCAAACGTTTAAAGAAACCCAAAGTAGAAAGCTCGGACCCTCAGGAGCCTCCTGGGAAAAACAATGAGGAACAGATTCAAGCAGAAAATGAGCATCGTTTTCAAAAGACTCTGGAAATTAGTGGCCCCAAGATACCGGCCCCTGGGCCACAAGGTAAAAACACCTACATTGTCTAGGACTTGGGTCTCATCCATCATCTTTATTGTCCAAATCAGCCATCACAGGACAAGGTAGGACTTGAAAGATTTCAGGCTATGGGAACAAGGTTTACTTCGTTTTCTGTAACTGAGTAGACAACTAGATTTTTTAAAAAATAAACTCAGAAACAGCTAGTGGCACAGTGGATAGAGCACTGGCCCTGAAGTCAGGAGGATCTGAGTTCAAATCCGGACTCAGACCAAACACTTGACACTTACTAGCTGTGTGACCCTAGGCAAGTCATTTAACCCCAATTGCCTAAAAATTAAAAAAAAAAAGAGAAAGAAAAAAAATAAACTCAGTTCTGTATCTACATGCATTTTTTCCGTTGTATTGTTTAACCATGTTTAGCGTCCGCTTCCTCTTGGACCAAAAGACAAGTTGACTTTCTTTTCCCTTTAAGTGCTGAGTTTTTTCCCATTCCTCCAGATTATGTTTGTGTTGTTCTTACAACCTGAAATAATGCCTTTTCTTGTATTCTTTACTTTTTCAAATATTTCAATTAGTTAGTCAGTAAACATTTATTAAATACCTACTATGTGCCAGGCAATGTGCTCATTACTGGGAATACCAAGAAAGGCAGACTCCCTGTCCTCAGGGAGTTTATAGTCTAATGGGGGAGATACCATGCAAACATCTATGTACAAACAGGGTAAGAAAGGCATCAAAACTTTTTTTTTAATAAGTCATGCTAAACTAACCCTATTTTCATTTTTTTCTTTCGGTTTAGGACTTTTTAAATGCTATACATACCAATGTCATTAGCAGTATGCCTTGATTTCAGTAAAACTTTTTTTTTTTTGGCTAGGCCATGGGGTTAAGTGACTTGCCCAGGGTCACACAGCTAGTAAGTGTTATGTGTCTGAGGCTGGATTTGAACTCAGGTCCTCCTGAATCCAGGGCCAGTGCTGTATCCACTGTGCCACCTAGCTGCCCCTTCAGTAAGACATTTTACAAAGTATTTCCTGACACCCTTGAAAATATGTGATATTGATGGTAGTGGTGGGTTCGCGGTTGGCAGAGCAAGCTTACCTATCAGTGTCCTCGAGGGAGGTGTCCAGTGGTATGCCACGAGGCTCTGTACTTGACAGCTCTGTATCTTCTTTAACATTTTAATCAGGGAGTTGGATGAAGAACATAGAAAACTCATTTTTCAGATGTACAGAATTCACAAAGCTGAGAATAATAATTTTTTTAGTTATGAACATAATAGACTTTATATTTATTTTCCTTCCCCTTATAATTTTCAAAAGCAACATACAAAACCTAACAATTTTCACCACTGAATGTCTAACATCCTGTTAAACATCCCAGTGCACAAGGTTTTACATTTTTGACTTTAGATTTCAATAGCCTTACGTAAATAGGCTATCAATGAGAATTTCATTTTCAAGCAAAAGTGGGAATGTTAAAACAACCCAAAAAGTGAAGAGAACAGCAAAAAGCATATAGCTTACAGATAGCCACCCACCCTAAAATCCAGTGAATATTTTCCAGTCGGGAGGAAGATCATTCTTAAGGGTTAGGAAAAAAATAATAGTCGTATTTGGTGACCTTGGTGCTGGAGAGTACTGAGGCAATTGATTGATAGCCTGATATTAACCATAGAAAGACCTGTTATTCTGCAGTATATAATAAACAATGCCTCTAGAAGGAATCTAGAAAGTGTAATTAAAGAGAACGAATTCTTGTGTCAGAAACTGAAGACCTTAAGGGATACAGGTAATGACTGCATCATTGCCACTAAAGACAAAGGCTTTGGAAGAGAGGTGAAAATCTGAGAAGTGATTAACTGGTTACAAATATGGAGGCTGAAAATGGGATGTGTATTTCCCAACTGAGGATGAAATATAGAAATTGTGGATTTTTGCCAAGGATAAAAAGAGAAGATAGTAAGCACATACCTTCTGAGTTCAAATCACAAGGTCCAGAGGAACTACATCATAGGGTCCTGAAATAGCTGGCAGATACAGTCTCTGAGCCACCATCAGTGATCTTTTGAAGAATACAGAGAACAAGAGAAATGGCATAGTACTGGAGAGGAGCAAATGTTTCAGTTTTTATTAAAAAAAAAAAAAGGAAGAGAATGAAATCTAGAAACCAAGCTAATGAGCCAGACTTTGATTCCTGGCAAAATTCTAGATTGTGTTTTAAAGATGTAGTTGATTAACATCTAGAAAAGGAAGCAGTGATCCCAAGGAAATCAGCAGGGCTTTACCAAGAAGAGATCATGCCAGACAAACCTATTTTTCCTTTTTTAATAGGGTTTTAAACTGGTGGATCAGGGGAATGTTATATCTGTAGCATAACAAGATTGTAGCAAAGCACTTAGTGAAAAGTCCATTGTTATCCTTGTGGAAAATATGGGGGATACGGGAGAGATGGTTATCTAGTTAGATGGATCCCAAATTGGTAGAATGGTTAGACCCCACAGAGTAGTCATTAATGACTTGAAGTTAACTTCAAGGAGGTAGAGTGTGGCACAATTCTGTCATTGGCCCTGTGCTGATTAATAATTAAGACTTTTAAAAGTAACTTGCATAAAGGTATAAATGACATGTTTATCAAATTTACAAATGATAGGAAGTAGGTAGAAACACTGAGTAACAGAATCAGGATCCAAAGGATTTTAGGAGGTAACAACAATGAATCTAATAAGAAAATTCAGTAGGAATTAATGTCTTACACTTGTATTCAGAAGATCGACTTTTTAAAAATTTTTAATTTATTGAATAAAATAAACATTTCCAAACATGCCACAATAAAAAAGACGATTGTACATGAAACCGCAAATCTACTGTGCACAACTTGCTCTTCTTTTTTTTTTGTAGGTATTTAATACATATTTATTATTTGATTGATTCTGAGCTTCATCATTTTTCTTACAATGTTATGTTATGCTTCACATTAATTTTCTATTGTGCATCCTTACTTCCATCTTCTCTGTATCTATTTTCAAATTTAATTTAAAATTAGAAATTGGTTGGTGAGATTACTATTCATCCACTGGATTTCTCAATTGTGAAATATGACAGCTTCTTTTTTTTTTCTTATGTCGGTTCTTTTTTTTCTTTTTTTATTAATTTATTTTGATTTATCAACAAGCACTTCCATAAGTTTTGAGTTTTAAATTTTTCTCCCTCTCCTTCCTCAAGACGGCACACCATCTGGTATAGGCTATACATATACATTCCTATTAAACATATTTTCATCTTAGTCATGTTATAAGGAAGAATTAGAACCAATGGAAGGAACCACAAGAAAGAGGAAACAAAACAAAACAGAAGGAAAAAAAAGAGCAAATAGTGTGCTTTGATCTGCATTCAAATTCCATAGTTCTTTCTTTGGATATAGATAGCATTTTACATCATGAGACTTTTGGAGATGTCTTAGATCCTTGCATTGCTGAAAAGGGCTAAGTCTGTCAAAGTTAGATATGCCCTTTATATTTAATTTGGGTATTTATAATAGACAAAATAACTTGTTCACTTAAAGTCATTCTTAAAACAATATTGCTGTTACTATATACAATGTTCTCTTGGTTCTGCTCATTTCACTTTTCATTATTTCCTGCAAGTCTTTCTATGTTTTTCTGAAATCAGTGAGCTCTTCATTTCTTATAGACCAGTAGCATTCCATCACAATCATATACCACAACTTGTTCAACCATTTCTCTAATTGATGGGCATCAATTTAAGGAAAAATCTATTTATACCAATACTTTCAAGTATTTTAATAGAAATTAGTGTTGAATTTTATCAAAAGCTTTTTTCTGCATCTATTGATATGATCATATGATTTTTTTCATTTCCACTTCCTTAAAACATTCAGGACTGTGATGATAGAATCTGAAAGATGCTGACTCCACTGTCCCTGGTGACAGAAGGAGTTTAATATAAAAATTTCTGCAGATCTTTTCTATTTTTTGTCTTTTTGTTGTCCTTCCAGTTCCATCCTTAAATGCCTTGGGGTTGACTTTACTTGGTTGTGCCTTTCCCCAAGCTTTCTTTAAGTATATTTTTCCTTCTGCTGTCTTCCCCTGTTTTGCAAGCCAGTACAGTTCACAATGTTCTGTCATGCTCTCTGTAAAGCAGGTTATATTCTAAGCCAAAAATTTTTTGCATTTGGCTGCCATCTCTGTCTGCTTGGGAAGGAAATCAAGTGTTTGCTGGCCAAGGTGATTTTTAAGCTCCAGGTTTCCTCATTACAGCAATTGATTTATATCAATTAAACTTCTATGACAAATTGTCATAATCCTTGTTGGCTTCTCTTTCTTGATCTATTTTTCATATTTTGGTTTTGCCATTGAAACATCCTTGGATGTTTCACTAGGTCAGGTTGTAGTTGTTGAAATTCCATGCCATGTCTCTTCCTTAGTGTTGCATAGGAGCTAAAAGAACTGATGCCAACTTAGGCATAATGTCCAGAATGAGCCAAGGGACAGCCATGCTGCATTTTGCCCTAGTCAGAGCATATTTGCAGTGTTGTGTTAAATTCTGGGTAGTACCACATTGGAAGGAAACACATCTATAAGCTGGAAATGGAGCAGAGGATAGAGATCAGAATGTGGAAGGTCTCCAATATCATGCCATGTGAAGATTAGTCAAAGGAAGTGAGTGCTTAGTTTGGAGAAGGGATGACTTCAAGGGGCCCTGCTAAATGTGAGTTTTCATGGGGGAAGAGGATTAGCTTTGGAATAATAGTGGAATACATAGAAGTTTCAGAGAAACAGATTTAGACTTGATAGGAGGAGAAATTTCCTAAAAATTAGGTCTCTAATCATGGAAGATATCACTCCAAAGATAATGAATCTCCAATCTCTTGCCCTGTTTCAGAAGGTCTTCAATCTAGAGCAAGATGACCACCTTTCTGGTATGTTGTAGAGAGCATTCTTGCTCAGGTATGACTTGGGAGTTTCTTCTAACACTGATTCCATAAAAATCTATGAAATCAGACTTGATACCTCAGCACTGAAAGCCATTCTCTTACAGGATTATCTATGGCCATTTCCAGGAGATATTTTGGGATTATTCCTGTTTCCCTTGTTGCTTGATCAAGATCTTTGCCTTCCCCTTCCCCCCATCCCTAGCTCTCTATCCGCTATATTATATTGCTTCTTTGATTTGAAAAATAGTTATATAAATGTATGTGTATGTGTGTGTACAAGACATAATCCTTAGTCTGTGGAAGCTATGTCTTTGTATCTTTATGTTTTTGTTTTTGGTTTTTTTTGTTTTTTTTTTTTAAGTTTTTAGGCAATTGGGGTTAAGTGACTTGCCCAGGGTCACACAGCTATTAAGTGTCATGTGTTTGGTCTGAGGCCGGATTGGAACTCAGGTCCTCCTGACTTAAGGGCTGGTGCTCTATCCACTGCGCCACCTAGCTGCCCCGTATCTTTATGTTTTTGCATGTTGATTTGCAGACCCTCTTATAAAAATTCCCCAGGCCCGACCCCCCTTCTTGGCCCACAGGATGCTAACCATTGTCCTATGTAGTTAACATTCTGATTGCACCAAGACAATTGATTTTGCAATGACATCTCCATTAATAAGTTGTGGTTTCCTGTTTGTTGATGGTCAGTTTTCATTTTTTGTGATGCCATCCAGTGCCTGTCAGGTTCAGTATCTTCAAACTCTCCTATTAAAGGATAGCTTCTGTATAACCTCTATCAAATTGCTTACCATCTCAAGGAGGGAGGAGGTAAGAGGAGGAGGGAGAAAATTTGGAACTTAAAAAATGTTTTAAATAATGTTAAAATTGTCTTCACATGTAATTGGGGAAAAAATAAAATATGTAACTTAAAAAAAATTTTTTTAAATTTTAAAAAGAAGCTATCAAGAAAAAAACCGTACATTAACATAAAAAAGGATACATTCATAACATGAAGGCATGAGGCTTTTGAATCCTTTCTCCTTCATTTCTAAATCCTGAACCAGATTTTTCAGTGTATTTATTGCTCTCTTCCCCGCATTCATCTTGAGCATAGAAGTCACCAAATATCAGTAAATGTTGATCATTAGAAGAATTGTCTTCAAGTCTTCATAAAAATTTCTCAACTTCTTCATCCTTTGTGGCAAATGTTGGTGCATAAGCTGACATTTTCTTTGTGATGGTCCATTTGCTTATCACCTAATCAACAAGCATTTATTAAGTGCTTACTATGTCAGAAACATTGTAAGTCTAGGGATTCAAAGAAAGGTTGAAACAGGTCTGCCCTCAAGGAGTTTGCATTCATATGCTCATTTTATGAGCCCTCCAAGGAGAAAAGACCAAGTGCCCCATGAAATGATATTTCCTGTAACCTTCGAGCACAGAATGAAACCATTTCCTCCAACTCTTTCATCCAGAAGAAGTCCTTTCAATTAAACTGTACCTTATTTACTTCTGGGCTTATTTACAGTGATGGGTGTTATTTACTTCCTGCAAAAGTAGAGTCATTCATTCATTGATGGATGGCCAAAAAATACCCTAATAAATTGGACAGATAGAAGATGTAGGAGAACCAAATTGACAGCAGTTCATATAGTAAAGACTTGAGAGTTTTAGGTGACCACAAGCACCATATGAGCCAGTGAATGAATGAAGTTTTATTTTTAACAAGAGCTTGTTAAAAATAATAAAACTTCATTCATTCATAAAATGTCGTGTCTAAATCTGGGGTCCCATGAAGTTGGATGGGGAAAAAATTACATCTTCATTTTCACTAACCGCTAACTGAAGTTTAGCATTTTATTCAGTTATTTTAAAACATTCTGAGCAGTCCATAGGTTTCACCAAACTGCCCAAAGGGTCCCTGACACAGAAAAAGTGAAGAACCCCAGTCTAGACCAAGGGAGATAATGGTTCTCTTGTACGTTCTGCCACACAGACCACATCCAGAATACTGCATTCCTATTGGGACACCACATTTTAAGAGGCACATTGTAAATGAGAGCCACGTTGGCTAAATCCCGATGGCCTTTCCTCAGTCTTCCTCCTTCTTCATTGCTTGGTGTTGTTTGATGCTAATGACCCCTCACTCATCCTGGGAGGTCTCTCCTGTCTGGGTTGTTGTGATATTATTCTCTCTTAGTTCTCCTCCCTGTCTGATCGCTCCTTTGCTGGATCACCATCCATAACTGTACCCCATGGGTCTGGCCATGGCCCTCTCCTCAGTTCCCATGGGTGAGATTCTCATCTTTGTGCAGATGGCTTCCCAATCTGCCTATCCAGATCTTATCTCACTAGACACCAGTCACACATCATGGGATTATAGACACAGAGATGGAAGGGACCAAAGTCCATCGAATTCAAACCTTTCATTTTACAGATAAGGAAACTGAGACCTAGAACAGTTTAAGGCTTACCCAAGGTCACATGGGAAGTAAGCATTACAGGTAGGAATTGGACTCACCTGCTCAATCTCTAGGACCCAGCACCATCTTGCTTCCCACTAACTTGTAGCTATTCACTGCCCCTGAGTGCCACACAAGCATCCCAGATTCATCACATCCAA
Organism: Vombatus ursinus; assembly: GCF_900497805.2. Taxonomy (NCBI): domain Eukaryota; kingdom Metazoa; phylum Chordata; class Mammalia; order Diprotodontia; family Vombatidae; genus Vombatus; species Vombatus ursinus. Next base: position 4,945,007 of record NW_020954600.1, on the reverse strand, counting down.
ACACAACTCAGTATCTTCCCCCGTGACCCACCCCTCTTCTAAATTCCCTTCTGTTTGTGCAGGATGCCACCATCCTTCCAGGTACACAGATCTACAGCTCCAGAGTCATCATCAACTCGGAATTCCCCTTTCCCCTTCCCTCTCTCCCACTGCCAATGAGCATGGTGTAGTGGACAGAGCAGTAACATACATGAAGCCTAGAAAGGTGGGCGAAAGGCTGATTGTGGAGGGCCTTAAGAGCCAAGCTGTGGAGGTTGCATTTTATCCTGAGGTAAAAGGGGGCCACCAGAGTTTCTTAAGCTGAGAGAATGGCAGGGAAGAGAGGGGTGTGAGAACATGGTGACACTTGGGCATTAGGAAAATTATTGAAGTCTCAATCTATATGTGACCTGCCCATGCTCCCATTTAGTCCCCACCCCCCATCCTTGTCCACTGTAGCAACATGGAGATATTCCTAAGTGTTTGTAGTAGCAAAGTACCCCACTGAGCCAAAGACTTGCTTTCTAGCGACCTCATTTGAATTCCTTCACATTCTTGTGTTTTGCACTGGAATTCCTTTCAGGAAAGGCCTGATTCTTTGATTTATTCAGACCATGACCCATGGAAAATACCCTGGCCTCCCAAAATGGTACCAGTGAGAGGTAGTAATACTCTTCATTTGAAAGCCTCATTACCTCCCACTCTGCTGTATTCCTGTAGAGAAATACCTGCCTGTAGGCAGAGTTAGAGTTGCTTTAAATATGATTCATTCCCCACCCAAACACACATACCCATGTCCCTCAGTTGGAGAAAGAAGGTTGAATTTGGAGCCATGGGCCCTGGGTTCAAATCCTTGTTCTGCCTCATTATACCCCTATGATCCTGGGCAAGTCACTAAAACTCTCTGGGCCTCAGTTTCCAAATCTGTAAAACAAAAGCATTGGACAAGCTCACCCTTCCAGTGCTATAGGCTACATAGGTTAGCCTTCCTTTTGTTTCATAGCCCTGCAGACTCTTCCTGTGGTGTGTACTTACATTCTAATTTATGTCATATTTTTCTCTGGACGTATCACCACTGCCCACTAGATTATAAACTCATGGAAAGTAGGGAACATGCCTTATTTATCTCTGTTGTCTCCCCCAGCACTTTGTGCATTGTACCTAGGCAATTACAAATATATGTATAAAATTGAATAAGTGATAGGTTTGGTGAGGGTGCATGACATCAATGGATTTCTCTTTTCCCTCACGCAGATTACCCTTAAATCAAGAGCAGGGATTTCTCACCCACCCTTGCTTGAGTCAGAGGCTGGAGCCATTGGACAACCTTTACTCCTGGCTCTTTACCCAAGATTTGGTTAGAGGTTCCAGATGGGGGGGATTCAGAAGAGCCTTCTCCTCCACAGCCTGCCAGCTGGGTCGAAAACCATCCCCAAGGCCCAATCCACTCTGTGGTCTTGCTCCTCGACAGAGGTATTGACTTGTCTCATCTGTCTCCTCCCAGGGAAAAAGCATGATTACGAAAGCCTGGGGTGGCCAAGCCCCGATGAATGTGTAAGGCTCCGTCGGGTGGAACTCACCACTGTGGCTAGCACCTGGCTCGCTGTCTCGGCCAAAAACATCGAGTAAGTATCACACTGTGACCACTGTCACATTTGGCTCTTCCATCCAGTTGGCCTCAGGGATGGCTGTCCTCACTGGGTGTCACCGGCAGATCTGCTGCTTGCGATTCCTGGCCCAGGGATACCTGGGCACAGATGAACTCAGCCAAGATGCTGCCCCAGAAATCTACTTTGGTTTCCAGCGTGTGATGCTAAGTCCTTTCTCTCATAATCCCTCACAGACTGACCTGAAGTAATAGAAAAACTTCCTTGAATCTCACTGAAGGTCAGATCCTGCCTTGTAGGAAGCACAGAGCTAGGCATTTTTTGCTGACTTGAACAGCAAATACCGTTCCAAAAACTCATGCTCACTAATCTACAAAATGTATTTCATTATATTAGTGCTTAGCACACTGTTTCTAAAGCCAGAAATGTGTCTCTTCATTCATCTGACTGTGTGCAACCACTGTGCTAGGCATGGGGGATACCACTAGACAAGCATTAATTAAGCACCTACTATGTGCCAGCCACTGTGCTAAGTGCTGGGGTTACAAAGGAAAACAAAAAACCACTGCCTACCCTCAAGGAGCTTGCATTCAATAATGGACACATGTACATAAATAGTTATGTACAAGGTACACACAGTATGGATATGAGGCACCAGCAGTTGGGGAAACTAGGAAAAGTCTTAAAGGAAACAAGGGAATCTAGAAGGGGAAGTTGAAGAGGAAATACATTTGAAGTTTTCGTGGCAAAGATCCTGAAGTAGTTTGCCATTTCCTTTTCCAGCTCATTTATAGATGAGGAAACTGAGGCAAACAATGTTAAGTGACTTGCCCAGGGTCACACAGACAGTAAGTGTCTGAGGCCGGATTTGAACTCGGGAAGATGAGTCTTCCTGATTCCAGGCTCTACATTTTATGCACTATGGCAGCACCTGGCTGCCCCTTGTGGTTATGTGACCTGAGGGCGAAAGGATTCCTTCCTTACCTCTTGGTGCCTAGGTCCTTGGAGGCAGGCTCTGTGTTGTGACTGAGGGGAAAGGCATCCTCTTGTAATGATCTTCCATTTACCAACTCCTCTGTAAAGAGGGAAGGGCTGGAAGGAAACAGAACTTGTGGAAGACTCCAGCACCTCATATAGCATGAAGATAAAATTAGGAATCGTCACTAAAGCTGAGAACTCCCCGGCTGCTTTAGTTTTCCTCCTAACCTATTCCTGGTGAATCCCTCGCTTCCCTGGAGACAGCTCAGATGCCTCCTCCATGTGGAGCCTTTCCCAGTTCCCAGGCTGCTGGTGCTTTTCCCCTAAGGCCCTCTCAGTTACTCTGTGTGTGTCTTGCACATTCCTTTGTATGTGTCATCCACCCGGCCACCCCCAGTAGAATGGGAGATACTCCTTTCGGACTTTGTATCCCCAGTTTTAGCACAGTACCTGGTACACAGTGGGTGTTTAATCAATGCTTGTTGATTGATTGACTGACTGACTGATGACGCACGCCACCTTGCCCCTAAGGCTCACCACATGACCTGCTTTGGTTTTCCACGTTTCAGCATCACAGAGCACATAGACTTTGCTACGCAGCTACAGGAGCCAGCCATGGAGCCCCTGTGCAATAGCAACCTCCCCGCCAGCATGCACACCTTGGACCACCTGCACGGGGTGGCCAATCGCGCCAGCCTGCACTACACGGGCGAGAGTCAGCTAAAAGAGGTGAGCTTGGCATTGGGGGAGGACGATGGGAAGAAGTAGGGTTCAGACAGCCTTCAGCCTTCCCCACCTGAGGCTCCTCAGTAGGAGTACAAGTGGGCAAGGGCCAGCTTGTAAAATTATGTCCTCTTGTCTATCACCTGCCCTATTTCAGGCCCAGCCTGTCTCTGTGAACATAGACTCCTTCATGGCTGGGCAAGAGGGCGGGGAGACTAAGGTGGGTAAGACCTAACCTGGCCATCGGCCAAGGAGGTTTTGGAAAAATGGCAGTGGCGGTGAGCCTCTCTTTGGGCCTTTTTGGTCAAATGGAACCATGGTAACCTAGCCTTACCCAGGACACTTTAACAGTAAGACCACGGGAGAATTGGTCTGAATGAATGGATGAATGATATAAGTATTTACAGTGTGACAAGCCCTGTGCTAAGTCCTGGGGGTACAAATAAAAAAGTAAGACAGTCCTTGCTCCCAAGGAGCTCACATTCTAATGGGGCTCCCACAGCTGGGGCCATTTTCCATTGGTCACACAGCTACTAAGTAGAAGAGCCAGGATTTGAATCCAGATCCCTTGGACCACAACCTCTGAGCTCTACCATAGTGTCTCCTCACCACCAGTTTCTCCCTGCCAGGGTCACAGGGCTTTTGCTTCCCTTTCCCATTTTCAATCCTCTAACCCACCATCTCTCTCTCTCCCCATTCCAGGTGCTACAGAATCTTGGCAAAGACAAATACCCCCAGCAGTCATTTGAACAAATTGGCACTCGAATTGCCAAAGTTTTGGAAAAGGTAGGTTACCCAGCCAGGAAGCTGGGAGCATATCCCATGGCTGCTGACTCCCCCCACTGGAAAGCAGCCACTAAAGGGTCTCAGGGCCAAAAGGGTGACACCAATTAACTCAACTCGGAATTTAAAAATTTCTTCTCTCTAGCATCTCGGAGACCTTGGATTGTGATTCCTCCCTGGGTGGTTTTTTTATTTTTCCCAGAATGGGCACTTGCTATGGGCACCCCTATGAACTTGCTAGGGGAGGGGGACAGAAAAATTTTTTAGGACTGTGGTTCTTAACCCAGAATCTGTGAACTTGTTGGGGTTTTTAAAAATATATGTATTTTGATAACTACTTCAACTTACTTAGTTGTTTGTAATTCTATGTATTTCATATTATGCGTTTAGAAACATTATTCTGAGAGGTCTATAGGCTTCACCAAAAGCGTCCATGACACACACAAGAGATGAAGAACCCCTGGCCTAGGGATAGTTCATACTTTGAGGAGGGTAGGTGACTGCCCTTACCCATGGATCCTGCATGGATATTTTCTGTTAGGCAGGTAGGAAAGACACACTTTATAAGTTCTTGTTTTCTTTTTGAAATCTTTAACATCAACACAGGAAGAGACTGGAGGGTTCCAGGTTCTCACCCGACCCCAGCAGGCTCATCACTGCAGAAAGATAAGGAGCTGTGTCCTGGGTCCTCATAAGATCCCACACACGCTGTGCTCCCTATAAAATGGAGAGCTTGGGTGTACTTTGTCAATGCAGTGTGTTTTCCAGGAGTCACCTTCTGCCAACCATTCCCTTTCAGAACCAGACCTCCTGGGTCCTCTCCAGCATGGCAGCCCTGTACTGGCGAGTGAAAGGACAGGGGAAGAAGGCCATCGATTGTCTGAGGCAGGCCCTCCATTATGCCCCACATCATATGAAAGTGAGTACAGCATATTCTGAAAAAAGCCAAGTCAATTTGGGCAACTTTCTGTCTCCTGGTTCGTAAGGTCATCCAATGTGTGCATGTGTCTGTGTGTGTGTGTGTGTGTGTGTGTGTGTGTGTGTGTGTGTGTGTGTCTGTGTGTCTGTGTGTCTGTGTGTCTGTGTGTCTGTGTCTGTGTCTGTGTGTGTCTGTGTCTGTGTCTGTGTGTCTTGGTTTTTCACCTTGTTAGGAATTTCTCTTGTTCTGGGGGGGAGAAGGGAAGATGGTGTTTCTACTTTCCAGGCTTGTGATGTCACCTATAGGAGGAACTCCCTATGTGTAAAATTCCCTCTACCAATGCAGGGGAATAGAGTAATAATGACTTCAGAGTCAGAAGAGCCAGGTTCAAATCTCACCTTTCTTCCTTTCTTTCTGATACTACTTAGGGCAAGTCATTTATCTTCCCTGTACCTCAGGGCATTGAACTAGGTGGCCTCTGACTCTATGAACTTAGTAATTAGACTTCCTTTAGACCTTTAACCTCCCTTCTGCCTTCCCTGCACCTCAGGAAGCTGACAAGATCTCCTCTGTAAGAAATGAGCTATTAACTTTTCATACACTCACTACATTCACAGAGTAGCCAGACAGCTGGTGACTATTCAGTGATGGGTGGCCCTTTGCCCTTCCACTCTAGGAAGCCACTCTGGTTTTCCTCCTTTCCCCAGCCCATAAAGACCCATCATCATCCAATGCACATACCCTAGAGCTGGTCCTGAAGTGGACCCGCTTCCATTGGTTAAGATAAAGTGGATGAGAGTAAGATTCTCTTTGTTCTTGGAGTCGTCACTCAATGATATCACTGTAGACAGACAAACAACGCCTACCATGATGAAGGAAACAAGCCAATTCACTGTCTGTGATAGTAACCCTCTTCTGCCTTTTTCAGTATGCCTCCTCCAGGGTAGTGCATTGGACTTGGACAAAGAACCTGGGTTCAAGTCTGTCCACCAGAATTTACTAGCTGTGTGACCCTGGGTAAATTACTTAACCTCTCCAGACCTCAGTTTCCTCATCTGCTAAATGAAGGAGGTTATATTTGATGGCTTCTAAGATCCCTTCCAATTCTGTATCTATTATCCTGTGACCTTAATACAGTGCCGTGTACACAACAGGTGTTAAGTTAATACTTATTTAATGAACTAATGAACATCGGTAACATTACTTGGTATGGTAACAAGAATCAGACTCCTCTGGTTGAATTCCGGAATGGATCTGATTTCACAGCTTCATCACGCCTTGTTCCACATATACCAGCCAACCCATGAACACAGCAATGTCATCTCAGAGGGGAGAAGACCAAGGATCACACACCACTCCCTCGACAATCAACAAACATGTACTAAGTACCTACTACGTGCTGGGCACCGAACTACAAAGACCAAAGTGTAGAGCACCGATTGCCCTCTAGGAACATAGTCTAATGAGGGAGACAGCCACCACCAAGCTTACAGTGGAATAAAGATACCGAGTAGTTACGTTCAATCAACAATCTATGTAGCAGCACATGCTGTTGCAGAAACCAATCGGGGTCCAAGGCTCTTGGTAGCCAAGGAACTTGATCTTTGCTTTCTATACAGTTAACATAGAATGGGAGGCAACTGAATGTGGGGATTGAGACACTAAAGTGAAAAGGGAAGTTTCTGTGACATTCCTTAGGTGGAGTGACCGTTGGGAGGGAGAGTAATCTTGCGACTTCTCCAAAATCAGGTGACTTACAAGCAGCGGAAGCAGCTTGACAAAATGGTAGATAAAGGCCAAATGGAGTCATTAATGATATTTTTAGTGTGACCCGTGATATGCTCTCCACCAAATCTACTTAACACCACCAAATGATGGCAGTTTCTGTAACCACTAAGTCTCTCTTCTACCAGCACCCCAATGTGCCCCGGGTGGGGAGGTGCCGGCTCAGTAGACCACTTCCCGTGTTCTGATATGAACTCTTCCTCATGTCATGCTGGGAACACTTCCCCTCGCTTTTCCTAGTCTCACTTGCCCCCACTCTCTTCCTCTTAGCCCCACAGTGCCCCAGTGTCTTCAGCTGGTCCCCCCAACCATTAGACCATAGTGAAATGGATGAGGGACTGCAAGTGATAGACCCATTCACCATAATGAATAACTCACATACAAGTCCTGGAGATATGTGCGGCTTGTGGTAGCTAGAGACACCTCCAACAGTGACGTTGTCAAGGACCAGCTCAGGTTGAAAGTGGTAACCCTGTCATCCCCCCATTCCTTGCTTCTTTCCTCTCTCTGCCCAGGATGTGCCCCTGATCAGCTTGGCCAACATCTTGCACAACGCCAGGCTCTGGCAGGACGCCATCGTGGTAGCCACCATGGCCGTGGAGATCGCACCTCACTTTGTCGTGAACCATTTTACCCTCGCTAACGTCTACGTGGCCATGGTGAGTAGCAACAGGGCCATGAGTAGGGAATCTGCCTAACCCATCTGTAGCGGCCCATCTCTTTGGATGCAAAGATTGCTTTGCTTCCTTTTGTCCCTCTTGGTTATGTCTGAACTGGGTTTCATTTTCCTCCTGTGTAAAGTGAAGGGGTGCAATTAGGTCACCTGAGAGGTCCCTTCCAGCTCCATTGTATCATTCCCAGGATTAGTGAGAGGTCATGGTCCTTGCCTTTCCTCTAAGCTGCCAAGATTGAGGCAGGGAGCAAAAAGCCTGTTCCTGGGTTGTAGAAGGTGGGTAGGCAGAGGAGCCCTTCAAATTTCAAACACAGCTTAGAAGGAAAGCCAGCATTTTCTAAATTCACAAGCATAATTAAGATTCCCAATGAAACAGCTCATCTAAGAACCCACAGGTTGGCTTCCGATTTGCCTTGCAGCTGAGAATACTACGCACAGTGGGCACTAACACTTGACAGCTAGGATTCCAGGCCACACAAGGCCAAAGCTTAGGACTGTGACCCTGCCATTCCTTGGAGGTTCTGAAATTGAAAAGTAATGTCTCCAGCTTCACTTCCTCCAATGCTGGCATCTGCCAACTTTTCCTTTCTGGTGTAGGGGCAGGGGCCATCATTTCTGACGTGGTGTGATGTCCTGGCAGTAGAAACTGCCTCTCTCCCCCCAAACCTCAGAGGTTGGGTACATTTCAATTACCCCGAAAGGACACTGAAGGGGGATTGCTGCCACTAGCCAGCGGGACCTTTGAGACGTGGCAGGGGGTGGGATGTTTTTATTTCTCACATTTGGTCATCTGTCCCCCACAGGAGGAGTTTGAAAAGGCCATGATGTGGTATGAGTCAACATTAAAACTGCAGCCTGAATTTGCACCCGCCAAGAATCGAATCCGGACCATCCAGTGTCATTTACTTATGAAAAAAGAGCGACGTTCTCCTTAATCTTCCTCTTTCCTCTCCTCCTCCTCTCTCTCTCTCTCTCTCTCTTTCTCTCTCTCTTTTTCTTTGTCTCTCTCTTCTTCATGCTCTTCTCTTTTTAAAGAAAGAAACCAATCATTGTCCAGTATCTACTCTTACTGAGGTGTGTGATGATAAGCTGGGGGATCAAGACAGGGGGTTTGGTTTGGTCTTTTGATTCCTTTCCCCACTCCCACCCCCTCACCTCCCTGCCTTCCTCTCAGAAAGAAGCATTTTTGGAAACGGTTGTTCCAAACAGAAAATGTAACTAAAGAAAACTGTAAATAACCGAGCTGAGAAACTCCCGGAGATGACACATCCCTAAACACCTTTCGGGTTTTCTCAGTGGTCCGACCAGCTCCCCCCTTATGGAGGGTGGTGGGACAGTCCTGACAATTATCTGCTTCCTAGTGTAGCATCTGTTGGTGGAAATGCAAAAACCCATCCCTATACCAGATAACAAGAAGCCATGTCCAGCTGTCCATCCATTGGAAATTCATGCTTTTACCCAGTCTTGTCCAATTCATGCTGCTGTGTTACAAGCCCAGAGGTAGTTTGCAGGGGGGGGCCGGGGGGGGGGGGGGGGAAAGTGATTTAAAAAACAAAATCTTGAAAAGAAAAAAAAAACATTAGGAACATCCAGCCTTTTGTAATGTTATTTATGTTGGGGGGTGGGGTGGGAGGGAGGGACCAAGACAAGGAAAATCAGCGATGTACAACATCTAAACCATTTGTATTTTGATCACAAAACACAGGGAAGCCAGTAAGTTGAAATCTTACCTAGGAGGTATTTACATGTATGTGTGTAAATATACATATATGTATGTACATATATACATAGAGATGTACATCTACAACTATGTATGTATGTATGTGTATGTGTATATTTGCAGACCTGTGTCTGTTTTACTGATTTTTTTGTTCACTGTATTACCCATCTCAGAAAAGGGTACAAGTGTAAACTCCCTGTCTCTGAGGCCTTCTGACTTAATGCTACTCCAGGTGAGCTGCCTAGACCTATTCAAATCTAAATCAAGCTTTTCCCTTTGGTCCAAAGAGGACCAGAGCCTCCCAACCATGTGAAATCTACAAGGGCACATACTGAGAACAAAAATAAAAGCTGTTTATGAGCAAAATACGGATCGGGTCCCTTCGTGGTGGTCTTTTGTTTTGTTTCTTTTCCTTAACCCCAGATTAATTGGGTACAAACAAGCCCCAGCTTTAACTCTGAACTGGACCCACAAGACCTAAAACATCTCTTTCCTTCTTGTCCACAAAAAGAAAGTGAGAGCCAGACCAGACAGTGAAGCAGTTCCGTGGTCCCGTTCCATGGTCGACAGACTCATCATAGTGACATAGTTAGCTGGTAAAGATTCCCCTTTCCTTTCCCCAACCCCACATCAGCAGATATAGAGGGTTTTTACACATAGTTGACATTCACACCAAAGAATCATCTTAAGTCACAAAAGAAAACCCTTCCTGTCTCAGTTCTCTCTCTTCACTGTTCCCCAAACGCCACTGTGTATTGTGCACTGACCAGCGGGACCTTTGGTGACACCCCAGGAAAGGTTAGCACTTGGGTTCTCCCTTGAGGATGAAGACCCCAATAAAACCTAAGGTTCTGGGAAGACTTCTAACAGACTCCAGTCAGCTGGAAGTCTAGAGCTCCCTCTTACTTAAGGGATGCATGAGGTCATGTCCTTGGGTTCTCCCTCTGCTAGGCAACAATCCCACTACTTAGCAGGCAACCTTCTCTCTGGAGTTCCTGCAGCCTGTCTCGTGATGAGTCTGGGTTTCACTTGGCCTGTCCTTGGCCAAGGGGCATTCCCTACAGTAGGCCTACACCTGAGGTCTTTGTAGATTGTTGGGGAATGTCAGAGTTGGTGTAAATTTTGAGAAGCTGAGTATACGCTCCCTCCTCTACATGACCCAAGTGAAGGCTCTCCATCGCTCACCTAGACTACTGCTTTAGCCTTTTTAAAACTTAAATTGTTTTTTTTCATTCAATGAAAATCTGCCTTCTTTCCCTCCTGCTTTCCTCCCCTTCCCACATTGAGAAAAGAAGGAAAACTTTTTAAAGCATGTTACAAATATGTACATATTCCTGCATTGGTCACATCTAAAACAGATGTCTCCATCTGCTCTCTAGAATCCATTACCTCTCCGTCAGAAGGTGGGTGGCATATTTCATCTGGAATCATGGTTGGTCATGCAACAGAGCCTCCTAACTGCTTTCTCTGTCTCAAGTCTCTCCCCACTCCATCTACCCTTACTCCACTATCAAAGTCATTTTTTAAACCTCGTCAACCCCCCTGCTCAGGGAACTCTTACCGCCGGGACCAAATATAACCTCAGTATATATAACATATACCCTCCCATCTTGAGCGCTGGTGCTCTTAGATTTCCTCCTCTTCAAACACTGGCCCAGCTGCACAGGGCTTCCTGCAGTTCTTCTGACGTGATGCGCCATCTCCTATTGTCGTGAGTTTGTACTGGCTGCCCCTGGGGAGGAGACTTCACCTCCACTTCTCAGTTTACCCAGACTCAGCTCAAATCCTGCCTTCAGCAATAACCCTCTCTCAGTCCTTCTACCTCTTTTAACACCTTCCCTCAGATTATTCTCCCTCTGCTCTGGCCAGAACATAGCATGAGTATCAGTGCTTAGCACAGTGCCTGGCACATAGTAGGTGCTTAAGAAATGTTTATTGACTGACTGATGAGGGAAGGGGAATAATGTGCAATAAGTGTAGAAAGTGGCTGGAGCCAGATTTTTAAGGGGAGAGCTCTAATTATTAGGAATTATTCCCTGACAAGCTTACATTTGCCTCTGTGGCTTCCATACCCATTGCTCCTAAATCCTCTCTGTCATCCCAAAGAGAACAAGCAGAACCCCCTCTTCCACAGCTAGCTGCTTAAGTCAATGAAGAGAGCATTGGATCTGCAGTCAGGAAAACCTGAGTTCAGATCTTCCCTTAGCTACTTAGTAGTTGTGTGACCTTGGACAAGCTACTTAACCTCTCTGCCTCTGTTTCCTCCTCTGAAATGAGGATAATAATAGACCAGGGTGGTTGTGAGGATCAAATGATTTTGTATTTGTGAAGTGTTTCACAAAGTATAAAGGTGCTTCACAAATGACAGCTATTAATATTAGGAAAGGAAGGAGCACCAAATTTAATGGGATATACGTCAGGGTAATTCTCTTGTGGCTCCATTGACCATCCCTGTAGCTACCCCACCAAGACTCTTCCTCAGCATCATTCCTATTTATGTTGTCTCCCCTGCTAGAATGTAAGGTCCTTGAGGGCAGGATCCCAGCTTTTGCATTTGTTTCCCTAGTGCTTAGCACAGAGTAAGCTCTTAATAAATAAATAAATAGATAGATAAATAAATAAATGCTTTTTTTATCCATAGAATCTTAAATTTAGAACTAAAAAGAAAGAAGTCATTGAGTCTACTCCCTTTATTTTCTAGAGAAGGAAGCAGGATAGCACACTTGGTAAATATCCTAGTGGGACAATTTGGTGGTTTTGATCCCACCTCAAACACTTACTGTCTGTGTGACCCCAGATAAGTCATTTGATCCTGCTTGCCTCAGTTTCCTCATCTGTCAAATGAGCTGGAAAAGAAAATGGCAAACCACTCCAGTATCCTTGCCAAGAAAACCCAAAATGGGGTCACAGAATCAGACATGATTGAAAAAAACAACTGAATACATACACATACGCGCACACACACACACACACACACACACATGCTCTACTAGGGCAGGCAATTTTCACTCAATGACCAAGTGCTTAGCAAATGCCACCTGTGGGCCCAATACTGAACCAAGCACTGTGGGGGGTAGGGAAGTATAAAGATGTGGTCCTTGCCTTCAAAGAGATCAGTTTCAACAGTTTAGTTTGAAAGAAGTCATTCAAGTAAAGTGCAAAGATTGAGATTGAGAGATTGAGAGAAAGAAGGCCTGAGTCCATCCTTAGATGAGTAAGGTCAGAATTCCCTGGACTGGCAGGTGGTCCAGGCTTCTCTGAAAGCAGTGAATCTCCACCCCCACCTGAAATGTGGAGGGAGGGATACTGTAGTCATTCATAGCTAAGCTCCCAAATTCTGGCCGCCCCCCCCCCCCAGCCCTGGCCACCCTGGCCCCCTGCCCTCCCAGTTAGCAGAGGAAGTGGTGTCTGGACTGAAATCCTGCAAAGCCTTTCCTTTTCAAAGTCGACAGCCAGCTGCTGGACTCCATGCTGGAACACCAAATATGTTACAAGTTCTCCTTTGTGTCTGGACCCTGAATTCCAAACCCTGACTCTTCCTGGGGAACCTTGTACTTTGAATAGACAGCTCTAATAGTCCTCTCCCTGGCCAGAGACGGTGTGGTGTAGTGCAAAGACAGAGGGCGATTACCATCTTTGCTCTGATACCGAGTGTCTGGGCAAGACCCCTCCTCTCTGAGCCTTGGTGTCCTCTGTGAAATGGAAATAATTACACATGCACCACCTACATCATGGGTTTGCAGGGAGGAAAGGGCTATGCCAAGCACGATTTCAATATGAGCTGTTTTTTTTTTTTTTTTCCTGCTCTAAATCATAAACAAGAACTTTTATAGTGGTACTCGTTTTCAGAGGACCAAGGTCTTTAATTCAACTAATCAAAAAACATTTATGCCAAACGCCCTTCCTTATGCACCCTGAAAGTACCCAGGAAGATGTCCCTTGACTCTGAAAGGAGGCTGAGACCCAGTCCTGGTAGTGCAGCGCCCCCCCCCCCCAAAAAAAATCCAACCCAAGGCATCAGCAAGACTGCTGAGCTCTATCCTATTGTGAAGGTCCTGGGGTTTTGTAGGTGGGCCTCTTTTTGTACCCCTGATGCTTGAGCCCCTGTACCTAGAGAAGGGATGGTTTGAGAGAGCAGACATCATCAGAATGGTGTGGGCGGCGCCTGGCAGAACTGGCCCCGGCTCATTTTTCAAGGAGAGGCCCATTGCTTTTCAAATCCTGCAGGTGGCATCTGGACCTAAGGATGAGCATTCGTGGGCCGAGCCTGGGCAGCCCAGGTGGTGATGCCTCTGTTCTGACAAGAACCAACAGTGTCCTTGAGGAGCAAATATGAAGAAACAAGGTGCATTGGGGGGAGGAAGCTGGCAAGTGATAAATAGGGAAACTGACAGGTCAAACGGAAGGTTGCCCCTGCACTTTCCAACCTACCTCCCCATCCCTTGCCCTCACCCTGCCTCACAAATCCCTCTTGCTCCTTGGGTCCCCTACATCATCCATCCTTTTGAGAAAGAGTCCTTTCTCCCTGCAGCTGAAAAAGACTTGGCATTTAAGGCTCAAAATTATAGAATCAGATCGAGAGCCTGAGGGAGCCTCAAAGACCATCTACTCCACACACACCCATTTTTACAGATGAGGAAACAGGTCCAGGGAGCTTCTGTGACTTGCTTCAGGTCACAAAGATAGTAAAACAGGCTGGATTTGAGCCCACATCCTCTGACTTCAGAACGCCAGTGTTCTCTCCACTGTGTGACCCTGCCTCCTAAGAATTGGCCAGGGTCACCCAGAGTATGTGTCAGACAGAGAAGGGCATGTTCCTGGAGGCAAAACATATGCAAAGTTCTATTTCCCCTAAGGGCAGCTGAGCATTCTCCCCTGTAGCATATGTGCAAACCTGCACTTTATGTAGTTTGGAAGAGGGAAAAACGGTCTTCCCAACCTTGAAAACCCAACCTAGTGACCTCAAGATCACAGATTTAGAGCTAGAAGAGAGTTTAGAAGCCATGAAGTCCACTTCCATGCCTCATTTTGCAAATGAGGGTGATGAATCCCAGAGAAGTTAAGGAGTTTGCCTAGGATCACAGAGGGAGTGAGTAGTGAGTACTCTGTCCTCATTCTCCAAGGAAGGCTAGCTACAGAGTTCATGGGATACACTTGAGGAATTGGGTTGTTCCTTCCCTAATGCCATTGGCTGGAGCCCCACTTCAGTGTATCCACCCCTACACACACACACACACACACACACACACACACACAATTCACCACTAGCCAGTTAACTTTTACAAAGAGATATTTACTTTATAAATTTGGCAACAATAGAAATATAAAGAGATATTTACTTTATAGATTTGGCAACAATAGAAATAGAAATCCTCCCTTCCCCCCCACCTAGGGGACACACTCTCTCCTACACCATCTAGATCTGTGGGGAGAGTAGGCTCAGACTCAGCACAGTTTCTACATAATGTTGGTTCCACCAAATTCATGTCCAAATGCTCCATCTCAGCCATATTAGAGTGACTCAGCTATCACTGGGCCCGGTGCCCAAGCTTATTGGGCTGAATGCAAAACATGATGAAGTCTCAACTACTGGACTCTGGACCACAGGTGGCTTGCTCTCCTGTCCTTTCAAAACACATGTGGTTGAAGTCTCCAATTTCCTCCATCGAAAATGAAACAAATACCAAAGAAAAGAAACAAGCCCTATATTGATGGGGCCACATGTCGGCTTCAGAAGGAGGAAGTACAAGACCTTTCTCCTTATAGCATTGTCAGCTTGGCAGAGGTCACAGGAAGATGGAGTCACACCCAAAAAAGAAGACCACCAAATGTGTGCATAGTTCTGGCTCTACAACTACAGTCTATGAAAGACAGCGTTCTTCACCATGTGGTAAATGGACTGCAACCAGTTCCAGAACATTGGTCCACACCTGCACTCAAGTCTCTCCAAGGTTATACATCACGTCCAGGCTCCCCAATCTCTTATACCTAAGGAATTCTGTCAGAGGCTCTCTACTCGTGTTTATAAAGTCTGGGCTCCGTGGCTAGTTCCCATTACAAGTGTATGAGACAGGATTTGAACTCAGATCTTCCTAACTCCAAGTCTAGCACTCTATCCCCTATGTCACCTAGGTACTTTAATTCAGATCACATTTAAAGTCTTAGTTTCCTAGGATACATAGGCAGCTAAGGTGGCCCAGTGAATAGCATGCAACTCTAGAGTCAGGAAGACTCATCTTTCTGAGTTCAAATTTGATCTCATTTCATCTCAAATCATGTCATTGATTTGACATTTACTAGTTGTGTGACCCTGGGCAAGTCACTTAACCCTGTTTGCCTGTTTCCTCATCTGTAAAAATGAGTTGGAGAAGGAAATGGCAAATCACTCCAGTATCTGCCAAGAAAACCCCAAATGGGGTCATGAAGAGTCAGACATGAATGAAAATGACTGAAAAACAACAAAATCCATAGCCATGTATATATCATGGGTGACTGAGTCCAAGGCTTCCTGATTTTAAGACCAGCTGAAGAAATGGTGCCATCGCCACCATAAACATCTGTCCTTTCAAGTTGAGGACTTGAAAGGGAAATCTCATTCCAAAGGTTTAAGTGTATTTATAAATTCAGTCTGTCTCCCTACCTAGACTCTAAGCCCTAGTAAGGCAGGGACCTTGTTTAGCCTACAGATCTTAAAGAACTAGGGGGACCTCCAGATCTGTCCTCCAGTATTTGAAGTGGCAGAGGTATTAGCTTTGTTCTCTTTGGCCCCAGAGGGAATAACTAAAATACAAATATATGTGTGTGTGTGTGTATATGTGTGTGTGTGTGTGTGTGTGTGTGTGTGTGTGTGTGTGTGTGCAAAGCACAAAGGGACAAGCTTGGGCTTCATGAGAAGGAACACTTCCTAATGATTGGAGCTGTCCAACACTGCATGTGCTATCCCAGAGAGGAAGCCTGTCCTCCAGCCTCAGCCCCACTCCTAAAGGTCTGCACACAAAGATCTGAACTCAGAGACGTTGTAGAGAGTATCATACCAACTGGGTATTATTTCAATTAAATGGCCTCCGTGGTCCTTTGTGTTTCAGAGATTCTGTAATTCTGATTTCTACATCTCTAGGTCCTCCCTATCCAGAACCTAGCACTATATTAGCACATTGTAAGCATTCAGTAAGTAAGATTTGTTGATAGTTCGTTGAATAATAATCTCTGGTTCTCTGGGGCCCCTTTGGATAAGAAGGAAATTTTAACATGTGGTTTGCCTAACCCCACTGCCAATGCTGCATAACATATTAGTTGCTGTATGTGCCCTCTTCCCAGAAACTTGGTATTTTATGTTCTATGGGATACAGGCTTGTGTATCTTTGTATCCCCTGTACCTAAAATGGTGCTTGACATATAGCAGGCACTTAATAAATGTGCATTGAATTGAATCTGTGGGGTTCTTTGGCCAGCTTTTTCAACAGGTTGAGGTGCAGAAGCATGATGGCAGAGTGATTTCTCTGAAAGAAGTGAACCAAGAGCAGCCTTCCCACCTCCCACTCAAAAGCCCAGCCCTGAGGCTGTTTTAGGGGCCCAGCATCTTCCCAGGGCCCACACCTACCACGGTGGATGCAGTCATCACTAGGAGGGGAAGGTTATTAAAAAAAAAAAAAAAAAAAAGAACCATGTGGTCTCACAGCCACAAGGGGGAGCTAAAAGGACTGGTCTATAAGGAAATCTGGGAACAGAAGGCCAGCTCCAGGATGGGCAAGAACTCGAGTCCACCAGCACCCAAGCAGACACTAACATGGGAAGCGGGTGGGGGGCCCAAGTAGCGCCAGTGCTCCCAGAATGGCTTGTAATGTGGATGTGTCAGAGTGAGAGGGGAGAGGCTGCTAAGCTGGAGGTCAGGGAGCCCAAAGGACCCCCAAAATGCAGCTTCATTTGTCACGGCTTCATAGGATTTAGCCATAGTAGAGCCTCTGGAGATCTTTAAAGATGGGGAAACTGAGGCCCAGAGAGTCTCACTGGTAAAACAGAAGAAGTGTAAGGGTTGGGCAATTCTGTCTTCTCCCCTTGGTCTCTTATTCTAAGATGACATCACCTAGGACACCCACCTGCCTCAGTGGCTAGGCCAGGTAGGGGGCAGCAGGTGAACACAGAGAAGCAGGATCACAGCCTCACCCATTTTCTTTCAGTTAGAAGATTCAAATCTGGAAGGGACCATAGAGATCGTATTCTAGACCAACCTCCCACATTTTACAGACAAGGAAACTGTGATCCAGAAAGGTGAAGGAATCTGCCGAAGACCACACAACTAATTAGTATTGAAATTAAGACTGCAAATGAGATTCTCTGATTCAAAATCCTGTTCTCTTTCCACTAGGATGGGGAAGGCAGTGTGTTCTAATGGAAAGAGCATGGGATGGGGAGTGAGGGTCAAAAAACCCTGGGTTCTAGTCCTGGCTTCAATACCAATTGTTTGTGTAACCATGGAAATCTAATGCAATTCACCAAGCTTTGGCTATAGGCCTCCAACGTAACCTTTAACGTCTAGACTTTGCTGGGCGCTCAGGAGACAAAGATGGAAAAAAAAAGTCTCTAGGAGCTTATAATAATAGCTAACATTTCTAGAGCAAGTTAAGGTTTGCAGAGCCTCCATTTTGGGGAAGGGCCCAGAGCACCCATTCCCCCTTCTCCAGATTTTGCCCCATAACTCAGCTGCCTCTGCCCTACTCAGCTGTGAGCTTCTTTCATTGGTGAGTTTCTTCCTGAAACTTTTATTTTGGGGAAGGATCTCAACCAGCCACCCACCTATCCCCCTCACCTCTCTACTTCTCAGCTCCCTTTAACAGAACATCTTCCCCCACTAGAATATAAGCCCCTTGAGGGCAGGAACTGATTTTCTTTTTCCTGTGTTTGTATCTCCTCCAACTGGTCAGTTCAAGTTGAGCAATGCTGCTATTGTTTTCTTTTTCTCCTCCTCCTCTTCCTCCTTTTTCTTTTTTCTCCTCCTCCTCTTCTCCCTCTGTCCACATGAGGAGTCCTACCCTTACATGTGGGTGCTCTCTCCAAAGGAATATAATTTTTGAATGCTTATACTTCACAGGGATATTGGGATTTGGGGACTGGGTTTTTTTTTCTTCCCTGAGACAATTAACTCTTTTGCCTCATGTAGTTTTCATTTATGACTTCTTGAAAGATTGCTCTGCAAAACCAGACTTTGAAAAAGCCCATTATGATTCAAATGGAGCTACTTGGCTATGCCTTTAAACCCAAATCACTCTGGCTTTCACTGACTGGCCAATAATAGGTCCTAGCCCAAACCTCACTTGCTCACAGTTTGGATTTTGATGGCTCAAGGCGAGTATAAATAGCAATTGTTTCTGTTCTGGCCAGAAACTCTGAGGATCTTCTGCTTCCAGACTGATCCTTTTGTGAAGGCAAACTAGGCCATCTTTGGCTTCCATTCTTACCTAGCCTTTAATCACTGAATGGGCGTTGCCTCAGACAAACTGACACCTGGAAAAGACCTTAGCTTAAAAAGGCCAAGGTCTCCCACTGCATCCTGGGTCATTGCCATTCATCTTGACTTTCGTCTTGCCACTGGACCCCGATGACTCCTGAGCAAACAGCCAGGCTGATGACCTTGGACAGCTCTATCTCACTTAAATCCAATTCATTTGCAAGTCAAGACATCACCCTCCTGATGTCATTGGTCCTCTTTTGAGAATGAAGGACAAACAACAACAGCTTCCTTCAAGTCTCAGCTAAAGGCAGAAAACCCCTCTCAGTCATCTTTCATCTTAGTGCCTTCCCTCAGTCGACCGCTTCTAACTTACCCCATCTATATCTTATTGGCACATAGTTGTTTGCATGTTGTCTCCACCTTCTCACTGCAAGCTCCTTGAGGTCAAGTATTGCCTTTTGCAGTTGGTACAATAGACAGACTGCTGGGTGGGGAGTCAGGAAGACCCAATTTCAAATCCAACGCTTACCAGCCATCTGGCTCTGGGCAAGTCACTTAAGCTTGGTTTGTCTCAGTTTTCCCAACTATAAAATGGGCATGATAATAGCACCTGCTTCACAGGATTGTTATGAGGATCAAATGAGATAATGTAAAAAGTGCTTAGTACAGAGCCCGGCACATAGTAGGCGCTTCAGAAACGTTGGCCGACTGACTGCTATGAACTTGACAACCCTTAACAAACGTGAACATTTCCCTGTATAAACATGAACAGAAAAAGAAGACGACACATGAAACTGGGAAGCTCCATTCTACATGGCTTGTGTTCTAAGTGAATTTCTCATTTCACATGGTTGTTCCAACCCTGGCCCCATCTGCTTGTCTGGGTCACCTTCCGAACTTACTTCAGTAAGGCTGCATCTGGGCTCTGTTTCACTTTGGGCCAGGCATTATGCTAAGGCCTGAGGCTACAAATTTTAAAAATTAAAATAAAAAAAAAAGAAACAATCCCATCTTCAGGGAGTCCCTCCTATCTGTTTCTTACTTCCACTCTCTCACTGTTGGCTGACTCCCCTTCATCAGTCAAAGACTGGAAAGTGAGTCAGCAGGCACTGGGGCTGACTGTGGACTAGAAGAAAACAAATTAAAAAACAAAATTGGCACCTGTTTAATTAGGGAATGACCAGACCAATTGTGGCATAGGAATGGAATGGAATAGCATTACTCCCTAAGAAATGAAGTAGATTAAGAACTCAGAGAAACATGGGAAGACCTGTTTGGACTGATGCTGAGCAAAGAAACTAGAACCAGTGACTACGACCACCTCGATGGAAAGAACTGGAAAGCAAGTCTCACTGGGACATAATTATTATGAATAGTCTTGACATTGAATGAGAAGTGGAAAAAATATATCTCCCATTTTTTTTGTTGGAGGGAGATAGAAAAGTGAGAAGAACATTGGTTTTAGGACTAAAAGGATCTGAGTTCAAATCCTAGCTTTACTATTTATTCCCTGTATGACTTTAGGCAGGCTACTTCCCTTCCCAGGGCCTCAGTTTTCTCACCTGTAAAATGAGTCAGGCAGCTGGTCTGGAGTCAGGAAGACTCATCTCCCTGAGTTTGAATCCAGCCTCAAACACCTACTAACTGTATGACCCTGGACAAGTTACTTCATCATGTTTGCCTCAGTTTCCTCATCTGTAAAATGAGCTGGCGAAGGAACCACTCCAGTATCCCTGCCAAGAAAACCCCAAATGGGATTATGGAGAGTAAGATATGGTTGAAATAACTGAACAACAAACGAGAAAACGAGGCGGTTGTTAGATAAGCTCTGAGACCTCTTCCATCCCTAAATCTCTGGTGCTATGAAGGCTGCATACACTGGAAGGCTCATTTGGTTGGTTTGACTTAACTGCTTTTCTTTGTCACTAGGGAAAGAGTGAAAGGGATACATCCAGAAATCACTTCTCTATGAAAAGAAAATTTGGAGTCCGAAATGAGGAAGACTCAGAGTGAATCTGACACTCTCTCTCCCAATATACCAGCCTAGGACTCCTTCCTGAAGGGCAGACTCATCTGCAGGTGATCCCTTGCCAAGCCCACCCTCCCAAGCCCTTCTCCTCAGGACTTGTCTTTCAGAATTCATTCTCAAGCCTGGAGGCCAGGGAGAAGCCTCCGCTTGTGGTTGCTATAGTAACAGCACCATGATTTCAATGGGCTTCTCACCCTGGATCCGCAGCTCCTTAGCCCTCCCATCTGCAAACCTTCCTCTGCCAGGGTAGAGCAGGCAGAAGCAAATCCACCTTCTCTTGGGTTTGAGTAGGACCAAAGGGGAAGAAAACCCTTCTGTTTACCACACTAACAATATGTTACCCAGGGCCTTGGAGTTCCCAAATCCTGGTGATGGTCAGGGGAGGAATACGAGAAATAATAACAGTACCAGACACACAGAGTCCTTTAAAGTTTGCTGAACAGATATCTTATTATCTGCCATTTACCAAAAAGGAAACTCAGGCTCAGGTGGGTTAAACTGTGAACACACTGCTATTGAGGATCTCAGGGAGGATTTGAACTTTCGTCTTCATGACTCCAGTCTAGCATTCCTTCCACCCCACCAAGCTGCCTAAGGACTATGGACCAGTCAGAAAAGTCTGGAAACTTCCTCCTGTTTGTAGACCCACCTACTTTTATGGATCCCTGGCACTGCAGACAAGCATTTAAGTACCTTCTGCATACCAGGCACTGGGCTAGGCACTGGAGGTACAAAGGAAGGCCAAAATGGCCTCTGCCCTCAAGGAACTCACATTCTAAAAAGAGATGCAACATGCAAATATCTAGGTACATGCAAGGCATAGACATAAGAGATGAAGGTCATCTGGAAGGAGGTAGTATTTGAGCCTGGGGAGCAGGAAGGCCCTGGTGCAGAAGGTAGAATTTGAACTCAGTCTTGTAGGGGGGCCAGGGAAACTAAGAGGGAGGTGGGGGAGTGCAGAACATTCCAGGCAGGCAGGACAGCCTGTTTGAAGGCCTAGAGAAGGAAAATGGGTTATCCAAAGAACTCTAATTAGGCTGGTGTAATTAGATCACATTGTTGTTGTTTGCCCTTCGTTCTCAAAGGGGACCGATGACATCATGGAGTGATGTCTTGACTCATGCGTGAATTGGATTTAAGTGAGGCAGAGTTGCACAAAGTCATCAACCTCACTCTCTCTTCCCGAGTCATCAAAGTCCAGTGGCAAGACAAAAGTCAAGGTGATCGGTCATGGCCTGGGATGCAGTGGATGACCTTGGCATCTTCCAACATCTGACTAAGCTCTAAGCACTCCACAGCACCTGCTTCAGCCACCTTCATGGCTGTTGGAACAAACTGTCCTCATCTGCCCATTCCACTGGCAAAGTCTTCACATCCTTGAACTCACCCATTGGTTCCCCTCAACCTGGTTTAGCCCAACTGCTAGGTGTGGCTGCTGCCCATGCTACAGCTTCTTGGAGCCACCGGTGATAGTTGGGTGACAGATGGACACCAAAGGTGGATGAGCAGGCCTGAAAAGGATTGAGCAAGCCCTCACCCCTGAGGTGCTAATTCTCCTGGAACACCCCATACATCCCAATTAGATCATAGCATGAGAGGAAGGGAGAAGAAGGCTAGAAAGGTAGGAAGGCACCAAGTTGTGAAGGGCTTTAAATGGCAAACAGAGGAATTTATGTAGGGCCCTGGAGATGATAGGGAGCTGCTGGAGATCCTTGAGCAGGTAGGGTGCCATGGTCATACCTATACTTTAGAAAGTCATACTGGGAGCTGAGTGGAGGATACATAGAGCAGGCAGAAGCTTGAGGCAAGGAGACCAGGTGCACTTCTCTACTAAGATCACAGACCTGCTCCCAATCTACTTCAGACCCTATCACACATCTCCTTTCCTCAAGAATTTTTCCTTCTTTGCCTTCACCTTAAGAACCCATTTACTCTCCTGAATTGTCCTATAAGAAAAGCTCAGTGGCTTAGCCTGTTGCTAACCCAGAACAGCCTACAGATGGGTCTCTGGTTCCAGAAGAGAAGCTCACCTGTGCCCAGGTCCACATGCACATACCAGCTACCACGCTAAACCTTGAGCCACATAATGGAAATCTAAGAAGACCAAACCAAGGAAGAGTGGTGCAGTAGAAAGAATATTGGACTGGCCATAAAATTTTGATGCTAATCCAAATTTGCTACCAGTTAACTATGTGACTTTAGACAAATAACTCCCTTTCTGAGTCTCTCTCTCTCTCTCTCTCTCTCTCTCTCTCTCTCTCTCTCTCTCT
>NW_020954600.1:4892334-4922083 GCF_900497805.2 Vombatus ursinus | reverse complement strand
TCTCTCTCTCTCTCTCTCTCTCTCTCTCTCTCTCTCTCTCTCTCTCTCTTTCTCTCTCTCTGTCTCTGTCTCTCTCTGTCTCTCTCTCTGTCTATCTTTCTCTCTTTTGTTGCCATCTCTCATTTGCGCCAATCATAGTCTACCCTGTACCACATTTGTGCATGTCCTTATCATCACCACCACTACCCCCAGGTTAGATTTTAAGCTCCCTGAGGGTAGGAACTATATTATTTTTCAACTTTGTACACCCAGTACCTAGCACAGGACTTTGCACACAGTGGGCACTATTTGTTGAATTGAATTGGCATCACCAAATCCAGGAAGTGACTCAAGAAATGTAAAACAGAGGTTAGGGCATCAGTCAAACTTAGGACAGGGAGAGAGGGAAGCCATCAGCACAGATGAAGCAGCATAGAACACTAGATCATTCAGAAAGACTAGGGTTCAAATCTCACCTCTGATGCAAAATCACTTAACCTCTCTCTGCCTCAGTTTCCTCATCTGGAAAATGAGGAGTTGGCCTCAGTGGCCTCTAAAGCCCCTTCCAGCTCTTAATCTATGATTCTATAAAAACCAAAGACAGTTAGTAACAGCATTAAAGGAAATAACTTCAGGCACCAGTGAATGGCTGTTCTTTATGGGGGCCCCTGACAAGCCACACCCCTTCCTCATTTGGTTCCTTTAGCACCCCTATGGTTCAGACTCAGTTTTTCCTTGTTAATCAAAATTAAGACTAGAATAGTTGCTCTCCTCATAGCTTTCTCAACTCTCTGAAAAATGAAATTATCTAGATATAAGGCAAGTCAAAAATCTGTCCAATCCTCTGCCGTTCGGAGACCATCAGACATTGTTAGTGGAACTGTGGAATTGGTTGAACCGTTCTGGAAAAGAATTGGCACCATACACAAAAAATCACTAAGCCGTAAATATACTTTGACCCATATATATTAGGCATATACCCCAAGGAGGTCAAGGACAAACGAAAGGGGACCATATGTCTAAAAATATTTATAGCAGCTCATTTTGTTGTAGCAAAGAACTGGAAACAAAAGCGAGACCCATCAGCAGGGGAATGGCTGAACAAGCTGTGGTTTATGAATGTAATGGAACAGCATTGTGTCATAAGACATGGAAAATCTGGCCAATTCAGAGTAACACAGAAAGCCTGGTTTAACATACAGGCTAGAGGCAACTGCTATCGGGGCTCACAGGGTCTCAGGATACCCACCCCTTCCTGCTTTGTAACCTAGCCGTGTGGTTGGGAACCACCAAGTTCATGGCTTGGAAAGTGGGATCTCTCCTCAATGGATTGGGCTTCCCATTCTCATATTCATTGGCTCTTAAACCCATTCTGGGAACATTTCTATTTGGGGCTCTAGTCTAGGGTTTCCCCAAAAATGGGGAAAGAAAAAGATACTCAATATAAAAAATGGGAATTGGGCATAGGACATATGATTTATTCCTACTCAAATTAAACTATATGATAACATATATAGCTGATAACTATATAATAACAACAACAACAGTAGCTAGCATTTATGTGATACTTTAAGGTTTGCCAAGCACTTTACAAACATTATCTCATTTCGTCTTGACAGCAACCCTAGGTAAATCCCCATTTTACAGAGGAAAACACTGAGGCAGGTAGAGGTTAAGTAACTTTCCTGAGTCACACAGCTAGTAGGTACTTGAGGCTAGATTTGAACTCAGTTCTTCCCAAACAGTGCTATTCCCACTGCACCATCTAGCAAAGGAGCCATAGCACACACTGCAGAATGACCAGGACAGAATTTGGTAACTCACTCGTGACTATCAACACCATCAGCAGGGAGACCAATACTCAGAGCTTGGTTGGACATAAACTGTTGAAATCTGCTAATTAGCCATGTTACATTTCACCTCCATTGGCACTATCTCATCAATCGGCCTAGCTTAATCTTTCCAGTGGCCCCTCTCCAATTCACCAGCTCCCCTTCTGCTGCCAATCCTCTCTCTTATCTAGGGTTGAACTTCATGATTAAGGTGTTTCCCCCCACCCATCAATCACTGATCTCCTTGGAGAAGGCCACAGGCCTTACGGCATTGCTTCCACCCCCGCTCCAGTACCTCCCTCACCCCCCCTCCACCCCTCCTGCCACCATGTCTCACTTTTCATCTCCCTTTCATGCATTGTCTTCCCCATTGGAATATCATTTCCCTTGAGGGCAGAAACTGTCTTTATTTTTACTCTTATTTGAACCCCAGCATTTAGTGTTGTGTCTGCCCCATACTAAGCCCCTGTTGATTTGACTTGACACTGTGAGCAAAGACCTCCACACTGGTAGAATTCTTACAGGGCCCTGCACCAAAGGAAAGACGACACGGAAGAAAGGTGGTCACATCTCAGGCACAGGCTTGCCTAGGCAGGACATACACTCTCCATAGCTTATGGGGGAGGGAGGGAATAAGCATGTATTAAACACCTACTATGTGCCAGGCACTATATTAAGCACTTTACAAATAGTATTTCATTTGATCCTCACCACAACCCTGCAAAGTAGGTGCTATTATGATCCCCATTTCACACTCAGGGAAACTGTGACCTTCGGTGAGTCATTGCACCCCCTTTAGTCCATCATTGAACCTCAGCATCCTCAACAGTAAGATGGGCAGAGTCACCTGATTCACCAAGGTTGTAGTGAAGAGATCTTTGTACAGTCAACTGCTGTTAGAAATATGGGCTCTTCTGATGACCTTTTCACCCCAGTCTCATCACACCAAGTCTCCGTGATACCTGGAGATGGGATTTCCCTTCCTGGCTTAATATATCAGGTTCTCATTCTTAATTACTCGAACTCGGCATGTCCCAAATAGAAGTCGTGTTCCCTTCCCTATCCCTCCAACTCTATCATCTTCCAGAGTTCCCTATACCTGTGGAGGGCACCACCACTGGGGGCTTGTGTCCTCGTTGTCATCCTCATCTTCTCATTCACTCACCCCCCTCATTCCAATCTATTGCCAAATCTGGCTGTTTCTCCCTTCACAGCATCTCTCCATTCATTTGGCCATTGCATGAGCTCAGGCTCATCACTTCTTTCCTAGACTGTTGCAATGGCCTTTAACCTGCCTCCCTGCTTCCAGTCTCTCCTCACTCAAAATCCACCATCTACTCAGCTGCCAAAGTGATTTTTCTAAAGCAGTTGTTTGACCCTGTCAACCCTTGCTCAATATGGAGCTCTATTAGCTCCCTGGAATGCTAGGTGGTGCCATAGTGCATAGAGCTCCGGGCCTGGAGCCAGGAAGACTCGTCTTTCTGAGTTCAAATCCTGTCTCAAACACTTACTAGCTGTGTGACCCTGGGAGAGTCACTCAACCCTGTTTGCCTCAGTTTCCTCATCTATAAAATGTGCTGGAGAAGGAAATGGCAAACCATACCACTATCTTTGCAAAGAAAACCCCAAATGGGGTCACAAAGAGTCAGACACAACTCAACATTAGCTTCCTGTTATAAGCTCACCCCTTCCAACCTTTCTAGTCTTAATGCTTTGCCCCTCCCACCTCTACAATCTAGCTACATTGACTTTCATGCAGTACCTCAAACATGATACCCCATCTCTCATTTCCATGATTTCACACTGGGTGTCTCTAATGCCTTGTGCTTTGCAGAGTTTAAAGTACTATAGGGGTGGCTAGGTGGCGCAATGGATTGAGCACTGGCCCTGAAGTCAGGAGAACCTGAGTTCAAAGCTGGCCTCAGACCAAACATTTGACACTTACTAGCTGTGTGACCCTGGGCAAGTCACTTAACCCCAAATTGCCAAAAAAATTTTTTTTAAAAAAAGAGTTTAAAGTACTATATAAGTATTAACTATTATTATTATATCCCAATCTAGCCATCCACCCAGGCCATCTTACCATCTTTCTACCATGACTGTTCTACTTCTCCCCAACTAGATCAGCTCTCTCCATGCCACGTCTGGAACTCTACACCCCAGACCTCCAAAATTCATGCCCCCAATGCCTGAAAAAGTTAATCCATTTGTCTTTGAGACTCCTTCCCTAAGAGCCAGCTGTCTTGATTAGTGAATGAGTGAGTGCAAACTAGCTCCATTAATCTGCCCTACCTAGCTGACCCCAGACCCCATACCATGCATGTTTCACCTTCACATTCCATCCAGTTGTCCATCTGGGCCATTTTCCCATTCCTTTTCCCTTCTTCCCCTTACTTTCTACTACTTCCTCTGACCACAGTCATCAAATCAACAGTAACATTGCTTCTAGAAAGGATATATCAGTTAACCGGCCTGTATATCAATTCATCATCCCTTTGGCTTCTGAGACCAAATTCCCCAGCCACTGTTCCTCTATGTGGATTGTATTTCTCCATTAGCATGTAATCTTCCTAAGGTCAGGAATCTGCAATATCTTCGTATTTGTATCTTCAATGCTAAGCACAGTGCCTAGGATATCCTAAGCTCTTAACAAATACAATCTATCCCAAGTAGGGTATTAACAGCAAGAAAAGACACGTGTACAAAAATATTCACCACATCGTTATTTGTGACAGCAAAAAACTACAAAGATGTGCCCAACAATTGGAGAATGACTGAACTATAATTTCATAGTGCATTTAATGGCATGGCCACAGGAAATGAAAATAAGAATTCAGAGAAATGTGGGAAGACTTGTATAAAGTGATGCAGAGACAAGGAAAACGGAGCCAACACAATGATATTCACCACAACTACAACAGTCCAAGGAGAGTCAACATCAACAAACAGAAAAATAGGCCAAACAAAATGGTCAATATTTTCCTATTATCTGAGCTGCAAAGGACCTCAGGGTCATCTAGTCCAATTTCCTCATTTTACAGCACAGGACACTGAGGCCAGAGAAGCTTAATGACTTACCTCAAGTCATATAGGCAATAGATGGCAAAGTAGGGACTTGAAGCCAAATCTTTGGGTTCCAAAGCCCAAGCATTTTCCACTGGTTGTCTCAAAGTGAAGAAAGGAAGCATCCCTTCTTTCGGTTAACAATCAATCAACTATTTTCAGTGAAAGTATTTTATAGGTTAAGAGGTGTTTGATTGTTTATCTGGAAATGTCTGCTGCATCAAAAATAAGTGTGTCAATATATTAAAAAATAATAATTAATTTTAAAAGGAAATGTGAAATATCATCTATGCCCCCAAGTCTTCCAGTTTCCTGCCCAAGACCTTCACTTCACTAGATATGCAAACAACTCTTTTTAAAAATTTTTTATTTATTTTCAACTTAAATACATAAAGACAAAGAAAAAAGAACATTTCCGTGTACATGGCACCACACAAAAGAATACAATATGAAGCCCTGAATTTCCATTTCACACTATTTACTTTATCAAAAAAAAACTATGTAACAAGTCTTACACATTTGTTTTCAAAGTTACCCTGCTCTTCTGTTCTTCTTTCTTTTTTTTTTGTTCTCTGCTATACACTTTTTATTTTTTTCTCCCTCCCTCCCCATCTTATCCTAGAGAAGGTTACCATTAGACACAAATATGTCTATGTATATGTGTAAATATATATATATATGTATGTATGGGTGTTCATATACATATATTTTGTATATGTATATGTATGTGTGTGTACATATATGTGTGCATTCCATACTATACATACTTTTATTTATCAGTTTTTTCTCTGGAGGTAGATAGCATCTTCCTTCATAAGGCCTTTGTACAAACACCTCTTTTTTAAAAAATCTTTTTTGAATGGTGAGTGACGGACACAATAAAGTATTTGATTGATTGAAGTTTCCTTTTCTTTTCTGGTAGAATAAAAAAGACGTAAGGGAGGAGATCACTTTCATTTGGGCCTTTCTATTCCCAACACCAAGCAGTGTCTGGAACATAGTAGATGCTTTAGAAATATGTGTTGAATTAGATTAAATTGAATTCCATTTTCTTCTGTTTGAAGCACCTCCTCTGGAGTATTCACCCCAGTTAGAGCTATCTTTCCATCCCATCACTTCTCTGGACAACTGCTACAGCCTCCTAAGTGGTGTCCCTGTCTAGAGTCTCTCCCAGCTCCAATCTCCCTGCCACTTAGCTGCTGATTTTTCTATACCACAGCTAAGTCAGACCATATCACTCCAGAGATTCCCTATTATGTCCAAGATCAAATATTACCCCTTCTATTTGGCATTTAAAGCTTTCCCACCCCCACCCACCTAATTCAGTCTTCTTATACCTTACTGCCCCTCCATACATGCTATGTTCCATCACTGGTCTCTCTGTAGTTCCTCAAATGGGACACTCCCTGTCTCATCTCCATGCTTGTGCTGTAGTTGACTCCCATGCCTGGAATGCTCTGCCCTGTTGCTGTCACCTTTTAGATACCTCGGTTTCCTTCAAGACTGATCTCCTTATTAGCTGTGTGACCCTGGGCAAGTCAATTAACCCCAATTGCCTAAAAAGAAGAAAAAAGAAAAGACTGATCTCAAAGCCAGTCTTGTGTAGGAGGCCTTCCCAAGCCCCTCCAGATACTAATGCTTCCCCATTTCAGAGGGCTTTCCATCTATTCTGAATATATCTTGTGTTTCCTTATCATTTACATGTTATCTCCCCCATTAGAATGTGAGCCTCTTGAAGGCAGGGACTGACCTTTTTCATTGTAGCAGGCTTTTTGGGAACAGTTATTACATATTATCTCAACCCTAATTCTGAGCTAATGTATATATAAATATATATATAATATATATATATATATAACAAGCTATATAAAATGCTCTGTGAATCTGAAAGCACCATATTAATGTTAGCTATTAAAATTACTACCATTACTATGATGATGAAGATGACGATGACAATGTTAATGGTGAGGATGAAGATAATAAGGATTTGATGTCAGCTGCCTTAAACTGCCCAGGTGCCCAAAGAGGTACCTGGAGAAGAAGATACTTGGAGACCAGTTGCCAAACCCTCTACTTCTGGTGAGAACTTCCTAAGCAATGTATAGTCTCTTTTAGAGAAAGGGTAGCCTGTAGTAAAAGGACATCCCTTCTTAGGAGGAGGACACCCTTCATCTCATTCAGAAACTCAATGTCTGCAGAGGAAGGGGTTCAGGCCATTAGACAAGGAATCATCAAGTGGTTGCTATGCACCTTCTTCCTAGGAATGGAGCTGGTTTGTGCACTGGTAGACTTCTCTGTGTCTTGACCACTTAAGATCATAGACTTAAAATTTAGAGCTGGAAAGGACCTTGTAAGTCATCTATTCTACCAACTTCATTTGACAGATGAGGAAACTGAAGCCTAGAGAGGTGGAGGGACTTCATGGGATCATAGAACCACAGATCGAGAAACTTAAAATCTAGAAACTAGATCTTGAAACTAGATTTCGAAAAGAACTTCAAGATCATTTAGTCAAAGCCCTTCATTTTATAGATGAGGAAGTTGAGGAGAGGTGATCTTTGTAAGGTCACACAGATGGTTAAAAAGCAGTTTTGGAATTTGAACACAGGTCCTCTGTCTCAATATTCAACTTTCTTTCCACGCCACTCTACTGTCTCAAGAGTAACTCACTACGAATCCATCATCTTATGTCTTCCTGGGACACCAACATGTTGAAGCCAGTTCTTCTTCCCTGCCTGAAGTTTCTGAGAGACAATTCCAACACTGTGCTATTCTTTGCCCCGCTCTGTTCTTCTGAGCTGGGGCCATAGCTAAGGTGGCAGACCTTTCAGTTGGGTCTTCCAGTTGAATGGTGCATCATTTCTCAATCTCTGGATCTTCTCTGTCCTCCTAGACTATAAAGCACAGGCAAAAGAGCAAACAAAACTCTTGCTTGGAGGTCAAGTCTTCATGCCATTCTTGGCATCATTATGGATATGTTAAAATGCTGGGTTATGCACCAATTCCACCGAGCCTTCTGCTCTAGCCTCAATGTCCCCAGCATGTTCAGCAGCATATAATTATAATGCCCTGGCTCAGGGTGTCCTTGAGTGTGCCATGGCCTAATCCTAGACCAAGTTGAACACCTTCTTGAGCAGCCTGCTCTCAAAGTCTCAATCCTGATTGGAAGTAACCTTGTCTAGGAAACCATGCACCAAGCTACACTGTTCACAGCACTTTGGCCAGTGACATTGGCATTCTTGCTGTTCCTTACAGCACATTACTGCATCTCCTGACTCAGTGCTTATGCAGAGACCACTCCTCATGCCTAGAATGCTTGCCCTCCTCACCTAGTCCTCCTGGCCTCCTTGGCTTCTTTCAGGACTCAGTTCACATCCCACCTTCTGCAAGAGGCCTTTCCAGGTTCCAACCACTCCTAGTATATTCCCTCTGAGATGACCTCCTATTTACACCGCATCTATCTTTTATGTACCTAGTCATTTCAGACTGTCTCCCCTTTTAGACTGCGAGCTTCCTGAAAGTAGGAAACGTGTCTTTGCCCTTCTCCATATCTCTAGTGCTCAGCCTTAGTAAGTGCTTACTAAATGCTGTTAATGATGGCCCCCGGGGAAGCCCTTGGTTGCCACTTGAATCAGCCTGCAGACTGTATGAAGTAGTCCATCACCCACTAGGCTCGTGTTTTTCTGGCCCTTGCCAGAGACAAGAAAGTTCTGCACAGCAGCTTTGAAGGCTTGCCCCAGGTACACAATGTGAGCTGTCAACTCTCTCCCTTGGATTCAACAGCCGTCGGCCTCACATTTCTTACGTATGTCTACTGGAATTCAGGGCTAGGACAACCTTTGAGCTATGGGCCAGGAGAAAACTCTGCATCAGGTATGGAAGGCTTTGATTTAACCCAATTTTTAAGACACAGAAAGCCTCAACTTCCTTCCCCAACTTCCTTCAGGACTCAGTTGCCATCTTACCTTCTATAAGAAGCCTTTCCCAGCCTCAGAGCCCAGGTGCTAATGCCTTCCCTCTGAGATTACATCCAGTTCATCCTGTATATATCTTGTGTGCACATAGTTTTCTTATGTTGTCTCCCTCATTAGAGGAGAGTGAGTTATTTTTGCCTGTTTTTTTTTTATTAGCATGGTGCCTGGCACATGGTAAGTGCTTAATTAATGCTTATTGACTTGACATGTAAGTGCAGTGACCATCCAGAAGTAGCCATTTTGTAGGGCCTCAAGCAACTGTCCTACCCTTCCTATATAGTCTATGTGGCTCACAGTGCCCTGAAGTGCCATCTGAGTGGTGCCTTAGGGCACACAGTTCTCTGCTATTCCCAGCACCCATGTGGGCACTATAGAGTGTGTGAATCAATTTGGAAGGACTGACCGGGAAACAAATTGTAAAGGGTTTGAAATGCCAGAGAATTCTGTCATTTATCCTAGAGGCAAGGGAAGCTTCCTGGGCAGGAGAGGGGCATGGGCAGACCTGTGCTTCAGGAACAGCAATCTGGCAGCAGCATGGAAGTTGGGTGGCCTGGGAGAAAGACAGGAGGCAGACAGACCAGCTGGCCCCCACTTCTCACCCAACAACCCTGGCCAGTTTGGTCCTCTTCCCTCCAGATTCAGGTCTCCCCCTTTCCCTGCAAGCCGCATCTCCCCTAGTCTTTCTCTTCTGCAGCCATTGTTTGTTGGGAGTGACCTGGGGGAGTCATTCAGCAGAAAGGCGGGGCGGGTCTGAGATTGTCTCTAACCAAGAGCTCTCATGGGCCAGCACGCCATGGAAGGGCCCACCTTGAGGTGATTGGCTCCACTAGCAGCAGACTGGCTTTGGTTTCTCCTGGATGAAAACCCTTTCGGGACCAGTCAGTATTAGATGAAGGAGGACCTGTAGGACCTTGGAGATCACTTGGTCCCATCCCGTCATTTTATAGATGAGGAAACTGACGTCCAGAGGAGGACAGTGACCAGCTCAAGGTCTCCCAGGAGTTACATATTAGACCCAGGATTTGAACCCAAGTCCCCCTGCTTCCCAGACCTAAGCTGAACCAGGGATGTAAGACTTCCCCCTCCCAATACCCCACCCTGTCCTTTCCATGGGAATGAATTGCCTTTCCCTCCTCTAAATATTTTAAGCATTAAAAAGAAAAGCCAGATTCTGAAATCCAAACACAAGAAAAAAAGAAAAACAAAGACATCAGGAAAAATAACAAGGGATAAAAGCTCTCAACCAAGTTGAGCTCTCCTGCCACAGATGAGAACCTGCTCTGACGTCCTTGGGCTCCCCAGAGGGATTAACCCTCTGCTGCCTGAACTGAGCTGAGTCCCTCTCACTCCCTCTTTCCTCTTCTCTCTTTCCCTCTCCCCTCAGTCTCCTTCTCCCTCTCCATTTCCAGGAGGTGGGGGAGGCAAGGTGGAGGGGCTGAGGTGGGAGGGGGGAGTTGTTTGTCTCTAGGCAGGCTATAGATAGATGAATTTAGTTCCCTATTTTTGCCAGATCCTCACAAGCATATCCCCACCCCCTCCCAACTCTTTTGTCTGAGATCTTCCTTCCTCCACCGGAGTCAGAGGAATTTCCCTGATGAAACTGAACCACAAACCAAGCAACTTGAGACAGATTTGGGGGGCCGGGATGCAGGAATTGAGACTACCTGTACATTCCTCACCAGCTCTTTGCCTTTCCACTAACGGGGAGCAAAAGCTGGAGTCCCCCTAAAAAAAACCCACTCCCTCTGTGCATTATCAATGACTTGACAATGTTTACCACTCCAGAGGGATAAAGCAATGGGTAAGGGGCCCTTAACGGTTTGATCCACACCCCCTCATATTCCCTATGAGCCTCAGAAGTAAATTAGATCAGGAGAAGGGAATAGAAAGAAAAAAAATGCTTTTGGACCCTCACATTCTGGTGTTTAGCCCAGGTCTATACTGGCATTCGCAGAACCTAGAATTTTCACCACATCACGGAAGTGTTGTGTGTTTTGTTTTGTGTTATTTTTGCTTTGCTTTTCATTTTGTGCTTTGCAATGATGAGGTTTCCCAACTCCTTCATGAAGATGTAGTGGTGCAGGGGCTCCTGCAATCATGCATCAATGCTGGGCTGGGCTGGGCTTCATGCAGAAAGCCCTAGGAGGGAGCCAGTCATTCAGGGCCTCCCTGCAGAGCACAGACTAGGAATTCAGTGGCTGAGTCAAATTCAGCTGAGGGCGTGACATGGCATGGGCAGCGGGGAGACAGAGATGCCAGCTTATTGCACCTAGCACACTTCCCCTCCCCCATTTGACCTATGAATTGATCGGTGTAAGGAATTCTTGTCTGTCAATACAGATTTGCACCTGTTTTACAACTTGAGAGTCTTGGGGAGATGTCCAAGGTCCTAATGGGTTAAGCAACTTACCCAGGGTCACATAACTGGTATGTGTCTGATGATATATGGCTTGAATCCAGTTATTCCTGACTGCCAGACATACTCTTAACCATCCCATCGGGCAAACAGGTCATTAATAAATACTGAGTGGATGGATGGATAGATGGATGGATGGATGGATGGATGGATGGATGGATGGATGGACAGATGAATGGATGGGTGGGTGGATGGATGGATGGATGGATGCTATCCAAAAGCCAACATTTATCCTCCTTAATGCTGATGCTGGGTATCCCACAGGCCTGGTGGGCCCAGTGGCAAGAATGCTTGTTCAATCTTGTCAAGAAGATATGTTCAAATCCCAAATATGGCATCATAGGAGATGTGAACACCCTGCATAGAAAGACATCTTTCACAAAGACCTCACTGACACCACATTGAGGAAGACTGCTTGACTATAGATCAGAGCCAGACCATTGGACTTGACCTCCTCAGGGAGCAGACACAGATCTGGGCAAGAGATAAAAATGAAAGTTGAGAGATGTTAAAGTTGAGAGAGGGCTACAAATAGTAAACGTAGGTCCCCGTGGGAAAAGGCAGAAGCCTGCTGATCTTATCCCTAAAGGTAAAGATACTGGAGAAGCAGTAAAGGTGATTCTGGACCAAGCCTTCAGAAAAAAGGAGGATGATTCCCGGGACAACCCTGACTTTCAGAACCAAATGGCTGGGTCTGAGAAGAAGCAAGGAACAGTCATGGCCTAAAAGAACAAACCCAGAATTTTTCTTCCACCACACCTGTCAACTAGAAGCTAGAGAGGCAAGCCTTTAGTTCTTTCTCCTTTGTGGCTAGAAAGAGGAGTGGCATGATGAATCTAGGTTACCATATAGGTCCTTAGAAGAGACAGGACTCACCAGAGGGTGAGCAGTCAGCACTAAACACCTAGAGGCCTGATGATTTTCCTTGGTGGAGATAAGCCTCATCACTGAGGAAATTTGGCTCCAGCCTACCTTTCCAGAATTTTTGTACATTATTTCCTTTCATGAAACCTACATTTTATTGCAATTTAACTGGCCTTAAATTTGCATGAATTTGCCTGAATGCATACACACCTCCACCTCTTAGAATCCTTAGCTTACTTCAAGGTTTGGCTACTTCTTATGGGAAGCCTTTCATGCCAATCCCCAATTAAGACGACATTGACCAAGGTGAAAGAGTACAGTAGCTGAAGTGATGATGGTAACATAACATCCAAAGACACAGTGATCCCACCCAGCCAAGCCAAAGATAGTGAAAGGTTACAGCTGTCCTGTGGAAAGTGAACCCAAAGAATCCAGCAGATTGATCTGTTCAGCATAGATTTCATACCCTAAGAGAGTTCAGCATTTAAGCAACTTGTAGAACCCCGTCGAGCAGCAGCTGAGCTATTCTGGGCGCCCAATGAGGATCTAGGGCAGTAACCAAGAGATCTTCTTGATCCAAACTAACAGCGGAGTGACGCATCAGGCTCAGACCCTGTGAGGAGCCAGTCAGATGAGCAGCAGAAAGATTGACTTGTCCATCGCCAATACCATATCTTTTGTGAAGACCCTCTGGAGAAAGAAAGGACATTGAGGTTCTGTAATTCCAGTGTGATGACCTGCTTTAGCTATGTATACTCCCTAATTAATACCATTGAAATTTAAGTTTGAGCTCACTCAAACTTAGTGGATTCTCACCTATAGATTCTGTGGATATTTGTGGGGAGAACACCCCAGTTTTTTGAGGGAAATGCTTTGTAATTGCTCTTCTTGTTAAAAAACTGAGTCTACTGGCTGATTGTTAAGAGGAAGTACACTAAGGGCTCATGAGTTTCAAGGTAGAAGAAAAGCCAAACAGGGTTCCCCATCCCTGCTCTAGAACCTTTCAAGTAGTAGCAACCCTCCTTGAGAGAACAAACCTGCCTGTGCCAGCTCAGATTGGGGCGAATGAGCCCAAAAAGAATGTTATACTTGTAAGCCCACTGCCAGTGTCCTGGGTCACAAGTTAGATATAAATAAGACAAATGAGTCTCAGAGAGATTAAATAACTTGTTGTAAGTTCACACAGGTGGTGACAG
The DNA here is from genome assembly GCF_900497805.2 of Vombatus ursinus. Taxonomy (NCBI): domain Eukaryota; kingdom Metazoa; phylum Chordata; class Mammalia; order Diprotodontia; family Vombatidae; genus Vombatus; species Vombatus ursinus. The sequence continues at coordinate 4,908,759 of NW_020954600.1, read as the reverse complement.
ACCTAGAATTCAAACCCAAATCTTCTGACTTAAAGTCCAGGGTTGCATTCTAGAAGACTTTGCAGAGAAACTTTAGACTGGCACAGATCAAGTCAAGTGCAGCTGAAGGACAGTGGAAGACTAAAGAGGGAGGTAAATCACTGGCAAAATACTTCAAATCATGGAATGTTAGTCTTTCTGGTCCAGCTTCCTAATCTGACAAACAAGGAACGTGAAAGCTTTGGAAGTTGAGTCCCTTTCCTAAGATCACACAGCTCAGCAAGACTTCTTCCACTAATGTCTCCCACATGGTGGGCCCCCGGGGACTAGGTAAGCCAGGGAGGGGGAGGCAGCAGGGCCTGGTGTATGTCTGTTGTGTGATCACGTGGTACCAACATCCCCCTTAAGTTTACCAATCAATCAACCAATGACTACTCAGCTCATTCAAAATGCCGTAGGGAAGCTACAGAGAGGAAAGAAAACAGCCCTGTCTTCAAACAGTTTGGAATCTAAGAGGAGAGACACAGACGTACAAATGAAAATGCAAATAGGAATACATTACTTAAATAAGACAACAATTTGTTGTTGTTTTGGCCCAGGCCTGGGATCCCCCTTTCCTATTTCCTCCACAACTCAGAGTCCTATGGAGCTGCCTAATGGGCAAACTTAAGGGGGAAGGGTTCAGTCTGGGTCTTCTCGACTGAGGCTTGCTCTCTATCCACCACGCCATAATGCCTCTCAAGAAAATAGTTGAAGTTTATGTTCAAAGAAGAGATATTTTCATTGAATTCTTGAACCCAGCCTCCACCTCGGCCATTAGTTATGTTATTGTGAATTGTCCCACATTTTCTGCTATGATGTAAAGAGCTCTTGCTTTTGAGGTAGAGAGCCTGGTTTTAAATCTTAGCTCTGCCCCTCATGTGACCTTGGCCAAATCAACTTCTCTCACTGGGCCTCAGTTTGCTCACCTGTAAAATAAGAGCTTTGGACTGAATGGCCTCTAAGTTCCTTTCCAGCTCTAATCCTATGTCAAGTTATTCACAGCAGGACAAGAAGGTGATCTGGAAGGAGTGACAAATTCCCCTGTTCACCATCCCATTGACACCCTTCAGGGGCTTAGTCACATGCCTCCTTGTGACTGCTGGGAGACATCCCACTAAAATGGCTTCCGCTCCATGAAAGCAGGATCAAATTCTATCGTAAGGTCCTCAGGGTACCCAGAGGTCACAGAGGCCAGGCTCACCCCGACAACAACCCAAATTCTCCAAGATAGTCAACCACCAAATCTATTCTTAAAAGTCTCCAGGGATAGAGAATTCACATTAAGCTTTTTATTAAGGGACAGGAATGGGGAATTGACTGGGGATTACATTAGTATAAGGAATTCCGAGATGAGGAAAGTCCCTCTATCAATGCAGATTAGCATGTCCTCTGTAACTGAAGAGCCTTAGAGAGTCCTTTAGAGCATGAAAAGATTAAATGACTTGGCCAAAGTCACACAGTTATTGTGTATAAGAGGCCGGATTTGAATTCAAGTCTTCATGGCTTCAAAGACAGCTCTCTAACTGCTATGCCATGCTTCCTCTAAACTTATTTATTAGGTTTTTGTAGGCCTTTTCCCCAAAAAAAGGTTCTGATTAGTGCAATTAATGAATCCCCTTGAAGTGGTGGCATTGTTTGAATTCATATTGTATACTTCCATTGGGCTGAGATTGACCACCATATTTTACCTAAGGATAACTTCAAAAAGTCTGAATTCAAATACATACAACCACCAAGGGCTTCCTTTTTGTACTAATCAGGGCTTGACTACACTAACTACTTGTATCAGCTTTGTAGTATCTCCAAATGTGGGTAATATTCAACCATTCCCTGCCTTTGTTCAGTCACTGATAAAATGACCCTTTGAGGGTGAGGGTTGTTTCCTAGTTCTTTTTTAATACCAGCACATAGCATAGTGCTTGACACTTAATAGGTGTTTTATACATGCTTATCAAAATCCTGCTATTCTATGACTCAATAGACAGTGTTTGAGAATCAGTGGGGTCAAAAACTTCAACATTTGGTCCTCAAATGTTGGTCCATCACCAGACTTGTAGTCAAAGACCCTCCATCTCAGTAGGATCTGATGGGGTTTGCCCTCCACTAATGTAACCCTTGAGAACACAGAGTCACCACGAGAAGGAATCAAGGCCTTTAGTAGGGGTGGGTGAAACAAAGAAATATGAAGTTGGCCCCTGCACTCCAATGTAACGTCATTAAAAAAGGTACAAAGGCCTGGAACTCTCGGGAACCTGGGTTCTGATCCTGGCTCTCCCCTCAACGAGCTGTGTGACCTTGGGCCAGTGGTTTTCCTTTTCTAGGACTTAGTTCCCTGTCTACAAAATGAAGGGGTTCAGCTAGATGAGCCATAAGATCCCTTCTGTGTTCCCAGCATACCTGTTCACAGAAGAGTCATTCAGGAAATCAGACAGTCAACAAGATTTGATTAGGCAACTACTTTTGTTGTTGTTCAGTTGTTACAGTCATATCCAGCTCTTCACGACCCCATTTGGGGTTTTCTTGGCAGAGATACTGGAGTGATTTGCCATTTCCTTCTCTAGCCCATTTTACAGATGAGGAAACTTAGACAAACAGGGTTAAGGGACTTGCCCAGAGTCACACAGCTAGTAAGTGTTATATGTCTGAGGTCACATTTGAACTCAGGTCCTCCCGAATCCAGGGCCAGTGCTCTATCCACTGCACCACCTAGCTGCCCCTAATTGATTCATCCATTTTAAAAGACTGGTAAGCATGTGGAGAGTCTGGGGGGAAAAAACCCTAGCAGGCCTGAGAAACATACATGGGCTGCTATGTTCTTTCAATCCTCTTTGCAAGGCTGACTTACCGGCCCTACCCGGCGTCACAGTTTATCACTGGCACAGCTGGAACTGAAAGGGAAGAGTAGTGACTCCCAGCTCTGAGCTCATGTGTGCTGCTCCTCTCTCTTCACAGAACCTCAGAGCTGAAAGGCACCTCAGAGGACGCCCAATCCAACCTGTACCTGACGGAGAATCCACTCTACAACATCAATTAAATCAGCAAGCATTTATCAAGTGCCTACTCTTTACTTATTCAGTGTCACCCCAATGAAACAACATTTCATAGGCCTAGAAAAAAATAAAATTCAACTGGAAGAACAAAAGATAAAGAATTCATTAAGAAATAATGAAAGGAGGCCAAACATTACTAGATCTGGAACTATACTATAAAGCAGTACCTATCAAAACAATGAATGATCAATGTTTATTGAGTGCCCATTATGTCCCAGGCACTGTGCTAAATCCTGGGAATACAAAAAAAAAGATAAAAGACAGTCCCTGCCCTCAAGGAGCTTACAATCTAATGGGAAAGATAACATGCAAACAAATATATACCAAGCAAGCTATACACAGAATAAATAGAAAATAATTAATAGAGGGGTTGGGAAGGTTTCTTGTAGTTGGGACTTAAAGGAAGCAAGGGGGGGGGTCAGTATTCAGAGGAGAAGAGGGAGAGCATTCCAGGCATAGAAAGAATGGGAGGGAAGGTCTTATTCATGGAACTGCCAAGGAGGCCAGAGTCACTAGATCAAAGAGACACAATGAAGCCAGGTTGTGAAGGGCTCTGTGTGCCAAACTGGATCCTGAAGGCAATAGGAAGTCATTGAAGGGGCTTGAGCAGAGGGTGAAATAGTCAGGTCTGTGCTTTAGGAGTATCACTTTGGCTGTTATGCTGAAAATGACCTGGAAACCTGGAGACCTCAGCCAATTAGGAAGTTACTGCATTAAGCTAGATGAGAGATGATGAGGATCTGAAATCGAATAGTTGTAGACTAGAGAGGGGACACAGGAGACAAAGTGAAAGTAAACGGACAAGGCTAGACAATTGTTTAGATATGGGAGGAAGGAAAGAGGAAAGAGTTAAGGATGACTTTGAAGTTGCAAATCTTGATGACTGGCACGATGGTGGTACCCTCAACAGAAATAGGGAATTTAGGATGAGGGGTGGGTTTGGGGAAAAGAAAACAAGCTCCGTTTCAGACATGCTGAGTTTGAGATACTTAAGACATCCATTTGGCAGTGGGCAGCGATGATGTGGGACTGAAGCTTAGGAGAGAGATGCCCTGTCTATATCTTGGAGTCATTTGCATAGAGATGATAATTGAACTCATGGGAGCTGATGAGGTAGAGAAAGAAGAGAAGACCTAAGATGGAACTGTGGGGAATACCCACAATTAGCAGGTATGGCATGAAGGATGATCCAGCAAAGGAGACTGAAGAGGAGCAGTCATAGGAGTTCAAGAAGAAAACATTGTCATGAAAAACCAAAAAGGATACACTTGTCAACAGTGTCAAATGTAGCAAAGTGGTCAAGAAACATTAGGCCTGGGGAAAAGCCATTCCCCGTTGGATTTAGCAATTAGGAGATCACTAGTAAACTTGGAGGCAGCAGGTGGCACTACAGTGCATAGACTGTTGGGCCTGGATTCAGGAAGACTTATCTTCACGAGTTCAAATTTAGATTTAGACACTTATTAGCTATGTGACCCTGGACAAGTCACTTTAACTGTTTGCCTCAGTTTCCTCATCTGTAAAATCAGCTAGAGAAGAAATTGGCAAACACTCCAGTATCTTTGCCAAGAAAACCCCAAATGAGATCATGGAGAGTCACACATGACCGACATGAGTGAAAAAAGTAACCTTGGGGGAATAGCTTCAGTTGAGTGATGAGGTCAGAAGCCAAATTGCAAAAGATTGGGAAGTACGTAAGTCGACAGAATGGAGAAGCACTGAGTGTAGACATACTTAACAAGTGGTCATCATCCAGGTGAGGTTGCTCTGGTAGAGAAGGGGCCAGCCATCTTCACTATCTGCCAACCAATAGCTACTCAGGGTAGGTAAACTAACTCATGTAAAGCAAGGCACTTTGAGAGAGAGACAGGAGACATTACAGGCCTGGTAAATCAACCCACCACCACCACCACCTCAACCACCATCCCCACCTCAGACCCCGATGGGACAGCCTAGGACAGCCCTTTGACTAAATCTAAACTTCACAAAATAAATCCCTTTAATAGAAAGATGTGTTCTGTAAACCTTGGACTCAGTCAAAAGGCTGAAGCTGAGGAGCTAGAAGACCACATGTGGCCTGGAGGACACAGATTCCCCACCCCTGGCCTAGGACTTTCCATCCAAGAGTCATGTAAATAGTCATGCTTCCACCCCAGAGTCCACAGCCATCATCTTTGTAACAATAGATAGCACTGGCCATTGCTCCTGCAAGATCACAGCCACAGCTACTGAAGACCCAGAAAAGAAAGTCTTGTCACCAACGCCCTTGGCCCTGTCAAATGGGTCAACATCAAAAACTGATATCATTTTATTAGTGGAAAGGGCATTGAAGGAAAGGCATGACTAACTGCTCTGCTGCTGTGTCTTAGGACCATGGGGCCTCTCCAACTGACGTGCAGCCCAAACCTCCTATATGGGTTGTCTCCCCATTAGAATGTGAGCTTCTGGAGAGTTGGGGCCATCTTCTCTATTTGTGTCCCCAGCACTCAGTGCTTTGCTCATCCATGTTTAATAAATGCTTTATTCATTAATCTAGTCTTTTCTTGATCTTACCACCTCCTGAGGAAACCCATTCCATTTTTAGATAGCTTTAACGATGGAGAAAATTGTTCTTTATATTAAGCCTAAATTTGCCTCTCCAAAGTTCACCTGCTGCCCCAAGCTCTTCCTAGTGAGGGCCATGATGCATACACCAGTCCTTCTTCCATGTAACAGTCATTCAAAAACCTAAAAAACAGCTATCAGGTCTGTCTAAATCTTCTCCAGTTTCTTCCTCATTCCCAGTTCCTTCAACCTATCTTCACATCACCAACTTGAGACCATTGGCAAATGTTCTGATCTCCAAGGCTATGGTTTCAGGAGAGACAGTAGCTGTTCCCACATAAAGCAGAGATCTTCCCCATCTCTGTCTTCTCCTTCTATACTGAATGACCCTCTCTTGGGAATTTCGTCCATGGTGTCCTGACCACCCACTCACTCATCAGTTATATACATCCTTGCCTTGCATCAAGCAGATAGAAAGGTACAACATAAACTCCTTACAGGCAAATCATTTTCTTTGTGCCTTTATATTCTCAGCACCTAACACAAAGCTTACTTGTTGAATTGACCTGAGCTGGGATTAGAAGGGTGTATATGTGTAGAGGATAAACAGCTGGCTTACAGGAGGGCTAGGTGGCACAGTGGACAGAGTTTCAAGCCCCTGAGTTCAAATCTGACCTTAGACACTTACCAGCTGTGTGATCCTGGGCAAGTCACTCAAGCCTATTTGCCTCAGTTGCTCATTTCAAGAAAACCCCAATCGGGGTCACGAAGAGTCAGACACGACTGAACAACCACAAATACTGGACCACCCTTCAGCCTGATCCTAGGAGGGGCCATTCCTAAATGATACCCCCTGCAACTTAGTTTGATACTAAGAAGGGCACCTGCCCACGGCAGCCCAATCATTTCCAGGCAAAGAAGTAATGCTGATTTCTGGGTAATTTTTTTTTTCAAAATATTATTCTTTTCCTGTCCCCTTTCCTGTCCAGCACACACACACCCCACCTTATCTCAAACCATGTGTCACTGGAACAACATCCTCAGGCGAGGCAAGCCCCAGACCAGTCTCTTTTCAGTCCAGTTACCAAGGACAGCAACTTCGATTTCGCGCCCCCCCGCCCCCCCGAACTGAGGAAATCACAATATTTACTCCTGGGTGTGGCCACTGGCCGTGTGACGGGGTTGAGATGGGGCTTGGATTCTCTCTCCTCTCTCCTCCTGAGGTGTTTCCTGTTTGTTTTTCCACAGGTCGATTCCAAGATGGTGTGGATGAGCAGGGGGAGATGTCTACAATCTTTCTTTCCCTGCTCCAGTAACTAGACTTTTCTGCTCATTGCAAAAACTGGTGCAGACAGAAGGGCTGGGCGGGGGTCCTTAATCTCAGTGGTTTCCAGCGAGCTGGTCCCTAGGGCATGGACTGGCAGAGGTCAAGGTTGGGGGAGAGGGGTATATAGACAGGAAAAAGAAGTGAGGACTAGTCTGGAGGGGGAAGGAAGGAGCTGGAGACTGAGGAAAACCCCAATTTCCAACAGGAGAAGGTATGGGAGAGCCAGGCAAGAATCTAGAGAGATAAATATGGGGGGGGGGGCAACCTGGGTGAGGACCTTGCCCTACCCCAGACAACAGCATCAGAGGGGTATGCTCCATAACAAATTAATGGGGGAGGGGGAGAAGAGGCACCCCTGGCAAAACACGACCCTGTTGGGGGTAGGAGTTGGGGACACCAGCTTCAGGCACCTCCCTGCCTTGTCTGCATCCCAGAAGGTAGGGCGGGATTCAGATACCTGCAACTATTCAGAAAAATGCGGGGGAGTTCTTGGTGAGGAATCAAGGCTAGGGTAAGGATTTGGGGTGTGGGTGCCCCAAGGAGCGTATCTCCCCCCCGCCGCAGTGCAAGCCTACGGTCCCTGAACCCCGCCCGCTCAGCTCTGTCCGACAACCCCCACGCAGTCCCCCGAGCAGGAGACTTGGGGCGCGGAGGAAGAAGGGAGACGAATGCAGCAGCTCAGAGAGGGGGTGGGGGGAGCAGGCTCCTACGCAAGCAGCCGCGAGAGGGGGATCCTGGGTGGGGGGCCCGCCCCCTCACGTGCCCCCGGTGCTGGGCCGCATGCCGGCCGCGTGACTGCCGGGCTCGGCTGGGGACGCTAGGGCCAGGCAGCCTGGCTTCCACGCGTGGGAGGCAGAGAAAGGGAAGGGCACGGAGAGAGCCCGGGGAGGGAGCAGAGAGGGAGGGGAGGAGAGGAGAGGACTGTGCACGACTGAGGCTCCACACGGGGGGGACCGGGGCGGGGGGGGGGGCGCACAGAGCTGAGCAAACCTCCGATCTGCAAACCCCTCCCTCTCCTCTGCACCCCGCTCCTCTGCAACCTTCCCCCTCATCTCTGCAACTTTTTCCTTCTCCTCTGAAACTTCCCCCTCCCCTCTTCAAACCTCTCGCTCCCCTCTGCAACCCCTGAAACCTTCTCCCTCCCCTCTGCAACCCCGTCCATCTCTCTCCCATCCCCTCCCTCCTTTTTGATCTCCCCTCCCTCTTTTCAGAAACCTTTCTTCTCCTCTCCCTTCACTCTTACATCCCCCGCCCTTCTCTCTTCATCCCACTCTCTCCTGCCCGCATCCTCCTTCCTTTCTAAAACCCACCTCCCTTGCCTCTTACTAACCCCTTTCCCTCCTGTCAACAACCCCTTCCCTTCGGCAGCCCCCCCCACCTCTTCCCTTCTATATCTCCATTCTGATCCTCCCTCCTTCCTGCAGCCCTCCACTCAGCAGTTGTCCCCCTTTTCTGATGCAACCCTCCCACTTTCTGTCTGAAATCTCTCCCCCTCCCCCACTCCCATTCCCAGGCCAGGCCCCCCCCACCTCCCCACCCCTGCTGTAGCGCGAGCCCCTCGGTGTTTACAGCTGGGACGTAGTGCAGTGAAGCCCCATCCATCTCTGGACTTAAGGAAAGCTCCTGAATTCTCAGCTGCCCAAGGATGGGGGCAGAGGAGGTATAGGGTGGCAGGGAAGATGAGGGAGGTGGCCCCGTAGTAGTTAGAAGACTGGGATGAATGGCAAAATTTCCCCCTGGGGAATTAGGATGATAAATGTAGAACTGAAAGGGACCAAAGGCCATCTAGTCCTACTCTTATTTTGCAGATGAGGAAACTGAGGCCCTTAGAGGTGGGGCACCTCACCCATTAGGTGGGGGCTATGAGGATGTGAATTGGAAGAATGGAGCCCCAGGGTCAGGAACCCAAAGACTGCAGCTTCTGTAACAGGAGACGTCAGGTGTGGTCATGAGTTCAAATCCAGCACGAGACCCTTGCGTTGCAGGGCACTGAGGGAAAGGTGAGCACATAGGGCCCTTCCCAAGAGAAGGAAGAAGAAAGCTTGGCCCGAGGTGAGGGGGGGGGGGAGATGCACCGAGGGGTGGATTTGGAATCTTAATACCTAGGATTTCCCTGGGCAAATCCCTTCTAGTCTATGAGTCCCAGTTTCCCCATCTGCAAAATGGGAGTGGGTTGGGTTAGATGGTCGTTGAGCCCTCTTTCCACTCAGCACTCCTCTGAAACCATGTCAAGTGAGGATTTACATTGACATTCCAGGCAGGGATTGTGTGGTTTTCCCCACAGAGGGACCCTCTGGTCAGAAGCTGTGAGTGGAGGGCCAAGAGGCCCCCTGAGAGAACTGCCTAGGATTGACTCCCTCACTACTCACACATTTTGCCACCTTTCTCCCAAGGCCCTGCATGAGGAAGGAGGGGGTGATACAAGGTACCGAGAAAGGCTTCTGGGAGCAAGCCTTGGCTCTGCTACTTTGTAGGACTTTCAGCCAGTCACAACCTCTGTGCGTTGTGTCCTTACCTTATAAAAGGAAGAAATTTAATGAGATGGTGTCTTCTGCCCTTTTCCCACTTTGAATAGTATAGAAACTTTAATGCTAATTCTACCTAGGAGGACACTGAAAGACCCTCCTAACCCTAACCCCAGATGCCACCTGGCACCTGGATTTTGGAGTCAGACACCAGGGTTCAAATACTGAACTTTGGGTAAGTCTGGTATGTGGGAAGTCACTTCTTTTTAGGCCTGTTTCCTCATCCATAATAAGGGGCTGGGGGAGGAACTAGGTTGGACTGTCAAGTCCCTTCCAATGCTAAATCCTATGGAAGATTTAGCATCCAGCTGTTGGAATGCACAAGCCCTTTACCTCTTCACCCTACCTTTAACGAGAATCTCTCTTCCCCCAGCTTCTGATCTCTCTGTGACAGACCCAGGCACCCCTGGAGGAACCAGACAGAGGCTTGGGAAGATCCAGTGAACAGCCAGCAAAGAACAGTAAAGAACGAACCAAATTGAATGTCCCTAGAAACAGGAGGAAAAATTGCAGCATCTAATAAGCCAGGTTGGTTTGTCCCTAAATGACCCATTCTCTTTTTCCTCCAAGATGCCAGGTGCTATGAGGGTTTCGTGTCATCTTTGTTGCTCACAGGAGAATTGGGATCGACAATGCCACAGCTTTGTTTGCAGTGATTGGGAAGATGGACCGTCCTGATTTGGGGCAAGTGGGACAGCCAGAGCACCATGGAAGTGAGGTAACTCCAGAAAAGCTCATTGGTGTGTCATCAACCTTCGGGGGAAGCACCCAACCACAGCCACCAAGATGGGAGGATTATAGGATTTCAAGCTGGAAGAGACTTTAGCCTGTATCTTTCTAGCCCAACACTCTGCTTTTACAAGCCTTGCAGCTTGTGACTGGGAGTAGAACCCAGGTCTCTCCTCTTCTCACAGCTCCTCTGATCCAAACGCTGTTGCAAAGGAGCTAGCTGCTAGCTAACAGGTTACCCAATCTCATGGCCTTTCTCACCTCATTAAGCAAAAAGCCACCAATGCAAAGGACAAACAACAAATAAACAAGCAAAAAGCTGACGGAGAGGAAGCCTTGTTGTTCGTCCTTCCATCTCGAAGAGGACCAATGGCATCAGGAGGGTGGTGACTTGACTTGCAAGTGAATCGGATTTAAGTGAGGCAGGGCTATGCAAAGGCATTGGCCTCACTGTCTCCTCCAAAGCCTTCAGAGTCCGTGCAATTGTCGGAAAGAGCCTGGACTGTCTACCAGGTGACTTTGCCTTTGACTTTGGATGGTTTTCAATGACTTTTCTTGGTGTTATCCAGGCCAGCTTGGAGACAGGCCTTGTGTGTCTGTTGCTTTCCAGAGCAACTGCATGATGTCTGGCACTTCATAAAGGGCCAGGTGACTGCTAAGCATGTTTAGGAATGAGGATTGGGTCTCAGGTTGTCACCAGGGATGCCATCCAAGACCTTCCAGATTCTTTAAAGAGCCCTTACTGAGACTTTATGGTCAGCAGGGCCCAAGGAGCCCGTGTATAGGTAGCAAGGATGCCTCACTTTACTCCCCAAAAGGAGAGGCTCAAATACAGAAACAGCACAATAGCCAGGCCAGAACCAAGCCTAGAAGAGGCCTTTCCTGATGCAGTCAAGAGTTCTTTTAAAACAGTCTCAGAGAGGTTTGGGGAATTTCAAAGCCTGGTACAAGGAAATAGGGAGGCCACAAGGAGACAGTAAAGCAAGCCAGCATTTTGGAGGGGAGACACAAAAGGATGGGCAGTCAGGGAGAATGATAGAAAGAGGCCCACTGGGCCTACGGTGGATTTGGCATCGTGGGTGCCCTTTCTCCCAATCAGCGAAGTCTGGTGCATTTTTATAGGGCTCTTATCTTTGTCTAGAAGGAGCAGGATTGAGGAGTCTGGACCTGTGGACTGGTGCTGATTCATGCTGCTGGGGGAGAAAAGACTCGTAGGGAATTGGCAGCATACTGGATGTTTCTAATCCCTCTGGCAGGAAGAGGGGCTTTGGGCCCTAACTCTGATAGGACGACTTCTCCATCAAGGGTTTTTGAATTTCTTTGATTAGTGGGTAAGCAAGGCTACTTAAGCCTTACAAGGGAAAGCCTAATTCTTTGTTCATTCTAGAAATATTGTTCCTTGGATCTTTGGAGGGAGCCATGGCAGGCTGTGCAGATGGGTCTCTGAGGCTATCTTTTCCCTGTCCCTGTCTGGAAGAGATTGAGACATCATCTTGGCCTATGTTCCTGTCTACTCTTTCTGACCAAGGCTTGATAAGCTCCCCCGCCCCTTACCCAGCAGATTAGGAATGCTCCGAGTGCCCTTATAGCAGCCTCTGGATGTTTCACAGGCCAGTCACATATGGAATTTATATCTGCAACCTAACCGTGTCTATTTTCTGACATAGAATGTCAGCCGTCCAGTATTATGTAGGCTCCTTGAAGGCAGGGACAGTGTGACATCTGTCTTTGTTTCTCCAAGACTAAGCACATAGTAGGTGCTTAATATTCAGTTCAGTTCAGTCATGTCCAACCCTTTGTAATCGCATTTGGGGTTTTTGGGGTAATAAATCTGTTCATTGGCCAGAGCTTATAATTTACTCGGGATTTTTAAAAGATGAGACCACCTCATTAGTGGCTTAGCTTCTGTTGAAGTCTTTTTTTTTTGTGGTGGCAAGTAGGAACAGGTAGTCTATGAGGTCTTCTGCCCTGCTAATGCAATCTACAGATGGAAAAAGTTTAAGAATCTGGAGTTAGCTGTGCATCCAGAAGTGTCCAGTCATCTCAAATCTAGTCTTCAGTCTGTTCTCACTTCATGAGGTGAGGGATAGAAGGAGAGGAGAGAAAGCAGTTCCTGACAGTTTTTTTTCTGTTGTGTCTATTTTGGATTGTATCAAAATATCAAAAAATGTCAGTTCCGGAAGGGCCCTTAGTGGTCAGTCCATCACACATCTGAAAGAAAGTTCCTACTGTAATAATCCAACAGGTAGTGATCTGGCCTTTCCTTAAAGACTTCCAGTGAGGGAGAGGCCCCCACTTCCCTAGGTAACCCATTCCACCTTGAGATGCTCTCATGTTAGGGAATTCTTTCTGGCATCAAACCTTAACTGGCTTATTTACCACTTTCACCTATGGATTGATCCTAGCTTGGCCCATTTGAGCCAGCCAGAAAAAGCCTAATCTCTCCTAGAAAGCATCCCCAGTGGGGTAAAGGGAACTCCACTCCAATGAAAAAAGGCAACTGACTTGTGAGTTAGTTTATAAAATCTCTTGTTCTTCCCTTTGCTGACTCTTGAACCAGGAATCCCTGAAGTTATCCTTTACTGGTCATTGAAGCCCCTAATCCATCTCTCGGAGGCTCTTTTCTCTGGGATCTTTGACATTCCGTTAAGTTCAATTAGCTTGGGTGTCCCTACCATTGCTGGAGATAAGAATTATTTCCAGCTTGGCCCCCAGAAGCTTGCTCCACTTTGCATTCTATCCTCCCCTAAGCTCCCCCCAAATGGACAAGATCTGCCAGGGCCGAGAAAAACATCTGTGATGTCTTCGGCCATGGCAGTAGCCTCTTCCCGTGGCCCTTTCTTCTTCCCGGTGCTGCCAGGTCAGGGAGAACCAGGCCATTAAAAGAACACTCCCCCCCCCAAAAAAAACCCCACCTAGGCATCTGGAGTGATGACAGGGCTGGGAGGCTCTTTCCTGATTTGATCCGAAGCAGGGTACGTGGTAAAATACTGCCCCGAGAAGGGATACGACAGCCAAAGATGGCCCAGGTACCTCCCTTCCTCTCAGGGGTTCCATCACAGCTCTGAGATAAAACCCCAAGGGAAGCCGGTAGGACAAACAGGGGAGCATCTTTTCGAGTGGGAGTATGTGTGTATGTGTATGTGTGTGTAAAGTGCAGTCTTTCCAAGAGATGTTCCCATTTGGTACACTCGGCAGGCTTTTGCAGGGGAATGTATGTCTGTCTACAGTTGTAGGCTGAAACATGAATGGGTGTAGCTGTCTGCAGGTGTTTGAATGGCTTGTAGGTTTCTGTGAATGAATGCATTTGTGATGAAAGGTGGATGTATTTGTAGCCATGGGCAGGTGGCTGGCTGGCTAGCTGACTGGCTGTAGGTTTCTGAGGGCTGGGGTTGAGGAAGCATCTATTCTAAATGGGGTGTGAACAGACTGGGGTAGCACGGTCATCTCCCCAAAACATCTGCCTTCTTGCTGCCTCTGTGGTGGCATAAGATTTGGCAACTATCACGTCTTGCCTGGACACTCAAAAAGGGAAGAGGAGAGTGGAGAGAGTGGGAAAACATGTGGTAAGTCTGCCTGGGCTCTCTTCCAGTTACCGGGGACTAGCCCCACGCAAACTCAGGCATTAGTGCCCTACCCTGGTGCCCAGCCCATCTGTTTGTTCCCCGGTGCCCCCCCCACCCCTTGAGGCTAGGGACGATAATATCCTAGTGTCTCTGACTGGAGATTTCCCCAACCCCGGCCTCCTCCACCCCAAGGGATGTAGAAACAAATATATTCTGTTCATGACTCCCAACTTTCATGTTAGGAAAAATCTTTTCAGGTCCCCCATCTCTCTTCTAGCTAGATTTCCAGAGATGAAAGGTAAAGGTTTTTTTCTCTGTTGGAAAGTACTGAGATTGAGAGCCAATTGGGCATGTGGGAGTGGGAATCCTTGCAGCAGGTGGGAGGGGAAGGGGGAGGGGAATGCTCATTTGATCTAAAATCAGATGCTACCACTTAAAATGCATCAATGCCTGGCCCTCTGTTCCCTTTCTCCAGCTTTCGCCACCTCCCTTGTCCGGGAAAGATGGCCTCAGAGCCCTGTCCTAGCACAAAACAACCCAAATGAGCCTTCTCGTTTTCAGTCCCAGCCCAGGCCAAAGGCTGAAAGGGTTATAGACACTAATCTGTTCTCTCATCTCAGAAATTCCTCCAGGGGCAAGACTGCAGCACACTTGGGGTGAGTGGACAGTGTTGGGGGGGGGGCGGGAGAAGAGGCTAGGACACAGGGGAGGGACAGCTCTCCAAAAATTAACCTGTCTTCTTTGGAGACAAGATCTCTACCCTGAATCCGCCCCCCCCCACCCCCGTTCTCCCAGTCTCTCCCTTCTTCCCTCCCTTCCCAGTTCATGAAATTACAGTATCTCAGAGTTGGAAGGTTCCTCAGAGACCCTTAAATTCGACCCATCCAGAACAATTCCCTGTAGGTCAGTCCTAATACGGATTAATCTTGAATTCATAGGGGAGACATCAAATGTATATGTGTGTGTGTATGTATATATATATATATGTATATATGTGTGTGTATATATATGTGTGTGTATATATATATATGTATGTATGTATTTCCTTCATATTCTTTGTGTATATGTGTGTGTAGGGAAGTGATTGTAGTTTGAGCTAGTCCAAATGCAATCCCTCTTATAACTAAACCCAGTTTATTGTACATAGTAGGTGCTTAAGAAATGTTTGATGAATGAATGCATGTATTCATGAATGAATGAAAGCCAAATAGAATGGTATATACTACATTGTGTGTGTGAAGAAAGTGGAGGATTCTCACTGGAACACCAGCCCAGCAAGGAACAAATAAGCAGATTATAGATTTAATTCCCTCCCCCTTGCCCCCCTGCCCACTAAATTTAATCGTATTTTGGTGGGCTGCTGTGACCTTTCTGCCAAATAAACATGCAGAAAGGAGCATTCCATCCCTTGTGTTTATGAATGCACTGTCTCTGTAAATTATGAACGCCCTGGTGCATTGTGTTTGTATGAATGGGGGCTGCATGGGCTGGCCAGAAGACACGTGAGACACGTGGGGTGGAGAATTATGACTTTAAAAAACTGAATTGAGAAAAAAAATTAATGGGAGAGCATGAATGGTGGATGCAAAAATAAACCTCACCCTGCCCCCTTGTCTTCTTTCACCTCCCTTCCCCCATAGCAACAAGGTGCACCTATTTCATTAATATGAATCCTTCGCCTTTTATCAATAGATCAATTTCTTCTATGTGGTCCCTTGTTCGCCACCTTTCCGTGGACCACACAGCTAAAAACAGAAAGCTAGAATACAAAAGATTCCGCAGTCAGCTCAAGCAGGGGGTTATTTTTAGATCAGAAAAGGGGAAAGGAGAGTGGGGGGAGAGAAGCAGTTCTGGGTTTTGCGATCTAATTTTGTCTTTTTTTTTTTTTTTAATCCCATCAATGGTATTTTCCATACAATCTGATTTCTATTTGGCTCCTAGAAAAAGAACAGATCTAGGGCTGAAAATTCTGGAGCTTATGGCTGATTCTAGCTAGTAGCCTTTCTTCACCAGGCTCCAACTGAATTAATTTGATACTATTTTTGAAAGTCAGTGTTTCTAAGGGAGACCTAATGACGCACTGACGTCAATGCAGGTCAATAGCACAAACTGCTGGAACCGAGTGTGCTACACAGAGCCAGAGCTTGGAGGCTTTTCAAACAGCCCCAACTCTGCAAATATCCCAGCTTTGCGGGGGCGGGGGGGGGGGGAATCGAATGTGTTGCGGGCAGAGACCCCCCACTGCCTCCCCCATCTGAACCCCAAGAATATTGATGCATGTCATTGAAAGGCAAAAAAGTGGGTAAGGGCAATACAAACAGATGTAATCAGACGCACTGCAGTTCAAAAAAAAATCATACCTGTCAAAGCAACCGTATGTAATCCATGCACACACGCACATAGGCACACATTTACGTTCTGAATGCAATGCATATCATTAGGGTTTATCTATAAATAGAACCAGAGATGCATGCATTGCAATTTGGTCCCCAAATGGGGTTTTCAAACGTGGGTGATGAGTTCTTGGGTTCTGATCAGTTACTCAGGAGGTGCTGGATATGTGGGGGTGGGTGCGTGGGAGGGGGCTGCCTCCTCTCACACACACACACATACATACTCTCTCTCTCTCTCTCTCTCTCTCTCTCTCTCTCTCTCTCTCTCTC
>NW_020954600.1:4863641-4892324 GCF_900497805.2 Vombatus ursinus | reverse complement strand
CTCTCTCTCTCTCTCTCTCTCTCTCTCTCTCTCTCTCTCTCTCTCTCGCTCTCTCTGTCTCTTTCCCCCTCCCCTCTCTTTCTCTTTCTTCCTTTCTCCATCTCTTCTCCCCCTCCTCTCCCTCTCTCTTCCCCTCCCTCTTCCCCTCCCCCTCCTCTCTCCCTCTCTCTCTCCAAGTCTGGTACTGAACAACGAACTGTTTTGCCTTGCTCCCGGGAAGAGTGCAGACACATTACGTGAAATCCAGAGCGTTTTTCGTGGTGCATTTAAAACGCTTCACTCACCTCTCCCATCCCCTCACCAGTCTTTCCAAATTTCCCTAGAAATCTGTGTAAGGATTGCGGATGGGAAAACATTTGCAAAAAAAAAGTGAGGAGCCTTTTGCCAAAGGTAGGTTCCACTGTGAACTGTCTGTTGTGTTTGGCTTTTGCAAAGTTTATGGTGTCCGTTGATAAATGTTTGGAGGGGTAGACTTATGTGGCTAGCCATGATCACTGTGTTTCTCATCAAACAAGTGCATTTTACAAATTGTTGGAACAGGTTGTTCTGGGTGTCCTATGTATTTGATTTTTGCAGTGGGGATGTCAATTACAAGACATACTAGTGGCTTAAACTGGGAAGGAGATGCTCCTGTTCCATTTTCTCCCTACTAGTTTACCTCCTTGGGAGAGGGAATCTTTAGTGTGGCCACTTTTTACTTTGCTCATGTTTTGGATTAGCTCCCACTCAACAAATAACCACAGACGTGTAATTATCTTGCACATTAAAATTTAATTCCAAAAAGGCTTAAAGTCAGCAGCATCTGAGCAAAGTGGGGAAAGTTGGGAGGGGGAGGAGAAGAGAGTAAAGGGGCTAGTTGGGGGAGAGAGCATAAACATGGCATTTCTTGCAGGTAATTTTCCCACCATTTGGGGGAAATACTGGGGCCTTAGAGGGTGTAACCAAAATAATGCCCACCAATTAACAATAAAATAAAATTGAGCCCGCTTCCATCACCAGAATGAGAAACTGCTACAGTCTACAACCACCTGTAGAGGGAAATCTTTATGCATGATTTCTTATGGCTGTTTTTAAACGGGAAAAGAGCTTGCATTTGTGACTGATGAACTTTGCAGCATTAAGACGAGAGATGCCCTCTCTGCAGGGTGTGGGGGTTAATTTGCAAGGACGGCAGGGGAAAGGGGAGGGGGTGCTGGCTCAGTGCCAAAGTCCTTTCTAATTTGGGGATCTCTGGAGTTTGATCACTGGCATCTTCAGGTTGGAGCAAAATAGACATATGGATAAATGAAGGGGGGGGCGGGGAACAGTGGGGAGAAGACAGACTAAGAGTTGAATATAAAGTGAGGGTGGGCCTGGAAACAGAGCCAATCTAGGAATAAATATCTCCTGTCTCTCCTGCTGATCTTCACTGCCGCTTCACATTGAGAGGTGGTTATCAACAAGTGTTTCTCCTGAGAAGATTAGTTGTAACAGAATTTCAAGGGTTTTTCTAAGCTTGGTAAATCTGCCAGGGAGGTTATTGTTGGGAGGGAAGGGAGTTGTACTTTGTCACAAAGGGATTTAGGGGTGGGGGGAGAAGGGGAAGCTTGAACACCCAATCATTTAACCCCAGAGACTTGAGTTCAAATTCTCCAGCGGACTCACAAGGGAGTGGGAGGAACTAAAGTGTTTCAATCTTTCATCGGGAGCTTTACCATCCGTGGGAAGGATCCAGCTCCCGATGTTATCTTAGACCTAAAGTCAGTGGGAATTCCATGTGTTTGAGAGCAGGATATTTTTTTTTTTTTTGATCTAGGGAAACAGGGCAACGGGCTTTGCTGCAGGGTTCTCTCCTTCAATGTCTTCTAGGAAAGCTGAATCACCACGACTCCAAGGAGTAACTACATCTGGGGGTGGGGGGAAAGCATGATGTCTGTTTGAGAAATGAAGTAATCCAACAGCATAACAGTCATTTGAGGGCACAATTTGAGTGTCTGCTTGCGATGGGGCAGGGGGGTGGGAAGGGAGCAGGAAAGCTTCTTTTGGATGAAGATAGATATTGGTACCCAAGATCCATACTGGTTTCTAGGCTTTGGGGACTTCAGACCAGGCTGTTGGGGTATGAGATGAAGGGGGGAAAGCAGTGGGGATGGGGGACCAGGGAGCCTCTTGCACCCTCTTTTATGGCCACATCAGGGTCTGTTTCAACATAGCTTGGGGATGGAGCAGTGCTAAGGAGCAGGTGGCAGCCAGAGGATGAGAGAGAGGTAAGTGAAGGCCCAGGGGAAGACCATGATGTTATGAGGGCCCAAGGGCTGGAATAATGAAGGCATATCAAGCATGGATAACCCCAGTGAAGAGCAGAGGTCACAAGGCTGGACAGGAAGATTAGACTAGCAGGCCCAGAACTTTACCTTTGATAAGCCAAGTTCATTTATCTCAGGCCCACCAGGAGAGCACTGCACTGGCAGACCTCAGCTTGAGAAGCGAGCCTCTCTGGTGTGAGGCCTGCTTTGGTGCAGAGGACTCTCAATATCTCCCTATTCAGCAGGGGGTTAAATCAGGGAGCTAGTCTGACATCATCTCTCTATGAGGGGGCTCACTCAAGGGGAGGAGAGACTCAGACTGCTCAGGCCTCTTGCCATGTTTGCTGTCTATTTTGCCAGGCTCTTGACCAGTCTGAGGGTCTTTGGGAAGCAATGACATCATTCCTGCAGCCCCTCCCAAGGGGAAATTGCTTCTGTTCTCCACGAGGGGCGCCAGGAGAATAAGGGGATCTGAGCCATATGATTATCTAGACCCATCTCTCCTTTGCATTTTTTCTGGATTCTGATGTCTCCTGCAAACCCCTGTAGCCAAAAAGACAGCAAAAAAAAAAAACCCAAACCCTCACCTACCATTAGGTATCTCCCCCGCTTCTGTTCTGCCCCCCCCCAAGAAACAAAACTCACTAGGTTCCTGTGACTTTGGGGAGGGCTGAGAGTTAGGTTATACTCTTTGCTATCCTTTTCAACCTGGTTTTAAGGTGTCATCTGTAAAGTTGGGAATCCTCATATACTGGACTCAAACCTTGCTACAGGCTCATGGCAGGGGCTTGTCATTTCACATGCACACATAGAAATAAGTACTGTGGGTACAGGCATGCATGCAAGCACCCACACATATGCACATCACACACGTGTATAAATACACATCTGCATACTCCAAGAGATCTGACCTCATCCATACATATGTTCCTTCTGGTGGCTCAACCCATCCACCCCTGTGCATCCTATGTGATTCTTGCCCATGTCTTGCCATAAATTCACCATAGGAGGTGTGATGGAAGAGGTGGGAAACCTTCCTGGCTTTCTGGGCTGCCTGTGGAGTACATGGGCTCTCTGTCCGATATTCCTCAATCTCAACATGCTAAAATGCCTCAGTCTCACTGCTAAAATGAGGGGGCTGGGCCGGGTGATCTCTGAGATTTAGTCAAGCTCTTCACATTCTGTGATTCTGTACATGGGCTGACAGATGCACACACACACATGTCTTCCTACAAGGCTATAGATGGCAGCCACTATTAACATTTAATTTAGGAGCAGAACGAAGGTACTTTAGTCATGCAACAAGCCTAAGTTTGCCTTGGTTTTACTCACACCATTCAAGGCTTTGAGGCTCCTCCCTCTTTGCTTGTCCCATGAGAAAAAACGAGGAATCACTGATCATCCCACTCGTGAGGAAAGTGGAGGAAGGTTCAGCTGGGCTCCCAACATGCATCTGTGGTACAGTAGACCTCAGGGTGTAGAGTCAGACGATCTGGGTTGGAATTCCGGCTTTGACATGTGCCGTGTCATCATGGCCAACTTAACCTGAAGATGTAGACAAGGTGTCTGCCAAGATCTCTGCCAGTTCTCAGTCTACAATCTTATAAGTTCTTGTTACCTGTAGTAGAGCCATGCTCTTCAGTGTCTTTGTGGCAGGACAGCCAAGCATCCCTTTTTATTTCATAGGAGGTTGGGGTGGGGGATTAGGGAAATAAACTTTTATTTAGTGCCTACCATGTGCCGGGCACTGAGCACTTTACAAATAGTATCTTATTTGATCCCTACAACAATCCTGAGAGTTAGGTGCTGTTATTATCCCCATTTTATAGTTTAGGAGACTAAGGCAAGCAGAGGTTTAAGTGACTTGCCCAGGGCAACACAGCTAGTAAGTGTCTGAAGCTGGATTTGAACTCAGGTCTTACTGACCCTAGGCCCAGCTCTCTGTGCACTGTGGCGTACCCTAGCGGCCAGGATATGAGGCAGGTGGCTCACAGAATCCACCAACAGCAGTATACCACCAGTGCTTGGTCCTGGCTTTCCCAACATTTACAGAGTAAAAACCCTGGCCTGAGGAGTCAACAGCTGTTTCTTCCTTGAAGCAGCTATATTATCTTTATATGGAAGCAGGGAAGATGTCTGACCCTCCAAACGCCAAGACAGCTAGGTGGTGCAGTGGATAGTCAGAAAGACCTTAGAGTCTGGAGTCAGAAAGGCCTTAGTTCAACCCCAGCCTCAAACACTTAGCAGCAGTGTGACCCTGGGTAAGTCACTTAAGCTTCTGCTTACCTGTTTCCTCAACTGTAAAATGGGGATAATTAATAAAAGCTGATACATTCAAAGGCTGTTGTGAGGACCAAATGAGGTAATATTTGTGAAACCCTTAACACAGTGCCTGTCACATAGGAGGGGCTTAATAAATGCTTCCTTCCTCCCAACTCCCCCAAATCTTGTTCCTTTGCATTCTCTCTTCTCTTTCAAGTCCTACTGGATGAAGAATGGTCCAACCTGTTCCTTGGTGATGATGCCACAGATGTGATGAGGGCAGGAGGAAGAGAGTAGAAAGAGAGGAAAGAGATACCTTTGCCTCATTCTGCAGGCCCAATTAAATCCAAAGGATGGAGCTTAGACCTGAAAGATAGAGAATCCAAAGTCTAGTTTGTATCTGATCATCAATGTGCTTAGCTATGTACTCCAACACCATTACATTCTCTGAGTTTCACTTTTGCCATCTTTCTTTTTTTTTCTTTTTTTGTCATCTTTCAAACAATGGGCAAATGAGGGTTACCATCTTAGTACCAACATTATGATCATTTAAAAGAACCTAACAAAAATTCTTCTTCCTACCACACTTAAAGCTGCCCAACAGCCCCTGAGATTCAGGATGAGAGTGTCCCAGAGGTGGCACTATGAGCGTTGAATTAAGTTGATGATATGGATGGCAAAAGTCATGGGTTAAAATGACTTTCAATCCTTAGCTTGACCCAAGAAAAAGGATGGGGAAAACCCTTCATTCCCTTCATCTCTCTTCCCTCACACCTTTCTCTGCTCCTTTTTTCTCTTATTGAATTTATTTTTCAGGACAAACCTTGTGTTTTCCCTTTTGTTTCTGTCTGATGTCTTTGAGGCAAGATGAGGGGCCACCAGAGAGATATGAGAGGGAATAGAATTGAATTAAAATGGTGGGGGAAACCCTAACATTCTTTTAGGATATGTATGGATAGCTTTCTCATCTCTAAAATTAGAGTTGGACTAGAGCTACCTCTGAGGTCTTTTCCAGTTCTAAATTTCTGTCCCATGTAGAAGCAGCATTGTCCTAGCATTGGTAGGATGTACACTTTAAGGGTTTTCTCCACCAGTAGTAAGGATGGATTTGGGCTGATCCATCCCAGTCCATTTTGGAACCCATTTGGGATACCTATTTGAGAAATGGCTCGGCACCCAGGAAGCAGAGGAATGCTCATTGGCCCTCCATTTTTACAAAATAGACACATGGGCTATGATGGTCAGCAATAGTGTAGCTCTGTGATTATTCTGAAAGACCAATCAATCAATATTTATTGAGTACCTGCCATGCTCAGGACACATTCAGATGTATGAATCCCTGCTTTCTCCCATTTCACTGCTTCCCAAGGATCTTTTTTAACCAAAAGGGGAGACACAGTTTCTGGCTGAGTGAGACTGAACTTTGGTGGTCCATGGGTAGTCCCTTCCCACTGTGTTGAAAACACCCCATTCACTGTCTAACATGAGAAGGTTTTTCCCAATGCCACTGGATTTGTTGGACTTGAGAATCTTTCCAAGAAAGGAAGAGCCACATTGAAGGTGGTTATACTGTTTTCACAGTCCCTTCTTAGTTGCATTTCTTAGTTCCCTCTTCTCTGGGCCCAGAAGGGTTGCTATTCTAAGGACAGTGGTATAGCCCCTTGTATATAGTAGGCACTTAATAAATGCTTCTTGAATTGATTTGATTCTCCTCCCATCAGGAAAAAAGGCTGAGTACTTTGTTTTGTTCAGCCACCAAGATCAGAGGATTCAGCACTAGAGAGGACCTTTAAGTCCACCCCCCTCATTTTACAGATGACAAATAAGAGAAAGTGACTTATACATTACACAGGTAAAAAGTAGTAGAACCAAGATGTAAACCTAGGTCCCTCTGTCTTAAAATCCTGCACTCTTTTCACTGTGTCACATCCTCTAAGGAATTAACTACCTGGGTTTGCCCTTGACCAGAATGAATGCCTTCTAGGCCAGGAAGAGAGGATGCTGAAGGATCTGGTCCTTAACCTTGCTTCTGAAACAGCCAGCTTAGTCTTGGTGAGTGACCCCTATAGTGGGCATATCTGAGAAACTCAGCTGTTCACAGCCAAACTGACTCTTCTGGTACTTTGGTCCAAAGGCTTCAAGACAACAGGCCGTGATGGCTGCTGTTCAGGAGGTGTTAGGGACTTCCACATCCAGTAGTATGGGCATGCTCAGGAGCACTTGTGAATCTCCAGGGCATCATAAGCAACTTCATATGGTTCTTTATGGACATCGTCCAAGTGCCACTTTGTTTGGAGGGATGCAGGGAACAGAGAATTTTGGACACTGGCCCCATGATCTCTGATGATCCTAATTAAATGTTTTTAGATTAATTTTTTTTCAATTAACAAAAAACTATTTTATCTTCTACTTCTTCTCTCAAATGAAGAAGGAAAAAAAGAAAGACAGAACCCTTGTAACAAATATACACAATCAAACAAAACAAATTTCCACATTGGCCATATCCAGAAAATACATGTCTCAATTTACACCTTCAGTCTATCACCACTTAGTCAAGGGGTAGGGAGTATGTTTTATCATTGGTCCTCTGAAATCATGGTTCATTGATCAGAATTCTTAATTCTTTTGGAGTTATTTATTTTTATAATGTCAGTATCTTATAAATAATTCTCCTGGTTCTTCTCACTTCCCCCTGCATCATTTCATACAAATCTTCCCTGCAGCAAATGTTTCCCTACAACATCTTTTTCATCATTTTTAGGGTGCAATAGTATTCCCTCCCATTCATATGCCATATTCTGTTCAATTATTCCCCAATTAATGGGCACCCCTTGGCTTCCAGTTGTTTCACCACCACAAAAAGAGCCACTGCAAATATTTTTGTACATGTGTGGCCCTCGCTCAAATTGGGAAATGAGTTGTTTATCATTAGTCTCTTCTCCCTTCTGTTGTTATTCAGTCATATCTGACTCTTTGTGACCCCATTTGGGGTTTTCTTGGCAGAGATATTAGAATTGTTTGTCATTTTCTTCTTCAGCTCATTTTACAGATGAGGAAACTGAGGCAAACAGGGTTAAATGATTTGCCCAGGGTCACACATCTAGTAAGCGGTTAAGGCCAGATTTGAATTCAGGAAGATGTCTTCCTGACTCCAAGCCCAGGACTCTAAGCACTGTGGCGCCATCTAGCTGCCCTCTTTTACCTTAGTCTAGGCCTTGGTTTTACCAGTCTACAGAGTGGCCTGATTATTGGTCTAATGCTTAGAAGGGAAGGGATAATTCAATAAGTACTATCATTGCACGTAAGCACTTGATGCAATTCTAGAGATACCAGAGCAAGATTAATGGACCCAGTTCCTGTGATGGAGGTATTCCCAGGATCTTTGGATGAAAGATCCTATGTAAGTGACATAGCACCACTCCCTAGTGCCGCAATAGTGATAGGGCTTGCCAAAGTCTTTGAGCAACCGTCTTTTAGGATCCTCTGTCTGCTACCATCCTGCTTATGTTTCAGTTCAGACCCATGACAATATGATTTCCTACCTGCTTGGGAGACACAAATAGTTCAGGATTCCCAGCAACACCCGTAGAACCTTGCCATTGATGGAGATCTTAACCATTGGGAGATTTATCTGCTCTTGTTTTTGAGCAGAGAGTCTCTGTCCCCAATATCCCACTTCTTTGGATGCCACTCAAGAGCTTGTTTCTCCTCAGAAGAAGTTTGAGGTCAAGAAGAATCATTTCTTTGCCGTTTTTACCTCTGGGAGAATCCAGGCAGGACGACCAAGTGATGGAGAGGATTAGGCATTGGCCAAGCGGTAAGTCCATTCCTCCCAGGGACTTAATTGAACCATCAATCCAAAATCAGGGCAGAAAGTACTACTGACTTCCTGAGCTCCAGATTTTACCCAAATAGTCATTTTAGAAAATAGACATCAAAGGGTAGTGGATACATTGCTGTTCTCAGAACCAAGATGACCTGAGTTCAAGTACTTTCTTTAACACGTACTGACTGTGTGACCCTATGCAAGTCACTTACCCTCTCAGTGCTTTAGGCAACTCTCTAAAACTATGAGTCAATGAGACTGTAAGACTATTATTGTTCTTTAGTCATGTCCAACTCTCCATGACCCCATTTGGAGTTTTCTTGGCAAAGATATTGGAATGGTTTGCCATTTCCTTCTCCAGCTCATTTTACAGATGAGGAAACTGAGGCAAACCCTAACTGGGGTTAAGGGACTTGCCTGAGATCCCACAGCTAGTAAGTGTGTGAGGCCAGATTTGAACTTAGGAAGTTGAGTCTTCGTGACTTCAGGCCCAGTGCTCTATGCACTATGGTGCCACCTATAAGGTATAACTAAAAGCTGCATCTACCAATGAAAACCTGTATTGGTAAGTTGAGTTTCTTCATCTAGAGCTGGGGTTCTTCACTTATTTTGTGTCATAAACCCCTATGGCAATCTGATATGGACGTCTTCTCAGAGGCATGTTTTTGAATACATAAATTAAAATACATAGGATTACAAAGAAGCAAACATGTTGAAATACAGTTCTCAAATGTTTTTTAAAAACCAAATTAATGGACCCCAAGTTAGGAACACCTGATCTACAGAATTAAAATCATAAATCCAATCTCTATCCTTATTAATTTTGGAAAAATTAAAAATCAGAAGAACCGTCTTCTTTCCTTGTTTTATTTTTTTACAAGAGTGAAACATTTTGAACCAAACTCAACCTATGTATTTTCTTACATTGTTGAACTACCAGACAATAATATCAGAATATTCTCTGAATTAGATCATTTGTTTCAGTGCCTATATCTAAAGAAAAGCCATTTAGGATGGTCAGATTGTGGAGATAGAGATAGAAGGTACCTCAGAGGCCCATTAGTCCAACTCCTCACTTTACAGATGGCCAAGGAGGCCGTGGATGTTCAAGTGACTTGCCCAAGGTCACACAGATAGTAATCTATGGTCAGAGTCAAGTCTTCTATTTCTAGAACCAATGCTCTTTACAGTATACCCTGAAGTAGGAAGAGAGGTCCTGAGGCTTGAAGTTGATTTTCTCACCTTTCTGACATGCTATTGGCATCTAAGGTCTCTAAAGTCCTGTTCTGTTGCACAACATATCTATAAATCAGGTGAAAACCTCCTCATTTTCTCTCTTTAAATTTGCCTCCCTAAACTTACCTTCTCACTTTCTTCTAGAAGGGCACAACAGGGGCCAGGAGCAGCTAAAGTAGATCAGGGCCACACAAGGGATCCTTGGAACTTTGGGGGGGAAATTTCTCCCCAGAACTTTGGGTTTTCTTTATATACTTCTCCCGCTCCTCAGAGGTACTTACATCCACTTTTGCATCCAGAAAGGAGGTACCAAAGAATGAGGAAATGCACATGCTCATCCAGAGATGTCCTCATGACTTCGGATTAAACCCCTTCTGCCACATGAGAGGTCATTTATTTAGACTTAAAAGGGATTATAGATGTCATACATTCCAATTACTTTGTCTTATAGATAGGAGGCAGCTTGACATAGTAAATAGGGCAGAATGACACAGTAAATAGGGCACTGTACTTGGAGTTGGGAAATCTTGGGTTCAGATCCTGCCTCAGGGACTTACTCATTATGTGACCCTAGGCAAATTACTTAAACTTTCTGTGCTTTAGTCTTCTTATCTATAAAATGAGGGCATCAGACATGACAGTTTCTAAGGTTTCTTCCAGCCCTGAATTTATGATCCTATGAAAGTGAGTCCCAGAAAATGTTTGGCCAGTGTCACCCAGGTAAACTGTGGTACACCTGGAATTCAAACTGAGTTGCTCTGATTTCAAATCCATCAGCTTTTCTACCACTACACCCCTTTGTTAAAGGTGATGACATCAACTAATTGACTGTTACAAGATGAATAGAGCTTAGCCAAGTCAGTAGAAACTAGGGATGAAGGGGAAGTCACTGAGAAAGTCCATTCTCTCCCCCAACATCCAGGGATGAAAGGTAACTGTGAACGGATCTCACATGAAGATGGCCCCCATAGTGCACCCTGTCCTCCCAGGGCACAGAGAAATCTGGCCTTGAGCTACGAACCCAAATTCCAGCCATCTAGCCCAGCTCTTTCATATGTATCAAAGGCTATTCTCCCAGTGGTATAAAAAGTCATTGTGTGAGTGTGTGTGCCAGTCAGTTACCCTTTAGATGCCAACAGTGAGAGGTAGAAGGTGACCTGCTCACTCCTTAATGCCTATTTTGTTTGTCTGAAAGACAGATTACTTTTCCCTAGTGGGGCTGTGATTAAAATGGACCCAAAAGAAACACCAGCTGTTTTGGATGCAGAGTAACTGGCTACTCTTTAACAAGGGAGCGGTGGGAGTCCCACTGCCCAGATTTGCCTGGCATCTGAAAAAACACTCCCACCAAAAATGCACTTCCTAGAGAAGCAAACAGAGTCAAAAGGCAGAATGCCCTCTGCCAGCTCTCAGAGATCTCCATGCTGCAAGAAAAAGATTGGGAGTCAAAAGACCGAGGGGTGAGTCTTGGCCATGCTACCTATTACTTAGCTGTGTGACCTTTGGCTATATCACTGAACCTCACTGGACTTCAGTCTGACACTTGGTAAAATTAAGTGATTGGATGAGTTGATCCTTAAACTCCATGGCTTTAGAATTATAAGAGATGTCAGAAGTCAGCTAGTCCAGCCCTCTTGGTTTTACCAATGAGAAAATTGAGGCAAGCCTAAAGTCCCAGAGGTAGTGAGGACAAGAGTCTCTGAACCCTCATCCACTGGAGAAGGAAATGGCAAACCACTCCAGCATCTTTGCCAAGAAAACCCCAAATGGGGTCACGAAGAGTCAGATGCAACTCAACAACAGAAAGTCAGAGTATTTCACTTGTTCCTGTCCTGATTTTAGGGAAGAAGGGAAGCTTGGCTGCTTGTGCAGCCTCCAGGCCCACTTGAACTTTCCTCCTCTCTCTAAGAGGCACACTGCTCAGGAGATTCCTCCAACTAGAAAACCAGATTTCCCCATTCTCAAGACAGGGGGTTACTTATGAGATAACTTTCGAGGCTGGTGCTGCCTGAGAAATGAACCTTTTCTGGCTAGAAGGCTAGATTCTGGGTTCACACCGCTTAGAAAATGCCCCTCTTCTAACTAGAAAGCAGAGGTTCAGGAACGATCTTGTCTGTGAACTCCACTCAGACCACTTAGCAAGCATATCTGCCCTCCTACAGCAAGGAAGTCATTAACTGTTCCTGATGTGTGGGGGAAGAGAAATCCCCTTTCTCTCTCACCCTCTGTGCAGAAGGGAAAAGAAACCCCAAAATCTTGATGAAGAAGTTGGATCCCAAGCAAGTATCTGTCCTCTTAAGAGTTGGGTTCAATCAAGTCATCTTGAAGGTAGCCTCAGTTACTAAAACCCTGCCCCCTAGGAGATATCACGTGTGCGCGCACGTGTGTGTGTGTGTGTGTGTGTGTGTGTGTGTGTGTGTGTGTGTACACGCGAGCGTGTGCGCTGTCCTCTCATTAACTTAATCAGGAGTTGCCGGTTTTTCTCTTAACGAGATGCCAGTGAGCACTTCCACATTCTCTAATGCAGAAGAGTATACACCATCAGTGGTTCCAAATAAAGCTCACTTTCTGTATGCTCATCACATTGATCAGCCAAATTCACTCCCATCAAAATCCAATCTCCCCCTTCCCCCATATAGGCAGATTTGGCCCTTTTTAAATGTACTCCATCCCCAATCAGGAACTTGTCCTTCCAATATTTTCAGCCATTGTCCAGAACACCAAAGCCCATCCTCAAGCAACAGATCCTTGCCTTCGGTGCATGGGAGTAATCACACACACACACACACACACACACACACACCACCACCACCACCACCACCACCACCACCACCACCAGCAGCAGCAGCAGCAGCCTTCAAATTCTTGCCCGATATTTCATAATCTGTAGTGGTGCTTTCCATATTCTTCCGACAGTATCATTTTTACCCACATGAGTGACTAAGATCAGAAGTGGTCAATAGTCATCTGGTTTGACGGGTTTTAGGAAGGTTTTGGTTATTTGCCCCAGGAATACAGTAAATCTTTCTGTTGTTATCAGGTTGACAAATATCTACCCCCTCAGCAAGGAGTCACCAACTTGTCTTTTCTCCCTCTGGCCCCTACTAGATGAGCTGTCCGTTAAGAGCACCTGTGGATCTGTATCATCAGAATGCCTTGGAATTTAAGCTTCTGGTTCATCCTCACAGGTTCCCAGCTACCTATTCTGAGATTTGCAACTGTTGCTCATCTTCCTTTCCTTCTCCTCTAGGTCACTTTTTTTCCTACTCTCCAAATTCCTGATACATGTAAGGATCTTACTCTTCCAATTCAGATCTTATTTCTTCTTGGTTTTCTCAATAAAGCCCTTCCGTCTTTAAGGCAAGACTTTATCATCCCTGATAATTTGGAGAATGAAGAGATAGTTCTTTGCCATCTCTTCCAGGTGGGAGACCAGCCTGTACTTTAAGCATAGATGACAATTATTCATTATCTAGGAAATGTCACAGATGAAAGAGAATGGGAAAGTATTAAGTCCTTACTATATACCAGGTACTAAATGAAGAGCTGGAGACACAAATACAGGCAAGAAAAACACTTTTTACCCTCAAGGATCTTATATTCTAATAAAGGAAGAAAACACAGAGGGGAGTGATGGCCAGGAAGGAGTATTTTGGTAGTGTTGATTTGATTATGGTTCTCAGAACTAATGTAGGAAAGAGGAAAGTCATGAGCAGGGAGGGTACATGTTGGGTACATGGCATAAAGATGACCAGGGAGTGCATGGTGGTTCTTTGTTCAAGCTACATATGGTCAATGTTCACCAATCGCAAGTGCAGGGTCAGAGTAATGTGCATGGAGATGGCCAGGGATGATGATGATGATGATGATGATGATGATGATGATGATGATGACAATCAGATTGTGAGCACAGGTACAAAATGTGAAAACAATTGAAGAGGTGTTTTTCTGATCCTGGCTCCTAAGGCTCCCAGGGAATGACATATCATTGTTACAATATCAGTTAGATCTGAACCAGGTTGGGGAAAGGATGAAGGATAGTTTGTTTTTTTTTTTTAATGGAGGAGGAGCTGCACCTTGATTGATTGGTTAAGAATGGCCCCCACACTGAGCTATTAGGTTAAAAAGGAAAGGGCATGGAGGGGCACCCCAGGAGGACAAAGTGGCCCTGATCCCATTGGTTCTTGATTTGTCTGTCTAAAAGCGGCCATTTTTTGGGTAAATTTTTTGTTATTTTAAACTTAAATACAAAATGAGAGAAGAAAAAAAATTGCCATGTACACAGCAGAATATAAGAAAGGATTCAATATAAAATAATAAATTTCCATTTCAAGAAAGCCTATGTAATTAAATACTCCACACTGTTTTTAAAGCTGCCCAGATTTTCTTTGCTTCCTTATAGGTTTTCTTTTGTTCTCTGCTGTGCACTTTTTGCTTTATTTTTTCCCCTCCCTCCTCCTACCCCACCTTAAAAATGTCTACAATTAAGCTCAGATATACATACATATACACAGATATCTATAAACATACACATATATACTCATACACATATATGTAAGAACATACTATGTTTATTTCCACCTGTCATCTTTTTTCTCTGAAGGTGCATTTTCTATCTCAATAGTATTTTATTTTTTTCCAATTACATGTAAAGATAGCTTTCAACATTCATTTTCATAAGATTTTGAGCTCCAAACTTTTCTCTCTTCTTCCCTTCCCTCCCCCCTCTCCAAGACAGTAAGCAATCTGATATAGGTTATACGTGTAAAATCATGTTAAACATATTTCCTCATTAGTCATGTTGTGAAAGAAGAATCATAACAAAAGGGGAAAACCACAAGAAAGGGAAAAAAATGAAAATGCTATGTTTCAATCTGCATTCAGACTCCATAGTTCTTTCTCTGGATGTAGTTAGCATTTTCCATCACAAGTCTTTTGGAATTGTCTTGGATCATTGTATTGCCGAGAAGAGCTAAGTCTATCATAGCTGATCATTGCACAGTGTGCAATGTGTACAGTGTTCTCCTGATTCTGCTTACCGCACTCAGCAACAGTTCATATAAGTCTTGGTGGATAGCATTTTCCTTCACAAGTCCAAGTCTTTCCATGTTTTTCTAAATCAATCAGCTTGTTATTTCCTGCACCACAGCAATATTCCAACCCAATCACATCCTATCTGAGAGATTGTCTATGGAAGTTTTCCCTCAACTTTATGCATCCCTTTTATTCTTGACTGCATAGGTTTTATTTATACAAGAAAATTTTAATTTAAAGTAACCAAAATTATCCATTTTACACTTTAATAATACTCTCAAATTATAATATAGTTTATGGTCTGATACTGCTGAATCTGCTTCCTTTATATTTTTTTTACCCTGGTTTCTTTGAAGTTCCTGACCTTTTGTTCTTCCAAATGAATTTTGTTATTATTTTTTCTAACTCAGTAACATAATTTTTTAATATTTTAATTGAGGTGGCATTAAATAAATGGATTCATTAGGTAAAATTGTCATTTTCTAGTGTATTGGCTTTACCTACCCATGAACAATAAATATTACTTCAATTATTTAGATCTGACTTTATTTGTATAAAAAGTGTTTTATTTTTATGTTAATATAGTTCCTCTGTCTGTTTTGGCAGGCAACTCTCAGGTATTTTATACTGTCTAGTTATTTTAAATGGTAATATTGCTGACACATAGTGTAGTTTCTCTATTTTTCTCTTTTGATGAAATCTATTTTAGCTTTAACTTTGTCTGAGATCACGATTACTACCTCTGCTTTTTTTTTTACATAATAAATTCTACTCCTGCTCTTTATTTTATTTTTGTATCTCTCATTTTTATCAGGTTTCCTGAAAGCAACATATTGTTGAATTCAAATTTTTAATCTGCTATCCACTTCTGTTTTATGGGTAAATTCATCCCATTCACATTCTAAGCTATAATTAGTTGTTGTGTATTTTCCTCTTTCCTATTTTTCCTCATTATCCTTCTCACCCTATTTACCCTATCCCTCCTCACTCATCTTGCCCTCCTATTCCTTAACCTACCTGTTTTTGTCACAAATACTTGAAAGTCTTTCAATTAGTTAAATGTCCACTTTTTTCCATTCAGGATTATACTTAACTTTTCTGGGTAAGTTAACCTTGGTCATAACCCCAGTTCTTTTGTGCTCCAAAATATAGTATAGAAGGACCTATGGTCCTTCAACCTAGTAGCTGCTAGGACTTGTGTAATCCTTATTGTAGTTCCATGATATTTAAATTGTTTTTCTTGTTGCTTCCACTATTTTCTCCTTAATCAGGTGGCTTTGAAACTTGGCTAGGACATTCCTGTAAGTTTTCCTCTTGGGATCTCTTTCCAGTGGTGATCAGTGGATTTTTTTTCTATTTCTGTTTTGCCTTCTTGTTCTAGAACTTCAGGGCAATTTTCCTTGATCATTTCTTGTAATATTATATCAATATTCTTTTTTAATCACAATTTTCAGGTAATCCAACTATTCCTATATTATTTCTTCTCAATTTGTTCTCTAGATCCATTGTTTTTCTGGTGAGATATTTTACATTTTCTTCTATTTTTTTCATTCTTTTGATTTTGTCTTATTACCTCTTGGCATTTTAAAACATCGTTAGCTTCCCTTTGCCCAATTCTAGTTTTCAAGAAATTATTTTCTTCCTTAAGTTTTTGATTCTCTATTTCAAGTTGGTTGACTTTCTTCTCATAATTTTCTTGATTTTCTCTTATTTTTTTTCTGATGCTTCCTAGATCTCTCTTATTTGATTTTTAAAGTCCTTTTTAGGTTTTTCCAAGAACTCTTTTTGTGTGTGGGGCTATTTGATGTTTCTCATTGAAAAGGAAGTGGCTTCTTCAACTCTATTATCTTCTTCTGAATATGAACCCAGATCTTCTCTATCCTCATGGTAACTGTCCATGGTAGCGTTCTTTCTCCTTTGCTCATTCATTTTTATTTATTTATTTTTGTTTTATTTTGTTTTTAGCAACTATTAGTGTAATCAAGTTCTAGTCCCGAGGTATGGGGAATGATGCCCGAAGCTTCAGGTCCTTCTCACTATTATTTTCTGAGGTCTGTCCCAGGGCTCAACCTTGGACTCTCCTTTCCATTCCTAAGCCGTGACTGGGTTCCCCAGACGTGCTGTCTGGCAAATGATCTTGCTCCCTGTAGTCACTCAGGTGGCTGCAAACTACAGCTGTCCTCCATGCCCTGGAACTGATACCAGTGGCTCTGCTCCCCAGCAAGTGCCCACAACCAGCAGGATCCCCACTCATCTGTTACTGCGCTCACCAGGTATGTGCTAGCTCCTTCTCCCCTACAGCAACAGCCCAGCCCAGGAAGCCTGGTCAACACACCTGTACTTGGGGTTCCTCAACAGTGGAAGGTCCTTCAATCTTCTCCTCCTTAGTGGTCCTACCCTGATGCTATCTGTGAGATAAAAGTTTGTAAGACTAAGGCTGCCTCCAACCCCAGCTGCCCCCAAGGCTTGCTGTTGGTTGATTCAACAGAATCAGCCTGGAGGTGATAGCTCTTCATTCAGAGGTTGGGTCTTTCCTTCAGGTCTTCTCAAGTTGTCTTGGTTCTTGCAGCCTCGAGGCCATATGTGGTCCTCTAGGTCCTCAAGTGTGGCCCTTTGACAAAATCTGGATTCTTAGGAGGACTGATTTACCCTAACTTTTGTTTATGTCTGCTGCTCTACCTTCCTCCCGAGGCGATGTTCTGTCTTTTTTGGTGGAGGAAGCTTGGAGAGCCAAAAATTTTCTGACCTACTCCGCCATCTTCCCAGAATCTCACAAGTGGCCATTTTAGTTCTGTCTCTGAGAGGAATTCCTCGTCTGTCATCTTGTTTTTCCAAAAATGTGTTTTTAAAGGCTCCTGAAAGCAGGAATGACTGGTTTCTTTTACCCTGCTGCTCAGAGGCATGTTCCCCAGTGGTATCCTCCAGACATTATCCTTGGGAGTCTGGAATGGCCCTTGGACCAAAGTCCTTTGGGTCAGAAACGTTAGCCTCTTTGGACAGGGCCTAAGACTGGCCCACTTTAGAGCTGAATTTCAGCTTTTGTGGCTTTCTAGGTGTAAAATCTAAAGGCCAAGTCCCCAGTAAGATGGACCCTGCCCACTCTAGAGGGGAACGAGCCAGACACTCCCACCTTGGTCTCTTGTAGATCATTCCTATAAGTTGTGGGTATATGGTTTGTCCTTCGTTCTTGAAGAGGACCATGACATCAGGGAGATGGTGACATGACTTGCATTTGACTTTGATTTGAGTGATGGA
The DNA here is from genome assembly GCF_900497805.2 of Vombatus ursinus. NCBI lineage: Eukaryota > Metazoa > Chordata > Mammalia > Diprotodontia > Vombatidae > Vombatus > Vombatus ursinus. The sequence goes on along the minus strand of NW_020954600.1, from coordinate 4,874,426 downwards.
GGGCTGTGCAAGGTCATCAGCCTCACTTTCTCCTCCAGAGCCATCTGGATCCGGTTGCCAGATACCGATCATGACAACTGGGGACCGTCCAGGATGCAGTGGGAGACCTTGGCCCTTTTAAGCTAAGGTCTTTCCAGGTTCTCACTTTGAGTGAGGCAATGGCCATTCAGTGAATAGGCCTCTTGAAGAAGTGAGTCAAGGGATGGTCCCTTTAATAAAAAAAAAAAAAATCAAACTGGGAGGGGAAGACCCTCAGGATTGGAAATTCTCAAAGGACCCCAGTTCTCCCCAGGAAGGATCCAGCTCAGGTTCCCTGGAAAACAGGAGCCAAAGGCATGCCTGACTTAAACCATCATTCAAAAGTCTTTCATGGCTGTGACTTCTATACAGACATAGCCATTGGGGAGGAAAAAGCAGTGAGTGAGGACTACCAGGCATGGCTAAGGAAAAGCAATTTTGCTCTGGGGCTCCCTCTACTGGCTTTTGTTAGAAATTCCAAATTCGTTTTCCCTGCAGAAGATAGTCCCTACATTTCCCATCAATCTGGTCTTCTGCCCTCCACCCTTGGGACTAGCAGTGTCAGACTCAAATAGAAATGATCCCTGCAGGTTGAACATTGATTTAGAAAACCACAAATTAACAGTATCTTTGTTGTGTTGTATTTTTACTTATTTTGTTCAATATTCCTCAATTACATTTTAATCTGGTTCAGGTTGCATGTACTCTGGAGTTCTGCTGTGAATTTCACCCCTCTGCTCAGGACTTTGGTTGGAAGATCTTTTTTGCATATTGTTTCTCTTACAACAGTTGCAAAGAAGATTGATTAATGGAATTGAGTAGACCTCAAGAGTAATTTCATTTAGTGTCAAGTCCAGACCTGTAGTTTTGTCAAAGTAGAGAAATCCGGTTGATGAAGCTCCTACCCATATAGCTCAAAAATTCAAAAGATGCCCATGATATTGAAAAGTGAAGTGACTTCACTGAAGCATCTTTCCATGATTACAGCCAATAAATAGGTCTCAAAGACATGTCTAGAGCTTGGATCCTTCTGATACCAAGGACAGACCTCTACGCACTGAGTCACACAGCCTCATCCTATTGCTTATCAGAATTCCGACCCTTTTTGTTGTTAATGTTGGTTTCTCTTTAGGGGCCAGTGTAAATGGAGCTAGTGAGATGTGGGCAAGCTCTTAGTGCCCCAGCTTCTATTCAGCTCAGGCACAGTTGCAGTCACTTCCCCTTATGGCTAGCATCTTCAGAGAGAAGTAACCTCCCTCCATCCCTGACCTGTGAAGACCTCCAGGACAGCCTAATGGGAGAAAAGAAGGATTGGTCATGGAGTGGGGCTGGCTTCATTGAAGCCCAGGGGATTGTCCTACCCAGTATAGCAGAGGACTTGGGTCTTATTTTCTCTTGCAAATTCAGCAATGATTGACCAAAGGGCAAAGACAACCATCTATATGCCAGTTCGGGACAGATGTGATGTCCATGAGAAGTAATAAATAAGAGAAAGATTGCCACATTATATGGGCATAGAACTTTTCCCTTTTTCTTCACCTTTCAGTGATTTAGAAAACATTTATTAAGCACCCACTAGGTGCTGGGGATACATAGGCAAAAATAAAAACAGCCCCTGCTCTCACGGAGATTACCTTAACTGTCTTTCACAAGTGTTTTCTTATTTTATCCTGTGAGGGAGGTCAGAACTGATTTTACAGGTAGCAAATCGGAATAGTTGAGTGACTAGCTAGGAGTTTTCATTGGAGTTTAGTGACAGAGCTGATTAATACAACTCCCAGCTTGGGTTCTTGAGAGAGAATTTGTCCATGTTTCATGCTCTGCTGTGTTGGTTTGAAATGAGGTGTAGGCTAGTTGAGGGTGTTTGCTGGGGGGACAATCCTGTTACCTCCTATACAGAGCCTCCAAAACTGGGAGCTTCCTTGTTTTTAGGGTTACCCTACAGAAAAGGAGAAGAGGGTGTTTGGTTCAATTTGCCCATAACTAGTAGGAATCAGAGAATATACAAGTATTTCCTTTGCCCATGATGGACTCACCCCAGTGGATATTCTAGTGTTGAATCAAGCCATATGATCTTTCCAAGACATTAGTTTATCCTACTCCACAGGGTGACTGTTTAAGCAAGGGAGAATATCAAAGCCCTTGTTAATTAGCCCAATGGACAGCTACAAGACACTGGTAAGTAATGTGGTTCCCATTCCTTCTTTGGTTCATTATCATACTAACCTTAGCTGTTTGCCTAAAGGTGCCCAGTGGAAGAATTTTAGCAGCTAGAGTAAAACCCAACTAGCTTGGCCTCCGCTTCCTACTTTAAACCACTGTTTGTTCCCCTTTTTCCCTTTGTTGGGTAGAAATTTTTTATTGGACCTGTGCACTAATGGTGAGGAAATTCTACTAATACTGAGGGTTACCTGTACCTTCTACAGTCTTAAATAGTTGCTTGAGGCATTGAGAGGTTAAGTCCCGAGTCCCAAATCCTGTATGTGATAGAGCTGGGACTTGAGTCCAAGGTCTTCTTGACTCTGAGACCAGCAGCTCTATCTGATACTCTACCACTGTGACATCATAATGAAATCTTGACCTTGGTTCTAGTGAATGGTTTTGCTGAAAACTGCACCTACCTAGCACAAAGTCATGCACATAGTAGGTGCTCAGTAACTGCTGAATCAAACTGAACAGTTCTCTGGTGTGAGAACAGCTACCTCAAATAGAATATTTCATAAGGGAGTAATGATAGCTAACACTTCAATAGTGAGTTATGCGAACTGCTTTATGTGTATTATCATTTGATCTTTGCAACAACCTTATGAGGCAGGTGTGATTATTATTCTCATTTTTCAAATGAGGAAACTGAGGCTAAAAGGCTTAGAATATAAGCTCTTTGAAAGTAGGTATTATTTCATTCTTTATACTCAAATCCTCAGCATGGCCTACAGTGACTGGCAGTAGTAGGCAATTAATAAACGTTGATTGACTAAGTGACTTGCCCATGGAGCCAGAAAGTGTCTGAGGCAGTATTTCAATTATATCTTTCTGACTCCAAGTGCAGCACCCATTACAACATGCTGTCCCATTAAATGCCTCTCCAAAAAAATGGCTGCAGTAGAACAATTGTCCGTGAGCTGAGTGCTTTTTCTTAGATGCTTCTAACTGAAGCTGTTATTTCTAGATTAACAGGTTAGCTCCAGAGAGCATTCAGATGGATGAGAGGCAGTCTCAGAGTGAGGAAGGTCTGGGTTCAAACTCTGCCTCGGCCCATGCTGGCTATGTGACTGCACAATTCATTTATCTTTTCAATACTCCAAGCAACTCTCTTAAGACTATAAATTGCAAAGCATGTGTTGCTTTTCATTGTTGGGGGGGGGGTCTCCTCCCTAGTAGCTCCTAACACTCATGAAGTTACAGGTCCAGGCAAAAACCTAAATATTAGTTCTGAGGAACCTGCTTTTCCAAAAGTCTGACTTCTGAATAGGCAGCCATCTATCTCATACCTACCATTTTGGTGTGACTTGGTACCTGGCCACCCACCAGTAAAGGTTGCCTACCATTAAACCTATTTCTTACCCAGCCCAAATGTTTGTGGAGTGATACTACAAAAACCTGTGATCAACTCCCCGATTTCTGGAGGGGGAGTGATTAAAGCCACAGTTTCCAAGGAGCTATGAGTGACAAAATGTGTGTACCCCAATTGTGTGGATTGCTGACCCCTTGTCCCTTTCATTCTTGCCTGTTGTAGGAGCACCAAGGACCAAGAGGAGACCAGATGAGTTTTCAAAGCAGCCCTCACACCCCCAGGAAAAGTTTATCCTTTGCCTGGCACTCTCTGCAATGTCGCTGCTCACCCTCATTTCACTCTTTTCCCTTCTTCTCATTCCTGTCCCACATTCCACCTCCATTGGGCACCAGTTAGTGTCTTCCACAGGCTATCCAGCTTTCAGGTTGAGTCTTAGTTTCTGTGTAGGAAGTACTAGCTTGAGTTAAACCCAAATGAATAAACTGTCTTACCTGCCATCTGGAACTCAGCCCATCCTTAAAGCTTATTAGACAGCTGTACATTGGGCTGGAAGACCCAGGCAAAAACAGCTTTGCCACTACCCCTCCTTTGTCCAAGAGAGAGATGACAGCTTGTTAAACAAAGAGATCTCTCTCTCACTGATGTGACCTAAGGCTTCTGGTTTATGATGTACCCCCCAACCAAATGGGAAACCCAAAAATCACAATCCCAGTCAGAGAGAGTGAGTGAGCTCACTTGCTACTGATTAGGGCTGGGGAAGAGGAAAATAGAAAAATCATCAGAAGTTGGTACACTCTCTTATTGAGAGGGTGGGATCACAATACAATTTGTGATCTAGATTTTTCAAAATCTCTTTTTTTTTCAGTTAAATGTACAGTTTTCATTTATGCCAAATTATAGTAGGTTTGCTCTAGACCTTTAAAACATTTGATGCACAAAACTCTTTCTTTCTTGAAGCCCAGAAATGAGGAAGGTTTACCCAAGCAAGTACCTCTTTGTCCTAGGGTAGGGTTAGGAACAAAGAGAGTATTGCTGAGACCTAGGAGCTCCAGGTTGATTGGGAGCTATTATCTCAAAGTGCCCAGTAGTATCTTTCTCCTGGTCAGCAACTTGGGAAGGTCTGGTCTGGTCTGGCCCTATGTCAACATAAATAAGAATGACTCTAGGAAGGGGAGAGAAAATAAGCATTTACACTAAAACCAAGGGAATTCATTAGGCCAGAGACCATGATCTAGGATTCCTGGAGCTCCATTTAACTAGATCAGACCTTTAGGTCTAGTCTAGTAAGACTCTTTTGATATCATCTTGTTCTTTGCCCCATTCCCAAAGTCGGCCACTACAGTGAGTTTGACTCTGAATTTCTATCTTACCCAGATATTTTCTGTCCTCTGTTATTCTTCCTTTCTTCATTAATCCTTTTTTAAAAATTTCCAAAGTAAAGTTAGAATTGCTTAAATGTGCCAAATTTTTAGCCATGTGAGCTGCTGAAACATTATTCTCATAATTATATCCAGTTTGAAACTTTAAGTTAGCCCTGCAAATAACTGCCAGCTGAGTCTTGTGCATAGGACTTGCAGATAAATGCAGAAACTATTGACCAGCCCAGAATATACATATTCATTCCACTGTTTCTCCATGATACTTAACCTGTATTATCAGACTGGGAATAAAATAAATTCTTTCCCTGTCTGGCCCACCAAATGGTTGCTGGTGCTCCCTTCATGGGTCTGTGACTTCTTGCCCAAATGCAGCTTTCATTCTAAACTGGAGACTCGCTCCTAAGGAAAAAATCAGCCTCATAAGAGCGCCTCAAACTTTGCAACCTAGTGCACAAATTTTTCACTGAAAGGTCAGCAGGTGAGAGTTGTACATGTCATGTTAACCACCCCATCATTGCTTTTCTTCTCCAGCTGACTTCTGAGAAGCCCTCAAATGGTAAGGACGCCTGTTTAATCCTTTCTATTTAAGCTGTGAATCCTTCATGCATTATGTTTGTCTTTACCATCATTCCCTTGATAAACTCAACACTTGATAAAGTCAACAGGGATTCTAACCCCACCCCTTCTCCCCCCCCCCCCACGTCCCAGTCTCATGGCTTGCTCTAGCTTTCCTAGTTTGGCTTGGAACCACTTCATAGAATAACAGATGATAGAGTAAGGGTGGAAGGTACCTTTAAGGATCATCTGGTCTAGCCTAATTTTGCAGGCAAGGAAACTGAGGTCCAGGAAGGTTAGATGACTAGCCTAAGATGACATAGTATGTGGCAGAGGCAAGATTTTAACCCCTGTCTTCTAACCTAAATCAAACACTATTCCTATTGGATAATTACTAGCCTACAGGCACCATGATGATTTTTTTCATGACTCTTTAATCCAAAATTCCTTGATAGGACATCAGACAGAGCAGGAAGATTCGTCATCTGATATTTCAGGAGACAACTCCCAGTTATTCACTGGGACCTGGAAAGAAGGACAAGATACTGACAATAGCTTGGTCCTTAGCTCTGGAGACATTCTGAGATAGCACCTCAATGATTATCCGTGGGGATAGGTGCACCTTCATATTCCCTTTCAGAGATCATCAGCTGATTTACAGTTGCCTGAAGGTGGACAAAGGTTAGAAACAAAATAGAGAGGAAGAGTTTCAAGTACTTCTATTTTGCACCTGAATGACCTGAAGAAATATCATATCCACATTTCCAAAGGTCCAGGACCTTGTTCTAACAAGTATCTCATCCAGCTCTCCTAAAACTGACTATACTTTAATATGAGTGAGGGGTGGGGGGAGTTGTATTCAGTAGGGAAAAGGAAATCTTTGTCCTGTTTCTGTTTGAGGTACTCTAGGGCAGAACTTCTTAAACTTTTTCCACTCTCAGCCCCTTCAGTGCTTCTTAAACTGTGGGTTGCAATGTAGGCCACATCTTACCAATGTGTAAATGGCACTATGTCTAAAATCTTAGTGGTCCTAGAGATAATTACCCATTGGAAATTTTAGGAAGATAGTCAACATGAAAGAGCATTTTCAGCACCACCAGAGGTGTAGTTCAGTTGCCCAGATGTTGACTCAATATTGCTTATTCATTAACCAGTGAAAAACACAGGTGATGCAAAGAAGTAGAAGTAACACTCAACTCACTGCATTCCAAAGCTGGTCAGGTTCCATCCAAATTTCTAGAGTCTAGGGTCAGCCTGGTCTAACCAGGATCCCACCAGAAAAGAAAGGAGAAAGACATTTTCTCATAGTCAGTGGCTCTGGGAGGTCTAGCCTGGTCCTTTATTACCATCAGATGGAAAGAGACCTGAGGAATTAGATCAGTCCTGCAGCTTGGGTCAGTTTGGAAGAACCATAATGTCCCTGATGAAATCACACTCCTGAACCCAGTTACCTTGATTCCTGACGAGGAACTTAGAGCTCATCTGGTGGTCTTAGGGACAAGGGATTTTATAGAATTAGGTTAAACCTTGTTGCCAAAGGCAAATAACTTGAAGCAGAATCAGGCTAGGTCATAGCCAAAAAGGAAGTGGCCCCAGGTAACCTGAGGCAAAGCCAGAAGTGAACTGGCTGCCACACTCCCTGAACCTAGGCTTCCTAGAGACACTTCCACTAGTTAAACAAACAAACAGAACTCGGGGATGGCCTCTTTTCTCCTTCAGGTATAGTACTTTACCTGCAGGCAAAAGAGCTTCCCTTTCATTTGGGGGAGAGGAAGGAGAGCCAGACAAAACATCTCTTGACTTCACAGTCTCCTACATGGAAAGGAGGTTCAGGTTTTTCCAAACAATGAGGGACAATAATCCATCCCACCAAGCCCTCCTGGGGAACATTAGAGGAAACAAATCTTCTTCCGGCTCAAGATGCCTAGGGAAGGGCTGGTAGCTCACAAAATGGTTTCCATCCTGGATACCTTCCAGGGCTATTACTTCTCCTAGCCCAGCCCTGGGGCAATATAGGCCGGGTTGGGTAGGTCAGCCCTGAACAGGAAGTGGTAGAATGGCTTGGAAAGGACCAAGATTATCTGGTCCACTAGACTGAAATCTGGGTAGAGGGTGAAGTGCTGAAGATGACCTGACAATCATAAAGAGATTTCCCATTCTGCCAAGAAGAAAACTACAAGTTGGTTCCTGAAACCTGAAGTCTGTGCCCCTTCTATTGGACCTCATCCATTAGTTTAAGCCAGACAGGAAAAAGAGAGGAAGGGGCTCCTGGAGATGAGAAAGGCTAGGCCTCAAGGTTCATTTGTCATCTACTTTGGATTCTGCTTGAAACCCTAGACAGTGAATCTCAGCATATTTCTTCCAAAGATCTCCTGTGGACCAGAATTTTCAGTTAAGATCAAAGGATGGCTTTGGACTTCCTCAGTGTTACAGGTTGTTGTTCAGTTGTGTCCAACTCTGTGACCCCATTTGGGTTTTTCTTGGCAAAGATAATGAGAGTAGTTTACCATTTCCTTCTCCAGCTTGTTTTACAGAAGAGGAAACTGAGGCAAACAGGGTTAAGGGACTTACCCAGGGTCACACAGCTAATAAGTGTCTGAGGCCAGATTTGAACTCAGAAAGATGAGTCTTCCTGACTGCAGGCTCAGTGCTCTATCCATTGCACTACTTAGCTGTCCAAGAATATTTACAGATTAGGGGACCTCAGTCCCCAACAGGTCCCTGAGTAAATTTGCCTTGCTATTTGAATATGGTACAATCTAGTTGGTTGACTTGATCATATAGGGTATTTCATTGTCTAGAAAAATAATTATTCATATTCTTTATTCTGTTTCCTGTATGAGGATGCCTGGGTATAGATTACATTTACATGCATATACATGAACCCCCATCTATTACAAAAAAGTCACATACATACACTGTGCCTTTAAGTTTATGCTTTGCCCGATATTTCCATTAATCCAAGAAGACTTCATTGAAACTCTGTGAATGTGGTATGTTCTCCAGTCTGTCCAGGCACATCTGCTGACTCCATGTGAAATCCATCCTCAGTGCAAGTGCTAATGGCCACCTTCCTCTCATTAATATTTCTCCCCACTGCAAGAATTTCCACTGCAGCAAAAGCATGCACAAGTGCGTGCACACACACAGACACACACACACAGACACACACACAGACACAGGCAGACAGGCACACACACAGACAGACACACACACACAGACAGACACACACACACAGACACACGCAGACACACACACAAATGGGACTAAAAATAAAGAGAACTGCAGACAGGCCACTTTATCCTAACTTCAGTGTGGTTGTCCACTTTCTGTCTTCAAAAACATGGTGAAACATAGTGGCCAAATTTGGAGCAGAGAAGAGGACTTTAAAAACAAGTATCTATCTTTCTCAAAACCAAGGAGGAACTAGATTGGAGTGGGGTGGGGAAGACTGGGGAACAGGGTGGGTCAGAGAGTTCCAAGGAGTATAGAGTTTTGAGGATCTGGAATCTACTCCAGCCAAATTCTGCTGGGCTCCCCAAACTCTAGTGTGACTTCATTGAATGCAGTTTATTGGCATCAAGGAAAATCATTGCTTGAGAAATAAGTTCGTAACAAAACTGAACTGATAAAGGTAAAGAAACAGAGCCAATTGAAAATAATATTGGCTTCTGTTTATTCCAGAATTGTGTACCTTCTGAGGCCAGATGGAAGTTCAGGTGACTGGGAGAGGTGTGGTGTGTGTGTGTGTGTGTGTGTGTGTGTGTGTGTGTGTTGTGTGGGTGGGTGGGTGTGAGCATATGTTAGCTTGCACTTCCCTTGTATAGTGTCTGTATATCTGATTTCATCTTAATCTTCCTGTCTGGAAAGACTATTTCCACCTCCATTAATCAATAAATTTTTTTGTCTTGAGGTGTGTGCTATGTTTCACTGTGGAAACCCCATGATTCTTTTATTATTAAATTAAAAAAATTAGCCCCAAGCCTTGTCACGATAAACATACAAGAACCTCCACTCAGATTGATTTAAAAATAGCAGTAATCCAATGAGCTTGCGTTTCAGAGGGGGCTATTTTAAGGAGGAAAAGAAATATTCCCTGGCCTTTGAGAAAGAAAAAGGGAGAGGGAGAACAGTTCACTTGCCTTGAAAAGTGCTGATAATTTCACCAGAATCTATAGATTATATCTTTATTGGCTTTCTCCCCTCCCTATACCTATCAACAAAAGTTGTTTGCTCATAATAACACCCCCCCCCAAGTATTTATAGAAGTGTGTTTTACTATAAGGCAATAATGTGAGAAAAAAGCACACCACAGTAACCCTCCATTCTCCTGGGCTCTCCAAAGTAAAAGTTGGGTCTTTGGATCAGATTCATCACACACACACACACACACACAGATCTCAAGTTCCCCACTGGTATTTGTGTCCAGTGAAATCAGAGCCTTAGGGTTCCAGAATGAACATTGTCCCTTGGGATGACAGATTTGGCTTATAGATAGAAAGCTTTGGTGCAGCCCTGCCTATCCACTGTGTGTGTGTTGTGTTGTGTTGTGTTTGATTGCAGGTTTATTTGTTATATGACTGTAGGGGTCTGTCTGTCTGTCTAGAACCTGGATCGTTGCTCTCTGGGAAGCTGTAGCAGGCTTGATTCCGTGGGAGACCAAGCAGGGTGCGTGGGCGAAGGAAATAGAAAGAGAGGGAGGTGAGGGAGGGGGAGAGAGGGAGAGCGAAAGAGCCATAGAATCTGTTATTTGCGTCACTCTAGGAGACGGGACTATTTGCCTGACAAATACACAGAATTAATTCGAGTTTTATCAATATCTGTCTTTGCTACAAACAAGAAGGTGGGAGAAAGAAACTCTACTGATGTCTTTGCCAAGCAGTTTTGCATGGAGTGGTTGAGTGCTTTTGGGGAGGGGGCTGCTCAATTAGACGCCCCTCCCCACGCTGCAGACCATATATTGCAAAAAGGGCTGCCTGTTTCTAGGCAGTTGTCCAGCCCTAATCCTGGGGTTTGCTGCCGCTCTCTCCCGCCTCGCTTAATGTATTCTGCAGAGCACAAAGCTTTCTGGGCAGATGCATCCTCTCTGCTGAATTGGACCCTCTAAAGAGGAGAATCTGCACGTGACGTCAATAGCTGATAACTGACGCAGCCTTGCAAAGGAGACTCAAGGCGGCTTCTATGCAGCGCCTTAATGAGTCTATTTTCTCCAATACCCCAGTAGTGAATTACTAGAACGCAAAACACACACAGAGACACACTTAAAAACATACATTTTCCAGAGGCGCTGTGCTGCAAACACAAAGCGATTTTTACAAA
>NW_020954600.1:4863029-4863573 GCF_900497805.2 Vombatus ursinus | reverse complement strand
CCCCCCCCCCAGGCACACAGTTAATCTGGTCAATGGAGGCATGTTGTTCAAGACAGAGAAAGCAGCCTACCCAAGACGGACAGCTAGGGAGACTAGGGGAAGGATGGCAACAGGCAGAGACAGGGATGGAAGTGTGAATGGGGATTAATGCAGGCTGATAATATAGAAAACACTGGGTGATTTTTTAAAAAAAATTTCTCTGCAAGAATGCAATTGTAGATAGTGTTGCAGAAATAAGTGTGGGGGGGGAGACTTAGTACACATTTAATGTTTTGGACGTAACGTTCCAGCGAAATGCTTTTGTGTGTAGATTTTTTTTTCAGTGCTTGCTAAAAATAGCATCGGGGTTTGATCGTGTTCCAGAAATAGACCGAGGGCTGTACTGGCATAAAAAGCCAGCGCGGGTGGAAGAAAACCTGGACATCACAACATTTTTTTTAAAAAACTCTGTCTGGAAATTAATTGTTGGATTTTTCCTCTCTCTGTCCCCCTTTCTCCTTGTCTTTCTCCGTTTTCCCCTTCCTTCCCCCTGTGTTTCTTTCTG
>NW_020954600.1:4862831-4862965 GCF_900497805.2 Vombatus ursinus | reverse complement strand
TCAAGGAGTTCCCGTTTGGGTAAGTAGTGTTATGTCATATGCATGCTGCAGACAGTGAGTAGGAGCTGATATTTATTTACTTTATGCATGTTTCAACCTTAATTTTGGCTGCCTTTTTTTTTTCTTTTTAAAGG
>NW_020954600.1:4862647-4862792 GCF_900497805.2 Vombatus ursinus | reverse complement strand
GGGGGGGGCGGACGGGAGTAAGGGACATACTTGTGTGCATAATAAATTTGGTGCATGCAAGAGACCGAAAGAAATAGGGAATTCTTGAAGAACTGGGGATCACCCTGATGATAAATCTTTGCAATAGCTCCTGCAACTCTCTATG
>NW_020954600.1:4854885-4862537 GCF_900497805.2 Vombatus ursinus | reverse complement strand
TCTCTCTCTCTCTCTCTCTCTCTCTCTTCCTTTCAAGGTTGGTCAGGCTCAATCTGATGACCCACATCTCTAGTACAAAAGCCCACCGTAGATTCCAGTTGCATGAAAGGAGGGAGGTTATATACAAGGAAAGGGTAAATACACATATACTCTGAAAAACTTCCCCGCTTCACTAGCAAACCCGGTCTTCTACAACTCGGGAGTTTACAGTGGACTCCAATAGTGGGAGCTGTCCACTGGGGGAACAGTGCTGAAAACTCAGGCCAGATCAGCATAGGGCTCCTAGAGGCAGAGTTGGCTCGCGTTCTTCCTAAGCCCTGCCTGAAAGAGAGGGATAAGGAGGGGAGGGGGTTAATGATATTCAAAAAGGGTTAGTCGTGACTCTGGTAAGAGCCTTAGGGAAAGGGAGATGGGAGGGAAAGTGGGAAGGGAAAAAAGGAGGGGGTTGGAGGAAGAGGTGTTATATTCAAGGATGAGCAGGGACCTTGCTCTCCAGGAACCAAAGCCTGAGCCTGAGTCTCAGTTCAATGGGTAAAGCTATGATGACAGCCTGGGTCTCCATTCGGAGTCCCCTGCTTCTTCCCGCCCCTGTATTTGAAAGATTTGTACCTGACTGTAGTGACTCGCAAAATAAGAGGCTATAGGTTGCTTTATCCAGAGCCTCTTTTCCTCTCATCTCGTTTCCCCCCCCCCAACACACATTTCAAAGTGTTCCCATATTCAGCGGTTCTTGGGTGCGCCTTCGGGTGTGGTTTGTATTATTATTGTTTCCCTTCCCTTTGCGTCCCAGTCATCGCCTCTTGGTGGAATGACTGAATTAGAAGCAAAGTCATAGAGGCTAATGCTTGGCAGTAACCTTGGAGCTAGGCTATGCCTTTGAGAAGGGATGCGAGAGAACTAGTCTGTAAGTTCCCAGATGTTATTAGGGACACCATGCACTCTCCAATGTTAGGGGAGTCAAGGCGAACCGACTATATTACAAATAGCCACAGACACATTTGGTGAACATCTATAGATAGGTGAAGTGGGAGGGAGGCAGAGTGAAAGAAATAGACGAGAGACTGAGCATCACACACAAAGACATTCATTCTGATTAACTCATGGGGAGAGGGAAGAGGGATGGTAAGAAAAAAAATATTCTTAAGCTGTCCTGAAAAAGGGTGTGCAGACGCTGGGAAAAGAGAGAGGTCTGTCTCATAGACCTGCAATGAATGTATGTTGAGGGGTGGTGGTGGAGAATCATTTATAATTTAAAATTTAAGCACATAACACACAAATGCAAGCAGGAGAGATGAGATATCCAGAGGAGCTGGAGCACAAGGTTAAATGGGAATAGCTGCCTATCACTCGCCAGTCAAACCTAGCAATAACCACTGTATTCCAGGGGCTGGGCCCCGTTCCCAGGAGAGCTGAGGGCAAAGGGTCTGCAGTAGTTAGGAGGGGCCAAATTATTTTTTATTTTTAGTTCTGAAGTAACCCTTCCCCTATGCCCAGACCTCCCCACATTATATTAGCATCTTCCTAGTCCTTCATAAGAACAATAATAATACTTAAAGTACATTTAGTCTTGAAGTTTTATCCCAAACTAAAGCTATTCCCAAGACTCCTAGCATAATCCTCAAACTCCCTTATATGTCGTTCTCCTGGGGTCATTCCTCCCCATGTCATTCCATTTCCTCAGCCTTCCTCTCTCCACCCTCCAAACACCTCAGCTTGTGTGGTCCTGTTTGCAAATCCAACCACTTTGGGGAAAAAAAGAGGGAGAGGAAAAGGATATGGATGTGTATGTGGATGGGGGGGGCGGTTTAAAAGTACTCATAACAGTTGGAACATATTACTGTAACACCCTAATCTGTCACTAGGAAGGGGGTAAAAACAGCCATCTGCAAAAATCCTATATTCCCGTCCCCAACCTCTTGGCACGAGTCCCCACCTCCCCCCCCACAACCCGCCCCGAACTGGGCCCTATTAAATAATTCAATGGTGGCAGGGTAATTTTGCTTGGAACCAGCACGGATTCCCAAGTCGTGACTGCAAAAAGTGAGTAATGTCTTTCAGCTGCGTCACGGCTCTAGTCACAGTTCACTCCGAACTGAGAAGGAATCGTGACTTCGCCTGGAGACGTCCCCTACATGGGGAGGGAGGGGAGGGGGGAAACGACAAAAACCAAGAGTGTGGGGGAGATACCTACCCAATGAAAAGCGCTATCAAGAGGGCATTTGCACTCCGCCGATCGCTGTCTCTAGCTCTCCCCTCTATGCCCCGCCAATCTGCCAATCCCCCCTCCCCCTAGTCTCGCTCCCCTCTTTCACTCGGACGAGGCTTCAACAAGTTGGAGAAAGGAGGGAACACAAGGGGTTAAGCAGCAGCAGCTGCAATTGCCAAGATCGTGACCCTCCCACACAGTACAGTAACTTATATACATACCTGGAGGAAGACTTGTTTGCCTTTGGGCTTTACTCTTTGGGGGGAGGGGAGGGGGATTGGTCGGGGTGGGAATGGTGCTACCTCTCCTGATAGCTCCTGTTGCCAGCGGACTCGCCACGGAGGGCGCCAGGAGAAAGGTAAGGAGAAGGTGCTTGATTCATTGGTTGGTTGACTAGCCCGCTGAGTAGAACTTTTTCCCAGGCTCCCTGCACTCTCCAACAGTGGCTAAGCAGGCTGCCCGACTCTCGAGCCCCCCTCGAACGGGGCGGTCCAGACGCTCTATGTGTGTGGGTGCATGTGCGCGCCTGAATGTGTGTATATGTGTGCAGCCGTCCTCCAGAAGAGGGGATAGGATGGAATGGGATGGGGTGGGAGGGTGGGTGGGTCTCAGGGCTAGAGGATGTGGAGCTTGCTAGGGTTGAGGCAATGGATGCGAGGAAGGTTGGAAATGGGGCGGGGGGAGGTGCGGAATGATAGAGGCACTTTGGTGGTATTGACTGCCCTATATCGTCCCCTAGACCTGTGCCTTATGTATGTGGGTGCCTGCTAGGTCTGGCGGGAGCGCGTCGCTTCCAGTGTGGTGTTGGACAAATATAGAAACTTTTCCCCCCAACTTCTTGAAATTCTTTCGTCTCACTCAGGTTGCGATTCCTTCTCCTGAATCACCAGATAGGGATGGTCTCTTCCCCCTAGCGCACCAGTAGAGATGTGTAGGGGAATATGGGGGAGGGGAAAACAAAGGAACTGGAACTCTAGTGCAAAAAGTAAAACCATTACTTGGAACTTTTGGAAGAACTGGAGAAAATCCTAGCTTTCTCTGAGCCCTCCATCTTCCTTTCCCCTGACTCCTTTCTCCTCCCATCTCTCCCTCCTTCTCCCCCCTCCCCTTGAGAAGGATGCAGAAGCATCCATTTGGTGGGCATTGTGGATGATCCTGGAGAACTCTCCCTTTGCAGGTTCCCTTCACCTTTTACCAAATAGAAAATATGTTGCCTGGGGCTAGGTAGGGGCCCTCCCTAAGCTGTTGGAATGAAACACCAAAGAGGAGAACTGAGTGATGAACACTCTATCTCCACTGGGGTCCATGAGGGTGGGGGAGAAGGGGAGCTTCTCTTTTGGTATCAGGTATTTGTAACTTGGGGGGAAAGGAGGCTCCTCATTTTCTGGCAATAGGTTGAATAGCGTGGAGTTCGTGTTTATTTTATTTCCATCCTTGATTATCTCTTCATCTAGATGATCTGCTTTGGGTCCCTTTGGGATAAGGTCTCTCGCTTGATTCAGCCTCCTTTCTCCCCCCTTCCCTTTTTCTGAGGCTGGGGGGGGGGCTGTCGGTCTGACCAACTCGATCGCCTGGCAACAACAATATTTTAACGTGTCTGGGTTTTGTTGAATAATTAGAAATGGAAATGTTTTTCTCCTCCCCCCACCCTTTGGGGGAAAAAAAAAAGAAATGTGAGGTCTCTCCTGATTGGTGGGTGACGATTTTAGTCCGCACCAATGAGCTGGCTGCTTGGGCTCTATTTATTTAGAGCTCTCCGGGAGAGTTCTCTCTTTACGCAGCGCCAGTAGTCGTGGTTGGAACCTCAGCTTGGGAGCAAGAAGAAGTTGCGGAGGGTGGGGTGGGGGGTGGGGGGAGGTTGGGAAGAAAACCGAATTGTACTTGTCTTCCGAGTACCCAGATCTTGGGGCTCGGGGCTCCCGGTCCCCCTATGGGGGACTGAGAGTTGACTGGAAAAGAGGGAAGAATTTGGGTGAGAGGGGCGACGGAGAGTAGGGCGAAGGCTGAGCTCGGGGACCCCTTGCCCCGCTATTTCCCTTCTCTTTCCCCGCACATACACCTTTCTCCCGGCTGAGATGAGCAGAGTTGAGTAAGATTGCCGACGGTCTGGAGAAGGGGACGCGCCGTAAGAAAGAAGGGAGGGAGAGAGACAGGTGTGAGGAGCCCTGGGAGGGACTGGGGGGCTCGGGTGTGACCGGGAGACCAACCCCGTTCCCCTCAAGGTTTCGGCGAGTTCCTGTCGTGGAGGCTGGGCGGCGGACCGAAGGAAGACGACGAGAGACTTTGTCCTTCGCGAATCTTTTTGCGGTCTGGGCTTGCTGTATATAACTATGTAGCCGGGAAGCCCTTACCCCAAAAAGCATTCGAGGAGGACACAATCGCCGAGGAATCATCGCGACCCGCCAGCGAGCCACAGCCGACGCCCCGGACTCGGCATTCCAGAAGCTCGACTTCCCTCGAGCCGAGCCTCCCCCAGTGCGCGCCCCCCCTCCCATACACATAGCCCCAGCCCCAGCCTCTTTCCACCCCCCGAGTTCCCAAGGTCGCAGCCCTAGGGAAAAGCAGCCTTCCCCAGCCATCCTGTCCAGTCCGGTCCCCAGCGGCAGCCATTCGCGGTCTGCCTTCCGTTTTCCCCCCCGAACTTTTTAATCGACTTTGCAGAACTGGGGGAATCGGTGCGGACGCCAGTGAGAGTGTTTGTGTTTTCGGGGGAATGAGGGAAAACCAAAAATACAATAAAAGTTTACAAAAATCTCCCCCTAAGCTCCCCAGCACACACCCTACCCCCCCCCCCAACCCTAGCTGCGGAAAACCAGTCCAGTCCGAGGGCACCTCGAAGAGGAATGACTTCGAGGCACGTTAGCATCATTTTTCCTAGGGCTACCAGCTTCCCAAATGGGTCCTGGGGAAAGAAATCAGTCTGGGTGGGGTAGGCCTCTATGCTATTGGGGGAGGGGGACACATTAGAGATACCCATACCCGAAATCAGGCTGGGGAAGGACAGCGACGGGTTGGGGAGACTCGGAAAACGAGGGAGACTAAGGTGTCCAAAGCGCCACCAGTTTCCCCGAGTCTTTCCTTCCTCCTCTCCTCTCCTTGCTTCCAACATGATTTGGGGCGCCTTGATCCAGCTGGTCCCCCTAAGTATCCCCTGTCCTCAAAACAAGAGAGCCCGAAATATGTGAAAAAGCCCGAAACTGCGGGGGGGAGGGTACCTATGAGAAGCTGATCTTGAGAAATGCGGTTTGCAAAGGGGGTTCAGCAGCAGCAGCAGTAGTAGCTGCAGCCCCAGCCCCGCTGCGCGCCTAGCCCGGATAAGGGTAACTGCGGCAAGCTTGGGGCCCTTACTCTAGTCCCCCGCCCCTTACCCAGCTTTGCAGGGAGTCCTGACCATTTCAATCACTAGTCCCCAGAGTCAGGCCACTTTCCTAATCTGTTTTCCAGAGACAACGGCGGGCTACCCGTCGTGACTGCAGCAGTAGGACCCCCCCCTCCCCGACAGACATGTACGTCCATAGGGATGTGGACCTGGGCATAAGAATCAGTTTGAGAAACCCAGAGTCGAGGGCACGTTGCCTAGAGGGCTTTACTTGATCCGGGAGGGCCTGGATTTTGCCCGTCTTTCCAAACACCAGAGAGGTCTCCCCCTTCTCTCAGGCTTGTGCCCCCACCCTGGCCATTCCCTCCCCTTAATATTCCCCATTTCGAGCCGGAGGAGGAGTGCGGAGCCCCGGGGCTGCAGCACTGCGCCAACCTCCCCCCAGCTCAGTCTAGAAGCAGGCTCCCGAGCACCGCTGTGCGAGAAATCCAGACTCTGGGGCCAAAAAGGCATCTCCCTCCCGAGATAAAAAATATTTCCCTTCTCCTAATGCACCTTTGAGGAGAGTAAAAGGGTCCCTAAGATTCGACTGTAGAACTAGGTCAAAAGCAAAAGCCCTGGTGGGGTTTCTCTCCCCGCAACTAGGCTGGGGCCGTCAGAGAAGCGAAGGCTTTGGTTAAACAGAGGTGAAGGGGTCATATTCTGCAAAAAAAATAGCCCGACCTGGTCCGAGTGTTTCCCCTGTTTATAATGCTGCTCCAGTCCCTCTCCCCACCTCATGGACACCCTCCTTCTATCCAGGCGTCCGAAGGAGCCATCTAGCCCGGAGGGTTGCGGGGAGACTAAGACTGAGAACTTGGAAAGAGAGCTGGAGCAACAGGAGGAAAGGAGAGCCGGGCTCTCTCGGCTTCTCCCCCCCCCCCTTACAGCTCCTCCTGCCCCAGGGGGATTCAAGGGTGGGAATGGGGAGCCAGGGCTCGGGTGAGGCCGTGGAGATCCCAGGCATCGTGCTGCACCCAAAAGAGTCCCTGCGTTTGCCAGACAACTGTTGCTGCCTTGCTGAGAGGCTGCTTGGCGGCTGGTGGAAGGGGGAGAAAGGCTGGCTTTTCCTGTCCCCTGGCTGGGGAGGGATGTGAAAACAGGACGAGAGGAGGTACAGCTCTCCCTGTGCTGGGAGAAGAGAATAAAGTCTCCTCAACTCTCACCCTTCTCAAAGAATAGCAAAGTCAAAGCAGTTTACTTTTTGGTCTTCTCGTGGGTACATTCCTCCGAGAACATTTTGTTTGAGCTCAGACCTCTCCCCGCTCCCTCCACTTTTGTAAAGGAAAGTGTAAAGGGGGGGAGGGCAGGAAGAGGGAGGACAGATGAGATCTCTGTGAACCCTAAAATGAGTCAACCCCCCCCTCAAAACCAAGCCACGGTGCCAGTACATAAGGCCTGACTGACTGCGTCCAGGCTTCTTCTGCAGCTTAAACCAAGAACTGCGATCTTGGCGCTGGCGCTCTCTCCCCGGCTCCTACCAGCCCCTGATCTCCTCGTTCCGGGGGGGCCAGGGTCTGAGTAGCCTATGAACTCGGGTGGGCTTCCCCAGATGGCCCACTTTCCCAGCCTTTCGGTGTATAAACACACACAAACATACGCAAAGCAGTGGAGCAAAGCAGGCAGCCCTAGGAAGCTGCCTAGGGCGCAGAGAGAGAAGGGAGCGAGGAGCTCGAGAGTTTCTTTTGCAACCCCTTCCCCTTAAATTGTTGGGAGACAGGTGTCACCTCTGATGCTGCCGGTTCCCTGCTTCTCCCCATCTCCTGCTCAATTTTGGCCAGGAAACAGCTACTCCGTACACTCTGGCTGGTCATGCCGTCGTGGGGCTGGAATTACCCCCGGGCCTTTTCTCCTCCACTAACCCCTCCCTGGAGCCGCTAGATACATTGATTCCTCCAGGCCCCTCGATTATCTGTGCGCTTCCTCCTACTTCCCGGGGTACCCCAGCTTTGGGAAGAGACAAGGCCAAATTGGAAAGTTTAAATGCAGATAGATGGGCACGGTACATCGAGGTTCCATCTCCCTTTCCACCAAATCCCTGAGGACTCCAGAACCACTCCAGAACCCCCTCCCTGTAGGAAACTGAGA
>NW_020954600.1:4853466-4854858 GCF_900497805.2 Vombatus ursinus | reverse complement strand
TCCTTTTTTTTTTTTTAAACGTTCCCTGACTAGTTCCGGCCAAGATCTGATCAGTTGCTCTCGGCAGTCTTGGAGGCCGGCCTCCTCCCCAGCTTTTCCTACTCTTTCTGTTGGAGATCCTCCAGTGACCTAGCCTGTTTCTCTTTCCTCACAGGTCCCCGTTACTCCTCTTGCTGTTATGCCACGTGGAGCCCCCAGGAAGAAATAATGGGGGAAATAGCAGAAGCTCTGGGGACAGTACTGACATGCCAGGAGACCAAGGTTAGTGCAAAGTCACATAGGCACAGCCGCTCTGCCCAGCAACACTCAGGCAGGGGGCAGCCAGGGTTCACATACCATGCCTGTCTCCACACCATGTTTACTTGGCAGTACTGCTACAGGGAGTGTGTTGACACCAGGTCATTTGGACCATTAAGAAGGTTTCAGGAGGTGATTTTAGAAGTGAAGCACCCCTCACAAAATGTAAAGGGATCCGAGGAGAAGGCCTTAAAAATCACATTCTTGACATGAACATAGGTAGAGAAAAACCCTGTAGGAGGTTTCTCCCAATCGCACACAGAGGTCCTGAGGGTCCAACCCACAAAGAAATCTGTCTTTCACTGTGTAGTATCGAGAGATCCCAAAGGCCCCTCTTTGTGGTCCTTTGGGATTTGCATGTAGATCAGCAAACCAGCCAAGTAGCCCTGGACAGAGGGAAGCTAGGAATGGCTCTTCTTTCAGAGGTTAGCAAAGACTGATTGCTCTTTTGGGTCCAAAATGGTGCTCAGTTGGTTTCCAGAAGCTCAGATGAATCAGATTCAGAGAGAAGGTCTACTCCAACCAGGCTTAAGTGTCTAGGTCTAGGAAAAAGATGGAGGATTTTTTCGGGGGGGAGGGGTTGGTAGAAGGGTCACAGAAGGAAGGCTAAATTAAAATCTCATTAAATAAGAAAATCTCCAGCAGAAAAGGTCTTTTTCCTGTTATTTAAGCTTCAGACCATGTCAAGACTCCTACTTAGGAATCCTTTTCTGAGCTTGGCACAGAATCTTCAGTCCCTAGGCCTTTTAGATTTGTAACTAAGAGGAGCTCAACTCAGGCTCCTAATATTAGGGTGCCTTATGTGCAAAAGATAAGAAGTTGCAAGGAATATCAGGGAAGAGACAAGGAGAATGTCAAATTTAGAAGCTGGCAGTCAATAAGGCCTCCATACCATTATGCAATAGGCCTATTTAATATATTTATTCAATTACTGTGGCGTGAGGTTTTAAGACTTTCCTCATTTTGAGATGTGACCATTCAAATAATAGATGGACTAGAATCACCTTTGCTTTCCAACCTCATATGATTGTGTGAGGGTGGGGGGGGGGGTGTCAGTAGATCTCTGGTATAACCAACATCTCTCCTGCTTTCTCC
>NW_020954600.1:4847841-4853424 GCF_900497805.2 Vombatus ursinus | reverse complement strand
CCTTCCTTCCTTCCTTCCTTCCTTCCTTCCTTTCTTCCTTCCTTCCTTCTTTTCTTTCCTTCTTCCTTCCTTCCCTCCTACCATTTAAATACTCCAGGAGTTGGAGGCTACAGATTTCTACCTTTCTGTTAACTAGATTTTTGTTCATTCCAAGCAGTTAATACTTTGTTATTTGTTCTATTTCACACACACATACACACACACACACACCAAAAATGGGAGTTTGCTGTATCACACAAAGGCCCTATTTGGTTTTGGGGTTTTTTTGGGGTTTTTATTTTTGTTTTTTGCATTTTCAGACCTTGCCTAACAGGAAGCATCTCCGTTAGGGTCCAGGCCCCTATCTCTTGTGCCTCGGATCAATTGGCCATTTCTGCTCAATCTTCCCTGTCCCCTAAGACTGGGATGTGGGCATCTATGATCATGTAGGCCAGTCAGCATCCATCGATCTGAGTCACTCCCTGTATTATTAAGAGCTGAGAGGATATTCCTAAGGAACTTTCCAAACAAGCCTAGGCCAGGTTCTGCCTGAATCCTGGGGTGCTTGAGACTCCACGCTTGGTCTGGTCACTGGCCAAATGAAGAATCATAATATGGATTTACCAGTTATTTTTCTGTGTGAAATTGTGCAAGTCACCTTCTTGCTCTGATTCTCAGTTTCCTTGTCTTACACAATGAGGGAGTTGGATGAGATGAACCTCTAAGGTCCCTTCCAGCTCTAAATTTACGATTGTGTGAATCGAGGCAAAAGAACATGGCTTCACCTGTGAAATATACAGACAACTCATACGTGCAATGCCATTGTTTCTGTTTTAAATATAGTATTCTATTGATGGTCACTTAATCTTTGTATTTAATTCCTCAATATATAAAAGTAGAGGCATAGAGTATTTTCCATCAGAACTAGGCTGACATACAGATAAACTATTCCAGTAGTCATCTACATGGAATTTCTTCCTTTTGCCCTTCCCTTAAACAACATACAAGGGAACCCTCTTCGTACAAAATTTTAATTCTGTACTTTAAATGGGGAGACAAGACAAACTCGGAGGTCTCCAGTTCTAGGCCTATGATCTTATGATTTACAATCCTAAAGGCACTAGATGTCTATTAGTTATGGGAGTAATAAAAGCAGGGGCTTGGGAATTAGGAGTCCTAGACCAGCTCTGCCACCTACTTAGCATGTGATCCTAGATGGACGATGAGTTAGTGTGCCACAGTTTCCTCCTCAGTAAAATGAATGGATTGGACTACAAGCTGATGTCTAAGGGAAACTTTAGCTCTCTGATTCTAGGTTTGAGACTTGAACTGCCCTCAAAGCATTCTGATTTTTACTGCCCGCTTGCATTTACAGCTACCATTTCATTTTTCAATCTAGCCCTTCCAAAGCCCTCTTTCCAAGAGCAGGCATTGAGATATAAAGGTGACCCTCAGGATAGTTAAAATAAATATTGAGCAGCAAATCAGAGATGGAGAGACAAAGTACAACAGAGACTGAGGGAAGGCTGTGACTGAGTTCAATTAGTCAAATCTGGCCTCATCCTTTGGAAACCCAAGAAGGGGGTTCCTACTTTTAGAATCTGGCTGCTTGGCAAAGAGTTTTAATGGAGTGAGGAGGTTCCCAGGGAAGTGAGAGCTGGGTTATTGTCTTTCTGCTTGAGCAGGACAGAGGGATGTCTTGAGGACTGGAACCTTCAGCAATGATTGATTTCCCACTCTCCTTCTCCCCTTCATTGCTGCCCCTGGTGCTACTAACACCTGGGAGAAATCAGAGCTGGTTAGGACTGGGTCTGGGCTTTGAGCTGAGGGCAGGGGGAGGATATCTTTGGAGAATAGGAGAGAAACTAGTTTCCTGACAGAATTAGATCAACCAGTGGCCTTCATTTAGTGGAGTGTGTGGCATTCAGACTTGGAGGTCTTCCTTTAGTTCTAGACTGGTGAGATTTCTGCTAGACTAAGGTTTAGAAAGGTTCATTGTGAGACAATTTATCAAAGCTGAAAAAAAAAAGAATTTGATATGTAGTTGTTGGTTTTCTCTGTGTCCTCCTAGAGGAGGGAGGAGGCCCTGAATAAATTCCTCCTTTGTCTTCTCACCCTCAGTAGGTTTCACCCTCAGTGGGTCTCTCTATGGTATCTAAAGTTCCAAGCCTTTGGGAGTGTCTCCTTCTTAGTAGATGGACCCATGCTACCCCTAGTGTTCATAAATCACTAAGCCGTAGCAGGACACAATTTCTATTAGAAGGCCATCTTTGTTGAGGAAGTGGAGGGAAAGTGCTAGGTGTCTTGTGAAGCCCAAACTGGAACAGCACCATCCAATCAGGCTTGGGAGCCATCAACAGACAATGAGGTGTTCAGAATTCGGTAAGAGTAAGAGCCCTTCCTTTATCCTAGCCATCTTCCCCAGCTCCTTATGTAAATACACCAAAAGCACACCAGAATCCCAACCCTTCCAGACAGGAACAATGCATATCCTTCAACAGACACACATACCACCACCTAGGTGGGGATCATAGATGGAAAGCTGGACGGGACCTCAGAGACCATGTAGCCCAACCCATCCATTTTACAGAGAAGGGAACTGAATCTCAAAGTGGCTAAAAGTCTCATCGCAGGGGGAGTAGGCATCAGAGGCAGAATTTTAATCTAGCTTCTCTGATTTAGAGCTCACCACCACATCCCAATGCCTGCTTCTTCACCTTCAGACATACATTCCACGCATCCTAAAGAGAACCAGGAAAGTGTTGCTGTGGTGGAGAGAGCCCTGGATGTAGGTTAGGGTGCTTTGCTAACTTTTAAGCATCGTGCAAATGTTAGCTGTAATTACAGATATTATCAAGATCTCAGCTCTTCTACTTATTAGCTGTGTGACCTTGGGCAAATCAACTCACTTTTTGAACCTTACTTTCAATCCTCCAATCAATCATCCTATAGGCATTTATTGGCATTTACTGAGACTATACAAATTTCTCTAAGGTCCCTCGCCACTACAGTTCATGTGATCCTATATAAGACTCTCACTCAAGTATATATGTGTGTGTGTGTGTGTGTGTGTATGTATATATACACATTCACACACACACATGCACACACACATGTGTTTATGCCTATATGCACATGATATCCAGCTAGACATATCCCATGTCAGTTTAAGTCATTATATCTATCTTTCTAGAGAGAGAGAGAGCTATTGAGAGAGAAGCAATACAGTATAATAGAGTGATCTTGGACAGAAGACCTAGGTGCATTTCCCACCTCTGACACATATTGGCTGAATGACCCTGGACAAATCTCAAGGCATTAAGAAGCACTCTCAGACTGGAAGGTTCAGAGAGGGTGGCAACCTGTTTTGATAGTTTCTTCATGAGTTCTCTTTAGCAGTGAAGTCACATGTCTAGTATCTATCTATCTATCTGTCTGTCTGTGTCTGTCTACCTAATAGTTAAGATTCCTACTATCTTGTTTATATCTATGTATAGCTATTTCTGATAGAGATATCTACTTATGTTTATATAGTAGAAGGAGATAAGAACCTGTAATAGCCATGCACATATGCCTCTAGATATAGTAATAGCTAAATGAACAGATAAATACAGAAACACAGAGAGTGTCCACCCTTTTCTCTTTCCTTTCCTCCTCCCCCAAACTCCCACCCTCTCCTAATCCTTTATCTATACCAGCAGTGACCCAGACTGGCTTGCTAACATACTTTACCACAAACCCACACACATAAACCACATTCAGGATAAGCAGAAGGCATATGATCGCCTGAGCTCTCAGGGCCTTTTGCAACAGTATTACTTGAACTGATTTCTCACATTCAGCTTCAGGGAAAGGACTGGGTAAAGGCTGGCTTTCAGGGAAATAAGATATGTGCCACTATGGATTGGAGTTTCAAAGGCCACCCAGACCCCAAAGAACACTAATACTTTTCCATTTGAGTCCCAGGGTACTTGGAGAACTGAGGATCAAACATCAACCTAAATAGTTGAGGTATTCAAATAAGCAGGAGTGTGTTCCCTCAACCCTCTTCCACTGTGCTGGAAAAAATGGTGGATCTGAACATGGGCCCAAATCCCCTCTACTATCTATGTGACCTCAGGCAAGTCATTCCCCCTTTCTGAGCCTCAGTTTCCTCATCTGTAAAATCAAAGGGATGGACTGCATGGTGACAGATTCTTTCCAGTTCAAACTCCTTTCATTCTGAGGTTTTCCCTTACCTACATATGAGGAGGACATTGTGGGAAATTCCCAGTCTCTTCAGAGAAGTACAGAAAGAGTGAGAGACAGAAGCAGATGAGACAGAGACGGAGTAACTGAGAGAGAAGAGAGATAGACAGATTGAAGAGATTTTCTTACATGTGACTGGGAGCACAGATTAGGTCTTCTCTTGAGATCCCACCCAACCCTTGTTCCATCATTCCCTTTTCTTCATCCATACCCATAATATATATTGGCAGGAAGGTGAAAAAGAGGAGTCCATAACCAATCTGATATATAAGATGTGGAGTAGGGGGAAATGGTTGGGAGGCTATCCCAACTATAATAGCCTAAGATTGATTCCCTGAATGACAGATTTTCTGAAAGACTTGCTTACTTGGAAATCTCCATCCCTTTGAACCATAGTCATTGACTAACACTGCTGGTGAAAAATCAGTAGGTTCAGAGGTAACTTTGTGCAGTGGAAAGAGCCCTAGATTTCAAGGCAAAGGCACTGAATGCAGTCTTTGCCTTTGCTTCTTAATGCCCACAAGACCTTTATCAAGTCAGTTTTCTGCCCTCAGTTCCCTCATCTGTAAAATGAAAAAGTGATCCCTAAGATATCTTTCCAGCACCTTTAACTCTGACTCCAGCCTGGTGGGAAAGCCTCTCTCCTGCTTCTAATGTGACTATAGCCAGCCTCATTCCTCTTTTTATTCTTTCCTCTCTTTCCCCAAATGTGCCTTCCAGCTCTTCTTTAACTCAAGGAGACTTCTTCTCTAATCCCATCTTCATTGTTTTTACAATGGCTGCTTCCTTTACTCATATATCCATCACTTAGAATTTAGGGAAAAAGACAGGTCAACCAGGACATCTTTCTGTCATTTTCTTGATCTCCCATAATAACTTTCTTTACCTTCTCATCCTACTTCATGCCCTAAAATTTCAAAGCTGGGACTCTTTGACAAGAGAAAGATAGGCTCAACCATGGAAACATTTTTATTTTGTTTGGTTCTGCTTTCTTAAATGTTGCCTTCTTTGCCTCTTCTAGATATTTTTTCTCTGTTCCTCTGCATTCCCTTCCTAATTCCTTTTCTTTCCCAGGTCTCTTAACTCTTTCTTACCCTAATCAAACCTCCTTCCCATTTTTTAGCCTCTTCTCCTTCCACTGATTGCCTCCAAGGATGTCAGCCATGTTGTGCTTTTTGTGGGGAAGTTCTGAGGAAGAAACCCATACAGATGAGTCTCCTGTGTGTCCCCCACCAGCACTTAGAGAGCTCCAGAGAAAAAAAATCCAAAGCTGCTTTCAGTGCCCCTTGGTCCCATACAATATATCAGAAACACCCCCCTTTCATCAACTGAGAGGGGGAGGATTTGCTGTTAGAG
>NW_020954600.1:4847207-4847805 GCF_900497805.2 Vombatus ursinus | reverse complement strand
TTACAGGGACCTTCTCAGAATAATCTCCTACTTACTAAATTACTGCCTGTTCCTTGTCACCCAGGGACATTTCCTTCTTTTTAGTCTTTAATATGAGGCTGATCTGGTCCTTTGCAGTCTTTTCTGAGGGGTGCTATCGAGGGGGTCATTAATGGAAAGCTAAGGCTCTGTTTTGCCCCAGAATAGGCATCAGGAATAGTGAAGCTGGAACAAGAGAAACCCAAGATGCAGGGAGTCTTCTCCAAACCTTCAGCTCTTGTCATTTTTCCATTGTCACAGGAAGGGCTATATTCATGCTTGGAATTGTTGAAATAATGACAGCATGAGGGGAAACCCTTGTCAGTCTTTTGGACTTTCTGGTGAGGGGCAGTTCTGTAAATTGCGATCCCTTTTCCTGAATTCTTACCCTTGAAATCCTCAGCTACTAGATGGTTTTGATTAGACCTTTAGGGAAGTCACGATTTGTAATTCCCCAGTGTCAGCTCATCTTTAGAGCCAAGAGTTGATATCTGGCCAAAAATAAAGCAGCTAAAAAATGTATATTAGTTGAGTGGTCAATAATTTTTTTTAACTGTGGGTTTTTTTTAAAAAAGGGATT
>NW_020954600.1:4846352-4847167 GCF_900497805.2 Vombatus ursinus | reverse complement strand
TCCCTATAGTTTTACTGTTTGGTGAGAGCCCTCAAAAGGAAGAAAAACATTTTTTTTTTTTTAAGGATGAGAAGGAGTGAATACTCTTTAAAAAAGAAGAAGAAGAAATTGACCAGATTCTATAATTTCAAAGGAAAAAAAGACAATAAGCTAATAATGACCATAAAAACTAGATTTTTTTTTCTTCTTCAGATTTGCATTGGTTAGACCGAGCAGGTAAGACTGACATAAGAGAGACCCTTTACTAAAAGAGTAGATCTGTTCAGTCCTTTTACCTTAAAAAAAAGCTGCTAGTTTCAGTTTTTAAAAATTTAAATAAAAAAAAAAGCTTTTTCCCCTATAATGTCAGCTTTGCTCTTCTGTTAGTTTTTTTTTTTTATAATACAGATTTACAGTGGAACAGAAAGACTAACATTTAAATAAAAAAGAAAATTTTATGGGGAAATGTTTTTCAGTATTAACTATTTACTCACTATTATTTACAAGACAAATATGCCTTTAGGACTACATTTTAGGCTATGATATAAATAGGCATTTAGTCCTCATTTTTTATGTGTATATTTGCAGATTTCTTCAAAAACTGATCATCAGAAATTTTCCCCCCAAAAAAGAGTAACCCATTAGAAATTTTTTTTTCCATGAAACCTCAGGACACACAGTTTTGTACATCTGTAAAAACAATTGTGAGTGCATGTACATATACATGTGCACACACAAACCCAAGCCCTTTGTGCTTGAATATAGCCTAGTCAGGAAAATATAATAACAATTTCTTCAAATGAGAACAAAGGGAATTTTAATTTTATATTTCTTAA
>NW_020954600.1:4846131-4846290 GCF_900497805.2 Vombatus ursinus | reverse complement strand
GGGAGCAAATGCCTAGGAAGGCTATGCCTCTTTAAGGCAGGCTATGAAGTAATTTAGATGTAAGCTTTCAAGATAATTTTTGAAAATAGTGATATTTTAATTATAGAATTCTAGGAGAAAGAAAAACCCTTTCAAAATAAACCAGGATGCTATTTTATT
>NW_020954600.1:4845851-4846090 GCF_900497805.2 Vombatus ursinus | reverse complement strand
AATTTGAAATTCTATTTGTAAAACAGCTGACTGGAGACTTTAAAATTCCATATTTCACTCAACCAACAAACATTTATTAAGCACCCACTATGTACAAAGCACTGTGGTAGGCCCTGGGGNAATTTGAAATTCTATTTGTAAAACAGCTGACTGGAGACTTTAAAATTCCATATTTCACTCACCCAACAAACATTTATTAAGCACCCACTATGTACAAAGCACTGTGGTAGGCCCTGGAA
>NW_020954600.1:4845321-4845813 GCF_900497805.2 Vombatus ursinus | reverse complement strand
ACATAAAAGCAAAAAATGAAAATCTCTACTCTCAAAGAGTTTTATCAGGTTGTATTTCAAAGGACCAACTTGTAGGACACTGCAGACAGGATCTGCTAGTGAATATTTGCATTTACATATATCTCAAAAAGCTGATTGTACCCCATGTCATATTGTGATCAGGACAAATTAGTCTAAAATTGGGGTTCTTCACCTTTTTTTGTGTCCTAGATCCCTTTGGCAGTCAATCTGATGAAGGCTATGGAACCTTTCCAAAAATCATGTTTTTAAATACATAAAATAAAATAAATATGATTCCAAAGGAAACCAATTAGACTGAAATACAATTATTCAAATATTGAAAAATAAGTTGATGTACCCCAGGTAAGGGCCACTGGACAAAAAGATCAGTCTCCCCTAATAGCACATGGGAAGCATTACTTTTAATAAGCAAAATACTATAATGCTTTAAAATGCCCATCTCTGGGAGCTATGGTATTTTATTAGATTCTG
>NW_020954600.1:4842444-4845299 GCF_900497805.2 Vombatus ursinus | reverse complement strand
TCATCATCCTTTACTCAAAAAATAAGGCCTTATTTATGCAAAAGACTGAAAAAATGATTTTTGATGAAAAAGATTTTTTTCAGTCATGAGTTTTTCACCCAGAAAATTTTACAAACTAAAAGAATTTTTTTTCTTGAAAAAAAATTTAGCTAAAATAATTGGCACATATAAAACAGACCCCACCTGCATTAACTTATCATCATGTGATTGTTCCTCCCATTATCTGCATTTAGATTTACAGGAACACATACAGAGACCCCACTTTTTCTAAAATATAACCTCAGTAAGTATCTATCTTATTTCTAGTATATAATGCATATATATAGGAATGAGATAATATNTATCTGCATTTAGATTTACAGGAACACATACAGAGACCCCACTTTTTCTAAAATATAACCTTAGTAAGTATCTATCTTATTTCTAGTATATAATGCATATATATAGGAATGAGATAATACAGATAAAGCACTTTGTGAATATAAAACACTATTGAAATGTGAACTTTAAAAAACTTATTACCTGCTTTGATTTCTGGTAAAAATAAAAAAAAATCTGCTTCATTTTAGGGGCAGGAAAGCTAATCCTGATTTGAGACATCCTAATAAATAATTTTTAAAAGTCTAGGAGCAGGAGTAATTGTCCTTTGTACTTGCAGAGGACCAACATGACATCATGATAAGTAAAATAGTAAAATAATGAAATTGTAATATAGTAAAATAAAATAATAAAAAATAGCTGAATAATAAAACAATGAAATAGTAAAATAGTAAAATGTCTAGGAACTTTCCAATGAAGGATAGAACTTAAATAAGAAAATGGCCAAGAAAAAAAAAAGCCCCCTTAAATGTGACCAAGAAAACTCACTTAAATTACCCCAGTAACAAAATTTCATATAGTGGTTCTCATGAGGGCACAGTGATAACTAAATAATGCCACTCAGATCCATTCAGTTAGGGAAACATTTATCCAGCACCTATTATATGCAGATAATATTTATAAAACACTTTGCAAATCTTAAGGCCCTGTATAAATGCTACCTGTAGCTATTATTACAAAACACTGAATTTATGATAGAAGTTATATTTCTAGTGAGAGAAAAAAGCAGAGAATTGAGCTAATTCCTTTCATTATCTGGATACTTTAAATTTATTGAGTAATTAATACCCTGGCTCCCCACTTCAATTGGCCTTGATAGATACCAGGGTTAACCAAAGTGGTCAGAATCTTCCCATGAAGATAGACTAGCCTTTTATTCCTTGTATCAAGATTTTTTCAGAATATACATGTTATGTATATGTATGCATACATATATGTATATATAGAGATATATAAATATGTCTATTTATCTGGCCTACAATGCATAAATATCTTTGGCTTTTCTTGGTGGTTTGGGAGCAATAAGGTGAATGGGTGATGGAGGGTTCCCATCACTTGGCAGCCCCTGTCCATGAAGGGGGTAAGGATGATGTAGATGACATCATCATCATAATTTTCTTGAAAACTCATCTTCATTTCCTAAGTATAGGGAAGACTGTGATCTCCACAGTACGTACCTCAAAGGACAAGAGAGAAATGTATTATAAGCTAGGAAGTGCCCCTCCTAGGCAGGGAGGAATAGGATAAAGGGAGGCATATGGAGTTGTTTTGATCAAGAGTTTCCAATGACTTTCTTTAGTGATGTCATCAGAAGCCTGAAATTGAATATGTCATCAGTTGATGGCCTTACTAACACAATTTATGGCTCTTGTGTTTTCCTAATATATACGTGTGTGTGTATACATATATAAATATACACACATATGTAGTGTTTGTATACATTTATATTTATATACACACATAAATACATATTAG
The DNA here is from genome assembly GCF_900497805.2 of Vombatus ursinus. Classification (NCBI taxonomy): domain Eukaryota; kingdom Metazoa; phylum Chordata; class Mammalia; order Diprotodontia; family Vombatidae; genus Vombatus; species Vombatus ursinus. The sequence goes on along the minus strand of NW_020954600.1, from coordinate 4,843,445 downwards.
ATATAACACACATAGTACATATCCATGTAAATACATGTGCATATACATCATCCCCATATAAACAGATAAGTTACTTTGAAAATCATTAGTTCCAAAGGATTTCCTAATATTAAAATTCAATCTCAATGTTGACAGGTAACCAGCCTAATCAAAAGTATGAATTCTCTCCCCTTTTTAAATTTTTAAATTTTTATTTTTATTTTATTCCCTCTCCCCCCATCCCTTTTTAGTGGAAGTGGGATCTATATGCTAAAATACATAGACCAACAATAAGCAAAAAAATTAAATTTGCTCCTTTTTTTGGGTCCCTTATAATCCACATTTCAAAGTGAGGTGGCCCCAAGTCTTCATGGAAAAGGCCAATGCCCCTTTTTTTCTCTTTTTGATCATCTTCATGATCTTTATGTCCCACAGACAGATGGGAAAGTCTGAAAAATATAAATTCTCAATACTTCAGTAACTAAACTCTAAGTCTCCAGTCTTAGGTCTGGGGAAATTCCATCTATAGTAAGGTGGAATAACCACCCAGGGTTGCTTTAAGTCTGGAGAATGCAAAATAGCAATTCTCTGATTTCTAAAACCTGTAATTAGAGGGGAAACTCTGATTTCTGTTCTGTGTTTCTGAGGTGCTTAGAGCTCCTTAGAAGGAAGACAATAGACAGCATTGTTGTTCCTTTTACTATTAATTGATATTTACTGTTTGTTTTGTTATCAAAGGGGACTGCCATTGAATGCAAAAGGGAAAAATACGTATATGTGTGTGTACATGCATACATACACATATATGTATATTATATATGTACATATATACATATATACAGAGTCCTCAAAGAAAGGGATTAAAACAAAGAAGCAAATAACAATAATAATAATAACGCAGGTCCAGAGGGAAGTAAATTAAGAGTAATATTTACCACAGGTTTAAAAGAACAGAATAGAGACATTTTAGTTTTTACTTAAAGGTCAATACAAAACCTCTTTATAGCTACAGGTTCTCCTCA
>NW_020954600.1:4782441-4842396 GCF_900497805.2 Vombatus ursinus | reverse complement strand
TTGTACCTTTGTGCATTCTGACGTGCATAAATAGAAAGTATATACATATGTATGTATGTGTATATGTATGTATGTGTGTGTGTGTTTATGTACATATGTATGGAAAGGGGGAAAAAGACAGGTGAATTATGTAGAATGTGAGTATTTAGTTTGCCATAATGTTAGAAGAAATTTCAAAGAGTAGTTTTTGTTCCAAAATTTGTTTAATAAAAAAAACATTAATGTGATTAGAAGCAGGGAGAAAGGGCCCTGTCATATTTCTAGATCATGACTTCCTGACAGCACAAAAAAAATGACATTTTGAATTCTTTATGATTCTGTGGTAACTGGCATAATTTCTAAAGAAATAATCTTTTTAAAAATGACAGTAAAATAAAAGTTGCAGAGGAACAAGCCTTTGCCCCCAAAAATCACTGAGAAAAAGGTTTATAATCAATTCGTGGTAATAATCAAATTAGATTCATAGAATGGGAGAGGAACTTTTTTTTTTTGAGAAAATCTTCAGCAGTATATACATATCTGCTTGACTTAGGAAAAAATTTTAAAAATAAGGTGCTAGTCTTTATGTAAGATCATCAAAAAGTAGAAGAAAAGGCCAACAAAAAACCATTTTTCTCTTGGATTTTTGCTTTGATTTTATATATATATATATTTGGTTTTCTCATCCTTAATAAGATTGATATGAAAATATTTGTCAAAAACCTTGTTGTCAGTTGCAGGGATGCTATAGGCTTTCCTTCTAACTTACTGGTGAATAGGAGGGTCTCTTTAGCTAGATGGTCTCCCCCATGTTCCTGAAGTGCTATACAGGTCCTCCTAAATTTTCGTGGAAAATATTGTCTTTCCCTATGAAAACTATTAGCTATTTAAGATTTTTTTCTTTGTGCATGGGTTTTGTTTTTTTTTTTTTTGGCCATACTGTTACTAGGAAAATCAAAGAAAAATCTCCCCTCAGACTGTCCACTTAAAAAGAGTTGTCATTTTTATTTCTCAAGTAGAACAGAAGCCTAATTTGTGGTATCTAATTTTCCCCATGTTTTCTTGCTAAACTCTTAATATCAGGTATATTTTTGCTCTAGATATCTTGCTATTTACCCATTAAAACCTCATTTTCTTACAGCTTATTACATGGCTCATATCATATTATATCCCCTTCTTGTTGCTCCCATACCTAAGAATCCCTTGTAGTAGAAGCATGTTATCACTGTGAACCTGTAACAGAAGCATTAATTAACATTGCCATTTGACATTAGAGTCATAAAAATACCTTTGGTACTTAGGGGTAAGGTTGAGGAAGCTATATAGTAATATAAGAGAGGAGAAATGATTTCAGAATCTCCCTGTAATGGTGGGAGTTCTATAAATCAAGTCTGTATTTCTCATGCTTTCAGTGAGGAATCTAAAGGAGAAAATACATAAAGAGAATAATAATAATAATAATGATAAATCTTTATATAGTGCTTTATGATTTACATAATATTTGTCATCTTGTTTGATACATTTTTATATTTGCAATTAGATTTCTACATGTTTGTGCCTTACATATAAGCTACACACACACATATAAATATATGTAAATTGTATATACATATTCAAATCAATTTTGAAGGAAGTTTAACTTAATAAAACTATGAATTTTTAAAAATCAGTAAAACTGAATGAAACAATTGGTTTGTTAACAGCTAAGATTTTACTATTTAAAAAAATTTTTTTTTACTGAATGCAACCACTTTCCCCCCAAACCAGTTTGCATTTGTAGACCCAAACATATTGGGCTAAAAAGATATTACCTCCTTCAACCTCTTCTACCTCCTCCTTCACACCCATACATAGTCGCATACGTGTATAGATTTGTCTCAGACTGTGAATTAAAGCTATTTTTCTGAGTCAGAGGCCTATGTAGGTTCACATGTTTGATAATGGAAGGTGGTATCTAAATATAATGGGATCAATAGGCTGCCTCATAAGGTAGTGGCTTCTCTGTCATTATAGGTCTTCAAGGGAGGACTAGATGGTCTTCATTGGGGAATTTATAGGTGAGGTTCTTGCTCAGGGACATTTGAACTAGATAACTTCTGATTTCTCTTCTAACTATGAGAGTCTGTGGTTCTGTAAAGTTGGGGTCTGAAGTTGGTATTATGCAAGAAGATTTCTGCTTAGTTCTTTCTAACAGTACATCCTGATGTGACAAAGTCGAGATGGAAGATTAAGATTATAAAGGAAAGGGTGCCATCTTTCCTTGTGGATTTTGATCATTAGCTCCAATGGCCTGGGTTTTGCCTTCTTTTAAGGCCCCACTAAAATTCTACTGTGATGTCTCATCACAGCGTGAGGGTGACCCCAAGTTTTTGAAGGCCATACCAAGTCAGTGGGTCCTACAAGACCTACAGGCATTGGTTTCTGGCCTTGCTAGAAGGCTAGATGCTTGTCATCTCAGACCTAAATTAGCCAGCATCAGGAAAGCTAATCACCAGGTAATTGGCTACCCAGTAATTAATTTTGGTTGGCTTCAGTAGCTCACAAAAACCTTCCACCCAGGTTGCTATTTCTACTGATGGAAGGAGTACCCACACTGAAAAAAAAACATAGGTTACTGAAGTAGTGATGTTGAGAAACAACCTTTTTTTTTTTTTTTGCTCAATTTTAAGAGGAATTTATTTTGAAGTAAAGGAGCCCTTGGGTAATTTTTCCCCCTTTAGTAAGTCAATCATAGTGACACCCAATAGGCATCCACCAAACAAATCTATTATTATTATTATTATCATTTAAATAATTGGAAATGAGGCAATAAGAAGATCCTACTGAAAATATATGGTGGTGAATTCAGATATGTCTCATCTCCTGCAGAAATCCCTGGGCATTATTGCTGCCCAGCTCTCATTTCAGTGTATGCCAATTGGCATAGAGAATGGGTAAACTCATACATAGACCTTTCACGTGTAGATTGATCCTTTCCTCATTTATTTAGGCCCCAGGGGAGGTGGTAGAGAAGACATGGGGATGTCATGCACCTCAGTAGGCAAAGAACATAAAATCAGAACAGATCTAGCAAAGCGAAGGAGGAAAGATGAGCCGTCTTCCCCCACCTTGTGTTATTTGATGGCACATCTACCAAAATGTAAATATTGGTCTTCCCTCACTTTGGCATTCCACTGGGTAGATCAGAAACGACATCTCCCATCTAGGTACAGTCACTGTTTCATGTACTTTTTAGCTATTCAGAACCCCCAGAGATCAGATGATGGTTGAAGAAGCATCCTAAGTATAAAGGAGTAGAAAACTTTGAGACCAATAGGCCAGAAGATTGACTCCCTTTTTATTTATTTCCCCTCTATATTCCTCCAAAGGAGATTTTCCTGAATATCTTCTGGCCCTACAAAGTGCAGAAACCAAATGGTCCTTCCATCAGCCTAAAACCTTTTTTCAGAACACTTTCCCCCAAACATCTTGGAGTCGGTCAATCTATTCCTTGCTTGGTCCTGGCTACTTAAATCATTCTAAACATTATATAGGGAGACTTGATTTTTTTTTGTATTGTCAAATGAAACCCTGGCATTAGCAGCAGTATTAAGCAGACAGTAACTGTGTCAAGAGCTGGGCCTCAGCTCTGGAGGAATGATTGAACCAATGGGTAGTCTGGACCTTGTCATCCTTATAGATTTAAGTTTATAAGGTATGCTTCCTTGGATGGAGAGGTTAAATAATTTTCATGTAGAAAGTCACTCATTCATTATTTAGTAAGTGCCCACCATTGGCAAATGAATAAGACACCTTCCTTGTCCTCCTACAGTTTATAAACTATAGGGAAGATAAGACATAAGCAAATATGATCGATTGTGATCCTAGGGGACTGATGATGAATAATGTTATCCATCTTCTGACAGAGCAGGATGATGGACTTAATATGCAAAATGAGATACATATTTTTGGAGCTGGACAATGGAGGAATTTGTTTTGCTTTACTATGCATACTTGTTACAAGAGTTGTTCTTTTTATCCAGTGGGAAGGAGAGGGAGAGAAAAATACTTGTTAATCAAAAAATATAAAATTTGATTTAAAAAAGAATGTAATAAGTATAAATGAGAGGCATAGACAAAGTGCTGAAAAATTCCAAGGAGGAGGAGAATACTTCTAGCTGGAGGGATCAGGGAAAGAATACAGGGGTGTTTAGCTTGGAGAAAAGAAGACTAAGTCATCTTGAAGACAAGATAGCTGTCTCCAAGTCCTTGAAAGGCTGACATGTAGAAGAGGTGTTAAGCTCATTCTGCTTGGCCCAAGAGGGTAAAACTAGGTGGTTGTGGAGAGGTAACTTTGGGCTCAGTATAAGGAAAAATTGCCTAGCAATGAGAGCTAACACAAAATGAAATAGGCAGTCTCAGTAGGTGGTAGATTCCCTCTCTCTAGCCATCTTCAAGTGAAGGTTGGATGACCATGTGTTAGGAGTAATGTAGTAGAGATTCTTAGTCAAGTGTGGGTTGAAATAGAAGAGAATAAGGTATTTTCCAACTGTGAGATTCTACGATTCTGTTAGTCAAAACGGAATAGCCGGGTTATTTTAAGAGAGAAAGTGGAGAGGGAATTCTTGGTTTAGAAAGTGAAGTGAGCAAAGGCATAATAGTAGGAAAGTGTAAGACGTGTTTGGAGAATGGTTCAAGTAGAACATAGAGTATGTGGAGAAGAATTTTATGAAATAAATCTGGGAAGTACTAGGCCTTAACCATCTCTCACCTTTAGTTGGAGACATCTGACTTGTCTCTGATTTCAGTTTCTATCCTACTGACCTTGCTATGTTTGTACCTGGTGTGTCAAGAAGATGGCTTCCAAATGGAAATCATACCTAGAAAAAATAAAGATACTCCAGGTATCTGGAGAAGATAACTCATCCCATGGCTTCAGAGCCCCATCAGTCAATAATTTTCCTTTGAACTTGTCACTTGTCTTTTTTTTTAATTATTTGTTTGTTTTTAGTTTTCAACATTCACTTTTATGAGATTTTGAGTGCTAAATTTTCTCCCCCTCCCTCCATGTCTGCTTCCCCAAGACAGCATTCAATATGATATAGGTTATTCATGTGTAATTGTGTTAAACATACTTCCACATTAGTCACATCATTTGTCTTTACAAAAGAGATGATGCCAAGGTTTTAAACTTGGGCAACAAAATAAATAGCAGTGTTACAGATCTCAGAATTTTAGGGCTGGAAGGAACCTTAGAAACCTAGTCTAAACCCATAACTTTGTAGACAAGAAAACTGTGGCCAAGAGAGGTTGAGACTTGTCCATGTTCACGCAGTAAGCAAGTATCGGGGAGATTTTAAACCTGAGTCTTCCTGACTCCAAGACTAGCACTCTATCCACTACACCATCATGTCTCTTATGTCATGAATAAAAACAGAAAAAGAAAGGGAAAGAGTTTGGGGAAAGGGCAAGCAGAGAACAGAGAAAATGAGTGATTTGAGGCATGTGAAGTTTGGTTACTGAATTGCATATAGTAGGCATTTAATAAATGTTTGTTAGATTGGACTGAATTATATCACACTGGGTTGGATTAAATGTTATTTAAAACCTTTGAGAATAGACCTTAGTTCAGTTGATTAGAGCCTGGTGTTGCTGCCATTTAGGCACAGGTTCTATTGCTTTCCCCTCTTCCCCATAAAGAGTCTGAATTTCTTCTTTTTGTCTCTTTTAAAAATGTTTTATTGACACCTTTAGTATTTATATCACAGTCATTTTCATATATACTTTATTCTCCCTGACAAAACCACTTTTTGAGTCTTCCCTTTAACAAAGAAAAACAGTTAAATAAAACCAATCTCTCATCTGATGGTGTATGTAACATTGCAAAGCCTTAACACCTCACTTTCCGATAAAAAGAGCAAGAAGAATTTTCTCATTTCCTCTGGGGCCATTACAATCACACAGTGTTTAGTTTTATTTTAGTATTTTTTCATTGACATAATTGCAATTACATAAATTGTTCTGCTGACTCTGCCCTGCATCTGTTCATACAACTCTTCCCATGTTTCTCTGAATTTCTCATAGTCATCATTTCTTACAACACCATGTTGTTGATTTACCCTGATCTGTTCAGCCATTCTTCAACTGATTGCCACCTATTTTGTTTCTAGCTCATTGCTTCCACAAAGGATGCTGCTCTAAATATTTTGATATATAAATAAATCTGTATTTCTGACTTTAACCCTCCTGATAATTGTTAATCAAAAAATGTAAAATTTGATTTAAAAAAGAATGTAATAAGTATCAATGAGAGGCATAGACAAAGTGCTGTAAAAACTCCAAGGAGGAGGAGAATACTTCTAGCTGGAGGGATCAGGGAAAGAATACAGGGGTGTTCAGCTTGGAGATAAGAAGACTAAGGCATCTTGAAGGCAAGATAGCTGCCTTCAAGTCCTCGAAAGGCTGACATGTAGAAGCTAGATCTCAGTTTCAATGGGACAGTTTAGTGATATTCCTCACATAATTCCAAATTGTTTCACAAAATGTCTAGACAAGGGCAGCTAGGTGGCACAGTGGATAGAGCACTGGCCCTGAAGTCAGGAGGACCTGAGTTCAAATCTGATCTCAGACCAAACACTTGACACTTACTAGCTGTGTGACCTTGGGCAAGTCACTTAACCCCAAGTGCCTAAAATAAAATAAAAGTATTTAAAAAATGTCTAGACAAATTCACAGCTCTACCAACAATGCATTAGTGTCAGGTCCAGTTGCTTTCACATAAAGAGTTATGTCTTCACAGACCCCAAGCAACTGTTTTGTTGATTTGTACCTTTGGTCAAATAGGTGAAAAGTATGAATAGCTCTATGTAAACCCGATCACCACTACTGGAAGAGAAACAGAAAATATACTGTTGGTAGTGAAATCAATGACACGTTACCAGGTTGATCTTTAAAGATTGGCACAAGCTTCAAAGTCTGACTAAGACTATTTGACTATCCTTAATGGCAAAGCACACAATTTTAGGGTTGGAAGGGATCTCTCGGGGGCCACCTAGCACATTGAGAATCCCCTTACAACATCATCCCCCACTAGTGGCCACCCAGCCTTGGCTTGAGACCACTAACGAAGGGAAGCACATTCATTCCAGAGGCAGCCAGTCCAACTCTGGGATAGCTCTAATTGTTATGAAGATTTTTTGACATTATACCTCAATTTACCTCTTTACACCTTTTGCCTGTTGCTCCTGGTTCTTCCCTATGATGGGAGTAAAGATGGGGAGTGATGATGGTGTTAATAATAAAAATGTCTTACATTTATATGGCTTTGTTTATAATGTGATTTAAATGTGTTATTCACTTAATCCTTGCAACAACCCTATGAGGCAGACAGGACATGATTATTTCTCCTCTTAGAGATGAGAAAACTGATGCCCTACTGAATATTTTGCTTTTAGAACTGATTTTTTTTCTCATCCCATGTGGACAGTACTTCCTGGAAGTGTCATTCCCACCCTTGATCTCCCTCCCTATTTCTTCTGCAAGGGTGGATGCCCCTCATTGATGAGGGAAGCAATCCTCAGACTCTGGGGAAACAGATCTATCAGGGGAAAAAATTCTTTGCAAATGTGATTTTATTCTTTATTACTTTTATCTTTGGGAGGGGGGAATAAAACAAAACAAAATGAAAACCACAAAACAAGAACTGTTTCTATTTTAATTGTTCAGTTCCCCAGCCCTTGCTGTGTTAGATTGTCGGGGGGTTTTGTGTGTCTTCAAAAATAAAATCAAGTGATTATGCTCATTTCAACAATCATTTCAGTTCTCATAGAAACTCTGAGGCAGCAGCACTGGCTGAACTCCCCCCAAGACATGCATTTTGTTGACTGTATTCAAAAAAGGTCTTAAAAGTGATGAATTAGGGAAACATTGTCAAGAAAGCCTAAATGTGATTTTAAAATAATCATTGCTTGTAATAGTTTGCAATGCCAGGGGTAAATCATTAAAAAAAAACAAAACAAAACAGAAAGTGGAGTCTTTAAAAAAATTATCAGTATTTTTGTTTGTAAAACCCCTATAAATTTGTATTCTCATTATCTTAAATTAAGTGCTAGTAAAGGTTTTTTTTTTCTTTAAAGTATCTCACTTTTATTCAGGTTTGAGTTCCTGGGGGAAAAAATTATCTGAAGCCAAAATTCTCAGGCTTAAAAATGTTTTTTCCAGTGGCAAATTGATGAGAAAATGCCATCAAAATATGTTGCTCAAAAAAAAAAAAGCTTTCAAAATTACCCTACTGCAAAAGTAGCAATACCTCTATGCCCATTTGTGTGGTCCTGCATTATTTACCAAAACCTTGCAAATGCAGATCTAGATATACAAGTCTTTGTGATAGTATGGACTTTAATTTAGCTGACTCTAACTGAGAAAAATAAGAAGGAATTTTTTTAACTTGGGCCTTTTCTTTATAACTCATTATTTTTACAGGACAACTACTTGTAAAAACAATGTAGTTGATAACAATAATAATAATAGTTAAATAAGTAATAGTTAAAATTGTTATTATATTAACTATTATGAATTATAACCTTTTTATTATTGTACCTTATTTTACTTCCTAGCAACTCTGTACTTTTTAGGTTGGAATATGTGCTATACTCAAAAGTAATAAATCAGAATTTATTTTTTAAAAAATCTGTAATTTTAACTTTTGATGAAATTGAACAGAATTCCTTAAATTTTTTCCTTGTGTCAAATTAATGAGTATTTTTTTTTAAGGATAAGTATTTTTGAGGGCCTGCAGGTAGCTCAGAAATATTTAAATTTTGGAATGTTAAGGTGGCTCCAGTAAATAATTTTCAATGGGGTTGTATCTCCTTTGATTGAAATAGCTTTTGTCGTTTAGAGGGAGAAGGTGAAAATGCCTTTTTTTTTTTCAGTAAGGGCCCAATTTATTTAAAAGGCCCCATTTCTTGACTTCTAGTTTTTCTGATCAAGTTCAACAATAGGATGCTGTCACTGGTGTTTGATGGATCTAAATTTTGCATGAGGCAAAAGTACAAAACAAAAAAAACAAAAAAATTCCATTGATATATGTGTGTACTTTTTAAAAAGACAGCAGTAGTTAATTTAAAAAAAAAGTTGTCCCATATTGAAACATAAAATCTGTCTGATACTAACACAAAGGCCGCCACAAAATTCTGTGACCCTCATAGGCCACAGATTTCCACTAACAAGTTTGTCACGTGGTTCTTCTCCATACATGAAATGTATGTATGAAATGGTCTGCCGTAGTTGAAATGGATATTCATTAAGACCGCCCTGAGAATCTTGACTCTTAATTGGTTATGATAATTTCTAAATGAAGTTTTGTGACATTTTTTTCCCCAGTAACTAAATGGGGAGGGTAGAGAGAAGGTATAAGTAATTAGTATTGAATGTTTTGGTGGTGCTTTAGGGGTTACAATGTTCTCTACCATTTTCTTATTTTACATTGACTTGCTATTCCAAGGCAAGTTACTGGTGCCTATTGACTGTTATTCAGTTGGGCTTCTTTCAGGGGGACATTTGGGGCAAATCCGGGACAAGATCAGTGAGTTCTTAGGGAATGGTGTTTTGATTGGAGCATAGTATGATGGAATGGATCCATGGAAAGCTCTGTTTGTCTGACTGCTGGTGTCTTTGTTTTCTGTATGGGAAGGATCTCAATATCTGTCGTTGGGGAATGTGAGTGACAGGGTGATCCTTCTCCTGCTGTAAAAGTTGCAGTTGGCCAGTCTAGTCTGCGATCAGGGTAGGCAGAATGTTTTATATAGGCATTATATAGGCTGCCATGTTTGCTTCTCCTCCCTTCAGTATTTTTTCACTGACCCTCAAGACAATTTGCATAGCCTGGCCCTAATCACCATGAAGGATGATGGAGATTAAAAAGACAAATGGAAAAGAATGTGAATGTTTATCCCCAGTCCTTGAAAAGATTGGGCAACTGGATGGTGGTAGAGTGTAGACTTAGAAGCTGAAAGACCTGAACTCTGCTCCTGCCTCAGACTCTTACTAGCTAAGTGACCCAACCTCATTGATCACAGAACAATCAATATGAGCATTTATTAAGCACCCATTGTGTGTCAGGCATTGTTCAGGCTGCTAAAATGGAAATATAATAAACCAACCAATCCATTTTAAAGGAATTTGAATCATAATCTATGACATTGATTTGTTACATAAATGCTATTTCTAAAAGCTGAGGTCCCTGATATTCCAGCATTAGTGATTCATTTAACCTCTCTGTGCCTTGGTTTCTTCATCTGTAAAATGAGAGCTTTGGATTCATCCTCTAAGATCCTTTCCAGCTCTAATTTCATATTCCTATGACTCGACAGAAGGTGCTGACTCCTGTGGAGAACAGTGCCTGTGCCCATTAAATTGGAGGAAGACCAGAAGACCTTCTGGGGGCCGATGCTAGTCACAGCCATGTATCAACAAGGCAAGGAATTTCTTCCTTGTCTCTTCCCATTTCCATGTGTTGGGGTGTCTGTAGCAGGTGATCATTGGTCTAGGAGTGAGGAGACTTAGCCTCTAATCCCAGTTCTGTAATTAACTACATTAGTTGTGCAACCATAGGCAAATCATTTAATTTCTTGGTGTCTCATTTTCCTCATCTGTAAATAAAACTATTTGCCTCTCGATCTCATGGGTCTGTTAAGGTAATGTATGTGAAAACTCATAGGAACATAGAATTTAGAGCTAGAAGGGACCAGAGAGATCGTTTAAGGCCAGATGATTCATTTTAAAGATGTGGAAACTGAGGCCCAGAGAGATTAAGGGGCTGGCAGTAGGTGTTCCAGGTAGTTTCAGAGCCAGGAGTCCAACCCAGATTCTCTGACTCCCATTCTAAGACCCTTTCTGCAGTATCATGCAGCATCTCTGCAAAGGACTGCAGAGGCATGCCCTGCTAAAATGGTTGCCACAGTACTGGTTAATGCATCATGACCAAGCCTCACTATTGCAAGAAAAGCTTGCTGTCACCTCATTTGACTGAACAGTGGAGACACAAATCAGATGGTCAGTGATGGGATTAGATATCCTTCAGGGAAACAGCCTTTTTAAATGGCATGGATTTAAATTTCATTTAAGGAGTTGCATTGCTTGTAATTTTCCTACTCTTAAGAAGTAGACCTACCAAGGGCTTTGTACCATGACTGGACTTTGGTGGGGTCCCTTGAGTTCCTATGTCATTAACTTCCTTGAAAATCTGTCTACTTACTGTTACATTCTCCATATTGCTTACCACTTCTCCTTGTGCTTTCAACCTGGCTTTTTTAGAATTAACTACCCCCTGTAATGTTGTTTTCCCTGACACTGTGCTTCATGGAACTAATTAGCAACATTAAGTATGTGTTAACACTAATGTTAGCCTTCATATTGCTAATTCTTTTGTGAAAAAGCTAATGCTACAAAACCTTGCCATTTGAGATACATGAAAATGGATGCATCTTTCTTTCCTGTATGTGTATCCAAAACCACAGGAAAGAAAAATAGAGCTTCTCAGCAAAGAGGCTTTTGTTGGTGCAAATGTAGCATAAAGGAAATAGAATATTTAAACAAGGAATTTTTAACCTGGGATCCATGAACTTGCTTTCAAAATATTTTGGTAATTGCATTTCAATATGAATGGTTTCCTTTGTAATCCTATGGATTGTATTTTATGTATTCAAAAGCATTCTTCTAAGCAGGAGTCCAGAGGCTTTACTCAACTACCAAAGGGGTCCAGGACACAAAAATGGTTAAGACCCCTGATCTAAATTGAAAGGAAAGGACTAATTGTATTAAGAACTTCAGGGGCCGAACATCACAGGATCTTAGAGCTGGGAGAGACCTTCAAAGGTCATCTGGTCCAAGCTTCTGCCTCCAGTCCATGCCTAAGTCTTCAAGATGGAGGCTGTCAAATATATTTTTAAAGAGCTCTGGAAAAGGAGATTTTCTTGGGGAGTTTAGACTGCTAAGCATCTCAGTGGTCAGAAGGTTTCTTCTTTGGTCTCAACAAATGGTCTCTAGCCACAGTCTGAGCCTGTTTTCCCTGATGGGATTCTCTGTTGAGGCAGAAGGCTATGCATCAGGTGGCATCTGCTGTGGTCCCTGTGGCTAGGAGAAGCCTTAGGCCCATTCCAAAGCAGCCTAAATAAAGTTCTCTCAGGAAACCCAGGTGAGGCCAAGGCTAACCTTTTATACATAAAAGAAGGTTCAGCAGTCAATCCTGTGTTGTTTTTGAGGAGCACCAAGAAGGTCTCTTGCCCCCAAATATTTTCTCCTACATAGTGAAGTATTGTGGCATGGGAGAAAATGTGATGAATGTGGAGTCAATGGAGAACTGGAAATCCTGCCTCTGACACTTACTAGCTATGAGATCACAGGCAAGTCATTTTAACCACTCTCAGCCCCCTGTTCCTTTTTTTAAATTTTTTTTTAGTGTGAACTTAATAAAGATCAACATACCTAAACGTTCCACTAGATAAAAACAAGAAAGAGAATTCTATGAAACCATGGGCTTCTGTCACCCCAATTGAGTATTTTAAGTATATGTTACATTTAATATGATAGTTATAAAATGCCTTCTTTATTTTTGTGCCCCTTCTGAATTTCTTTCTTCTGTATGTTGATTGTTTTATTTATGCTCTTTCCTTTCTTTCATTTTCTTTTATTTTCCTTCCTTCTTTCCTGCCTCCTTCCCTCCCTTCCTCCCTCCTTTCCTCCCTTTCTTCCTTCCTTCCTTCCTTTCTTTCTCTTTCTTTATTTCTTTCTTTCTGTCTTTCTTTCATTCTTTCTTGAATCTCTGTCACTTCTCAGTAATTTGATTGCCCCTCCACCAAATAAAATCTCCTGCTTGTAACAAATAAATACAATTAAGCAAAACAAATCAACATACCAGTCATGTGTGAAAATGATTATTTCCTGCACCTCTAGTTCATCGCTGGTCTGCCAAAAGGCAAAAATCATGCTTTGTCATCAGTCTTTTGAAGTCATGATAGGTCACTGCAATAATCAGAGTTCTGGAGTCTTTCAAAGCTGTGTTCCTTTGTCTTATAGTGGCCATCATGTAACTTGTCCTGGTTGTCGAGCCTCGGTTTCCTTATCTGTAATATGGGGAGAATAACACCTGAAGTTCCAACCTCATTGATCAAATGAGATCAATAAATATGAGCATTTATTAAGCACCTACCATATATGCCAGGCACTGTTCTATCTGCTGATATGGAAATACAATAAATGAAACAAGCTCTACTTCTAAGGAACTTGTAATATATGATTTGCTTTGTGAATACCAAAGTGCTACATAAATGCTGGCTGTAATAATCCAGGTCCTGAGATTTCACCATTAATGATTCATTCCTTTGGGTCAAATTTTTTTATCCATCCATCCTTCATTTAAAATGCAAATATTTAGAAAAAATAAAATGTAAATATTCCTTGGAGGAGTAACAGTAATTCACTAAACACCTTAGAGTGTATTTGTTTATCAGTTCCTTTCTAGCATCATGGGACCCTTTTGAGGTAATGTCTGAGTTCTATTTAATATCATGGATAAATTATTCATTTGTGCCAGAAACAAAAGGATAGACATTTGTCCTCTTTTAAACATTAATCTTGCAAGAGACCAGCCTGTGGGACATCTGGAAGAATATCCTGACTCATTAGCGGTTCCCCTACTACACCTTAAGAATCACCACTTTACAGAGAAAAGGAAAGGAAACAGTATGGGGGCATGGGAAGAAAGTACTGGATTTGATATAAGAAGTCTTGAGTTCAAATCCCAGACATTTATTACCTGTGTGCCTTTAAGGAAGTTAACTTTCCTGTAAAACAGGGGGTCAGACCTGACAGCTCCAAGACACTTAATGGTGGGTCTAGGTTGATACTCCAGCCCAGTGTGTACCAGCCATGAAGCACTAGGGCTATCTAGCTCCCTGTGGTTCAGCCATGGGGAATCATGAAGTGGGACCCAATGTTCTGTACCGTTCTCAGTCTTTTCCACCTTCTACTTTTGCTGAATTTGGACCAGGAGAATAAAGGTGGTAGCTACAATAGACAAAAAATGAAGGCTGACTAGTGTCTATGTATATGAGGCCACACTTCAAAACATTTTACTTTCAAACAACTGTATTGGACTAGACAAATCTCTAAGCTTCCTTCTAGCTCTGAATCTACAATCCTAGGATCTAGAGGACACTTATCCAGTAAACTCACTTATCCAGAATATGGCATAGAAGTCATCAAAATAGTCCACTGAGAAGCCAAAGTAAATGTCACAAAGTTCACACACAGACTTTATTTTTTAAAATGTGCTGTTAAACACTTCCTTTACCTTAGTGCCTATTTACTTTTATTTTGCACACAATTCAAATACGATTGATTTTTTTTCTGGTTTTCTGACCCACAGCAGACTAGAAGCAGCAAATGAGAAGATTGTGTGAACAGAGTATTAGAGTTAGGGTTTAGGATATTTTTCATTTCAAATGATTAACATGAAAAATGTTTTGGCATTTAAAGAGTTAAGTTTTGGATATTTAGAAATTTCATTTTTGTGAAACCCCTCATTTTCTTACAATGCCCTACAAAAGGAATATTACTATATTCAAAAAGATTTTGGAATGGTTGGGCATCATTGCCTTCTTCCTTCTAGTGAGGCAGCTAGGGCACTGGACTTGGTGTCAGGAAAACCTGAGTTCAAATCCTGCCTCAGACAATTATTAACTGTGTGATCCTGGGTGAGTCACCTAATCTCTTAGCCTTAGTTTCCTCATGATTGAAGTGGATATAATAATAGCACCCGCTGTTGTGAGGATCAAATGAAATGTTTATGAAAAGCTTTGCAAACTTTAAACCATTAAATAAATGCTAAATAGTCCCTTCCTGTCCCTCCATTTTTTTCTCTGCCCTCTTATCATGAGAGCTTTATCCAGCACTATCAAAACCTCAAGATTTCCTTAGTATAAAACATGATCTAAGAGAGAGGTCATTGTGCCACCTCTATCTCATCCCAGGATAGAGTTCTGGGTCTGGAAAAGCCCCAATATAGAAGGCCTCCTCTGCCTAGCTTAGTAAGGTTGTTTTCAGAGTGTGTGCATGTTGGGGAGTAGAGAGAACATGACCTTAGTGTCTTCTCTCTGTTTTTGTCTAATGGAATCAGGCATGATAACTTACAGGGAGTGAGAACAAATGGGAGCTAGAGACTGAGAGAGGCTGACTGTCATCTGGACACTGTTTTCTCCTGGCACCAGAGAAGGCCTTAAATAAAATTGGCCAGTTTGTCCATTTATCCTTTCTCCTTGCTCTGCTTGGTACCAAAGACGATTATTTTTACTATATACTCAGGGAAAAGATCTAAAACTCATTTACACTGAGGTGTAAGTAATTGATAATGACTTGAAATTTTGTGTGTAGCTATATTTTAGCAGATATCTAAACCTTAAACAAAAAAAAAAAAAGATTAAATATCCAACCTGTTGATGAGCTTCAGTCAGTGAAGGGAGAGTTAATTTTTTTGGCCTGCAAGTCTTGCTGACTCAATGGAGTCATATTATGGGCTAGAAATTCATCTTAATTATCTCTGTCTCCTTGCAGCACATAACTGTTTGGCATACAGTAGGCACCTAATAAGTTGTATTTAAGTGAATCAAGCAAGGAAGCAAATATTTATTAGGCATCAAATATGTGCCATACTCTATTCCTTAATTCTGCTAATATATAAACCCTGCCTTTCTAGCTACTGTTAGTTCCCATATTTATAGATTTCTAGATGGAAGGGATCTTAGAGACCATCTAAGGACCATGCATTCTCTCTCTCTTCCTTGCTAGCCTCTCCATTACGGGCATTGTTCTATTAATAATTTTTCTTGCCCTAGTGATGAAAGAAACAGATATTTAGGTTTAATAATGCTAATTTAATATTAATACCAATGTTTATGAATAGAGAGCAGAAGAGGTTGCTAGTCTCTTCCAGGGCTGAGTCCATCTCTTTGAAAGACATTCCACTTGAGTTCCAATTTTTCAAGATACCTTGGACAGCTCTAGGCTCTTCCATTTCTTTGCTTTAAGTTAAGAAGTTGATACTTTGCTGACCTGTTTTGAGAAATGACCATGAGAACTAATTCCCAGTAGTCTGGAAAATATGAAAATACCAAAATCAAATATGCCACATTATCTCCCCTCCTTTTGTATCAATATTGAGAATTGAGGTGGGGGAGGGAAAAATTAATACCTTTTCATTTTAAATATTTCATATTAAATATTTTGAACAAATTAACATCTTTTCATTTTAAATAAAATATTTCATTTTAAATCATTTAAAATTTAAATATTCATTTTCATTTTAAAAAACTGAGATTCAGAATACAGAAATGACTGCCCAAGATGACACAGCAGCAAAGCTAGAACCCAGGAATTCAGTTTCCCAGTCTATCTCTCTTTCCAGATTTAATTTAATCATGAGTATAGTTTAATTGTCTAATTTCTACAGCCTCTACAACTATTCTATTCTTTTGTCATCTTTGCCAGTTTTCTGGGTGTGAGGTGAAATCTCAGGGTTGTCTTGATTTGCATTTCCCTTTATTAGTAGTGATTTGGAACATTTTTTCATGAGCTTGTTAATAGTTTGCAAACGTTTTTAAAGAATTATTTAATAGTCTGACTAGTTCACTATTGGGGGATAGCTTTTGGTTTTCTATATTTGATTTAGTTTTCTAAATATCTTAGATAGTAAACCTTCATAACAGATATTGAATATAAAGTTTTTTTTCCCATTTGACCTCATCTATTGAAATAACCATGTGGTATTAGATGTTTCTGTTTTTAATATGTCTAATTATATAACACTATTTTCCTAATATTGAACCATCCTTGCATCTTTGGTATAAATCCAACTAGATCATAATTTATTATTTTTTGATAATTTGCTGCAATTTCAGGTCTTCATTCAAATTGCAAAGCACAATTTCAAAAAAATTGGTAAAATATCTATTATGCTCATGAGTTCTCTATTTTTATTGAGAATTTTAGCCTGATCACACATTATAGGGAAAAATTTTTTTTTAAATATAAAGAATTATTTTCATTCTGGCTTGAGATCAGAAAACAGAAATGCTGCCTAAGCCACATGAATCTAGGGAACTCTAACCCTATTGACTATAAAGGAGTTTTAGCCCAGATTAATGTTGTTATTGTTTTTGTTGTTGTTGTCATTTTTAAGGATAAAAACAAAAGAATAGGTCTTAGGAATAGAGAAGAAAAATAGAAAACAGTAGGTCTTACAAATAGAAAAGAAAAAATATTTTATATTTTTAAAATGAAAAAAATATTTTCCTGTGTAGAAGAAAACAGACAGTTTCCAATGCACAAGGAGACCTAACATCTGTACAACACTTCATTTTCACATCTGTCCTGGAGAAGCAGTAGGGAGTACTGGGACCTGGATTCTAGTCCTGGTTTTGCCATTGACTAGCTGTGTCAAGCGTGAGCAAGTTGTTTCACCTCTTTAAGCCTCAGTTTCCTCATATATGCAATAAGAGGGCTGGACTTCTATATCAAAGGTCACTTCTAGCCCCCAAGACTATCTGAGCATTATTATTACCTGATCACATTATTATGTGATCTTAACACAGTGCTTTGCATGTAGTGGGCACTTAAATAAATGTTTTTTCTTTCATTCACTTTGTTGAAGTGAACTGAATTGATTCTTAGAGTAAACTCATGAAGTTAGTAGCACTGGCAATTTCTAAGAACATCTCATATTTACATAAATGTTACCTTTACACAGTATTTGTAAGACAAGGTGCACAGGACCAAGAACAGATCCCTGGGGCCCTCCACTGGAAACCTCCTCCCAAGCTAAAGGCCAACCATTGGTGATTACTTTTGGGGTCTGTCCATTCAGCTCGTTCCAAATCCTCTGATCTCCACTATTATCTAGGCCAGAGGTCAAGCACAAGACCCATGCAGCCCTGACCCACTCCCTGGGGCCCCAAACCAGATTAAAACATAATTGGGAAATATTTAACAAAAGAAATAAAAATAGAATAAAACATTTAAAAAAACCTAGTCAAGATGTGATCCACAGGGATCCTCATATATGGATTAGTGGCTCTATTTCTATTTGCTTGGACCACTGGTCCAAGCCACGCTTTTCCATCTTGTCCCATAAGAATAGCATGATAATATTTTCTCAATTGCTTTGCTAAGATATAGGCTAACTATGTGTATAGCACTTCTCTGATTGACTAGTCTAATAACTTTGTTTAAAAAAAGAGAAAATGAGCTAATCTGGTGTTATTTGTTGATGATTAAGCCCCTCTGCTCTCTCTTGATCACTGCTTCCCTTCTAAGATATTCACCAACTATCCCTTTAATAATACTATATATATACATATATATACATATTTTTTTTCTCCTAGTTATTGACCTGTTGCTTACAGACTCCTATATCTTCCCTCCTTTGGGAGTCAGGACAATGTTTCTTGTCCTGTGTAAACTCTCTCTTTTTTCACGATCTGTCAAAAAGGCATGATAACTTACAATGCTTCACTCCATGCTTTTTCTGTTAGAGTGCCTGTAGCCTGACACTGGGGTCAGGATAAGGAGGTCAGTGTTCCTTGCTCTGTAGTTTCAATCAAATTGCTGAATATTTGCAAAGTCTAATCATGCTTTCTGCTTGGCCAGACTTCACCGATCATGATTCACATACGAGAGATATTTTAAGACCCTGAATTGATCTCAAAGGGACCCATCTATCATGTTATTATTCATAAAAACCTAGAACCGCAGCATTGTAGAGTTAGAAGGGGCCTTAGATGTCATATGATCCCACTCCCAATTTGACAGATAAGGAAATTGAGGCTAGGAGAGGTGAAGTGATTTGCTCCAGACTTTACAGGCTGTAAATGGCAAAGGCCTCCCCTAAATCTGGCAAATATGGTTAAAGTCACTTGTGAGAGATGGAGTAGAAACACAGATGAAAGTGATTTGTTATCATCTTGTAACCTCCTCCGCCATCCTCTTTGCTCTCAGTCATCACTATCACCTGGCGCCTAACACAATGCTTGGCACATCACAGGCCCTTACTAAATGCTTGTTGACTGAATAACAAATTCAAAGAAAATGTCTCTTGCCTTCCAAGGGAGATCCAGGAAAGACACCTTGATTCAGTCACTGTCTTTTTTTGTACCATATTTACAGTTTATTATATACAAAAATAATGCCAGGAACATTCAGTGTCTGAGAAGGAGTTTGACCTTGAGAAGTCTTCCATGCCATGCAGCATCCTATTGGGAAAACTCTTTCATTTATCTCCTGGGGAAAACTTCTTGGTGTGGAGTGTCCTTGTCTTTCTTTTTTTTGTTTTGTTTTTTTGTTGAAGCAATTGGAGTTAAGTGACTTGCCCAGGGTCACACAGCTACTAAGGGTCAAGTGTCTGGATTTGAACTCAGGTCCTTCTGATTCTAAGGCCAGAGCTCTATCCACCAAGCCACCTAGCTGCCCCATGTCATTGTTTTCTTAAATGGACAGATTCAGCCTCCTTTTTATCTCGCTGTGACTCCAGGGCTGACGGCATTTAATTCAGGTCTGGGATTTGGTGGCAAGGGATTAAATAAGAGGTTGTACTTTCTAGATGGCTTCAATAACCTTTCTATTTGAGGGCAGGAAATAAGACCTCAAAAGGGAGGGTTCTTTACTCTCTTCCATAAGATTCTATTTCCCAATCCTAGGAATTTCCCCTTGCCAAGCATTCTTCCTCTCAGACAGCCAAGTTGTGATGTTATTCCTTTCTTTATTGCTCTTTTGTTCTTACGTCACCTGCGTTTCCCCGTGTGCCTCATCTATGCTTTCCCCAAGAGCCATCCCTTTGTAACAAAGACTAAAAAGGAGGAAAAAGAGGGGAAAATGTCAACAAAATTAAATGATACATTGAAAAAGTTTACTATTATTTACAAGGTCCCAATACTCATAAGTCCCCACCTTCTTTGCAGAGATGGGGGCAGGTGGAGAAGTATCTTTTCATATTTCTTATTTGCAATCTAGTTTGATCGTGAAAGATTCGCAACATTCAGTTTTTAATTGTTTCATTGTTGTTCTCTCCGTTGACATTATTGTAGTCACTGTGGATGTTGTTTTCCTGGCCTTCTTACTTCACTTCAATCCAATCCATATGTTTTTCTATCCTTCTTTGAATTCATCGTGTTCGTCATTTCTTAAAACGGAGTGATATTCCATTACATTCATGGACCACCATTTGTTTGGCCTTTCCCTAATCAACGGGCTCCTACCTGATTTCCAATTCTTTGCTACTATAAAGAGTGATACTATAAATATTTTGGTGTAGAGAGACTCTTTCTTTTTTGTCACTGACTTATTTGAGGCATATGCCCAAAGTGGAATCTCTGGATGCAAGAGTATGGACATTTTACTCACTATATTTGCATAATTCCAAATTACTTTCTAAAATGTCGTATCAATTCATAGTTGCACCCACAATGCATTCATGTGACTTTTTTTCCCACAAACTCTACAATGTTGACTATTTCATTCTTTTGTCATCTTTGCCAATTTTCTGGCTGTGAGGTGAAACCCAGAGTTGTTTTGATTTGCATTTCTCTTTATTGGTAGTGATTTGGAACATTTTTTTTTTATCATAAGCTTAATAATTGCAAGTCTTTTTCAAGACTTATTTATTCATAGTCCTTGACTAGTTCACTATTGGGGAATAGCTTTTGCTTTTATATATTTCATTTAGTTTTCTAAATATCTTAGATAGAAAACTTTCATAAGAGACACAGAATACAAAGATTTTTTTTATTTGACCTCATCTATAGAAATAACCATGTGGTATTAGATGTTTCTGTTTTTAACATGTTTAATTACATACATTGTTTTTCTAATGTTGAACAGTCCTTGCATCTTTGGTATTAATTCAACTAGATCATTTTTTAAAAATAATTTGCTGCAATCTTTTTGCGGGGGTTTTATTTTAAAAATTTGAATTATTACTCATTAATTATATTGGTCTCTAGTTCTCTTTCTTTGCTTTCTTTTTCCTTGGTTTAAGTATTATAACAATATTTATCTCATTAAAGGAGTTTGATAAAAATTAAACCTTTTCCATTTTTGAGAACAATTTATGTAGCATAAACATTAATTATTCCTTTTAAATGTAGAGAATTCTTTTGTCAATCCATCTCAATCAGGAGTAGCTTCCCCCTTGGTATTTCCTTTATAGCTAATTCCGTTTCCTTTTCTGAAACTGGATAATTTAAGACTTCTACTTGGTATTTTATTAGATTGGACATTTTATATTTTAAGGAATTCTCTTTGTATTCTCACTTTTGTTGGCATATAACTGTGTTATGTAACAATCTGATAATTCTTTTTATTTTTTTCTGGTTTTGTTGCAATTTTTATTGTTTATTGTTTATTTTATAAATTTGATTTATTCTTTTTTAATTTTTAATCAAGTAGGATAAAGGTTTATCAGTTTTATTAGTCTTTTCAAAGAATCAGTTTTAAATTTTGTTTCTCACTTCCATATTCTTTTTTAGTTTCCAATTTTTCTATTCCTCAAATTTTCAATATTTCTTCTTTCTGCTTATTTTGGGTTAGTTTATTTTATTGCTTTTTAATTTTTAAAAATACATATTTGGTTCATCAATCCTCTTTTTGTCTTTTTTGTCAGTGCATGTTCTTAAGGATATACTTTTTCTTTTGAGGATTGCTTCAGCTATATCCCAGAAATTTTTATCATTATCATTATCATTATTTTTCATAAGGTTACTAATTGTTTATATGATTTGTTCTTTAGTATTCTCTTTTTTTTTAGGATATTAGAAATAAGTCTCTTTCTGGATCCATGTCTTTTTGTTGTGCTCCCTGAGACGATGACTAGAATCACTAGAGTATATAAAGGATGTGTTTAGTATTTGTGCTTTTTAACATTAATTTACAGTTTCTCTCTTTCCTACTATGTGAACTATCACGTGGTGCTGACAAATATGTATATTCTTTAACTATTGTATAGAATTCTCTTCTAAATCCATCTAGATCAGATCTCCACCCCCACCCCCAACACTGATATTTTACAAAATGCCATAAACCTTTTAGCCCTAAATTCTCCAGCATTTATTCAATTCTATCCAAGTTGCCCCAAAAGTCAGTGCAACTTTAAACTTTAGTAACTTCAGAAGCATAAGTACCACAAACTTACTAATAACCATTGAAAGGTTAATTATTTAAAATTTTAAGATATTGACATATTTCTTATTAAAATTCAATATAACCGTCTTCTGCCATGTAACAGTCTAGTTAATTCTTGAACTTTGTAAAAACTTTCATCAGCTGCTGCTCAGTGACTGAAAGAATTACATTTGTAATCCTAGCCTTTTGATCTTCCAGCAAACAACATTTGATGTATGTATGATAGTTTTGATATGACCACACAAGAAAAAGTCTAATGAAAATAGATCAGGTGAGGGACGGAGCTAAAGAAGAGGACCTTCTCTACCAAATCTACCAGTCTGACAAAGTATCATGTGGAAAATGAAATTAAAATTAAAATTTTATTATTCAAAATCCAAAAAACTAAATGAATATAAAAGATATTTCAATATTGAGATTTCCAAATATTTTTGTAAGTTTGCAGCATTATACTTCTGTAGTTATTAAAGCTTAAAACTGCACTGAGACTTTTGGGACATATTGTATTTTGCCTTTTGTTTTCTTTCTGTGAAATTTGCCCACTTCTGAGAGAGAAACATTAATATCTACTGCTCCTATTAATTTAGGTGCCATTCTATTTTGATCCCATAAATTTAATTTTGATATCAATAGTGATTTAGAACATTTTTCATATGACTACACATAGCTTTAATTTCTTCATCTGAAAACTGCCTGTTCATATTCTTCGACCATTTATCAATTTGCTTGAGTATACTTATCAGTTACAAAGGTTTTTTTTCTTTTTCATTTTTAATTGGTAGGGAGAGAGAGATTTTAATAATAGTGATGCCAAAAATAAAGATAGTCATTGCAACATTTTTCTAAATGGCAAGAAAAATACAAAAGGATGTTCAGAAGGAAGCATAGAAAAGCAGGGCAGTTTTGAAAGTGTGTGGAATTTATTACATCCTTTTTTTAAAGCAAGCAGTATGAGAGATTCTTAGTTTCATATACAATATTCTTTTGTTTTCTATAATCTTTATTTTGGTGATTATGTTCAGAATTTTAAAAAAATAAAAAGAAAGTCCCTCTATTCATTAAAGTCCAAATAACACCTTTTCTAAAACATACACACAAATGAAAGTTTGGGCATACACTCCTCTGGCATCCAGGCCCTCCATCAGCAACTTTTACTAAGATGTTGGAGTTCAAAATTATGCCTAATTCTTTTCTCTCTGATGATGGCTCCTTTTGGGGGGAAAAATGCCCACAATTAAAATTTAGAGAAAGGAGAGGCTGGTTGGAGAAGACCTTTACTAGTGAGTTTCTAACCTGTAAACCAACAGGAATCTGTCTTATTTTCGTCAGTTTTCTTTCAATACTATCAAATCCACAGTGGTTCCTTTTTTTTTTTCAACCAAAGACAAGGTTTATTAGAACATCCATCATATTGGGCAGACTCCTAAGGAGTCTGAACATTAGTGAGCTATTGTCTAGATTATAAGAATCTGAGCCTACAGTGGTTCCTTTGTAGTCAATTCCCTAGCAGAACTTTTATTACCCTCTCAAGCTTCATGCTGGCCCTCCTGGTTTGATTGCAAGAGCAGTGTCATTCACTGTACAGCATAGTCACACTGATCTACTTGTTGTTCCTTACACATGGCCTTTCAACTCTCTCCTTTTGTACTGATTGTCCTTCATGCTCATCATTTACTTTTTCCTCACCTCTGCCTCATGGAATTCATGGTTTCCTTTAAAATTCACCTCAAGCTCCACCCTCTACTTAAAGCCTTTCCTGGGATTGGTGAGGATGGATGGAAATAAATATGTGTTTTTAAAAATTAAAAAGCAAAACAAACAAATACAACTAAACAAAAATAAGCACAAAGAAGAAATCTTAAAAATTTGAGGAATAGATCAATTGGAAACCAAAAAGAATATGGAAGTGATATACAAAATTAAAAGCTGATTGTTTGAAAAGACTACTAAAATTAATAAACTTTTATTCAATTTGATTTAAAAAGAGGAAAAGTAGGCTGAGCCAACATAATAAAAATGAGAATTCTACCTAAGTTAATGTACTTACTCAATGCCATGATAATCAAACTGCCAAAAATTATTTTAGAAAGCTAGAAAAAATAATAACAAAATTCATCTGGAAGAACAGAAGGTCAAGGATATCTAGGGAATCAATGAAAAAAAATGTGTAGGAACTCGGTTTAGCTGTCCCAGATCTCAAACTGTATTATAAAGCAGTAATTATCAAAACAATCTGGTACTGGCTAAGAAATAGAGTGGTGGATCAGAAGAAATAGATTAGGTACATATTACATTATAGCAAATAACCATAATAATCTAGTGCATGATAAACCCAAAGATCCAACTTTTAGAACAAAAACTCATTATTTGAAAAAAAAACTACTGGGGAAATGGGAAAACAGTATGGCAGAAACTAGGATAAGGTCAAAATGGATACATGATCTATACATAAAGGGTGATATTATAAGCAAATTATGGGAGCATGGAATAGTGTATTTGTCAGATCCATGAATAAGGGAAAATTTTAGGACCAAAGAAAATATAGAGAGCATTACAAAATGTAAAATAGATAATTTTTATTGTATAAAATTTAAAAGTTTTTGCACAAACAAAACCAATGCCACTAAAATTAAAAGGAAAGCAGAAAACTGGGGAAATTTTTTTTTGTGTGACAAGTAATAAAGGTCTCATTTCTCAAATATGTAGAAAACTGAGCCAAATTTATGAAAATACAAGTCATTCCCCAATTGATAAGTGGCCAAAGGATATGGATAGGAAGTTTTCAAACAAAGAAATCAAAGCTATGTATAGTCATAAGAAAAAATGTTCTAAACCATTATTGATAAGAGAAATGCAGATTAAAACAACTGTGAGATACAATTTTACACTTAACAGATTGGCTAAAATGATTGAAAGGAAAAGCTACAAATTTTGGAGAGGGTGTGGAAAAATTGAGACACTAATTCATTGTTGGTAGACTTGTGAACTGATCCAATCACTTTGGAGAGCAATCTGGAATTATGCCTAAAGAGTTATTAAACTACCTATACCCTCCGACCCAGCAATACCACTACTAGGTCTATTTCCAAAGATAATTAGGGGAAAAGGAAAAGAATCTATATGTTCCAAAATGTTTATAGACCCTTTCTTTGTGGTGGCAAAGAACTGGAAATTTCAGGGATGTCCATCAATTGGAGAATGGCTGAATAAGCTGTGGAATGTGATTGTGACAGAGTACTACTCTGCTATAAGAAATGATGAACTCAATGATCTTAGAAAAACATGGAAAGACTTGAATGAAATAATGAAGAGCAAAATGAGCAGAACCAAGAGAACACCGTATACAATGACAGCAAAATTGTTTTAAGAACAACTTTGAGTGAATAAGTTATTTTGACTACTGCAAATACCCAAATTAACTATAAAGGACATATGAAGAAAGATGCTATCTACATCCAGAGAAAGAACTGATAAATGGAAGCATTATAGAATAATTTTACATATATACATAATATATTTATACATATATATGTATTTGTGTCTAATGGTAGCCATATCTAGGATGATAGAGGGGAGGAGGTAGGGAAGGAAAAAAAGGGAAGAAAAGAAATTTACATGATAATTTTGTTGTATTTTTAAAAGGAATAGCAAGTTGTACATAGTAGATTTACACTTTCATGTGCAATCATCTTTTTTTAGTGTACTATGTTATGGAAATGCTTGTTTTAGTCCATAAATTAAAAATAATATAAAATGTTTTAAAAATACAGACTCACAGGATAATCCTAGAACCTGGGAATAGCAGCTGCCTTCTGGGAGCTCTAACCCATGAGTCTGAGAACAAATTGGGGGAGTAACGCAGAGAGGGAGTACTAAATCTACTTAGCCTCAAATCTTTCACAAAATCTCACTGCAATAACAGCAACAAATTTTGCATATATACTATAAATACTTAGATATGCACGTGTTCTCTCTTCACTTAGAATGTGAGCTCCTTAAAGGCAGGGACTATTTTATTTTATCCTTTGTATCCCAAGCATTTAGCACAGTGTTTGACATGTAGGAGGTACTTAATAAATGCTCATTGATTGACTAATAATAATAGCTAGCATTTATATGATGCTTTGAGGTTTACAAGGCATTTTATGAATATTATCTCATTTGATCCTCAAAAAACCTCAAAACTACCCTGTGAGGTAAGTGCTGTTATTATCTTCATTTTATAGATCAGGAAACTGAGGTAGACAGAGGTTAAGTGACTTGGTCACACAGATAGTAAGTGTCAGATGCAAGATTTTAACTCAAGTCTTCCTGACTCCAGGTCCAGCACCCTTACCCACAATACCATCTAGATGCCTCTTGATAATTAGTAATAACTTCTATGGTGCTTTAAGGTTTATAAACAACTTTACATATACTAACTCATTGGAGTCTAACAACAATTCTGTGGATTTTTTTTTTTGGCTAGGCAACGGGGTTAAATGACTTGCCCAGGGTTACACAGCTAGTAAATCTCAGATCTGAGGCCAGATTTATACTCAGGTCTTCCTGACTCCAGGGCCAGTGCTCTATCCACTGCACCACCTAGCTACCCCCAGTTCAGGGATTTTTATTCCCATTTCACAGAAGGAGGAAACCAAGGTTCACAAAAAGGTTAAATGGTGCACTGGAAAGAGCTTTGGTTTGGGATTCCATTTACTGTTCATTTGCCCAAGAACAAATCACTTCATCCCTCTGGGCCTCAAGTTCCTTATTTAAAAAAAAAGAGGATGGGACTTAGATGGCCTGTAAGTTTCCAACTTTGATGTTTTATGTTCTGAGGTTCCTTCCACCCTGAGAGGACCACAAAGAGATCAAAGAAGGAATAAACACAAATATGGCCCTTGGATCAGAGAATACATGTTCAGAATAGACTGAAAGGGAAGAGAATTAATATAGAGAACAAGGTAAAAAAATCCTTAGAATGAGATTCAGAAATTTTTTTTTTAAAAACCTAATAAACAGAGTTGGAGAGTAGCAGAGGAGGGGAGATTTTTAAAATAATTACATTAAATTGAAAAGTTTTTGCCCAAAGACAATGCAACCAATATTAGGATGGAAGCAGAAAACTTAGAAAGAATTTTTACAACCAGTCTCTCTGATAAGGGCCTCATTTCTAAAATACGTAGAGAACTAAGTCAAATTTGTAAGAATATGAGTCACTCTGCAATTGATAAATGGTCAAAGGATATGAACAGGCAGTTTTCAGATGAAGAAATTAAAGCCATCTATAGTCATATGAAAAAATGCTCTTAATCACTATTGATTAGAAAAATGCAAATCAAAATGACTCTGGGGTACCACATCACACCTATCAGATTGGCTAACATGACAAAACAGGAAAATGATAAATGTTGGAGAAGATGTGGGAAAATTGGAACACTAATGCATTGTTAGTGGAGTTGTGAACTGATCCAATCATTTTGGAGAGCAATTTGGAACCATGCCCAAAGGGCTATAACAATGAGCACGCCCTTTGACCTAGCAATACCATTTCTAGGGCTGTATCCCAAAGAGATCATAAAAATGGGAAAAGGACCAACATGTACAAAAATATTTATAGCAGTTCTTTGTGTGATGGCAAAGAATTGGAAATTGAGGGGATGTCCATCAATTGGGGAATGGCTGAGCAAGTTGTGGTATACGAATGTAATGGAATACTATCGTGCTACAAGAAATGATGAGCAGGCTTCAGAAAAACCTGGAAAGACTTGTATGGTCTGATGCTGAGTGAAGCGAGTAGAACCAGGAGAATGTTGTACACAATAACAGCCACATTGTACAATGACTAACTTTGAACTTTAGTTCTTCTCAGCAGTGCAAGGATCTAACACATCTCCAAAAGACTCATGATGGAAAATGCTATCCACATCCAGAGAAAGAACTATGGAGTCTGAATGCAGATCCAAACATGCTATTTACTCTTTTTTTTTCTCTTCAGTTTTGTTTTGTTTGTTCTTTCTTGTGATTCCTCCTGTTGGTTCTAATTCTTCTTTACAACATGACTAATGTGAAAATATGTTTAATAGGAATGTATATGTGTAGCCTATATCAGATTGTACACTGTCTTGGGGAGGGAGGTGGGAAGGGGGGGGAGAAAATTTAAAACTCAAAAGCTTATGGAAGTGAATGTTGAAAACTAAAAATAAATTAATTAATTTTTAAAAAAAGTATAGTCAAGCAAAAAAAAAAATTCGTAAGGCAGCCCTGTCCAAAAATGAATGTCTCTTTTGTGCACTTTGAGTCTATCATTTCTCTCTCAGGAAGTGAGAAGCATACTTCATCATAGATCTTCTGGAAATGTGGCTGGTCATTATATTGATCAGAGTTCTTAATTCTTTCAGAGTTTTTTTGTTTTGTTTTACAATATTATTAGTTTTCTATAAATTGCTCTCCTGGTTCTGCTCACTTAACTTTACTTAAGTTCATACTTCCCAGGATTCTCTGAAATAATTTCTTCAGTAATTTTTTACAATGAAATAATATGCAATTGTATTCATATACCACACTTTGTTCAGCTATTCATTTATTAATGGGTACCTCTCTTGGGTTACAATGTATTTTCTTTTTTCCTTTATAATCTCTCCTTCAGGATCAGAAAGTATTTTGTTTTGTATCTGGCTATTCCCTTCCTAGTATTAAACTTCTTCTTATCCTAACATCTTGCCTCTAACTCCACTTGTTTCCCTGTTGAGGTTGGCATTTGCTATCATAAACTGTGTGTTTGTGTATGCTCAACCCTCCTTCATCTGATTCAGATAAGATTGAGATTCATCTGATGCCTGCTTCCCCACCCCCTTTTTCCATATTTATGTTCTCTTCTCACACAAGCCAATTATGAGAAATAAGCTCTAGCTCTGGTTTGCCTCCTTTCTATACTAATATATTCCCTTTACCATTTCTTCTCTTTCCTCTTTTGAAACCCTTGGAACAGAATTGGTCCATCCCCAGAACCTCCATTTTTGCTATTAAACTCCCTTAATGCCCTTTGAAGACATTAAGCTTCTGAAAGGAAATTTGTTTGTTCTCTTCATGTTAAAATGCTAGCACTGCATCATCGTATAGCCTCTTCCAGTTGTTCAAATAAACTTGCCTTTTTAGGTTTCTCTTCAATCATATTTGTATTTCAGAGTTCCTACTCAGTGCTAATATCTTTAGCAGAAATTCTTTAAAGTCCTTTATTTGATTTACTATCCATTTATCCCTTCAGGATTATACACAGATTTTCAGAGTAAGTTATTCTTGGTTTTCAGCCTGTATCATTTACCTTTTAAAATATCATATTACAAGATCTCCTCTCATTTACAGTAGAAGATGCCAAGTCTTGTGTGATCCTGACTGTAGTACCTTGGTACTTGAACTGCTTCTTTCTGGTTGCTTGCAATATTCTTTTTTCCTTTGATTTGCGAGCTCTGGATTTTGGTGATGACATTTCTGGAGCTTTTCCTTTTAAGGTTTTTTACAGGAGATGATTAGCACATTTTTTTTCTATCTTCACTTTGTCCTAGATATAGGCAATTTTCTCTTATGATTTCTTGAAATATAGCACTTAGGGTTTAATTTTTTTATTCATTTTAAACTTAAATTCAAAATGAGAAAAGAAAAAAAAAGAACATTTCCATTATATGAGAGGATTCCATATAAAACAAATAAATTTCTATTTCAAGAAAACCTAGGTAGTAAATACTACACATTGTTTTCAAAGCCACCCAACTTTTCTGTGTTTCTTTCTAGGTTTTCTTTTGTTCTCTGCTATGCACTTTTTATTTTATTTTTTTCTCCCTCCACCCCCCCAACCCAATTTAGAGAAGGCTACAATTAAATCTAAATATATATATGTATATATATATATGTATATATACATGCATATCTATAAATATACACACACATATATACATATAAATAAGACCATACTATGCATATTTCTATTTGTCATTTCTTTCTCTGGAGGTGAATAACATCTTTCTTCACAGGTCCTAGTCTTTCCATGTTTTTCTATGTCAACCAGCTCATCAGTTCTTATATCACAGTAGTATTCCATCACAACTTTATACCACAGCTTGTTTAGCCATTCCCCAATCAAAGGACATCTATCATTTTAACCAATCCAATTGTTGTAAGATGATATTTCAAAGTTGTTTTAATTTGCATTTCTCTAATCAATAATGATTTAGAGCATTTTTATATGATTACATATAGTTTTGATTTCTTCATCGAAAATCTGCCTGTTCATATCCCTTGACCATTTATCGACTGTGGTATGACTTATATTCTTATACATTTGACAAAGTTCTTGATATATTTGAGAAATGAGACCCTTATCTGAGAGATAGTCTATGAAAGTTTCTTCCCCAGTTTTCTACTTTTCTTCTAATCTTGGCAACATTGGTTTTATTTATACAATAACTTTTAAATTTAAAATAATAAAAATTATCCATTTTACACCTGTACAATGCTCTTTATCTCTTATTTCTTCATATATTATTCTCCTCTCTATGAGTCTGATAAGTAATGTGTTCCATGTTCTAATTTTCTTGTGATATCTAGGTCACATATTCATTTTGACCTTATCTTAGTACCTGGTTTAATATATTGGTCTATGCCCAATTCCTGCCAGTTTTTAAATTGTTTTTAATGGAAGTCTACTGATTCCTAAATTTTTCTCTCCTTAATCTTTTTTTTCAGATCAGACATTTTTATATAAATTATCTTACATTTTCTTCTTTTTTTTCAATCTTTCAATTTTATTTTAATATTTTTTTTTGCTGTGTCAAGGAATCATTGATTTCTGTTTTATCTATTCTAGTTTTCAGAGTGTTCATTACTTTGATATGAGTTACCAATTTCTTTCTTAAACTATTTATTCTTCTTTCAATTATTTCTTCCAGAGTTTTTATTTCATTTTTAATGAAATATAATTCATGTGGAAAATGCATTTTTTCCTTTGAGTATATGCTTGCAATTGTTATAGAGTTACTCCTACCTTCTTTTGAGGGATCCCTAGATCTACACTAATTTTTTAATAGTAGACTGTGTCTTTGTTGGGTTATTAATCTTTCCAGCTTTATTTCCTCCCTCCCCCACTTAATAGTATTTTATTTTTTCCAATTGTGTATAAAGGTAGTTTTCAACATTCATTTTTACAGGATTTTGAATTCCAAATTTTTTTCTCCCTCCCTCCCTTCCCCTTTTTTTAAGATGGCATGCAATCTGATATAGGCTAAAATGATTGTGCATATATTAAACATATTTCCACATTAGTCATATTGTGAAAGAAGAATCAGAACAAAAGGGAAAAACTACAAGAAAGGGGGAAAAAGAGAGAAAATAGTATGCTTCAATCTGCATTCAGAAGTTCTTTCTCTGGGTGTGGATAGCATTTTCCATCATGAGTCCCTTGGAATTGTCTTAGATCATTGCATTGTTGAGGAGTTAAGTCTACCAAAGTTGGTCATTGCACAATGTTGCTGTTACTGTGTACAATATTCTCCTGGTTCTGCTCACTTCACTCACATCCATTCTTGTTAAGTCTTTCCAGGTTTTTCTGAAATCCACCTGCTCATCATTTCTTATAGAACAATAGTATTCCATTACATTCATATACCACAGCTCATTCAGCCATTCCCCAATTGATGTGCATCCCTTCAATTTCCAATTCTTTGCCACCACAAAAAGAGCTGCTATAAATATTTTGGTATATGTGGGTCCTTTCCTCATTTTTATGATCTCTTTGGGATACAGACCTAGAAGTGGTATTGCTGGGTCAAAGGGTATGCACATTTTTATAGCCCTTTAGGTATAGTTCCAAATTGCTCTTCAGAATGGTTGGATCAGTTCACAACTTCACCAACAATTCATTAGTGTTCCAATTTTCCCACACCTTCTCCAACATTTATCATTTTCTTTTTTTGTCACCTTAGGCAATCTGATAGGTGTGAAGTGGTACCTCGGAGTTGTTTTAATTTGTATTTCTCTAATCAATAGTGATTTAGAGCACTTTTTCATATGACTATAGATACCAGCTTTATTTCCTAAAATGAGACTTTGTGGGCCAGGCTCTGATCCTTGAAGTGCAGATACCAACTTTATTT
Organism: Vombatus ursinus; assembly: GCF_900497805.2. Lineage (NCBI taxonomy): Eukaryota > Metazoa > Chordata > Mammalia > Diprotodontia > Vombatidae > Vombatus > Vombatus ursinus. Next base: position 4,810,081 of record NW_020954600.1, on the reverse strand, counting down.
TCTAAACTGAGGCTTTGTGCCAGGGCCAGGCTCTGATCCTTGCTGTGCTTTTGGGTGGAGTAGTTAGCCTTGCTTGGTTTCCCTCTGGTTCACCTGGGTTCCTGCTGCTCTGATCTCCACCTCCAGTGGTTAAGTCTCCCTGGATCTGTGAAGTTCAGAGCACTGGATATGTAGGGCTCTCTGGCATCTCCGGACTGAGTGTGAGGGGCCTTAGAATTGCTAGGTACTTGGGCTGTCCCAGTCTGAATATAAGCATGCCCGTGGGCTTCCAAAGTCATTTCTATAGTTTCTGATCACCTTGGTGATTTTTGGCCATCCTGGGATTTTCTTGGGAGAATTCCTTCCTTTTACTGCCTCCAGACACATACTTGCAACATGTGTCTCTGACTCATCTCTGGTCATCCTGGGAGGCTGCTGTCTTGTTTGCCTGAACTGGCACTGACTTGCTAGCAGCATCTTTTCCTATTGTCTGTGCCTTCTAGCTAACATTTTGTGCAGTTCTGGTGGTTTCTCATTAGATTTATTGATCATTAATTGGTTTGACAGAATTTCAACTTTTTGTTAGAATAGATTTATGGGAACTAGGTGGGATGCCTCTGTTCAGGTGCCAATCTTGATTGGAATTTTTTACCTTCTCTTTGAAATGAGCTGTTGAAGGATTTGGCCCAGGAATAACTAACAATTTAGAGGAAGAGTTTCTTAGGTGACTCAATGAAATAAAAAGAAAATTCCTTATCTAAGGAATGGGCTCCTGTTTCTTCATCTGTGCCTAAAATATAATAGCTCTCACCCAACCCCACTGCCATATCCCAAGGACCAGTCTCTGTCCAATGATTTGAGATCTCCAGAGGAAAGGTTCTCACAGAGGGCAGACATCATGAGATTTTTCTGAGGCTATTGAGCAACTCTGCCAGTGAGTCATTATCAAGTTAATTTCAGTCACTATCTCCTTGCATTTGAAACTCAGAGGTAAAAGGTTGTCTATGCCAGCCCCTGAGTCATCCAACCCCCCTCATGAAGATGGTCAGCAAGCTAGTGGGATGCTAAAGCTGAGTCTTTGATGCTGGCAGAGAATCTCAGTGCCCATTCCACAAAGATCTACTCATGTCCTAATTCCTCCCCTCCATAGTGATGACATCACCAGCCACCAGGTGTAAGCGTACCCTGGGTCAGCAATTATAATCACTGATATTTCTATAGTGCTTTAAAGTTTGCAAGGTACTCTATATAGAACATTTAATCTGATCATTTCAATATTACAAGATACTCCCAATTCTTCTTGTACTACAGGAATTATTTTTCACTTTTTTACAGGTGATGAAACTAAGGCTCCAAGATGAGTGACTTTTCCTAAGGCCACACAGCTAGTAAGTATGTTGTGAGCACAGTTATTACTGATTCCAAAGGCAACTCTTCATGGTCCCACTCTCCAGCACCTAGAAAGAGTTAATGGACCTTCTTTCTCCTAGGGACTGAGCCAAGAACTGAGAAAAACCTGACTCACCAGTGCAATGGTAAAAATGAATTTATTTGTAAATTTAAAAAAAATCAACAATATGCATTTGAACCTCTGAAATGAAATTTGAAGAGCTTGTATTCCTGATCCTAAACCCTTGCTTACAACCCTTCTCTGGTTTTGATGATAGTTAAAGGGCATATTAGAAAGCATCTGTAGTCAAGCTTGATTTAGAACCAGGTTCTAGGAATCCTTCCATTGTAACCTGGGATCACTTAATGGTTACCTGGAGTTCTTTTGTTGTCCCTTGGGGCTTTTCAATTGTTTTCTAATCACCATCTTTGTTTTCTTTTTGAAGAAGCTTCCTGCTGAAGAAGGAACCCTGAAAGAAAGTCTACACATGTACTGCAAGACTTCCAGGGAGTTTTCCTCCAAGATTAATAGAACTACGATGGCTTTAATTGGTTGTTTAATATTTTAATTTTCAATTCATACTTTCCTACCTGAAAACCCTTTATTCATTTTGGGGAAAATTATCCCTATTGGCCATGATCTAAAAAAAAAAATTCATTACATTGAGTGAAGAAATGGTCATTTTTCATATTCCTTAGTATCTTAATTTATTTCATAAAGAATTGTCTAAGGTAGTGCCTAATAATATTCAATTTGTTTCCAGAACAAAAAAGAAAACATCATTTTGTGTTGAGTACATACAAGATGTCCTCCAGTTGACACATCACCCAAATAAAAGTGTGTCATGATGCAAAAAGTGCAGGATTTGGAGTTCGAGGTCCTGAGTTCAAATCCCAGCTCAGTACTTCCTACCTGTCTGACCTTGGCTAACAGAGTCGTTTAATCTTTAGGAACCCCAATTTTTCCATGTAAAATGAGGGGGTGAATTAGGTCTTCCCTAAGGTCCCTTCTAGCTGTAGAACCAAAGCCAAATTGCTATTGATTTCCCCAAATATCATTGTCCACTGAGGCAGTATCACATAGAGGATAAAGATCAACACTGGAGTCTGGAAGCCTTCAGTTGAAGAACTGCCTCTGATACATACTAGCTATGTATATACACGACTATGGGCAAATAAGTTAATCTTTTGGTTCCTTCAGGCAACTCTCTAAGACTATAAATTATTGATAATATTGTTGGTGAATTTACAGATCTGGACCAAAAAACAACAATAAAAAGCCACGGACCAATTAGTCAGTGAGAAAAAAAAAAACACTTGATTTGTCATTAGAAGCCCTGGATTCAAGTGTAGACTCTTGTTTCTTAATGCCTGTGTGATCTTATGAAACAACATTTCAGGGCCCCAGTTTCCTCATCCGTAAAATGAAGAGATTGGGCTATATGATCTCTGAAGTGCCTCTTCCCTGAAATAGACTAAATTCCAAGGATACCTTCTTCTCCACTGTGTTCTACACACCCAACATCTCTTCTAGCTCAGACATTCAAGATTCAGTACTCTATGGTCAATTTTCTCCATTTTCAAATGAGGGGCTGGATTGGATAAGTTCTATGGTCTCTTTCAGCTCTAAATCCTATAATCACGGCTGTCAGCAATAGCTCTAGTAGACAAATTACAGACTATTCACTCGAAGCCACAATTAACTATCTGGTCTGGTTTCCCATTTGTTTTCTTTTCCATGTTGGACTGTTAGACCTTCAGTTCCCAAGCAAAAGCCATATTGTGCTTCTGGGTCTTTTGTTTTTGTTTGTTTGCTTCCTTGATAAGCACTCCAACCCCCTCCTCCATCCTCTCCCCATCAAATACACTGTAAGCAAAGTATTGTACAGAAGACTGTTGACTCTGTGTTCATCTTCCTTCTTCCTTCCAACCCCTCCTCCTCCTCCTCTTCCTCTTCATCATTATCATCAGTCCCTTCTTGTTATCAGTTATCAAGGATTCTAAGAAGTAGAATGCTCATCTAGAGACTTTGTGAGTAGGGCTCAAGGGTGTACAATAATCCTCTTGTAGTATCTGTAGCTATATTGCCTCTAAAGTTGTTAAAAAAAAATAAAAACAACTCGAGGACCATATAGTACCTTTGATTAGGGACAGACTTCAATTGCCATTGACGTCAATAGGACTTGAATGTGGATGGAAGGCAGTCAATCAGGAAAACAAGCTGAGGTGACTCAGAAGGCACATAAGGTAGTGGCAACAAGGCACTTAGTTGTTGAGAGTAACTCCATTTAGAATTCCAGGCAGTTTCTCACTGAAGCATTTATCACCCTGTGGCCCTGAGGTAAGTATTATTTGGAGCCTCTCTTGGCCAGTTGCTTCAGTAAACAAAAGTCCAATGACTTAAGGCTACATGGATCTATGTCTTAAAGAATTTGGGGGGTAAATATAACAACAGGGCAGGGCACATGGGAACCAGCAAGTTTTCAGGGGTGTCGTCAGGCAGGATTGCTGTATTCCAGAATGGGACCTTTTGTGGACTCAAGCTTGGGCTGTTTCCCATTTTACTCAGGAGTAAACTTAAATCACATGTACCATGGAAGGCTTATGAAGCCAGAGGGTTGGTTTTTTGTTTTGTTTTGTTTTGTTTTTTAAAGATTTAAAGACTTTGAGTGTTCAGCTAAATTAAGACCTGCCAAAAGTCTTAATTTGGCAGAACACTCAAAGTCTTTAAAATGACTCCTTGACTAGAATGAGAAGTCCTTATGGATTGGAGGCCCCTCCAATCTCCCAGGTTTAGCTGCCTCAATGACCCTGAATGAGTGTTTCCACATCAAGCCACGAGAGAGACGTCCACTGGTTGGTGTAAGTCTCCTGGAAAAGGGCCTTACACTTCAAGTCCACAGGTAAATGGATCACTTTCCTTTCAGTCTTCCAGGGACTGGAAGAGAAGATAAATGGGACTTTGCCCAGGGAGAAGAGAGAACTTTGGGTGGGAGTTGGAGAAATGCTTTTTCCCTGTGATGCTTTTGATCATGCCTTTACTCAATGTCTGACCTGCAAATACTCTGCTGGCTAGAACAACCAAGCTCCTCTCTCCTTTCAGCTGTTTAGGTCCCAGGTTAAAAAAAATAGTCATGACATAAATGTGGCCCAAAATTACATAAAGGAATCTGTTTACTCACTACAGCTTTTTAAGAAGATGTGTGGTTATGAAATCAAAAGTGATTTAGATAGTGGTAAAGTGGATTAAGATTAAGGAAAAAACAGGAGATGGATGGCACAGACAATAAGAGGTAAATTCAGTTCTCTGTGGGTTTTTTCCTTCAGTTTGTTATTTCTATAGAGACTAAAGTTAGGAATCTCTTAAAATACTTCCCTTCTTCAGACCTGTTTCTTCCTCTGCAAAATAAGGGAACTGGTCAAGAGAATATCTAAAATCCTTTCCAGCTGCAAAATTCTCTGATGATTATTCTTTCTTTAATAATTGTTTCAGTAATGGAAGAATCTGTAATTTTGTCAGTATCAGTATTCAGGCAACCTGGCCATGATGGAGGGAGTAAAGTAGAATGGAAAGAACATTGTTGACTTTAAAATCAGAAGACCTAAGTTCAAATTCCACCTCTGGCACTTACTGTATGTGTGATACTGCTAGGCAAGTCATTTAAAATTCCTGGGCTTCAGTTTTCCCATTGGTAAAATGAGGAGGTTTGACTAAATATTCTCCCAAACCTTTGCTAGTTCCATAATCCTCTGTTATCTCCTCTGACCTTGGCTAGGCTTGTCTGCCAACAATAATCCATTCTTGACTATATGCCTTGAAACTACCCAATAGGACACATTCGATAGGTCAGGTGCTAAAGTGCTAAAGTGCTAGAGAGAGGCACCTTCCATTGTGGGACCACAGTTTGGAAAGCCCTTGAGCTTCAAAGGTAAGGCAGTGGTTGGGGTGGTTCTGGACCAGGCTTATTTACTGATCCATCAAGTTCCACGGACCAAGATAACTGGAATTGTGCAACAAATATGTCAACACCCATCATAGAGGCGAGCAATAATGCCAGCAAAATTATCTGTTCACCATGAGGAACCCGGCGTCTGTGAAAGTGGTACAGTATGTCCTCTCAAGTAATTAATTCAATAGCACACACACACACACACACACAAACTAGTATCACCATCAAGTTATTTTCATTTTTAAATATAAGTTCAAATGGCCTCTCATCAACTGCAAATTTAGAAATACGATAGAGATCCTTCACAGAGCTGTGCTTTAAAAAAAAGTGAACAAAAGTAAATCAAGAAAAGCCATCCTTGACTTTTCAAAAGGCTTCTGAGAGTCTGAGCTCAAAAATGCAAATGCTTGAACCAAGAGACAAAATGTGCCCCTGCTGTTTGGCTCCATCATCCTCTGTGATCTGCAAAGCTGGTTGGGATCTCTGCTCCTTTTACTATATACCTGGTCCCTGTACCTTGAGTCCCAACTTGGCAAGAAGGGGAAATGGATTGTGACGTCTGCTCTCTTTCTTCTGTTGACTGTAGGGTTTGAGAGCGAAGTGGCTTTTACTCATCCTATAAAGGCCACATCCACAGAGTTCTTCAGGGACCCTCAAATAATTTTTCAGTTGAGTCAGACAGCTGGTTTGCTGTTTGAGACATGATTGGGGACTTTTCTCTATATTATTGACTTGTTTTTTCACATAAAGAACTGAACTGATTGGTGGGGTTCAAGTAGGTACAACCGAATGTGTCTAGGAGACACATTGAGTGGTAGGCAGAATAAGGAATATGAGGCTTTATCTGCCTGGTATGTTATCATTTTTTTTCTTTTTAGGAGAGTGATCTGGACCTGTGATTTCATCAGTATGGGAGAACATCCAATATAGAACCTCTCTACAAATTCATATTAGCAATCTATCTATCACCTATCTTTCTATCTATCTATCCATCTATCTATCTATCTTCTAGTTTTTCACATTTGTAACAGATTTTGTTCTTCTTTCTTAATGGAGGGATGGGGTATGGACGAGAGAGATTGATTAAAAAATAAAATTTAATTTGGAAAAATTCTATTCTTATAGAGTTTCCTGGGCGTGGAAGAAAATAAGTCCTTATGAAGCATCTTTTATGTGCCAGGCACTGTGCTAAGTGCTTTACAAATATTATCTTATTTAAATCCTCACAACTCTGGTTGGCAGGTGTCTTAACTCCTTTCATTTTACCGTTGAGGAAACTGAGGTAAACTGAGGATAAGTGACTTGCCCAGGGTCATAAAGCTAGCTAGTAAGTGTCTGAGTATAGATTTTAACTCAGAGTTTAGCACAGTGACTGGCACATAGTAGGCACATAATAAATATTTATTGATTGATTGATGGATTTGACTTCAGATCTTCCTGACTCCAGGCCCAGTGCTCTAACCTCTGTGCCACCTCGATGCCTCAGTGGTTGGGGCATACCCAGGGTGATACAGCCAGTGTGGGTCAGAAATAGGATTTGAACTCATGTCTATCTGACTCTAAGGCCTACCATCTATCTATCCCTTTCCCCATTCTACTTCTCATGCTCTGATGTGGCAGTACTGGCCACTACCCTGGTTTACCAGTGTCTAGCTGGCACTGATAACTGTAATTTCCCTTGATGCCTAGCATAATACTTTGCATATAACAGGCATGTAATAAACGCATGCTGACTCAAACTGAAAGGATGCTTTCCAAATACCTCCTGGGTTACTCTTACCTGGTCAATGGCTCTTGTGAAGCTCATTGTAAAGGCCGTACCACTATAGATTTGAGCTGTTCCTTGCTTTCCAAAAGAGTCAAGCCAAAGGTTACCTCAACAACCCAGACCTGGCAATGTTGTAGAGGCCCAATTTTTTGTGCCCTGATATGAAAGGACATCCTTGAATGCCTGTCAGTCCAAACTCCTACTTTATTGGATGCTGGATTAAGAACTAGGAAGGAACTTAAAAGAGTAGTCCAACCTCCCCTCGGTTTTACAGATGAAGAAACTGAGGTTGAGAATTTAAGGGATTCAGTCAAGTTCATGCGGGTGCTAAGAGGTAGAGGAAGGAATGGAAGCTAACTCTTCCGACTGGATAACCAGCTCTAGGCTGCCATCTCTAGGGACTTTTGCCTCAGAGGAGGGTGAATAAGACAGAGTTTCTTCCACATAATCCAAACTCTATGGGTAAGACCTTGCTCTTCATTTCATTTTAGACACTGATCAATTGCCTACTCTGGGCCAGGCACTATGCTAGCCCATAGTTTACAAAGACAAAAGCCAAACTGCTCCCTGCCCTTGAGGAGCTTCTATTCTAAGGGTTTCCTGCTACCTTTCAGCTCCTGTCAGCTGGGTTAAAGGTGACACTCCACAAAGGCAGCACTAACTGATGAATGCTCATCAGCACCTATTTCTAAAGCACCAAAAAAAAAAAAAAAAGAAACTTTCCATGTGACTTTAAAAAAAAAATAGCCCGGTCAATTAAACAGAGTTTGAATAGATTTCCAGTATTAAAATTTCTGGACCAAGGTCTTGTTTTTCTAGTTTTGACTCCCTGGGAAGAGTTTATTCTAAGTGGCTGAAAATAAGGGATTTCAGGCAGTCTTTTCTCAGCAATAGGAATTGCAGTCGCTAATGCTATAAACTGACCTTTCCTGGAACATCTGATTCAATAGCTTTATTAACTCTTTCCATTCAAACAACGACCCTCTACCAGGCAGTAAGAAGAGGGATAATCATAAAGCCCCAGCTTTTAACATTTTTCTCAAACAACCTGCACAGAAAAAGATGGGCTGCCATTGGACTTCTAGAATGATCAGAGAAAGGGAAATATTCAGGTGTCAGACAACAAGCATTTATTAATGCTTAGTATGTGCCAGGCACATCTATGTACCCAACTTCTGTCTAATGCAAATTGGCTAATTGCTGCTTTGCTCTGCTCTTTTAAAAAGGAGTACCTAAAATCATATTCAGTGGAACAGACCACTATTGAGTATCTATTGGGTGTCTGGGAATTGAATGCAATACTTTTTTGGCATCTCACTTTTTTAAAAGTAGGGGGGAGCATGCTTGGTTGCTCATCATTAGGGAAAAAGGAAAAAATGGCATATTCCTATCCACAAGTGCTTGAAAAATGCTTTCTAGGTTCTTATTTCTGTAATAGCAGGTCTCAAAGTGAGGTCTGAGATCCTTTCAGCGATTCTGTGAGGTCAAAAGTATTTTCATAATAATACTTCTGATTTCATTTCTAATACAGTAACTATCAAGAGATATAACCCACATAGAAAAGCTCTTTGGGGTCCTCCAATAATTTTAAAGAGTGTAAAGGGGTCCTGAGACCACAAAGTTTGAGAACCACTGCTACAACATGGAGCATTTCTTCATTTCTCTAAATGAAGCCAAGGTTCAAACCCCAGCTTTGCCCCTTATCAGATATATGGCAGAGCAAGTCATTTCCCTGCTCTTGGCCAGTTTCCTTCAATGTAAAATTGAAGGGGTGGACTTAATGTTCTCTAAGCTCCCTTCCAGCTACAACATTCTATGTTCTGAGCTCTACCATTCACTGTCTAAGCTGCCTTCCAGCTGTGACTTTCTGTGCTAAGATCCCTTCCAGCTCTGACTTTGTGTTCTGCAATTCCCCTGCAGCTCTGATATCCTTTGTTCTAAAGTAACTCTCAGCTCTGACATTCTGTGTTCTAGATCCCTCCCAGCTCTGACATCCTGTGTGCTAAGATCCCTCCCAGCTCTGACATCCTGTGTGCTAAGATCCCTCCCAGCTCTGACATCCTGTGTTCTAAGATTCCCCTCCAGCTCTGATGTTCGTTATTCTAAAGTAACTCTCAGCTCTAACACTGTGTTCTAAGATCTCTTCCAGCATTTTGCTCTAAAGTCCTTCCCAGACTCAGCATTCTGTGGCCTGGGATTGGCATCATTCTCAGCCTGCTGGAGCCACTGCCCCAGAAACCCCCCAACCATCATCTCCCCCGCCCCCACCCCAGGTCCTTGTCCTCTCCGCAATATAGTTCCTTCATTATCCAGGACGTTTGGACTAATTTTCAGAGTGAGAAGAGGACCGGCCCCGGACAGGGGTTGGGCAGGAGGAGAGACTCGCTACTGAGGAAAAGCCTCCATGAGAAGCTCAAGATGATAGAGGCTCTGGTAACAACTGAAGCTTAGAAACTGCTGTACCAGCTGAATGTTCTGCTGGAACAAGAGTCTGGATATCGGCTAAAGGTCTATGACTTGAGACTATTGGAATCTGCTCATGATAATGGCCTTCAGATGACTGCAAGACTGAGGGACTTCCAAGTGAAAGATCTTCTTAGCCTAACTCAGTTCTTTAGTTTTGACCCAGAGACTTTTTCTCTAGCTCTGAATTTACTGGACAAATTTCTATCCAAAATGAAGATATAGCCCAAACATCTTGGTTGTGTGGGATTAAGTTGCTTCTGTCTGGCTGTGAAATCAACAGAGGAACAGAGAGATGTCCCATCAGTCACTGATTTGATCTGAGTAAACCAATGCAAATTGATAGTTTCTAACCGGATGAGAATGGAAAAGATTGCATGAAAAAAGGTATATTAGAAAGTCAAACTACTACTGCCTTTCAATTTCTACAGTTCTATTATTCACTCATTCATGAAAACTTACCAATCTGAAAGGAGAAAGAAACTGAGTTTTGAAAGACTGGAAGCTGAGCTTATGGCATGCCACTGTAGGATTATGTTTTCTAAAGCCAAAGCCTTCAGTATTGGCATTGTCTATAATTGCCCTGGAGATACAAGCTGAGAAATTTATAGAATTGACAGGAGTAGAATGTCCTCAGAAACATTCCAAGATAACTTGTGGAGATCTGATCTTCTAGCAGGAACTTGTAGCAAAGTACCTAACTGAATACTCATCAAACAAGTGTTCTAAACCAAAAGTTCAGTTGAAGTGGATTGTGTCTGGGTATACTGCACGTCAGTTGAAGCATAGTTATTACAACATCACTCATCTTCCAACAATCCCTGAAATGGGTCTTAATAGTATTCTTATGATGAAGAAATTCAACTGTTTTGAAGGCTTACTTCACATCAGAATTGTGGACTCCAATATTAGAATGGATTTGAGCTGTGAAGCCTGAAACATAGCAACTAGGTTAGCATTGATGTTTTCAGACATGAGGGGGAAACAGACTATAGCTGGAAATTGATTATGTGTGCTGCAGTTGGAAATGTGTTCAGGACTAAATTATGATCCTTTTTGAAACATGTTTCTAAAAACTAAAACTCAAAAGTGAAACCCTAATGTAGTATAAGGATGGGAGACTATACTGTGAATTGACAATTAATATTGATCCAATCCAGTAGTATCTGGATCAGAATACTGATTATAGGTAGTATTGATGGCAAGGTATGATTGACTTTAATTAATGTTATTTGAATTGTAATGCAGGTTCACATCAAAACAGATCAACTTCAGAAAAAATGGTATGTTGCACTTAGCCAGGGTTACTAGTCTTCAAGGCAGTATAAACAACCTTGTTAAAGCCTTATACAACAGATAATCCAATAATTCTAAGGATTTATTTTCATTTGGCATATTTTTTCATTTAAATTTGATTATAAAATTCTATTAAAGTTGTAGACAGACATGTTAAATTTAAGTGATCTTCAACATCATCTTACAGAGCAAGTGACATGGCATACAAAGTTTTATATAGAACAATTTTTATGTCAATATCTAGCCCCTTAGGGAAAAAACTTTATTTCTATTGTACAAGCAACTCTCATAGTCTACTGATCTGAAACCTCAGCTGTGCCCTTCTAAAACAATATATGCTAATGTTGACACTATAGAGCTTTTAAATAAGGATTATTGTTGGTATGAAACCGGATCGTTAGCATAGAACTTTGTATTTAAAAACAATACCTATGGGGTATGCTATTGTCATAATGCTCTTATAACAATTCAATTTAGAGAGACTAAAGTAAGTTGGCTATCTGGATTCAAGTAAGCAGCAATTTAATTGACTAATTATGTGGTAGTTGGAGTGCTTAAGGCTAGTTGTAGGTTAATGAATCTAAATTGACACATAGGGTTGGGAAAGCATATAGTTAATCAGTGCAATATATAGCTTAACTTCCACAATAGCTATAACTAGTTCTAATTTCCCTTTGACATCATGTCATGGGGAAAAACAAACAAATAAACAAACTTCCCTTTAAAGACAAGCCAAAGAACCAGAATATGTTTCATATGTCTTACACTTCATTTTATAAAGCATTTTGCAGATGCACTCTTTGGCTACTCCTAAACACCTGATTCATCTAAGAATTTCCTTTCTAATTCATCAGTGCAGACCTGGGTTGGCTGAAGTAACCTAACAAAGTGCCATTATGTTCTGGTACTGAGAAAGTAACCTTTCAATAAAGCTATTGAAATGTAAAGTCCTTCACAATTATGACAGTCTAGGTTCTAAGTTTCCTTCTTGTTCTGACACTGTCTTCTGTGTTTAAGTTCCCTTTAAGCTCTGACATTCATTCTATGCTCCATAATCAGTTTGCTAACCCATAAATTAAAAAGAGTCTAGAATAGATATTCTCTACAGCCCCTTCCAAACCTAACTGTCCATGATTCTACTTAAACTGGTTGATCTTTAAAAGAGGGGCTGGTGATACAACAAGACCTCGCTAGTTTTTAAAACACATCTGCCTATGGAGGGGGTGGGGTGGGGAGGGAAAGGGCTTGGGAGAGTCCAAGCAGATGAACATGTCACAGGGCTTCTGAAATGTACCTTCCTCATTCTGTGAGTGAAGGCAAATCAGAGAGTTAAGACACAAAATACGGTGATCAGACGACACTAGCCTATGTCAGCCCTGAATCATCTACTGGTGGACAGGCTGGTAAATTTACATGGAAAAGAGAAGTGATGAGTTTGATCATTTAAGAAAGGCAAAACAAAAATCACTAAAAAGTGCAAGAAGAGGGCTTGGGGAGGCTGAACTACAATTGTCTTCAACAACCAAATTCACCAAAATTTTGTACCCCATCTAGGGCTAGCAATTTCATAAGATCACAGATTTATACCTAAGAGGGACCTTAGAGACCATCGAATCCAATGCCCTTGATTTTATAAGCATTTTTTCTAGTATAATCATTCCTGGAAAAATTTGAGAGCTCATGCCTGATATAATTGAAAGAGAAAGAAACTCAAGTTTATAGGGTTATCATACATAAAAATAATAGAAAATGATTTTTTTAAAAAATAGAGGATATAATAGAATAGAGGACCTAGGTTCAAATCCTGACTTTACCGTTTTGTAGCTAGGTGACCTTTGGCAGGTCAGTTAATTTTTCTGGACCTCACCTGGAAAATGAGGGCATTGGACTAGGTGATCCAAGAGCCTTCCATCTCCAAATCAATGATTCTGACAACCCATCACCTATTACATTAGTTAGCAACAAATTAGCTGTACCATTCGGAAATAACCATTTAGCATTTCTTGTCCAAGTTACTCTTTAGAAAGGGACAGATAGTTATACAAACAATCAACAAAGTTGGGGGGCAGAGAAGAAGCCAGGAAGGGGATCCCATAGGATTAACTCTTTCTGCAATGTTTTCTTTCAGGTAAAAGGAGAACCGGAAGATAAGAGAGGACTTTTTCATCTATCCAACTTCTGGGTTTGAGTACAGGCAGCCCAGCCCAAATGGTACTTGTCAATATCCTTGTGAAATATACATTTGAAGGAGTTAATCTTGCTGGAGTATGGCCAGTGCACAACTTAATAATTACCTGTGTACTAGACAGATAACTAAATGACAACTCAACTTGGAAGATATGGGTTCTCAAGCATGGAAATAAATGCATCTCTTAGGACCTTTAACCATCACATATACGCCAAGATTTGAAAACAAACCAACCTTTGTAAACCTCTACAAATAATTTTTAGCCAGAAAAATAGGAATAAGATGGCTCCAGTGATTTAGAATGCAAATCTACCATCTCCACAGCACTAAAGTATGCAGGAAATTTGAAGGAATATTAACAGTAGATGAAACTAGAATACATTGAAATTAAAATAGACTTTGAAAATAACTCATGGCCACAATTGCCCTTGGCTGCCAAACACATCGTCTTGCCAGTGATGGAAAGTTAGAAGCATGGTATTTAAACCAAGAACAAAGTTAAATTACTGCAAAACAGAAGGCTTAGTAATTAGCACATTTAACCTCCAATATTGACTTGGAAGAGGCAGTTTTCACAGAATTAATATGATTATTTTGTTTTTCTTCCCCAAGAAAGACTAAACCACTTAGAAAAATGAAATGAAAGTTATGATTCTTTCTACTTAACAAATCTGGATGGTCAAAAATCAGCTTCCCCAAATTGCTAAAAAAAAAAAAAAAGCATGGTAACAGAGTAAAACAAAACAAAATAAAACTATTACCACCCTAAAATCAACTATATTAAATGAATTTAGTAATACAGTAAAAAAAAAACAACAAAAACATCTTCACTAAATGAATATAGTAAAAATAATAAAACATTTTAAGAGCAATTAAATTTTGTTTCAATTTAGCTTCTAAAGATTTTGATTAGTAATTCACAAAATTATATTGAAATCAATATAAATAGAAGTATTTTTGAAAATTTCAAGAGTAGAACTATTCTCAACAATTTAACAAATCACTGATTTTCAAATTCCTGACTACTGGTTATTGTTGAAATAAGCATCATTTCATTTTTTTTAATTTGTTGTATCATTTAAGCATCAGAATAATTTGTAGGTAATACTTCTAACACTATACTTTAGAAGCTCCAGCCCCTTTCACAATTAATGAGCAAATTACAATTTGTTAGTTTTGAGAAAGACTGGGTTTTATGCAATATACCTTTGATTTTGGATTTTTCCATTTTAGAATCATACATGCAGAAAAAAAAGCTTAACAGTCGCTTGGTTTTTTGTACATATAAATTGGATTGCAGGTTGCTGGTTGTTGGGCTTTTCTTCTTTTTTTGAGGACAGTTTTAAAAAGAAGCAACAGAACAGAGAACAGAAAAACAGTGAAATTTAAATTGCATCATTTCTACCAAGTCAGAACATTTCAATGATGGCAAATTGACAACTAATAGAAGTCCATTTTCCATTGAGCCTAATTATGTGGGTTCCTGTCATTTTTAAAAACAAGGAATAGCTATAAATTGAGAACTTTGGTCTAATACTTCAGTATTTGGTCTGTTCAGGTAGAAATAGGATTCTTTATGTTCCTTATAAATTTAAATATTATCATTTTTATAGTTTAACATTAAGAAATAATTCAACTGTTCTCATCAATTTATAAATTCTCCTACTTGGAAGAAAACTCTCATTAGGAACATTTTAAACTCTGTATTTGCTCTGGAAAAAAAAAAAGACCTTAAATACCTTATGTTTGAATCACTAAAGGTAAGATCAGTATGCCTGCACTGAATCCATGGGGTTATTTTCATGAAAATTAGACAATTTCTTAAAATACCTAAAAGCCTTTGTCTCTGGGTAGTACTTATTTTTTTTTCTTTCATCTGAAATTCTGGAAATATTGTATAGTTATATAGCTTTGTCCCTGAGTAGTACTGGTTATTTTCTTTAATCTTAAATTCTGAAAATATTGTAGAGTTAAATAGCTTTGGATTTTAAAAAATGGATTCTTTTTTAAAAAGAGAGAAAGAAACAGACCCCAGAAGACTGTCTGATTACTTGAAATACATTGGAAAAGTCTCTGTTGACCATAAACAGACTCATTTTTTTTTCTGAATAGAAAAACTATTGAATCCCTTTGCCTATTTTTTTTTGGCCAATTCCAAAACTGTCCAATTCCAAAAAAAAAAAAAAATACCAATCTGAATGGTTTAATTATATTTGAGAAATTTGGCTAAAAGTACCAGAGATTTATGTTTTAGCTTAATTCAAAGCTTTTTCCCTTTAGACTTATAAATTAAGAAATTTCTATTGAGAATACCAATAGAATTTAAAAAATCTGTTTTAAATTCTGTTTTAAAAAACAATTGAAAAGTTATCAGATATTTTAGTGCTCATATTTCTGTACCCTTTTGGTTAGAAGAAAAATCTCTAATCTATTTGTTTGTTTTTATATTTTAAACATTGGGGAAAATCTGGATTTTTACATTTGCATATATATTATATATTGGAAAAAATACTGTTCTGTCCGATATTATTAAAATGTGCAATATATGTATGTATAATGTACATGTAACATACATGTATGCACATATATTCTTTATATTTGAAAATACATATTTAAGGAATAGATTTGTGATTTGATAAAAAAGAAACTAACTAGCAGTAAGAAACAAAGCCATATTACATAAGCAAATTTTTATTCTCATAGTTCTTAGGATATTAGCCTAAAGAATGAATTTCAAAGCAAAGGGATCTTTTGATTTTGTCCAGTTCCCACTATTTTTATGGATAACATTGCTAAAATAATCTTCCTCTTCAAATTTTTCCATTTGCCAGCTCTTGGATTGAAATAACAGCAGCTGTAGCTGACCAGAAGCCTCCTTTGCTGCCCAGCTTTGTCAAGAGAATGGTAAGTTTTCATTTGTATATTTCTTTAGAAGCAAGAGTAAATACAGTTTTGTAGGACTGAGGTTTTGAGGTTGGTTTGGTCATTTGATTTCTATAGCTATCCTTATTATTGACTTCAACATTAAAAAAAAGTATTAGGAGGAAAAAAGAAAACAGTATGATCTGACAATATAGCATGAAGAGAAATGAGGTACATGGAAAATAGGACAAGAAAATTTGAATATAATTTTTAAAAAATTAAATCTGTGACTGTATCTAATTTAATGGAACTAGAATATGTATAATTTTGAACATTAATAGCAAGGTAAGCAGACTTAGCCAAATTTTAGCAGGTGCTAATGGGAGGCATGACAGGTTTCAATTGTTTAATTGTTTCAAACATATAAATGTTTGGCAACAGAGAAACAAAAAAATGTGTCTGGATGATTAAAAAAAAACAACTTTTAACTACATGTTTTGCCATGTATAGATTCAGTGATAACTTCTCTTCCATATTGATAGTGATACAATAAACAGGAAGAAAAATGTTTATGTCCTCTTGAATTTGGTCTACTAAATGTCTTAACCCTTAAAAGACTCCTGTGTCAATTTTAATAAAAAATATTATTTTTAAATAGCAGCACTACATTTTGCTTTTAAAATGAATGGAATACATGGTTTGTCAAAATGTGGGGTTATGATTTGATAAATTAAAAATAAATTCATAACAATATCAACAATACACAGCCAAAGATGGAAATGAAATTATCAATTATACTATTTTATTATTGTATGATACTCTATCATTCTTGGGTATTCTTGAAAACTATTTCTTTATAAAATAATCATTTTAGATTTTTTAATGGGCAATTTTTAAATTAGGAAGGCCTTTTAAGTCTTTGCAGATTAAAAAAAATCTTAAATTTTAAAAATCATTTGCATAAATTCCAATCTCTTAAAATAACTTTAAATACCCATTTAAAATTACCTTGGTCATTTTCCCCTAAAATAATATTGCTAATTATTTTATATCCATTAATTAGATTGAAAGATACCAATGTAACCTTCTTGAAATGCTCATCTTAAAAATCCTTGTCAAGGGGAAGTCTTGATCATGCCTGAAAAGTATAAAAATATATCCTATGTTCTAGAAGTTGCTATGCAAATTAAATGGACTTTTATTTTCCAGATATCATTTTCTTTGATCAAGAATTTTAAAATTATCATAATAAAAAACCATTTGCTAGATTTTAAGTTCTTGTTTTTAATATTGATAATAGTATTTTATTAAACTCCATCAGTATCTTTACAGAATGCATTAGCTTTGTAGCATTTTTTAAATATCTACTAATTTTTTTGAGCCTTCCATGAAAAGGGAAATGGCATACAAGCACTGCTTTTAAGTGTCCAGGGATATAAATTAAAGATTCTTCTCCTTCTATAGATAAATGCAGCTCTCTTTCCTTTCCCTGCTAGCTCCATATGTCTTAATACTGTGGTTCTGCCACCTTTATGTTGAAGAAGGTCCATTTGAAACTTTCTTATATTTAATGTTCCCCTCAAAGAAAAATGTTTCTACCGGAAGTATTCTTGCACCCCCACTGGTGTGACTATTGCCCAGTGCTTCGGAACTCTGACCTATGACCTCATCACTCTGGAATCCAAATAATACAGAAAAACCTCTGGTCTTGACTGATTTTCAGTCTCTTATTTAACCCATTGCTCATCCTCCCTATGGTCTGAAAATATTTTTAATCTTTAAGTTGTATTAATCATGCAGATGGGTGCTGGCTCACAAATACAAAGCCTTAAAGGAATCAGATGGGGGAGGAAGTATATGGAAAATAAGACCCATAGCCCTACTATTTCTGTAAGCTATTGGCATGTGAGTAGGTACATTTGTGACACTATTTCAATGAGAATTAGTAGGAAGGACCTATAAAAATGTGCCCTATTGAAGACTTTGGCCAGTAAAAAAAAAAAAGTCATTGGCATCCATCTGGAAAGCTATGTCATTTGCTTCTTAAGACATTAATTTAAATGCTATTTTATACACACATAACCAAATGGAATTCATGTTGGTTGGTGGAGGCTACACTTAGGAAAATGCTTTTCTTCCTTACCTGGTTTCTATGATTTTAACTCTAAAGTGTTCTAAAATGGAATTGTTTAACCAAATGGTACTGTGTTGTATAATCAATGAACAGATATTAGATTTTTTATCCATCATGCTTATTTCTCTGCTTCTGGTTCCATCTTTGGTTTCGAGTTGTGGTTTTGGTTTTGGATTCTGGTTTGTGGTTTGTTTGTTTGGTGATGGGGAAATTGGTCCAGACTTGTAATTGTACAGATATGGGGATCTCTTGGTGCGCAACAATTCATTTGTAATATAGACTTGGAGAATCACCTGGGGCACTGAGAGTGGCTTGCCCATGGTCATGATAGTTAATGTGTGTTAGGCAGGCCTTGAATCTGGGTCTTGTAAGCTTCCCTTCCATCCAGTACCCTACATTGCCTCTCTTTTCATGTACATGTTTTCCAAATGAGCACCATGAACTTTTGTAATGTCATATGACCAATTAATCTAAAGTGTTCAAGAGTATAGATTGAAGCAGTTTAAGAACAGCACACATTCCGATTAATTACCCATGTAATTCACCTCTATAAACATACCCCACACAATGGCTGGGCCTTCATCTGTAAGTGGTTGAAACTCAAATTTATTAAGCGTTTACTATGTGATAGGCCAAGCACTGAGAATACAAAGCAAAAAGAAAACAGCCTTTCCCCTCAGGGAGCTCACATTCTACTTGAAGAGACACATAAAAGCAGAGAAGGAAATGTGAAATATAGACATACATTTTGGGGAGTGGAGAGAGAGCATTAACACTTGGAGATATCAAGAAAGAACCAGTTAGGAAGTATTTAGACTAGAAATATTTTTCCCTAATCTTTCCCAGCCCTGGTGATTTTCCTCCATATCATTGGATTTATACGTGGTATTCCCCAAGGAGCATCTGACCAAGTAAATAAATGGGTTTTTATGTCCACGCTACAGTTGTTTGTTGTGAATCTTTGTGACCCCATGGAACTCTCCCCATAGGATTTTCTTGGCAAAGATACTGGAATGGTTTGCCATTTTCTTCTCCAGTGGCAAATAGAGATTAAGTGACTTGCCCAAGGTCACATAACTAGGACGTTTCTGAGGCTGGATTTGAACTCAGGTCTTCCTGACTCCAAGCCCAGTACTCTTATCCACTGTGCCACCTAGCTGCCACAACTACATGGTACTGTGTTCTAAAATATTTCTCTGTTATAAAATGTTTTAAAATGTTGCTGTTAAATGGGTGCTGTATATATGACCTGAATTTGGAAGTTGCTAATTCAGATAAAAACTAGTTCAAATCATGAATCTTCCTGGACCTAAAAGGTGTTCCCAAACTTCCCTTGATTGTGCTGAGTGGTTCTGGATAGCTTTATGTTGATGAATGCTAAAATATCAAGATAGTTCTGGTAGGGTAGATGTTACCAAAAATAATTAATGTTAAATGATATGGTAGCCAATCGTGTTTTTAAAAATTATCACATGGTGGAAAAGCAGGGTCCTGTAATGGAAAGTTTGTAAGATTTTCAGGTAGAAGATTATTCTTGTTGCTATTTCTGTTGCTCAGTTGTGTCTGACACTTTGGCTACTTGCTGCCTGTGTGATTTGGGACAACTCATTTTATCTTTCTGGATCTCAGTTTCCTCATCTGTAAGAGAAGAGACCTGGGCTAGATATTATCTAAGGTGCCAGGAAGCTCTAAATTTATGATCCTATGAATAATCTAATCCTAATGGCCTTGAATTTTTTCCTGGCCATTTCATGGCCTTTCTGGTCCATTCTTTAAATTTGCTGTGAAAAATAACTGGGGCAGGGGGAGGGAATATTGAAAGGCAATGAACTACATGGTGGTAGGAGAGTGCTCAACCACCCTTGTCCTTTGTGAAGAAGCACATGGCATCTTAAAGAGTCTAGCTCTGTGATGACAGCAGAAGTGAATAAAGAATGCAAAATTAATACCCTAATCAATATTTTACTTTCATTTAAGTTGTGTCTTTGGACCTCAAGAAAGAAGGTAGGTTTTAATCATCCTTTTTTGGAAAAAATGTTCCTTTATTTCTGAAAATGGGGACCACTTGCTCAAAAATATAGCTTATATTGTGAAATAAAGGAGGCAGGAGATTCAATTGAGTTAGGAGTTATTTTTCAATTGAGTTGTTGTTATTGTTGTCCAGTTGTTTTTAAGTCACGTCAGACTCTTTGCGACTCCATTTGAGGTTTTCTTGGCAAAGATACTGGAGTGGTCCGTTTCCTTCTCCAGCTCATTTTACAGATAAGGAAACTGAGGCAAACAGGGTGAAGTGACTTAACCAGGGTCACAGTAAGTGTCTGAAGCTAGATTTGAACTTGTCTTCCTGACTCCAGATCTAGTGCCTATCCACAGGGCCACTAGCTACCCAGGAGATAAGTAGCAGAATTTTTAGTTTTAAAAAAGAGCCTCCTTAAGTCTGTGTCTATAGAAACTTGGGTAGAAGAATGACATCAGGAATGTGGCATTTCAGATGTCTCTTTACAAGGGAAAATGAGCTTGTGTTTGCCTAGACTACTTCAGAAATTGACAACAGGTCAGTTGCAATTAGAAGCCTGTACCAGATTTTACTTCTGAATGTCTTCCCCTTAAAGTCCCTATGAGAAAAATTTTTTCATGTGGTCAGTGAGTAATGAATTCTAATTGGTCCTCCCTGATCCTATCTCATAAAAAAGAGCTGTCCACCTGGCTGGGCTTATAGATCACAAAGATTCCAAACCAAGGCAATATTTGAGTTGTAGACAGAACGAACACAGAAGAAGAGGAAAGCTGTACTCCCTCATTCTACTGTTCTGTCCATCATATTGTAAATTTCTATGCATCTTAAAGCCTTAGATACCCTTTCGTCACTCTAGATATTCTTTGGTGTTCTAGATAGCCCAAAATATCATGTAAATGCACAAGAGAGTGGTTGGTAGGTTACAAATAGGTGTGTGAGGCACTGTGCTAATCACTGGGAAAATAACAAGTTGAAATAACCCCTGCCTGCAAGGAGCTTACATTCTTGCAGTGCTTTTTAACACATGCTTAGCCAGGTTCTCTTCTTTAGTATTCAGGGGAAATAGGTCACTCAGTGCCGTTCTATTTTCCTATTCATTCTTCTTATCAGGACACACTTGGATGAAGAGAGGAATGGTTAGATGCCTGTTGGTTCATAACCTATATATGACTGTGGGTCTGTGACCTGTGTTTTCCTTTATGTGCATTCCAGGGATGAGAGAGTCCTTCTTCCTTCAGTTCTTGGTAGAATATAAGCACTTTGGGAGTAGGGACTTCTTCATTTTGTCTTTGTATCAGTTGCACAGTGCCTAGCACACAGTAGGTGCTCAATAAATGCTTGTTGGATTTAACTGAATTAAATTTAGTAATCTAACCACCCTACCTTCCTCCTAGGCCACATAGGCACGCTCCCACTGTGGTGCTGTTACAAAAGGAAAGAGCTAGGCTTGGCAAGTAAGACTGGAAAGTGTCCAATGTTGCTATCCCATTGTGTTGGGAGTTAGAATGCCAAAAGTGGCACATTGAATAACTGGTTAGGGTGAATTCTCTAATTTAAAAATAGGCGGTATGGCAAAGTCACTTTCTTAGGAGAATTTTTCTTTATGGTTACCTAAACAAAATGTCCAGTTACAGAGTTTGCTAAATGCTTGAGTACATTATCTGGGTAGGTGAAGCCAAACTATTAATAAGTATTATTGCCTACAATGAATGCCCAACTACATATCATAAGATCATAGATCTAAATGTGGAAGGGACCTTAGAGGTCATCTGGTTCAATATCTTCGTTTTCCAAATGAGAAAAATGAAAGGCTGTGAATAGCCCAGGGTCGAATCAATAACAAATATCAGAGATGAAATCTGAAACCAGGACTTTTGATTCCAGAGCCTTTGCTATTCTAGGAGTTATTGGGCACTAAACCAGGTAGGGATAGAAAGAAAAGGAAATGAAAAAGTGATGACTTGCTCATAAGTACTGGAAAAGGTTTGGGGGGTAGAGTTAGGGACTTATCTTTAAATTCCAGTTATCTATGGGATCCTATTACATAAGATACTAAAGTGTTGGTTGCTTTGATATAAATGTAATATCTGGCTTCCATAAGAAGATTACATGCTAGAATAGAGGACTGAACTTGGACTCATTAAGACCTAGACTCTAGCCTTGTCTTGATACATACTGGCTGTGTGACCGTGGGCAACAAACTTCAATTCTCAGTACCTTAGGTAATTCGCTAAGATTATGAATTACAGATGAATTGTTGGCCTGTATTGGTGGAAGGAATTTCCAGACTAGGAGTTGTCTGTTAGATCAAAATCACAGATACAGGTGAATATAAAGATGCTTCTGTTACTGTGTACAAAGCATGGTTGTATGATGATGAACTGAGGGACCTCTTAAGGGAGAAAGTGCATGTTTTATTCAAGCTATTGTTTTCTTAGTTTAAAAAAATGGATTCAAGTGGAATATCTGATACTTTTGTTCCTTTGTGAGATTGTAGTTATCTGGTTTGGTTTTGTTTTTTTTTGTTGTTTTGTTTTTTTGAGAAGAAAATCCAAATGAGCTGGGCTCCCAGAGAAACAAAATGTCTCTTCTTTAGCAAAGCTCAACCACATGCGAATCAATAAAATAACATACTTTTAGAAAAATAAACCATAGAACATTTTTTTTAAAAGAAGCTTAATGGATTTAAGTGGGAGTAAGATGGAGAGGAAAGAGACTTACTTGGGTATTTCTGGCTCTGTTCTGGTTCGAGATGGCTCTTTCCTAATGGCCTTAAGACAGAATAGGAGCTAGAGCAACCTCCCTCCCAGAAAAAGAAAAAAAGAAAAACTAAATTAGAGAACCTCTGATCTGGAAAGGAGCTCAGAGATCAGCTAGACCAATCCATAATTGAAAAATAATTCCCTAATATCATCATCACCATCATTATCATCACTAGCATTTCTATGACGCTTTAAAGTTGGCAAAGTACTTTACAAGTATGCTCTAATTTGATCCTGAGGGAGGTGCTATCATTATTCCCATTTTACAGATGAAGAAACTGAGGCTAAGAGAGATTAAATCTTGTCTTACTGATTCCACATCCAACACACAATCCACCGAGCTATCCAGGTGAGGACATTTGCAACAAAGGTCTTGCTTGAAGACCTATATGGAAGATGAATCCATTATCTCTTTCACAATCCATTCTACTTTGGGACAGTATTTTTTCCTTCTCTCTAGCAGAAATCTGCCTTGACTCTGCCCCATCAGTCACTTCTCTATGAACAGTTGCCTGCACTTAGAACTAAAGAAGAAGGATTAAGGAACCTGGAATCTCAGCTTTATTCTTCTTTGTTCCTCCTGAAGGACAGACACGACCCTTTGCTTCGTTCTCTCCAGTAATAATCATGAAAATTGGGGTTACGTGGCACTGCCTTTGTTAGGTGGATAGAAAGCATAGATTTCAAAGAAACTGTTATATCTTGTCAGTTGCAAATATCTAGAAAATCTAGGGAAAAAATAATCCATCGGGCAATTGATTTTGCCTGAATTTTCTAGGTGATTGAGGAAAAGTTGATTTCTCCTCAAAACCTAAATGAATCAATCTGATCTCACAAACTCAATTTAATCAGATAATTACCAACTGTTTTGCTTAGTTATGTGTAGACCTGGCCTAAAAAACATGCTAACCAACCAGAAAAACATGCCCTAATTCAAACTCATGTTTGAGACAGTTTTTCTAATTCCCTTTTCCCCCCTCATTCTCTTCTTGCATTGTGCATAGATAGGGAAAAATCTCTCTTTTGTTATTCTGCATCTTTGAGGTTTGATTTAAAAGATCTCCCTGGGGGTTTGTAGGAGAGATTAGGTGGTCCCTGGCAGTGCCACAGGTAATTTGAAATAGAGTGCTAAGGCAAGGGGCAAAGGGTTTTCTCCTTAGTAGGGTTCAGTGGAATTAACTATTTATTAGTAAGTTTGGGTTTTGAGATCATAAGTTCACTTTACAACCACCCAAGAACCATGAATCCTGGCAGGGTACAAATAAAATGGCACCCAGGAAACCTGGGTTTGAGGCCTGGCTCTGGCACCAGTTGTCAACTTTGTCATTTGTCAAATGGTGGAGAGTTAAACAAGATGGCCTCTGAGGCCTCTTCCAGCGCTATGTCTATGTAATCCGATGAGCTCCTATCTGTATGACCACGGGCAAGTCACTTTAACTTCTCTGAAAGTTAACCATTCCATCTGTAAAACAGGAGTCATAGGATCATAAACGTAGAGCTGAAAAGGACCACAGATGTTATCTATTTCCACCCCATCTCTATTTTACAGAGGAAGAAACTGAGACCCAGAAAGGTTTTGTGATTACCCAAGGTTACAAAGAAAGTAAATGGCGAATGAAAGTTGTTTTGAGGAAAGTACTAAGTGCCCTAGGAATGAGTTCTCTTCTTTTATTTTTAAGCAAACAAACAAAAAAAAAGATATCTTCCAGAAATATAAACCCCGACTTTGAACTTGTGCTCTTAAATGGAGAAAGATGAACATGTCTCAGATTGTGTTCAGGGTCCCATCCAAAGTACAAAATATGCAGAAATGTAGGGGTTGTTAGTTTGTTTGTTTTTTTAACTATTTTCTACTGCAGGCTTGCATTTCCATGAAAAGGCACAAAAAAATAAATATTAAAAAAATATGTCTTTAAAGTGGCATTTTGTTAGTTTTGGCAATTATGCTCTGTGGATCCTTCCCATTTCAGTTAGGAGAGCCACTAAAAACCGATTGTCAAAAAACTTAACTTCAGATCCATACCCTTAAATCACTGTATCACAAAGTGTTAAACCAAGATTTTCAAAAATAATGAAGCCTATTCAACTTCGTTGCTTGCACTAAAAATATTTTACATTAGTAATATTTAAAGGAGAGCAAAAAGGGTTTTCTACCATTAATAAATGAAATTATTAAAAAAAAAAACCCAATATGAAGCCATACTGATTTAGCTATCCAAGCAAAAGTCTCTCATTTGGGTTTTGGTTGGTGTCATTTTGCTTTGGTGGCTGTTAAGACTGGGTGGGGGAAGTGGGTCATTAGGCCTGTTTACCCACCAGTATTGTACCATGACTAAAAAATCTGAGGACCACAGGGATGGAGGAATGAGAGCCAGAGAGGAAAATAGACCTACTAAGTATCGCAGTGTAAGTAGATGGAAAGGCAGCACCAAATAACGTGAATCATGATAGCATCGTCACTGTGTCCTGATGAAAGAATGCATTTATCTGCACAATGAATATATTTCAGTCATTTTTCAATCATGTCTGACTCTTTGTGACCCATTTGGGATTTTCTTGGCAAAGATATTGGAGTGGTTTGCCATTTCCTTCTCCAGCTCATTTTACAGATGAGGAAACTGAGGCAAACAAGGTTAAGTGACTTGCCTAGGACCACACAGCTAGTAAGTGTCTGAGAGGGGATGTGAACTCCAGTCTTTCTGACTCCAGGCCTGGTGCCCTATCCGCTTTGACACCTAGCTGCCTGTTGATATATTATGGTTTCTCAAAGAAAAAAGTAGGAAACCTGTTATGAAATCAGAGGTCTGGCACCTTTTCACCCACCTCTCCAAAAAAAAAAAAATTGTTGAGGGAGAAAAAGACAAGTATTACGTATTAGAGAAAACTAAGATTTAGATGCTGTCTTGGAGGGAGTCATATTAGTTAATCTTTTTAGCAATAATAATAGTTAAAAATAATAACTATTTTTCTAGTACTATGAAGTTAAGCATATATATATATGTATGTACACACACACACACATATATATATAATTTCATTTCCTCCTCATGATAGCCCTATGAGTTAGGTATGCTGAGTATTATTCTCTCTGTTTTACAGAAAAGGAAAGTGGAGCAATGGGAGGTTAACTGAGTTGACTAAAATCATATAGCTAGTAAGTGTTGAAAGTCAATTTTGAACTCAGGTCTTTCTGCCTCCAATCATAGGATCATAGCTTTAGCACTGAGAGAGATTGTAGAGGTCATGGAGTCCAACCACCCCACCCCACCATTTTACAGATGAGGAAACTGAGGCCCAGAAAGGTTAAGTGCCCTGCCCAGGATTACATGGTCAGTATGTGTCAGATCACTCAGTCAGTCAATAAGCTTTTATTAAGCACTTATTGTATTCTGTAATAAACACTAGGAATACAAAGAAAGGTAAAATAAACAAACACAAACAAAATTTAGAAAAACTCCAGTCCTTCCTCTCAAGGAGCATCTATTAATTGGGGTGGGGAGTGGAACATATGCATAAAGAGGTATGTGCAAGATACATAGAGGGGAGATGGAAGGAATTCTGTGAGCAAGAATGGACCTTAGAACATAAAGCAGGAATGTTTAACCCTTTGTGTATCATGGACCTCTCTGGCAGTCTTCTGCCAGACCACTTCTCAGAATAAGTGTTTTAAAAGGCATAGGATTACAAAGGAAACTAATTATAATGAAATACAGTTAACCAAAAAAAATTAAGTTTAAGGATCTCAGGTTAAGAATCACAAGCAAATCATATCAGGGCAGGATGGGATCTTAGAGACAGAAAGACAGAGAGGAGAGAGAAAATGACAAAGAGGGAGACAGAGAGAGACAAAGAGGAGAGAGACAGAGAAAATTCAAAGACAGAGAGACAGATAGGAGAGAGATAGAAAAGACAGAGAGACACAGAAACAGAGACACAAAGATGACAGAAAGGAAAGAGACAAAGACAGAGAGAGACAGAAACAGAGACAGATAGGAGAGAGAAAAAGACAAGACAAAAGAAGACAGTGAGACACCTGGAAGGGACTGTAAAAAAGAGAATGTTAGTGTTAGAAGGGACCTTAAAATGGAAAAAAACCCCAGAATGTTAGAGCTGGAAAGGGACCCCAGAAATGCTCTACTTTGGTGCCTTCACTTTACAGCTAGGAATGTTTGTAAGAATGAGGTTTGGTGAAATG
Source organism: Vombatus ursinus (assembly GCF_900497805.2). Taxonomy (NCBI): domain Eukaryota; kingdom Metazoa; phylum Chordata; class Mammalia; order Diprotodontia; family Vombatidae; genus Vombatus; species Vombatus ursinus. The sequence continues at coordinate 4,783,078 of NW_020954600.1, read as the reverse complement.
TGAGTAACATATGTCAGTATAACAGAACCTGATGAAACCCAGGGTCTTTTATGTGATTTATTTAGGGCATCTCTTATAAAGAGGGACTTCAGGGTGGGCAAGAGAGTCACCTATGAAAACAGAAGCTAGTGTTTCACAGCCAGACTCAGTTGAGAGAACTTAGGAGAAAAGGAGGGATTGTCCCTTAACTAAAATACAAGAGACAGAAAATCAGTTTATATACTGAGTGGTCTTTGACTGAATATGTGTCTACTATTTAGAAAGTTCATGGTAGGGGAGACATCTGTTGAGTGTTTCCAGAGAGTTGGGTAGCCCAAAGAGGAAAAGGAGTTCTCTGAAAAGTTTACTTTTCAGACTCGAAGGTCAAAGCATATTTTTGTTTGCTTGTTTAATTTAGTTTTGTTTGTTTGTTTTCTGCTCATACACATCTGCAATAATAGACTGCAGATCAAGCTGAGAGGTATTGGTGACTGGTAGAACATGTTGTATCACTGTAGAGGAGGAGTCCAACCTGGCTCTTTGCAAAACCTCTGTCAATTAAATTTATGCCTGTCTTTTATTCTTTTATTCTCTGTGTGTCTCTCTCTGGCCTTTTTCTCTCTCCTCTCTATCTCTCTGTTTCTGTTTCTGACTCTCT
>NW_020954600.1:4685197-4782431 GCF_900497805.2 Vombatus ursinus | reverse complement strand
CTCTTTGTCTGTCTTCCTTTGTCTTTGTCTTTTTCTCTCTCCTCTCTGTCTCTGTTTCTGTCTCTCTCTGTTTTTCTCTCTCTCCTTTCTGTCATCTGTCTCTCTACCTTTTCTGTCTCTCTCCTCTCTATCTTTCTGTTTTTGTCTTTTCTCTGTGTCTGTCCTCTTCGTCTCTCTGTCTCCCTCTTTGTCTTTTTCTCTCCTCTGTTTCTGTTTCTGTCTCTCTCTCTGTGTCTCATACATTGCCTCTCTCTTTTTTTCTCTCTCTCTGTCTTTTTCTGTCTCTCTCTCTGTTTCTGTTTCTCTGTTTGTCTCTGTCTGTCTCTGTCTATTTCTCTCTCTGTCTCTGTCTGTCTGTCTGTCTGTATATCTCTCCCTCTATCTATCTATCTATCCATCTCACTCTCTCTTAAAATTAAGAGCTTCTGCCTTCTTTTTTCCATAGATCTCTGATAAGGGAGTAGAGAGAGGAGAAAAGAATCACTAAAAATGCCTTGATACTTTTCCTTTATAATTCCCCTGAGAATTCTGCTGGTACTGAAATGGTTTCTGAAGGATTTAAAGGCTCCCCACTGGGCTGGGGGACCCAATCTCAACAGCCTTGAGTTACCCAGTAAGCCTCAGATAGAATACCTGCCCTGACTACTCTAGGTCTGATTTGGTTCATATGCAGAGAAACAAGAAAAAACTGAGAAGGGGAGAAGATGTTTAGGGTCACCATTTCAAAGTTCCTCCTTCTCACTAAGTAGGCATTTGGGTAGCATATTGGTAAGTTAAGGATTCTGTAGTCTGGGATGGGGGTAGAGGGTGAAGCTGGTTTCTTTTTATATTGAAACTGACTCTTCTCCAGCACATTATTTCTTATGAGGATTCTAAGTTTGGGGAACAGTTGAGGCTTTCCATTTCCCTACCTCCCCAAGATCTACTTTAATGGGATCCTGAGAGCAAGGATAATCATCTTGGTGAGGGCATGAGAGGAAAATAATACTGGTTTGACAGACTTCTTTCCTCCTTCCTTTTGCTCTCTGATTAGTCAGTCAGTCATCAGGTAAGTCAGAGGAATATGAGTTTTTATTAAGTACCAAACTGTTTTTATTAAGTGCCAAACTATGCTCAGCACAGGGAATAAAAAAAAAAAGGTAAGCAACAAATAGTCTTTGTTTTCAAAGAGGTTACAGTCTAACGATCACTTGGGCCATCTCGGACTGTGATTCCACATCCATACGTGAGGAAAAAAAGACATAAGAGAGTTAAAATGGCTTACCCCAGACTTTCCTGAAAGAAGGTGACAGGGCCAAGGTGGGAGACAACCTGAGTTTTTGGTGCAGTATTTAGCGTACTAGGCCTTGAAGCTAGTTGGTTGCCCCTGCGACTGGCCAGACATCTAGCCTCAATTAAATTAGTTTCAATAAGCATGTAATTGATGCCTACTTGTCTCAGGCACTGTGCTAAGTGCTACGGCTACAAAGACAAAAATGCAAAGTTCCTGACTTCGAGGAGTTTATAACCTATAAGGGGGAAAACAACGTGTACGTAGATAAATAAACGCAAAATACATACAAATGAGGTCTTTCATTTTTCAGAGGTACAATAATGTCTACCAGCAAAAGAAATTATTTGGTAGCCAGTCAGCCAATAAACATTTATTAAATACTTACTATATGCCAGCTAAGAACTGAAGATCCAAAAAAAAAAAAAGGGCAAAATACAGCCCCTGCCCTCAAGGGGTTTACATTCTAATGGAGGAGACAACAAACAAAGAAATATATTCGTCCCATCTCTTTTGAAAACAGCATCAGGAGTCTAAGGCCCTATGAGTGATGTAAGAGAAAAGAATTTTTTTTTAAGTCTTTGACGGGATTATGCTGTTTTGAACCATAAATATCAGTTATAAGTACACCTCTTTCAGTGATGGAGAATGAATCCATTTTTGTTAGCATCCTCTCTCTCTATTCCAGCACCCCACTGTATTCAGTATCTTTCTATGAGGGGTCCAAAAGATCTTGGCAGGACTAGATCCAATTAGACAAGACCTTAGTTTAATAACTAGTAAAGTCTAGAAAATAGAGACTGTTGTTTATGTGTTTTAAAAAAAAACCTAAACAACCCCCAAACCAAGACATACCCTCAAATACTAGAGAAGAGCAGTCAGGAATACCTCATTATCTTATCAGCAACGTTCAGGAGAGTAGGACTAAAACCACTGAGGAGGAAATCTATGAGTAAAGAACTTCGGAGGGGGAAAGCAGTGGGGGACACAACTTAGCAAGAATGATAACCTTTACCTTCCCCTTCATGGTTTAAATTACTGAACCCTTATATAAAGAAAAGCATGGCAACATTGATTTAGAACTAGAAGGGCCCTAGAGGTCATCTCATCTAATCCCCCATTTTTCAGATGAGAAAAATGAGGCCCATAGAGGTAGTGACTTCTCCAAGTTCATACAGGTAATTGACGGTCAATTCCAGGAAAATATTATGACTCAAAAATTCCTCTGTGAAGAAAATGGACTTCTTTTGTAGAAAGAGAGTTAATATGAATTACCAAACTCTATCATGGAGAAAAAAAAATTACAGAGGATGTAAAAAAGGGGCAGAGAGGGAAAGCAAAATGACAAAATCAGTCAACTCAATTCTTATCCTTTTAACTATAAATTTTCCATATCAAGGTTGTTAAATTTTTCAAATTATGTCTTTCTTGAGAACTGATTTGTAACTTCTAAATGTAAAGACCCTGAGAAAATTTGATTGTTCAGTTAAAGTTATAAATTTCTTGGCTGAGATATTTGATCTTTCATATGTCAGTTTGAAATCCAAGATCTAGAGACTGCCCCCCCCCCCGCCCCAGGCATTGTTTTGTAGTAAAATGCATAGTTTACAAGAGGGTAGAGAGGGAGAGTTAATTATTTAAATATCATGAAAAAATTTAGAAATGATTCATTGAGACATAAAAAGGACACAGCATTCTAAGATAAAAATATAAACTTCATATTTTAGGTGGAAAGCAGCAGCTTGTTAAGACAAGCTGGGTAAGGGCTGAAAGAGTATTTAAAATTTAAAACAAGACATAAAATTCTTCAGGATCTTGAATTTTAATTCATTACATTTTTTTTTAGTCTTGATGCTTCAAATTAGCACTTGGAAATCCAAATGTCCATAATGGCCTTGTGCTTTTCAAGAAGCTGTACTGATCATCCAATTAATTCACCCCTTTTCTTTCTCATTTTTTGGATAGGAAAATTAAAAATTTCCTGTCCTAAGCTAGATGACTCTTTAAAAGGAAAACCTCTTGTTTTCTGAGGAAAGAAACTAAAAAATATTCATTATTGCCTCGTGTCCCTATCCTATTGCTTTCTTGAGGAGGGGAACTTTGAATTAAGACCCATCAGTGATGAGTAAGCTTCTTTCTATTTTTTGAAGTAAGTGGTGTGAATGTTATGGAAATGTTAGGAAGGAGGAATTTTATTAAGTTAAAAAAATTACAGTACTAGAAGTTGCCCTGATAAAGTTCAGGATGTTGAAGTAAAAGGAAAAACCAACCCCATAGTTTAGCTTAACTAACAGACATTTGTACCTGGGGGTGACATCTTTGTACTATGACGAAGGGAAACAAACAAACAAAAAAAGGGAAATTATTTCTAGAGAATTATCTGGAGAGACACGGTTTGGAATATTTTTGCCAAATCAAAAATCACAGCAGCCTTTTCAGGTATCTAAAATATTTCCTTCCAAAATAATAACAAATAAAAATAAAATAAAATATTCTTAAATGCACATGCAAATTGATATAGTTAGATAGGAAGAGAAGGGGAGGCGAAAGAGGGTGGGAACCTCTTTGAGGGAAGTTGCAGGGATCACAATAGCTTCAAAAGCAGACAAGGGAATAAAGGTTAACCAAGACATTGGACAGTAAAGGAAAGGTTCTCAACACAAGACTTTTTCAAATGGTGGGTAAATCATGGCGGGCACGGTCGGAAGGTAAATGCAGGCATACTGGTCAATCAGGCAAGAATTAATGTTTGGAAAGTGATCTTTTCAGCTGTGAATAATCGTATCATAAAAGGAAGGAAAGAGAGATAGGGCAGATCAAGTAGTCTGATGAATTTGCTTTCTATTTTTGGTAGCCACCCTATTAGCATCATTAACATAGAATAATGGTTTAAATCCCGTTTTTGAAAAGCAGATATTTTAAAGCAAACAAATCAACCAAAAATATATAGAGTAAAAGATCTAGACACTCATGCAATTGGAAAACTTTTGAAATATTTCATAAAGTCAAAGCATGAAGGGAGATATTGTCCTCAGATAATTAGGCCTTGAATTAAAAAAAAAAACAACAACAGACATTTGTACATCCTTAAATTCTGCTACAGATAGCATATTTGGAAAAATAAATATGTTGCCCTGTTGTTTTTCCTTTTGTTACTTATGTTATGGAAAGTAAAAAAGAATTCTATTTTTATGAAATCAAATAATAAAGGTAATCCCAGTAAAATGTCATCCACAGCAACTGAAAAATATTTCAGCGTCAATTTTTAACTTTAAAAATACATTTTGTAAAAAGAAAATACAATATTTTAGAGCTTTGGGATGGATGCAAATGACTCCCTTTCTGTGTTTGATTTTGGAGAAAATATTTCTAGATCTCATTTTTTTTAAGCTGCTAGAACCATTTTATTAGCTTTAAGTATTTAGGTTAAGACTGACTTAAAATTGTTTAATTAGGATATGCCAAAATTCTAAGTGATTGTAAGAAAGAAGGATTATGGTGATATGGCAAAATATAAAATGATTTCCAATACAGTCTTTAAATAAAATCCTTTAACATGTCAGTTTAAAAAAAATTTTAATCTTGGAGATTGAAATAAGGGGGAAAAAAGAAAAAGGCAAAGTCTTAATGGAATCTATAATCTCAGAGCAGAGAGGAGGGACTTTGCAGGTACTTGGGAAAATGTGAGGCTACCAGTTACACTTCTAATTTGACTGTTGAGCCTTTTTCATGAAGCTATTAATATGTTAATGTCAGGACAGGGGTATATAAAATGTCCAGAAAATACTTGAATAATAGTTGAGGAAAAATGGGGAGAACAAAAAAGACTGTAACTTTCCTGGGTTAAACGTTGGCTAAAGGTGTTTTCAGTGGAAAATTGGGGGTGGGAGGAAAGACAAAAATAAAAGTTAGTGCAGTGAGGTAAAATTACAAATATATATATTTTTATGTTGATAGAGCATTTGTGTGAATTTCATGGTAAACCATGGAGGGTACATAAGTGAAAATGGAAATATTAGAGATATGCTTTCTCATTGTAGTATTCCAAGGCAAAATACTGTTTAATAAGATAAATATGACATGCTTAATATTAGACATTTTGGGGAATGTTTGATAGAAAATAAATCCCTTCCATCAGTTTTTTTTTTTTACAGAACCATCCTGCCTTTTGAAAGTACATTAGAAATGCAACCTGTATTGCAAATCACAGGACAGAAGCAGAAAATGCAATCAAGACAAATTAAAAAAAAAAAAAAATCAGGTCTAGGCTCCATTTTACTTTGTATTTTTATATGAGAAAAAAATATCAGTTGTTTTGCAGGAAATTTGGTCGTTTCAGAGTATGGATTCAAAAACAACAACAGATTATTGTTTGTCTATCACTCAGTTGCACATCTGAGCATGTGTTCAGTCTGTGGCCTGGCAACTTAAGGGCATTTGACTTCTGTTTGTAAAGCCCTGATTCCTAAATGTGATCTCGGTTCCACTGCATTTAGACCTCTAAAAGAAGTGTGTGTGTTTGTTGTTGTTGTTTTATCCTGTTTTTAATTAGGAGACCGAGGAGTTTTATGAATGAGGGTGGTATTGAGGCTGTTTGTGTAAAGATACTCCCCCCCCCCCAGCTCTTAGGGACCAGTCTCTGTATTTGTCAGTTGCAGTTGCTGTGAAGCCTGAAAGAGACAGAACAGTTGGGGGGGAGGGGGATGGCTGGAGGGTCAGGGGTCAGCAGCCCTTGGGGACTGCAGGGGTGATCTGGGATGGCCTCACTGCCCCGGGCCCGACTTGTTGAGGAGGGCAGGGTGGGGAGGGGCACTTGGCCGGCCTGGAGAGTGGGGATGGGGAGCGGGCACCCCTAGGGGCATCGGGGGCAGGAGCAGGGGGCTGAAGAGGGGGATGGGGAGGGAAGGCCCAGCTCGTCCCCCGCCGGCTCGCGAAGGGTTAACGGCCCGACGGCCCCGGTGCATGGTGGGATTTGTAGGCGCTAGGCATTGTGGGAGTTGTCGTAAAAGGCCGTCCACGTGCTTTCCGGTCATGGCTGCCGGCGTGAGGCTTCTGAGAGGCTTTTCCGAGGGCTCGATGGGCGCCCGGGCCGACTAGGGGATCGGCGGCGGCGGCTGGGGCCGGCGTGAGCCCGGGAACGGCTCGTGACACCCCTGTGCCTCGGTTTCCCAGTCTGTCAAGTGGCGGCAGTAGCCTCCGCGGCTGCAGAGGCCCTTTCGGTGCCCTCTGGGGGGTGACTTGTACGTAGTAGGTACTTAATAAGTGCTTGTTCCCGCGTTCCCGCGCTCCCAGAGAGCCCTGAATGCCTGGAAGGAGCTGGTGACCTTCGGGGGGCGGGGTCGGTGACCCCCGAAGGGTCAGGGCGGCCTGGTGGTCTCAGGTCCGGGCTCTGTCCGCTGCCCGGGGCAGCTCTGGGCAATGGGCGTCGGGCCTGGCGTCGGCCCCGGCCCCGGGGCTCGGAACTGGGGCGACCTGCTTGGGGGCGGGGCCTTCCCAGAGGAGGGGCTTCCGAGCCTGCGGCCGCGAGCTCTCTGGGGCTTGGTGTCCTTTTCTTGTCCTTCTCTGTGCTCTGAGCAGGGTCCGAGGGCTGCGCCGGGCTCACAGGCCCAGGGGTCCCGAACACGCAGGTGCAGATCCCTGGTCCACATGAATAGGGCTGAAGTGAAGCTTGGTTTTTCTTTGGGGGGTGGGATCTAGTTTAATTCGTTGCATTGTAGCAGTGCTGGACTTAAAGTCAGAAAGACCTGAGTTCAAATTCTGAATACAGTTCCCCCCCTCGGGTACTTAGTAGCTGTGTGACCCTGGGCAAGTTGCTTAACCTCTCTGTGCCTTCCTTTCCTCATCTGTAAAACGAAATGGTGGGATCCAATGGCCTTTAAGAACCCCTTTTAAATCTAAACTTGGTATTCTTAGTAGTTGTGATCTAAACCACCAGCATTTGCCAGGAATGAATTACATAGGGTTGTGGAGAATGTGTAGCTTTGCCTTGTATTCTGGTGTTTTGTGTCTGTTGCTCGTGATGTTAGTGTTTGGTCCACAGCCTTGACTAGATTTTAGGCTAGAGCAGGGATGGGGAACCTGCAGCCTCGAGGCTAGGTGTGGCTAGAGCCCTTCCTCTTGACATTTTGTCGTTGGGCAACCAAAGACTTAACTTTCTTTTTTTCTTTCTTTTTTTTTTTTTTAAATTTCCGTGTTAATATTGTGGGAAAAGACACAGATCCGTAGAGGGGAAAAACTCGAGAAAAAAAAAAGTGAAAAAATAGTGTACTTCAACCTGTATGCAGACACTATCAGTTCTTTCTCTGGAGGTGGATAGCATTTTTTTTTATCATGAATCCTTTGGGATTGTCTTGGATCATTGTATTGATCAGAATAGGCAAGTATTTCACAACAGTTAATCATCACTACCACATTGCCGTTACTGTGCACAGAGACCTCCCAGTTCTTTTCACTTTGCATCAGTTCATGTAAGCCAGGCAACTTTTTAGACTAAATTGGAGACCAGTAGCCAGGTAAGTCTGTGTAGAGTTTCCCTATTTGCATTTTTCATGAAAACAGGGCCCAATGAATAAGAAAGGAAATATTTGGTAGTTTGCAAGAATGTTTGAAAGTTAGCAAAGATCGTCTATCAAAGACTTTTTGCTTCCTAAAACATTTGCAGAAGGAAAATGAGGAAGACAGGATAGCAATTATAACTGGTTTTAATGTTTACTTCATATTGTGAAGGAAATGGGTAGAACCCAATTTTTGCAAGTTAGTGGATGTTCATGTTTAACCTATCTAAGTGAGCAGGTGAATACGTTGGCGTGGGAGAGTAGATATCTGCCTTTCACTTTGACACCATATTGATTAATAAGGATCTCACATCTTCTATAGCCTGTGTGTGTGTGTGTGTGTGTTAATGACACTGGGCATATGCAGAAACCTAGGTGATCATTGTCAAAATGATTCAGTTATGTAGAGGTGACCCTGTCTTCCAATTTCTAGCTTCTATAAGCCTATATATATTGTCTCAATATGTATTACATATTTGTGTCCCACTGGCTATATATTTTTACTACTGTGCTCATAAATTCTACCTTATCTGACCTCCACATTCTTTATAATTTTATTAGGGCCTAATTTAAAACATCAAAACTCTTTAGAGTATATCAGCTTTTAAAGTTGGGAGTGTTTTTGAATAGGCTTAGTGAAGCAATAGATTCACAGAAATATTGCACAGTACCATAGAGGAGTGGTTTTGCAAAGCTATCACAATTGTCTGTCTCTAGGATATCTGTAAAACAATCAATAAGTTATTATTATTAGGTGCCTACCGTGTGCTAGATTAGAAATCATAGGAATGGGAAGAATTGACCATTCAAGTGTACTGGTGTGTTAAGAGCAGATCAAGTGAGGTTATATATGTAAGGGTTCTGTAAACTTTGGAGCGTTTTGTCCTTGTTTTTGTGGATAGGAAGGAGAGGGGACGGGACCTGGGATTTCATTCCATGTGGGAAAACTCTAGCCAATTAGCAGCTTATCTATCATTTGTAGTCCTAAGAGAGTTGCTTGGAACACCCTGGTCACAGAGTATGTATCAGATGTAGGACGTGAATCCAGCTCTTCTGTACAAGGCCCTCCCACACCATATTGCTTCTCTGCTGTTTTTAAATATCATTATTTCTCAGTGTTTGGAGACACTAGTCTGTCATGAAAATGTTTGTGGTGTGGTGTGATGTCCTGAGTATCCTCTTGTTTTTTAGCAAGGGTTAGATGGAGAGACTGCTGACAGCCATGGTGGGTGAGAGGTTGTGTGAATAATGTAATTGGAGGTGAAGAGGATGGATTGATAGACTGATGGAGCAGTACTATTAGATGAGGGAAAGGGTGGTGAAAGTTCCTTTCCTCCCTACCACTATCATGGGAAGTCCTTGTGTGTCACCAAATGAGTTAATATACTTAAAGCGCTTTACAAACCTTAAAGTGCTATGTAAATGTGGGTGCTTGTTGTTCCTAAGTGAAATAGGAATGTATGAACAAGCTTGGGGTTTTGTAGTGTTTGGGATAGTCCTTTAGCTGCTAGTATATTGCTGTCATAAGTTACAGTCATGTAGTAGATGTCCAGATAGGACTTGTACAATGCATAGATGTATGTAAGTTATTCACACCAACTGCAGTGTCTAATTCACTATTTTAAAAGGTTCATAAAAAATTTTCCCTTTGCATGACATCTTCCTTGAACTAAATGTAATAAACAGTCCATTAAAGGCCACTTATGAGATGTGCATGATAGAATAGGGCCTACTTAGATTTAGTTCACATTGTAGGTATTGGTCCTAATGGTTTTGAATGGACCTAAAGTTCTTCCTACTTGGACCAGGCCCACCTGGCGATTTGCAGATAGGCAGGTTTTTGCTTCAGAATTATAACCTGTTCATATTGAAGCTTTTAATTATATTTTGTGATCATGTCACTGGTTTAACCAGCTCTTAGTTCAGTCATTTCTTATTTCATCCATAGTGTTTTACATTTTACAGCTGGAAGGGGTATTTTAAAAGCTTCTTGTACAGTTCCCCCCTTTCCTGCCTTCTTTGCTCTTCTGTTCCTTTGGGTGCCTATTTCGTCCCAGACCTTTATTTTTAGACTCTTTATTCTGGACAATTTTTTAAGTTGTTTTGCGTTTGCTTTTTTTGACCTTCACGTATGATATTACAGGTCACATTTGCTTCTGATTTTCTAAAACATAAATAATAAGGTCGTATTTAAATGATGGTCATAATTGCAGTCTCATTTGTATAGTTCCAAATCTACAAATAATATTTCTGTAGGGAAAAGTAGGCTATGATTTACCTATTCCCTGATATAAAAAGTAACAGTTTAGTCTATAAATTACTCAAAGATTTCTGACTTGTGACTTTCTACGGAGAAAAGGCCTGTAGTTATGATTTGTACCCTTGGTTAAGAGTGATCTCATAGCCTTGAAGGGTGGGCAGTTGGGAGGTATTTTATTTGTTGGCTTTTTCTTTCTTATTTACTGAGTTTTAATTGTTTCGTGGTCTTTTAACTGCTGAATTAATTTCTTGTTGTAAGATAACTGCAGTGGCCACTGGTGCATTCTGTTTTAACAGCATTTCTTTAGAGAACTGATTCCTTGGAATCATGGATGTAGGGTTCTTGGAAGGGACCTGAGCTGTCATCTAGTCCAATTCCCTTGTTTACAAATGAGGAAACTGCAGGCCAGAGAGATTAAGTGACCTAGACCTAGCATTTGAATCCTGGTCTTATGACTCTGAATCTAGTACTCTTTCCATAAATTTACTCTTTTCTGGACATCCTAAAGGGGAGAAAAGTCTGCTTTTCTGGGTGAAAGAGCAGCTTCAGAAGGAAGATTTTTCCAGAAAATTGTTAATATTCTTGAGTAAATCTAGAGCAGGGTTTCTTAACTTTTCACTCCTGACCCCTTCAGCACTTCTTAAACTATGGGTCGCAACCCACAGTTTAGAGAGCCGTACTCCCTTTTGTGTCTGCTTTCCTTGTGTCCTACATTGCTTTTATTCCAGCAAAAATATTCCCTCAGAATTGTTTTCCTCTGTATTAAAAGGCAGTTGAATTGTGTATTTAATTTTCTCTATCAAAAAACTCCAGGGGCAGCTAGGTGGCACAGAGGATAGAGCATGGGCCTTGGAGTCAGGAGGATGGGAGTTCAAATCGGGCCCCAGACACTTGACACTTAACCAGCTCTGTGACCCTGGGCAAGTCACTTAACCCCATTGCCTACCAGAAACAAACAAACAAAAAATTCCATTATGTGGTCATGTTTGATAGATGAGCTTTCACCTTATCTGTCACTTCCTGACCATTTTCTGCTTATTCTGCCTTCTCTTTTCTGTGTTGTGCCCTACCATTAGAATGTAAGCTCCTTGAGGGCAAGGACTGTCTTCCTTCCTTATACTTGTATTACCAGTACTTAGCACTATGCCTGACAAATAGCAAATACTTAATAAATGTTTTATCATTCATGTTATTTTTGAAGTTTTATGAAAGCAAAAAAAAAAAATCCCAGAACTTAAAATTACAAAAGCTAAACTCACACCAAAATGACTTTGCAAAAGATTAGAAATTTCCCGTGGTTGAAATATCCTTATAAAAGTACTTGTACATCAGTGGCTTTATTTAGTTGTCCAACTTTGAAATCTATGTTTTTGGAATTTAAACTTGCCAAGCATTTTTATTTATTTATTTATTTATTTTTTGCTTTTTGGTGAGGCGATTGGGGTTAAGTGACTTGCCCAGGGTCACACAGCTAGTAAGTGTTAGTGTCTGAGGCTGGGTTTGAACTCAGGTCCTCCTGACTCCAAGGCCAGAGCTCTGTTCACTGTGCCACCTAGCTGCCCCATTGCCAAGCATTTTTAAAGAAGATCAAATAACCCCTTTGAAACGCTTCTTTTTAATATTTTTTACAGGTAGATTAAGCCCTGCAAGATTGTTGAAATAAGACTTTACGGATTTTTAAAATACAACTAACAAAATGTCAATTGAATTTCCTTCTTTACTACTCTTTTGGCTATTCCCCATTAGAACTGCAATCGGGAGTGTGATGTAGTAGGCACTGGCCCTTAACAGTTGGGATGAAAAATTGTAGCAGAACCTACCTAGATCTGTGACTTCAGCACACGGCTACTTTGTATAACTTAATAAATAAGTTTTGGACAAGTTGCTTGAAATTCAAGATCAGTGACTTGCCCATAATCACACAGCCACAGTTGGGATTTGGATTCATGTATTCCTGACTCCAAAGTCTAGCAGTCTTATCTACTGATTACATGCTTTCTCAGTGGAATGATAGCTCCTTCTTGACTAGGTCGGCTACTAGAAGCAGTATGCTTCATCTTCTGAATTACTTGAAATTTGCCTAGTCAATTAAGGGACTTAGAACATTTCCCACTGCTTTTTTCTTATTCTATCCCACATAAATACACTTGATAACATTAGAGTTTGCCAACAACTCTTCCCAGAATCGAACTTTTCTGTTGTAAACTGGGGTGTAACCCTCAAAATAAGTTTTATAGTTTGCAGAGGACATGCTACAGAACTCCATAAAATTAGAACAGTCTAACTTTGTGCATACATGAAAGTTAATAATCTTGAATCAGTGAGAGAATACAATAGGTTTTTCCATCTCAACTTTACATAAATAATGTTCAGTCATTATGACAGCTCTACATACACCTGTTTCCTTATTAAGAAATCTCTTGTTAAGTTAGAAGTGAATTAAACTCACTTAAAAAATTCTAGAAATAATTTTCTTTCACCAAGAACTCAAGTCCCCAAAGAATACTCAATCCTCTTGACTATATTTTGCCTCAAAACATACCCTTTTTAAAACCTCTCATTCTTGATTCATAGTATTTGATGATATAGTTTCTTTACAGAACTGCATTTTAAAAAATCTAGGATAACAAACTATTGCATGCAAAGATTAATAAATATTAGACTAAACATTCTGGGAACTAAAAAAAACCTCATTCACTGGATGATTGGAGATGTTTGACATTATGCACTGCTATTGATCAGTGTCCTCATGTCATTGAAAGGCTTGTACTTATTTGGAGCTATATCCAAAAAGGGAAAAAACAGTATACCCTTTGACTTACTGATACAACTATAAGGCTTATACCCCGAAGATATTAAAGAAAGAGAAAAAGGACCAATTATACCAAAATATCCTCATGGTAGCACTTTTTGTTGTAGCACAGAACCAGAAACTAAGAGTTACTATCCTCATTAAGTCTCTCACCGTTTCTGCAGCCCTAATCCCACCCCAACGTCCCTCCCATGTCTAAGATGTTGCCAATGCCTGCTGATTTTACCTTTATACCTCTCGGATATGCCACCTTTTCTCCTCCGACATTGCCACCCCCAGTTACAGGCCCTCATCCCCTCAGGCCTGGACTATCATAGTAGCTGCTGGTGGGTTTGCCTTCCTTCTCTCTGCGGTCCAGTCTGTCTTCCATTCAGCCACTAAAGTGATTTTCCGAAAGCACTGGTTTGATCATGTTACACCCCTGCTCAATAACCTCCACTGGCTCCCTGTTGCCTACAGCATCAAATCCAAAATGCTCTGTTTGACATTCAAAGCCCTTTATAACCTGTCCCCTCCTACCCTTCCATTCATCTTAAACCTTTCTCCCTGACACCTATGCTTCGATCCAGTGACACTGGCCTCTTGGCTGTTCTTCAAACAAGACTCTCCATCTCTAGGCATTTTCTCTTTCCTTCGTGCTTTTTATCCTCTGCCTCCTTCATTCCTAACTACTGATCACCTTGGCTTCTTTAAAGGCCCGACTAAAATCCTACCTCCTACAGGAAACCTTCCCCAGCCCCTCTTATTTCTAGTGCCTTACCTCTTTAAATTCCTGTTTATACCTTGTTTTATATATATTGGTTTGCATGTTGTCTCCCCCCCATTAGGTTATAAGGTCTATAAGAACAGGAACTGTCTTTGTCTCTTTGTGTTTCCACGGTGCTTAGCAGAGCCTGGTATATAGTAGACACTTAAGAAATGTTTGTTGAATTGAGGGATGCACATCAGTTGGGGAATAACCGAACAAATGAAATACGAATGTAATGAAATACTGTGCTATAAGAAATGCAAAAGGGCTGAATTCAGAGAAAATTGAGGTGGTTTGTATGAAATGAGGCACACATGTGAACACCCAGGAGAATGATTTATACAAGGATAAAAACATAAAAACAATTTTGAAATTCTTAATCAATGCAGTGATTAACTACAGTCCCAAGAACCAATGATGAAATATGCTACCATCTCCTAATAGTAACAGTGGACTAGAGAGTCGAACCAGCCTTAACGTTTTTGGACATAGCCTATGTTCAGATTTGGTTTTGCTTAGCTGTGCTAATTTGCTACAAGGAAGGGTTTTTAGGTGTGTGGGAGAGGGCAGAGAAGGTAGGGATAGTTATGCTTCCCAAAATAAAAGAGCATCATTTGCTTTCAGGAAAAATCTGGAAAGACATGTCTGAACTGATGCAAAGTGAAATGAGCAGAACCAGGAAAACATTGTACACCATATCAGCAACATTCTGTGATGATCAACTATGAATGACTTAGCTCTTTTCAGGAACACAATGATCCAAGACTGGTACAAAGGACACAAATGAAAATGCTACCATATCCAGATAAAGAACTGATGGACTCTGAATGCAGATTGAAGCATATTTTTTTCACTTTATTCTTTCTTATGATTTTTTTTCTTTTGATCTGTTTCTTCTTTCACAACTCTGACTAATATGGAAATATTTTTACATGATAGTACATGTATAAACTATATCAAATAGGTCTTAATTCTTAATCAATGCAGTGACTAACTACAGTCCCAAGAACCAATGATGAAATATGCTACCATCTCCTGATAGTAACAGTGGACTAGAGAGTCGAACCAGCCTTAACGTTTTTGGACATAGCCTATGTTCAGATTTGGTTTTGCTTAGCTGTGCTAATTTGCTACAAGGAAGGGTTTTTAGGTGTGTGGGAGAGGGCAGAGAAGGTAGGGAAAGTTGTGCTGCCCAAAATAAAAGAGTATCATTTTCTTTCAGGAAAACTGCCTACCGTTTTCAGAAGAGAGGAGGGGGTGGAGGGAGGGAGTAAAATTTGGAACTCAAAATCTTGTAAAAATGAATGCTAAAAATTTTCTTGATATGTAACTGGGGAAGGAAATAAAATACTATTTATTCTGTGGTACATGTGGAGACCTCCTCCCCCCCCCCAAAATTATGAAAATAAACATAAGTGAAGACATGAAATAAGTGTTATCATTTGCAAATGACAGAAAAAAGAGCATCGTTGAAACATTTTTAAAATGCACCGAAGAGAACAAAAAGAAATTCAGAAGGAGATACAAATAGGACAGGTTTGAAACAAACCTGTTGAATTTATTATATACTTAAAATCTCTAATGGAGATTTGCTGTTTTTTATTTTTAAGATGTCTGTGCTCTCACTCATGGAATATCCAAAGATCATATCCAAGAATATATATCAGTGTTCTTGTCTTGCTGCGGTGCCCAAATTAGTGAAAAGACCCAACTGTGTCTAAGAAGTGTAAACTTTTGAAACGGTACCTACTTATTTGCCTCAACATGAAGCCTTGGCAGAGTTAATAATGTTGCATTGTCTACCTTGACTGTGTTATGACAGGGCTAATAAATGTTTCAGTCAGCCAAAGAATTCTTATGGAAAGAGATAGTTTGCAAAATTGGCAATCATGGTCTCAAAATAATGAGTGAATGACTATCAAGATGGAAAGAGAGAAATAGTGCCAATAAAATCCATAGAGAAATACAGAATGCTGTGAGTCTAGACAGTGTTAGCTGGCCGCTTGAAGGATTTCCAAAAGAAAATCATGTGTGGTGTAAGCTAGATTTAGCTTCTCTTAATGTATACTTCTGGACTTTGTCTTCCAATAACATTTCTAGCTATTATATTTACCAACCAAGATCGATTTGATTAATAGAAGTTATTTGACCCAGATGAACTTTATTCTTGGGTACTGAAAGAAGTGGTGAATATGACTTCTGATCCACTCTTGGTGATATTTAAAAGATCATAGGAAATGAGAAAGTTAACACAAAAGTGGAGAAAGAGAAACATCCCAGTTTTCAAAAAGGAGAAGTGACAAATATCTGTAAACCAAGTTTTACTTCATTTCCAAAGAAGATTCTAGACAAATAACAAAGGAGATGTTTAGTAAACATCTAGAAAAGGAAAAAATGATTACAAAGACCTCTTCAAGATAGGCTCTGTCCGTTGGTAATGACCAAGCTTGGACTAAAGAAAACCTGAGACGGTACCTATTTGCAGAAATGGGGAATGTATCGGTGTAAAATACTGCTTACATCAGGCTTTTTTGATACTTGTTTTGCTGAGCTACATTTTCTCTTTATTTTTTGTTAATAAGGGATGTTTCTGTGAGAGGGAAAGGAGTGATATATTAATATATTGGGAAATGATGTAAAAGCAGGATATAAGTAATTTTTAAAATAGGTTATGTGAGATTAATGTTAGTTGCTTTTTTGGCTATTTCTAAACTAGTAAATCAGAAGATATTGTATATTTAATTTGCCTGTATTTCCACAAAGTATTTGGTAAAATCTCATACTATTCTTACAGAAAAGTTGGAGAAATGTGGGCTAGCTAGATAATACTAGGTAGGTTTAGAACTGGTTGGTCATACACTAGTGGTTCAGTGTCATCTTGGCAGGTGGTCTCTAGTGGAGTAGTTCAAGGATTTGTCCCACTACTATATTAACATTTTTCCCGGTGATTAAGATAAGGGCATGGATGGCATGCTTATCATATCTGCAGATGACACAAAACTTGAAGAGATAGCAAATACAGTGGGTGACAGTGTCAGGCTCCAAAAGGATCTTAACAGACCAGGACTGAATTTGACTAGATGAAAGTCAGTAGGGATAAACATAAAATCTTATACTTGGGTTTAAAAAAAAAATCAACTTCACAGGTACAAGATACGGACCAAAATAAGATAAAATTGAATTTTTTAAAAGAGAGGAGATTGGGGGCAGCTAGGTGGCACAGTGGATAGAATACCAGCTCTGGAGTCAGGAGGACCTGAGTTCAAATCCAGCCTCAGACACTTGATACTAGCTGTATGACCCTGGGCAAGTCATTTAACCCCATTGCCTAGCCCCCCCCCCCAAAAAAAGGAGATTGGTCTGGCATTACCTGTTATAGATGGTGGCATGCTATTTCTTTATACTCACCATTTATGTTTGAATGGAGATGTTTGCCAGCCATTTCTCAGATTTATTCTAGAATTTTCCCAGGAGTTGAAGTAAAATCCACTGGCCTGCAGTGTATAGACTCTCTTCTCCTCCCCTTTAAAAAAAAATAGGATATCTATTTCCGGTCTTGTATTACCTCTTCCATTTTCCTTGGTCTTTCAGATATCACTAATGGTGTCACCAAGGACAGCTGGGTGGTGCACTTGGCCTGGAGTCAGGAAGACCTAAGTTCAGATGGGACCTCAGACACTTACTAGCTGTGCAACCTCGAGCAAGTCACTTAACTGCTTCGGTTTCCTCATTTGTAAAATGAGCTGGAGAAGGACATAACAAACCAGTCCACTATCTTTTGCCAAGAAAACCTCAAATGAGATCACAGAGAGTTGGACATGACTGAAATAACAACCACCGCCCCACAATGGTGGGTCAGCCATCACATCTCCCAGTTCTATGCCCTAAGGACATAGTTCACCTGAGCCAGGTGACCTGAATTCAGTAAGAGCAGCCCAGATACTCTCTGGACATCTCTTCAGTTTTCTTGGGGTTCCGTTGTTTCCAGGCTAAAATTGATCTCACAGATAAGAACTGACTGAATAGGTCTGCTGACTGTTGTCGGTTAAAATTGATCCATCCGTTCCAGGCAATGGTCCTGCTCTTTCTTTGAGCCTCCTTTTGTTCTCCAAAAGTCAAAAATGTTTTTGTTGTCCTTAGCTTCCGTGCCATGTTCTTAATTTTTTCAATTGGATCCCCAAAAGGAAAAATAAAAAATCCTTATTGGAAGTATACATAGTATATTTTTAATTCCTACATTGGCCATGCCCCAGAACTGTCTACATTAGAAGTTCTCTCTGACAGGAGGTAAAGTTGCATGATCTCTCTTCAGTCCTTTGGACAGGTGGTTTATCACTGCATTGATCAGAGTTCTAAAGTCTTTCAAAGCTTTTCTTTTTCTCTACAGTGTTTACTGTATTAATTGTTCTGCTTCTTCATCAATTCACTGAAGTCTTTCCGGCTTTCTGTGAAACTGTCCGTTTTGTCATTTCTTATGGCTTTAAACGTGGTACGTAAATGTAATGGAATATTACTGCACCTTAAGAAATGTCAAAATGGACAGTTGTTTCACTACTTATGCCTGTGTGTCCATATTAGTCTCTTTGGATAAATCCCATTTTCACTTCTGTTTGAAACTGTTTCCCATTATGTCTTCAGACTTTCTTTCTTGAGCATCACCTATACCCTATAACGTTTTGGTTAATGGAATCCTACCTATCTTTCCTGTGAACCCCTTGAAATATGCTTTTCCAATATCTAGGACACATTTCATACTATGCTCACATTTCCTCTCCTTTTGTCACAAACAGTCATTTCCAATTTTGTAGCCAATTTATCCTTGTTAGTCAGAATCAGATACTAAATAGAATTTTCCCTTGTAGGTTCCTCCACTTTTCGAAGGACTAAATTATCCCTAAGGTATGCCAACAAGTTACTGGTTGCTTTGCGTTCGGGATGGGGACGGGGGAAGAGAGAGAGAAAGAGAGAGAGAGATTGAGATTGAGATTAATCAGCTAGCAAGATAATTGAAGTGTCCACTGCTATGTCAAGCCACTGTGCTAGGCTTGTAATTGGATCCACAAAGTCATCTATTTCTTCTTTCTCTCCTGGTGGTCTGTAGTGTACTCTAACAACAAAATCATTTCTGTTTCTCCCTTTGTTGAAATTCTCCAACTACTTTATGTCATGCTTCTCAGCTCTCGTTCCTGGATCATAGTCACAGAGTTGAAAGGGACGTCAGAGGTCATCTTATTCAACCAGTGCTTGTACAGAAATCCCATCTACCATATCCCTGACAAACAGTTATCCTAGCCTTCCATCTGGATGGAAAACTTGGTGCCACATTTGGAGTTAACACTCAAAACACATTGAACAACTAAGAGACCTTACATACGTGTATGTGTACATATGTGTGCACCTATACAGAGACACTTTACATGCATTATGTCACTTGATCCTTGCAACAACCCTGTAAGTAACACGGGTATTATTCCCATTTCACAGATGAGAAAGTAAGTTTAGAGAGGGTCAGAGGATCATGAATTTAGAGCTACAAGGGATCTTATAAGTCTAGTCCAACTCGCTTATTTCATAGTTGAGGAAACTGAGACTTAAAGAGATTAGATGTCTTACCCAGGGTCATTGAGGTAGTAAGTAGTAACTTGGGAATCTGAACACAGATTTTTCCACTGTACCACATTCTACCTCCTCAAATGATTTCTCTATGATCCTATCCGGAAAATTTTGGAAGCAGGATTCAAACCCCAGTCTTGGGACTGCAAGCCTAACATTCTTTTTTAACTGTACAATGCTATGATGTGCCAATGTTGAGATTATTCTGAAGAATGTGGTTCAGGCTTTCCAAGTTTGTTGTGATCAATAAAGTACCCATCTCCTTGATTGGTCTTGTCCCCTACTCCTCATTACTTCTCAAGTGTATGTTCAAGATCTGTTGATACCAAGAGAAATCTCTGTGTGTGTGTGTGTGTGTGTGTGTGTGTGTGTGTGTGTGGTAGAAAGAACTTGGAGGAAAGAACCACTTGTATATTATAAATCAGTTGACCCATGGGCCAGTGTGGTCTGCAACTGAGGCCTGATCTAGATTAAAGTGTAATTGAGAAATATTTGACAAAGTAAATAAAAGTAAAATGTTACATATATGATGTTAATTTGTGGTTTTCTGAGTCGACATGTGGCCCTTAGGAATCTTTTCAATTTGTGTTTGACAGCAGTGTAGATTTTACCACCGTGATTGATTTCATCATGGAGAAGACTGGATTTAGTTCACATTGGACTTATCTGTGTGCATGTGGTTGGTGGATGTTGCTTGTGTATTTTCCTATTTTCCTTCATCTTATGTAAATTTTGGCTAAATATTATGCCTTCTTGTCATGAACAATCATTTTCTGACTCCATCTGCTTATAATTTGCATTAGATTTTCCATAAATATCAATGTTTTTCAAGAAACTGGGCTGATTTTAGTTACATCAGCTGTTTAGTAGAATCACAACTTCCATTCCCCAAAGTAATTTCAATAAGTAAGATTTGCCAAAATATCTCTAAGTGGTATCATAGCCAAACAAATAATTTTTCCTTTAAAAAATCAGGTACTTTTAAAAATTATGTTAGCACCTATCTTAGTTGTAATGGGGGGAGGGAAATTATCCTAGAGGTATTCTCTTGTAAAATATTTTCCCACCTATTTTGAATATACTAGATAATCTATAGTCAAATTTATGGTAGAGTTAATGAATTGTAATTTTTTTTTATTTTGTGTTTGTAGTGAATTTGAATTCTTTAAAGATAATTTATTGTTTCATAGCTTGTGCTAGTGATTGCCACATGCAAACATGAAATGTTCTTGAAACTGGTTTTCCCTGTATGTTTCTGTAAAATTCATGAATTTTTAGTATCCCCATTTAATTATTAACTTAAACATTTCCTCATTCGTAGTGTGTTTAAAGATGATCACTTAGTCAAAAAAGTTAAGTCCATTGGCTTCTATGCTTGTAAAGCTAAAAAGAATGCAGTTAAAGATATTATTTAAAAAACCTTTTTCCTCAATTAAAATTATTCAAGAAGGGCCATTTATTCATTGTACGTGCTGCCTGTTAAAATATGTTTTATGTATATATGTATATATATATATATGTGTGTGTATATATATATATTTGTGTTTTATGTGGTGGCACACACCCTTGATTCCTGCGACTGGGGAGGCTGAGGCTGCTGGATTGCTTTTCTGAGCTGCAGTAGGGCTAAAGCCCATTGGGTATCCAAACTAAGTCTCCCACCAATGTGGTGAGCCTCTGGCTTTGGGGAAGAGGAGAAATGGAGGAGGCACCAGGCTCCCTATGGAGGGAGCAAATCAGCCCCAATAGAAAAGTGAGCAGGTCAGAACTTCTTGCTCCTGAATAATGAGGTTAGGCCCATGAGTGACAACTGAACTTCTAGCCTGAGCGAAATAGGGAATTTTTGTGTCATTTCAGTCGTGCCTGACTCCCTGTGACCCCATTTGAAGTTTTCTCGGCAAAGATACTGGAGTGGTTTGCCATTTCTTTCTCCAGCTCATTTTTTACAGATGAAGGAACTGAGGCAAACAGGGTTAAGTAACTTGCCCAGGGTCACACAGCGAGTAAGTGTCTGAAGCCACACATTTGAACTCAGGTCCTTCTGACTCCAGGCCTGGAGCTTTATCCACCAGACCACCTAGCTACCCCAGAGATGTGGAGATGTGCCTTAAAAAAAAAAAAGATTAAAATTAAAGGTCAGATCATAAAATACATATATAAAAAAAAGAATGATAGGTATTTTTCACAACTTTGGGGGGAAATACTTTAAAGGAAGGATTAAAAAAATAAAATAGTTTTATTTCAAATTTTTATTGATATTTTTTGTTTTTACGTTACCTCCAATTCTAAATTTCTCCATCCCCCTCCAATCACATTAAAACGTTTCTTGATTTGGTATTACCATCAACAGGCTTGCAAAATAGCAGATTATTCCTAACAGCAATTTTAGTAACACACAATGAAATGAACATCTTTAACTATATTTATTTCTTTTTCCACTTGCAATGTAAAACAGCAAGATTTAAGTTTCTGAATTAGTTGGTTCTGCTCATTTCTTTCTGCATCCATTTACACAAATCTTCCGTTTCCCAAAATCTCTCATATTTATCATTTCTTACTGCATAACATTGTTGTATGTTGATATGCCAGAGATAATTACTCTTATTAGGAGATATGATTGAAGTGCTGTATTTTTCAAGTTTAAATGAGATTAATCAATACAAAGATCTTGTTAAAAGGAAGATTGTTTGCAAAACTATGTGATAACATGGACGCCAAATGTGGGGTACTTCTGTGTCTTTGTGAAAGATGCTAGCTTTCTTATGCCAAAATATTTCAATGGGTATTTGAGCTAAAAGAAAAAATTGCCATTTTCCTTAGTGCTGATAATAAAGAAGAAACAAATTCATTTTATAACAAAAGTTTCCTCCTGGGATGTGTATTTGTTGAATGCTTTTGAAAAACTTGAGTTCTTAAATCGATGTAAGTTCCTCAGGTTCAAATTCTGATATAGAAAGAAAAGTGACTGCTTTTATTTTTTTTTTTTAAGTTAGAGCTATGGATAATTAATTTACAAAATATAATTAATACTTTTTTGCTTCCAAATTTGAAAACTACTTGCCCTGCAAATGAAATAGAAGAAGCTAAAGCTCTGAATATTAGTCACTTGACTAGTCTACAGAAATAATTCTCATTTTATTTTAAATATCCAGATATTTCTAAATATAAATGGTTAAAGTACTCATTTTCTAAGGACAAATACATTTGATCTTACACTGAACAAGAACAGTTAATGATTTTGTCCTGTGATAATCAATTGCAACAGTTATTTAAATCAGAAATTATTAATATGTTTTACCTATTGGTGAATAGAGTTCTCTGGTTTGTTATACAAAGAGATACAAATTTTTACTACCATTGATAACATCTTTGTGTGAAATTGGGTTTTCTGCTAAAGTAGATGGACAAAAGATCAATCTTGATTAATGGTTTAAGAAGAATTAAAAAATATCAGTGACACCACATTTCAAGAAATGTGCTGAAAAAAGAACCCTACCTAGCACATTAAAAATTGTTGTGGTTTGTTTTTGTTTTCTTTTTCTTTTTCTCTTTTAATGAGAGGCTGAATGAGCCAACTTTGGAGTCAGAAAGACCCAGGGTCAAGTCCTGGCTCTGGCAAATACTTCCTGGGTGTCTCTGGGCAACTCAGTTAATCTCTCTCCCTAGGCAATCCCTTAAGACTATAAACTGCAAATGTTGTACCAGCTTGCATTGGTACCGAGAGTTTCCATATTGAGATTCCACTATTTTCAGGAAATCACAAATCAAAAAAAAATATATATATATATTAAAGTATATCATAATTATATTTCATTCAGAATGCTCGTTAACTCCACAGGACTTGGAAATGTTTAATTATGCAGCTTAACTTCCTGGCATTCTTACTGTGTATCCTGCGTTTAGGAGAGGAGAGGCCTCTTATCTAGGTGTTGAGGTTATTGGACAGTATATTGTAATATAAAGAATACTGGAGTAAGAGCCAGAAGAGCCTGAGGCTTTGCTACTCACTCCTTTTTCTGCTAAGGAGGGCTTTGTGGGGGTTTGAAAACCCCTGGTTTAGCCTGGTATCTGGTCTTATTTCACCAGCTTGTCAGTGCTCTAGTTTAGGGGTGTTAAAACTTGTGGCCTGTTGGCCTACAAAGGCTGTGAACCAGATTAAAATGCAATTGGGACGTGCTTATGAAAATAAATAAAAATACAACATAGATGGCATCAGATTGTGCTGTTCTAAGTCTATGTGGCCTGCTGGGATCCCTTTCTATCTGAGTTTGACAACACTGCTCTAGATATATCCATTCTTTTTTTTTCCTATACCTAGACTTTTTTTTCTGGAATCTTCAGTATCAGGCACCTTGCATGTTGCCAAATTAACATGCCTGGATGAGCCCCTGCCTTTCCTTCTGTAACCCCTCCCCATGCCCTGTATCACTGAGCCACTCTGAGGCATGGAGTGATAGTGGTACTGAATCAGGAAGAGCGGTGGACCTTGGTGTAACTACGGACACAGTCTACAGGGTCTCTTGTAGGACTGCTCTAGACACCTCCTCTTCTTTCCGTGGCCTAAAACCAACATACCTGAGACTCTGGCACCAGAGACTCTGGCTAACTCCCTTCCTTCCCTTTCTCTGTCCCACTGTGAGGGGGTCAGTGACTGCCCTGGCTTAGAGAATCCTTCCCTTGTTGCCTCTGTCTACACCTTCTACACCTTTGTGCTCCCACCCCTTAGGTATTACAAGTTACAAATGTAGTTTTCCCTTATGTGACTTCAGACACACCAATCCAATCCAGTAAACACTTATTAAGTGCCTACTGTGTGCTAGGCACTGTGCCAAGCCCTGGGGATTCAATAAAAAGACAGTCCCTGCCCTCAAGGGATTTTCAATCTAATGGGAGGAGACAACACACGAAAGGAGGCCAGAGAGAGTAAGGGACGAGCCCAAGGTGCCTGGTGCATAGGGGCATCTTGTTCCTTGGAGCTGAGCAGCAGTGATGTTTAATGAGCCAGAAAGTCCAGTTTCTGCCTTCCATTAAGGAAGGCATTAGGAGGGATTGGGCGCTCCACCTGCAGCCTTCCAATCAGAGCGAAGAGGAAGGTGGTGTCAGTTAAGGCTTGCATTAGGTGATGAGATTAGTGATAAGGTTACACATAAGGAATTTAACCTGGGTGGGGCATCTTGGCTGGTGAGTTGAAACCAGGCGGAGCAACAGGGGAATGACTGGTCTAGTTACTTTGCTAAGCTCCCTGGAAGTTTCCTAAAGAGTGCATCAGAGGGGATAGTGCCTGGTACAAATTATCCAACCTCTCTGGGCCTCAGCTTCCTCATCTGTAAAATGAAGACTTTGGACTAGAAGGCTTCTAGCTCATTAGCTATGATTCAGTGATCTGTAGCAGAGAGATTTTGGTCATGGTTTTCTAAAATAACCCTTAAAATTTCCCAGTTTCTCTATTCCATTTTGACTAAACAATCTTCTAGTCTTTCATTTAGCTTCCTCCAAAGACCCATTTACTGTAATACTTACTGGTTAGTAAAGATTGACCAAGTATATCACCCACTTTAACAAAAGGATACTCTGGTTTATCAAACAGGTTCCTCTAAGTGGGAATAACACGAGCCGGGTTTCTTAAGGCCTCACCTCATTCCTGAGTGACCTGGCATTTGAGTCTGTGGATCTACCAGACCTGAAGAAAAGGTAACTAAGTCTGAGATCAATCAACAAACATTTATCAGACATCTGCTTTGTGTGAGACACTGTGCTGGATTCTGGAATTAACAACAAAGATAACAATGACTAGTATTTATATAACACTTTAAAATTTGTAAAGCACTTTACAAAACAGATTTACTACTCTTAACTGCTACCCATATAAAGGGGGAAAAAGTGACTCAGTTTCTGCCCTTAAGGAACTTATGTTTCATTATGAGGAAACAACATGGAGACTGCTGGGTGGTGAGGTGGGTAGAGAACTGGGCCTAGAGTCAGGAAGACCTGAATTCAAATACAGCCTCAGAAATTTACTAGCTGGGTGTCACTAGTCGAATCACCCTCTCTCAGCCTCACTTTCCTCATCTATAAAATGGGAAAAACAATAGGAATTGTGAGGATCAAATAAGATCATATTTGTAAAGTGCCTTGAAAATCTTAAAGTGCTATACAAATGCTATCTGTGTGTATAACACGCACTCACTCTTAAGTACGTACTTAAGCACGTAACTCTTAAGCCCGTGCATGTTGAAAGTTGTGGCACCTGCTGTTTGGACTTTCTACAGATCTGTCTTTGATTAGCAGCAAGATGAGAACACCATCTTATGCTCTTTATTTCACAATAAGAACTTAGTTGCAGGAAGGAGACAGCCCCAGGGATTATGAATTAGGTCAGGGATTCTTAACCTGGGGTATGCAAGTTTGTTTTTGTTTATATTTTTATAATTGTATTTCAATAAAATTGGTTTCTTTTGTAATGCTGTGTATTTGATTTTATGAATTTAAAAAACATGATTCCAAAAAAGGAGTCGAAAGCCTTTGCCAGATTACCCAAGAGATCCAGGGCACAGTGATGTTTGAGTTGGTTAAAAGGGAACCTATGGGGTGATTTTTTTATATTGGTGCCAAAAATGGGGAATTGCTTCTTTAATCCAGCCCCTTGGTGTTGTACTTCATGCCCAATAATTGTTTATCTTTGCTGACCTTTTGCCTTCATCAGTGTTATGGCACATGGACTCTCCATTAAGGCTTCACTAAAGGAAGCTGAGGGTCCCAGACTAGGGAGGTGACTGTCCTGCTATATTCTGCTCTGGTCAGACCACATGGAGAGTATATGCTAGTCAATCATGAAGACCACATTGCAGGAAGGATATTTATAAACTGGACAGCATCTAAAGGAAGGTAGGCAGGATGGTGAAGTGCCTAAGCTCCTGTTTGAAGTTCAGTGGAAGGATATTGGGTGAGCACTCGGTCTGGAGAAGAGGGCACTCAGAGAGCAGGATATGATAGCTGGCTAAAAGATCCATGTGAAAGAGAGATTAAATTTCTTCTTCTTGGCCCCAAAGGGCAAAACAAGGAACAATGGATGGAAGTCACAGAGAGGCAGCTTCAGGCTCGATCTAAGTTAAAACTTAACAAATGGAGCTACCTAAAAGTGGAATGCACAGTCTCAGGAAATGGTGGGAGGTCTTCAAACAAAGCCTTGATGAGCACTTGCAATGTATGCTAAAGATGGAATTCTTGTTTAGGTAAATTCTGGACTAAAAGGCCACTAATGACCCTTCCTACCCAATAGTCTATAATTCTGTGACTGGGACAGCAGCAGCATTCTGAGAGCACATGAGTAGATTGGACTGTTTTTGTGACATGATTTCATGAATGTAGAATATTTGATGGGGCCTTGTACTGAAGAAGAAGGAAAAAAGAACTAAAGTTACTAGATACTTTGCCTTATTCTGGGATAATATCTAGTAGAAAGGGAAAAAAATACCTAGAATTTTTAGAAGAACAACATGTGGGGAAACATGATAAACCTTAAGAGTTCCCACAGTCCTTACACAGTGTGCAAGGGAGGCTTTCACAATTTTGTTTTGACTCAGTGCTTGGCACATAGTAGACCTTTTGTAACCCTTCTTCCTATCTAGCCTAACCATCATCTAAGATGACTTCTTTACCAAGAAAATGAGCTCCCAGGAACTAGAATTTGTGCCCTGTTATTGTGTAGTTGTAGAGTGGAAAACATGCTAGACCATGAGTAAGAGGAGCTGGTTCTATCTAGTCGTGGCTGTGCCACTGACTTGCTATGTGACCTTGAGTAAATCATTCAGCCTGTTTGTGTCTCAATAGTCTCATCTATAAAATGGAGGTCATACTACCTGGCCTCTGACCTCCCAGGGTTGTAGCCAGACTCAGGTGAGCGAAGGCAAGAGAAAGTGCTTTGAAAACTAATGTAGGGGCGGCTAGGTGGCACAGTGCATAAAACTTCAGCCTGGGAGTCAGGAGGACCTGAGTTCAAATCTGGCCTCAGACAGTTGACACTTAACTAGCTGTGTGACCCTGGGCAAGTCACTTAACCCCGCTTGCCTCCCCAAAAAGCAAAACAAAACAACAACAAAAAACAAATCAAACTAATGTACAGGGCAGATGTAAGGTAGGAGTGCTATTTTTTTTCTTTTTCTTTTTGCTAGGCAATCAGGGTTAAGTGACATGCCCAGAGTCATACAGCTAGTAAGTGTCAGATGTCTGAAGTCACATTTGAACTTAGGTCCTCCTGACTCCTAGGCCGTAGTTCTATCCACTGCACCACGTAGCTGCCCCAGGGAGTGCCATTTCTTTAAGTCATATCTAGACATCCTGAAAATTATGTTGTAATGGAAAGAGAGGACCTGGGTTTGAATCCCAGCTCTGCAGCTTACTACCAAGTGACCTTTGTCAAGTCTTACCTCTGGTCTTGATTTCTCATCTGTAAAATGCAGAGGGATTGGATGAGAATCTAGTCACTAGATAACCTCCAAGGTCCTTTCCAACTTTAAATCTCTGATGCTGAAAAATCCATAAAAAGTGTTCTGAAATATCTTTCCACTGTGTATGAAACCCATTTAATTCACTGATGAGAAATTTTGTTCATCCACAATAAATTTGTCTTCATTTCAGCTGAAAAACGTGTTTATGAGCTGATATTTCTGACATGTAACTTGTACCAGTACCAGCATCTATGATGATGTAAATCTAAATGTTGATACATCTACGTGACATGAGTGCTTGTGAACATCTTTCCCATATTAAAGAATTCAATGAAATCAAAGGTTATCAGTATTTCAATAAATCCAAGACTGAAATTCAAAGGTGATTGTGTCCTCACTACTTTATTTGGGCAACAACTGAATATTGCATGGGTTTGACCCCTGGGGCCCCTCCAGGCTTAGGCAATTTACCCTTCCTGGACAGATCATCAGTACCTTTAGGTCATAGTCATGCCTTTCTGATCAGTTATGCCTCTGATGGACAGGCCCCATTTCCAAAGTTCAAGTTCACAGGGGAGTTTGGAACAGTCAAGAAAAAGTGTAGACTGGTCTGTTAAAAATGTTGGCAAGGCAGAGGAACATGAGCTGACTTGAAGTAGTCAGAGGCCTGAATAGCAGTCCTACCTGTAACACTTACTTCCATGGCCCCAGGTGAGCCGTAGAATCATCTGTTTACAGCTAGAAGGGACTTGGGGGGTGAGCTTGACCAGGCCCCTCATTTGCTCTAGGACTAAAGACCATTTCCAGAGCCTTGGAAATGCAGCTGGGTAAGAAAGAATCCTGAGCGGGGAGGGAAAACACATGGGTTCTAATCTTAGCTCTAATTGTAATTCATTTCATGACCATGGGCAACTCACTTGATTAGGCTGAGCCTCCCATTCCCAACTTATAGGGGTAAGAATAAAATGAAGCCTTGATCTAATCATTTTGGAAAATAAAATGAGCCTGTTTGTGGATAGACAAAAAACAGAACAACAAAACCCCCCAACTCTAAATGTAAAAAAAGACCACTGTTGCTGTCTCGATACTAGAAAACAATGGTAAGCATTACAAGAATGGTTAGAATCACACTATCAAGCCCGGGGATCAGTCCTCCATATCTACACTAATATTGTCATAGAATAATGCCTGATTTTCCGGGGACAGCCAAGGGCAGTGGCAGCTGACTTTTGAACTTTTGGTTATTTGGACAATAATTGGGGGAGATGAAGAGTATTATGGGCAGCAATAGTTAGGGTGGTGGGGAAGTTGGAGCGAGGACACTGAAAACAGAGCGGTTTTTGCTAAGGGGTTCACATTCGTTGGAAATTTTCCTCCTTCCTCACCTAGTGCTGTAATTCCCATTCAAGATTTCAGAGAGTGTGGAAAAGTTAGGAAAGGTCAGGAGGATGTAGGGAGGAGAATTAGGAGTTGGGATTGGGCTTTTAACCCTAGCACTGCCACTTGCTAGTTATATCTTGACCTTCTAACTAGTTTAATTAATGTTACCTTGGGTAACTTCTTGGATAAATTGAGTGAATGACTTTACAGAACTTCTCTGGGATCCAACTTCCTGTTTTGTTAAATGAGGGATGAGGTTAGAGGATCCTAAGGTCACTTGGAGATCTGCTATTCTATGAATTTATTATAAGACCAATGTTACCGGTTCCAAATGTGTGAGTTTTCAGTGGTTTATCAAATTTACATGTTTAAATAAAAAGACTAAAGTTGGTTATTCCTGCCTAAAAATGAACACCTGAGCTTTAATTCACCTTATGGTGGCCACCATTTTAATGTTTCGAGGGACATGGATGAACAGGACTTCTCAGAAAGAAGTTGATTCTAGAGTGCTTTGCCATTTCCTTCTCCAGTCCATTTTACAGTTGAGGAAAGGGAAGCAGGCAGTGGTTAAGTGACTTGCTCAGGGTTACACAGCTAGTAAGTGTGTGAGGCTAGATTTGAACTCAGATTTTCCTGAGTCAATACCTAGAACTCTATCTGCTGCACTACCAAGTTACCCAGGTTAGGGGTAATGCCAATGTTAATAGCAAGGAAGGGAGATATTTCTGTTCACCTAATCTTTACCTTGAGTAAATCAGTGTATATACTGATATACTGTCATGCATTCTGTTCCCAATTAGATTTAAAAGCCTTTTGGGGCAAAGATAGTGGAGAATTTTTCATCTTTTTGTCCCCAGTGCCTGGCACTGTGTTGTGCATTGGTAGATGAATGTTTGCTCAGTTGAATATTTGGTGAAGAGTCAGTAAGACTTTTGAGGCAGTTGTATAAAGGAGAAAAAGGAAATAGAGAGGAATTATATAACAGATACAAGCCAGAACTTAAGCAGGAACTTTCTGGATATTATTAAACATCTCTGTAGTCTGCAGTGGTATGTGGCAAAGCTCCCATGGCCTGGGGACTTAGAACTTTCAGAATATGCCTTCTTTATTACTGTACACTCAGTATGCAGATAGAATCAAAAAGTTCATTAAGCTGAAAAACGCTACAAATTGTCACCAAACATCCCTCATTTACAATCATAGCAATTTAAAAAAAAAAAAATCTGATCATAGTTAGAATTAGCCTGAAGAAGTACTAACATTATAATTACTTCAGAGCTGGTCTTTTCAGTTTTTCAGGTTTTTTTTTTTCCTTCAGCCTGATTTCTGTGCCTACAAATTTATTCAACAAGTAGATATTATACTCCTACTATACTCCAAGGTACTGAAGAGACCGAGTTGAAATGTCTGTGCTGCCCATAAATTTCCACCTAAATTTCATACACATGTGGGCCTCTGAACCAAGAACTCTTCCCCAGTGCTTTTAACCATCCTTGCAGAAATAAGTGATCACACAATATTCACCCTGAGTCTACAAGTCGCTAGTAATCTCTTTATGTTATTTAGTTTGGATACCAAACCTTAGTTCTTTTTTCTTTATCTTTTAAACACAACACTGTAGAAACCCAGTGTTACTTCTCTTAATATCTTCAAAAAACAGTCTGCATAGTGTTGTAGTAAGTATTTGAAGGAGACTTTTTTGCTAAAGTTAAAAAGAGGATTTAATAGTTTCAAGGAGAAATTTATGCCAGTGAAAGCCATATTTGCTGAATTGAAATGTGTACTTTCTTCATGATTTCATTCACATGAGTACTCTGCCCACTAATGCAGACTGGAATGCCTCCACACCTTAGTACAGGATTTCTTGAGTTTCTGGGGCTAGAAAATTCATTATGTGATAGTTGCAATTCCAGTGATGACCTTTTACATACCTAGCTATCCAGGTCTTTGAAAAATAGATAGGGGGCAGCTAGGTGGCACAGTGGATAGAGCACTGGCCCTGAAGTCAGGAGGACCTGAGTTCAAATCCGGCCTCAGACCAAACACTTGACACTTACTAGCTGTGTGACCCTGGGCAAGTCACTTAACCCCAATTGCCTAAAAAAAACCCCAAAAACAAAAAAAAGAGAAGAAAAATAGATAGTCACTTAGTGACTCCAGGAGGCTGTAGTATTTCCAGAGGCCACACCCTGGTAAAACCATCTCAGCAGTCAGGCTAAACCAGTTTGAGAATAACCGACAAGCCTCAAACCTGTCGGTGAGTTAGGGGAATGTTGACCCCAAGCATGTGAAGACTTCCCCCAGCTGCGTGGGTTGATGAGAACAATTTGTTCCAATGGCCATGAAGGAGGCTGAAGCAAGCAGTATGGGGTGCTTAGAACTTGGTCAGACATCCACCGCATCCTGGGCCATCACCAGTTGTCCTGACTTTTGTCTTGCCACTAGACTTCGATGACTCTGGAAGAGAAAGTGAGGCTGATGGCTTTGCACAACTCTGCTTCATGGAAATCCAATTCTTGTGCAAGTCAAGACATCATCCTGTGATGTCTTTGGTTGTCTTCTGAAAACGAAGGATGAATCTATTAGAGGTTATTAGTAGGAGCATAGATTTAGAGCGTGAAAGGACTTCAGAGGTCATCTAGTTCAATCCCTTAATTTTTCAGATGATGAAACTTAGCCCCGAAAGGTCCATTGACTTGCCTGCAGGTAATAGGTAGCAGCCCTAGGCTTGCAGTAGGACTTCATCAGCCTTCCAATTCCAAATCCAGTGGTCTTTCCATTACACCACCGTGAATCAACCATGGAATCCTAGGAGCAGTGTTGGAGAACTGGCAGGGGCCTTAAGGGTCATCTAAACCAAGCCCTGCATTTTACAGATGAGGAAGTTGAGATGATCAGAGAGTCTGATGCTTGATCAGGATCACATAGGTAGCCCAGCTGATGTCTCTTCTCTTGCTTTCTCCACACTCCCGACCTAAGCATACACAAGCCACTGATAGGAATTCTTCTGGTATATTAAAAGGGAAGAGTTATACAGTCTGAAAAATTTGTACTGTATTTGTGTGAATTAAACTGAGCAGGTAGCTATGTGATCCAAAGAACCCCTTCAAGGTCGAATGATCAAAGGAAGAAATAAAAGGTTGGTTAAAAAAAATGAAGAGAAAGAAAAAAAAAAGAGCTCATTGTTTTCATGAGTGCTGCTAATTGGGTAATGTAAAGTGAAGATTTCATTTTCACAGTAAGTCTAACTACAAAACCCTTTTGATTGCAATTGTCAAAGGGGAGCTACCATGGCTAAGCAGCGTGAGCAACTGGCCCACAGCAGCTCTCGTTGATTACGAAGCGTCATTAGGATAGAGATAATTGACCTGAAACTGAGGCGGCCACATAAAACCTGAGAGGAGGGTGACCGAGTCATCTGGTCACTTCTCATCTGACCCTCCACTCTGTTCTCCTTAAAATCTGCCCAGCTGCTGATCACTCCTGATCACCTGGCCCTTCCTGGGCCAGGACCATGCCCTGGGTGATTTTATCCACTTAGCTCTCTCAATACCCTCCTAGGGCTACGCTGTTCTGATTGCTGAGTCAGCCGATGGCACGGACCCAGACTCAGAACTATGCTCCATATGGCATCTAATTGTCTACCCTGGACATCTTCTTGCTATCTGCCTCCCTACTGAATGTCTGCTTTCTCTCTCTTAACCTGGGAATTGTAATTAAATCATTACTATCTTTGCTTCTGAAAAAGCTGTGTCATTAGACTCTCTTAAAGCTTTCCTTACTGTCCCTGTGACTTCCTCAATGAAAACATCCTTGCCAGGCCAGGAACTTGTCTTTCCTATGAGAATCTAAGCTCCTTGAGGGCAAGAACTTTCTTGCTTTTATATTTGTATCCCTAGCACTTAGCTCAGTGCTTCGCCCTTACTAAGAACCTAAGAGACTGTTTTCATTCATTTATTCGTTCTAATAATGACATCTACAGATGTATGTGGATAAACCCTTTTCTGAATGCTATGGGAGATATATAAAAAGAGAAAATAGGATCCTTGGGACTTGACAATTTTCAATCTATTAATCACGAAATATTTATAAAGCATTTGCAGGATGCCAAACACTGCCTTACAAGGCTTGCTGTTTTTGTTGTTCATCACCTGTGATGTCATTGGTCCTCTTCTGAAACAAGTAGCAAGACAATTCTACTTTTTTCTAATTGATTCCCTATCACATTCACCTCTAAGCTTTCTCTCTTTTTCTCAAGCCTCCCACAGAACTCCCTTCCTTCACCCTCTCTGCTGAAGACTTTACCTCGTATTCTTAGGAAGAAACTCAGGCCAGTCAATGAAGGCTCTCTCTTCTCTCCCCCTTAAATCCTACTTACATCATTCTGTAATATCTCCTCTGATCTCTGTTGATGAAGTGGCTCTTCTGCTTGCCAAGGCCAACCTCTCTGCCTCCACACATATCCTTCATCCCATGTGTCCCGTCTTTTCCAGAATAATGTCCCCACTATCATCCCCACTCTCTAATCTTCTGTATTTCCTTATCTACTGGTTCCTTCCTTACTACTTACGAACATGACTACATCTCCACCATCCTTAAAAAACACTCACTGTATTCTATCATGACTGTCAGCTATTGTCCTTTATCTTTCCTTCCCTTCTCAGCTAAGTTCTTTGAGAAAGCTGTCTACAACCAGTGCATCTATTTTCTCTCTTCTCACTCTCTTCTAAACCCTCTACAATTTGACTTCTGACCTCATCATTCAATTGAAACTATTCTCTGCAAAGTTACTAATGATCTCTTAATTGCCAAATCTAATTTGTTGCTGTTGTTCATTCTTCGTGATTCCATTTATGGCATTTTCTTGGCAAAGATACTAGAGTGGTTTATCTAATGGTCTTTCCTTAGTACTGATCCTTCTTGACCTGTCCGAAGTACTTGGTACTCTTGACCATTTTTCTTCCTTGATAGTCTCTCATTTCTGGACTTTGTTCCTACCTATCTGATTGCTCCTTCTCAAACTCTTCTGCTGAATCTTCATCCATGTCATGCCCACTAACTGTTCGAGTAGCCAAGGCTATGTCCTTTGCCCTCTTCTCACTTCTCTCTCATTTAGTGAGCTCATCAGTTCTGTAGGAGCTGAATTATTACCTATATGCAGATGATTCCTAGATCTAAATATTCAGCTCTTGTCTCTCTCCTGAGCTTCAGTCCTGCATCACTAAATGCTTTTTGGACATTTCAAACTGGTTCTCTGTAGGCACCTTAAAACTCAACATGTACAAACAAAATTCTCTCTTTTCTCCCAAACCCTCCGTTCTTCCTAACTTCCTTATTACTGTTGAAGATACTACCATCCTTCTTTTCACTCAGTTTTGAAATTTCAGCGTTATTCTTGATTCCTCTGGTGGGGTCACTTTATATAGCTTATAGTTGTCAAATCTTGTAATTTCTTTCTCATTCTCTTAATTTAGGCATTTTTGTAAATATTTATTCATTTCATTTAGATTGTCAATTTTATTGGCATGTGATTGAGTGCAATGATTTCTAATAATTTCCTTTATTTCTTCATTGGTTTTTAATTCGAATTTTTCAATTTTGATACTGGTAATTTGTTTTTCCTTTTTTTTTTTTAAATCAAATTAGCTAATGGTTTATCAACTTTTTTCCTCCCCCCCCCCAAAAAAAAACCTCACCTCCTAGTTTTATTTATTAATTCAAAGAAGTTTTTTTTTTTGGCTTTCAATTTTGTTAATCTTTGATTTTGGGGATTTCGCTTTTGCTGTTTAATTGGGGGTCATTAATTTGTTGCTTTTCTAGTTTTTTTTAAGCTACACGTCCAATTCTTCAATCTACTCTTTCTCTTTTTTATTGATGAAAATTTTTAGGAATATAAAATTTCCCCTACCTACTACTTTGGCTAAATCCCTTGATTTCTTTCCCTATAACATCTCTCACGTACATCACCTTCCCTCCACTAATATCATCACCATCTTAGTTCAGATCTTCATCACCTGTGGCTCTAGACCATTGCAATAGTCTTCTATTTGTTCTCCTTGCCTCAACTCTTCCTAGTCCAGTCCATCCTCCACTCAGCTGCCAAAGTAATTTTCCTGAAGCATGGGTCTGTCTCCCCTCCCCACCTCCCACCCCATTGGATCAACACCAGTGGCTTCCTATTTTCTCCAGGATCAAATATGAAATCCTTTGCCTGGCATTTGAAGCTCTTCACAATTTGGCCCCTTTCTAATCTTACATTTTACTTTCTTCCACGTGCTATATGATCCAGTCACATGGTCTACTTAATTACTTCTTGCACAAAACACTCCATCTCCCTTCTTAGTGACAAGGCTCTCAATCCTAATCTCCAACTCTGAGTATCCCTGGCTTTCTTAAAGACCCAGCTCAAGGGGCACTTCCTCCCAACCCCCTCAGCAGCTAGTGCCGTCCCCTAATGTTAGATCCATCAACTCTGTTTTAACTTTGCATATTCTGATTTGCATATGTTGTTTTCCCAATTAGAATATAAGCGGACTATTTGTGCCAGAGCTCTGGTAGAGCCACTGTGACTCCAATATAGTGAGGTCATTTTGGTTCTCTTCAAGAAGGAAGATCAAACGACCACCATAAACTCCTTGAGGGCACCCTTTAGGAGGCAGCAGGAATAGACTCCATCAACATTTATCTGCAAGTATTCTGCCCTTTTTAGTTTAAAAATTTTTTTTTAAATTTTAAATAGGTTTGTCTGGGGGCACTGAAAGATGTTCAGGCTCACACCTCCTAAATAAGGGGGTGAGGAGGGAATGGGGCTTGAATTCAGGTCTCTATCCAATAAACCACTACCCCCTTCAGGGGAATCTTAGAAATCCTTTATTCTGAAGCCTTTAGATTGAGCTCCAGGAGGAAGGGACCTGCTTTTCTTTTTTTCTTTTGGCCATTCTTTGTATCCCCAGCACTTAGTACAATGTCTGGCACATAGTAACGACTTAATAAATGCTTGTTGACTGACTGAGGAAACTGAAGCTCAGGTCCTCAGACTACAAAGGCAGCTAGATGGCACAGTGAATGGACAGTGAGTCTGGAATCAGGAAGACTTGAGTTCATATCCAGCCTCTGACACTTCTTAGCAGTGTGACCTGGGCAAGCAACTTAATCTCAGTTCCTTGCTCTATAAAATGGGGATAATAATAGCATTTAGATCCTAGGGCTGTTGTGAGGATCAAATATCTCTTAGCACACCACCTGGCATACAATGGGCGCCTAATAAGTGATCATTTCCTTCATACAAATCTGTAAACATTGGCAGTCCGACACTTAAGGCGGGGCTTGAAGTGCAGTTAGAACAATTTTATTTTTTTAGCACCACGGCTCCCGTACAAACCCACATTCTCTGAGTTAGCCAGGGCAGTAAGCGCTGCCCCCATTTAAATGCTGCAGCTCCAATTCGGCTCATTGAGCTCCGCCAATCTGGGTTCGGCATCTAGAGTCGCGAGGTCAGCAGGTACCAATGAGAGGCGGGGGCGGGGCAGTAGGGAGACGCAAGCAGGAGTCTGTGACAGGTCTGGCCTGCGAGAAGCGGAGCTTGAAATCCATTGGCTAGATGTAGACATCAATCAGTGGCCTTGGAGCCGGAAGCAGGGCTGCGAGGCGTGCTCATGGGGTGAGAAGCGAGGGGCGGTTTCTGGGGGCGTGGTCTCGTGTCTGAGAGGTGGTGCGGAAGCCCTCTTGGGTCAATGACTACTCCCCCGGGGGCGGGAGGGAAGGCGGGTCCAGCCAATAGCTGCGCGCTGCGGGAACCCTGAGGGCGGGCTCCGCGGCCGGGCCTCTTAACCCGTGTGTCTGTGGTCGTGGCCGCGCACTGTCCGACTCCGCTTCCGTCTGCGATCCATCGTGTGCCCCGTGTCCTCCCTGAACTTCGGTCCCCAGCCATGGACAGCGCCGCCCCAGCCGCCGGCTTCTTCTACTGGGTGGGCGCGAGCACCGTGGCCTACCTGGTTCTGCGGCTCTCCTACAGCCTCTTCTCGGCCCTCCGGGTCTGGGGCTTGGGCCACGAGGCGGAGGTCGGGCAGGCGCTCGGCGAGTGGGCAGGTGAGTCCCGGGCGGGGCCCTGGAGCCCCGGGCGCTCGTTATGTGGAGTGGGGAGCCGAGGCCCGGGGTCCCTGAGCCCCACATGAGCAGCCCAGGCCCCTCTCCCGATGACCGGGCGTGGCACCGCGGGCAGAGCCCCGCGGTCCAGTCCAGAAGCACTTATTAAGCGCCTCCTGCAGCCGGTGCCAGGCTGAGTCTTGTGTCGACCACTTGTCAGCTGTGTGACCCCTGGCAAGTCACTTCTGTTCTCTGTTGATTCAGTTTCCTTATCTGTCAGCCTTTAGCATACAGTAGGCGTTTAATAAGAACTCGTGGGTTCTAAGATCCTAGGGTGGGCAGTACTCCTAGCGATTTCCCCTCCCCCGCATCCCGTGCCATTGTGCAAACTGCTGTATATGAAGTTAGTCGATCACCAAGCATTTATAGAAGGCTTACTGTATGCCTTGGTACAAAGAGCTAGATGCAATTCAGTTCAATAAACGTGTATTAAGCTCTTGCTGTGTGTCAACCACTGTGCTATTTGAAAACGGCTCCAACCCACAGAGTCAAAGGAGCTGAACACCATGTGCACTTCTGCAACTCCGTGGTTGTATGAAGTACAAGGGAGTCACTCAAGCCGAGGCTGTACTGTAAGACCTCTAAGGTTTTCTCCCAATTCTAAGCAATAATAATGGTGATGATGGCTAGCAATTATATATGCTTATATGTACACATACATATACACATATTTATGTATGTATGTATTCGCCTTAAGTTTTGCAAAACTTTGCAAATATTACCTCCCTTGCTGAAGATGTAGTGGCATGCTCTTCCACGGACTTTTTCTACTGTGCCAGGGCAGACTGGGTGGGTAGAGTTGGAACACAGCAGCGCTTAATGATCTGTGGGTTTTGAGCTGTACCCTTTTCCTCCCCACATAGAATAGGGCCTTAGAGCTCTTAGGGTTGCTTCTTCTGGGACCTGGTTCAAAATGTAGAGCCTAAGTTGGCTCACTTTGTGGGTGTGCACGCAGGAGTGAGAGCCAGGCTTTTAAAATAAAGTTTCTTAGGGGCAGCTAGGTTGCGCAGTGGATAGAGCACCAGCCCTGAGTTCAAAAACGGCCTCAGACCAAACACTTGACACGAACTAGCTGTGTGATCTTGGGCAAGTCACTTAACCCCGATTGCCTCACCAAAAAAATAAATAAATAAATAAAAAATAAAGTTTCTTTCCAGGCAAAGTGAACTGCAGTCACTGAAGGCTGGCCACAATTTAACGGGTTTCATTGATGATTTCTGGAATGCTGTTCAGATTGGGTCTTTTCAATCCTTCAAGCCTCTCTCTTGTGACCCGTTCGGTGCTTCTTTCTTTCTTTCTTTTTTCCAGTGCTTTTTTCTTGTAGTTTTTTTCCCCTTGTACTAGAATGTAGGACTTAGAGCTGGAAGGGGCTCTAAAGATCGTCAGGTGTGATCTCTTTTTCGAAAAAGGGGAAACTTCCATTTCACAGAGTCAAAGAATGTCTTCCCTTATGTTAAACAGCAAAAACTACAGTTTCAACCCAATTTTTACTCTGGCAAAATAAGATATTAATATTGAAATAAATACTGTCCTGACAGGGAATTTAGGGGGAAAATAAAATTCTCAAAATATACAAATTGCTGAGTTCCAGCTGGTATCAAGGTTTAAAAAAAAAAAGTAGGGTAAAGATCTTTGGAGGTATTGGGAAATTTACAAGTTGAGCAACTTCTGAACAGCTTGTCATTCAAACCAAGGGATTAACTTGTGGAGTGATGTGATCTGGTTGATTTTGCTGTGATTTGATTATGCATTTTGAAATCACTTGTAGATAAAAGGCCTTAGTGATAATTTTTCTGCCTGTTTCAGTTTCCTTTCTAAACTGGCTAGGAAATACAGAACAATTAGCATTTTAAAGGGACCAAACTTAAATTTTGACTATAGAAGATCTGGCCAACGTGGTGAGTTAACTTTGTTATTAAAATATTAATATTCACTTGTTCTAATTTTTTTCTCCTATCTCCCCTGGCACATAAAAGATGAATCACTCTTTTCTAACTGAATTTCACAACTTTTTGTTCAACATTTGAATATTGAAGTCTCTGATAGTTTGGCCACAAAACAGTGCTCCAGGGAGTTATTTATCAGCAATGAATTTGACACATTACCTGTAAGCAGTTCTAATAATGTTAAAAGGGTCTTGAAACTTGGCAAAACACTTGAGAAAAACAAAGGAGAGTAGTCTTTAAGTAGGCTATTTAAAACAGTCCATTTTAAAATGGAAGCAAAAGGAAAGGAACTGAGCAGTCTTATTTAGCTACTTGGTGTAGGGGCAAAAACTTACTCCTGATTCTGTTACTATCTTGGAGAAGTCAGTTTCGCTTCTGGATTGAAGATTTAGAGCTAGAAGCAGTCTCTGAAGCCATCAACTCCAACAGCTCTTATTTTATCGGGAAGTTAAGGCTCAGGGGATGGGCTGTGACTTGCGCAAGGCCATACAGAGACTATCAGAGGTGGAATGTTAGCCAAGTTCTCTGAATTCCAAAGTCTGTGTTCTTTTCACTGCCTTCCTGAAGGATTTGCCAGGTTCCCTTCCAGCATTGATAGCCCATGAGCCTTTTGTGGCAGAAATTGTTCAAGGTAACTTGGTGATGACTACTTTGAAGGTAGAATTAGGCATTTTCAAAATCTGTTTGCATATTTACTTTACCAAAAGTGAGTGCCTGAGGATTTTCACAGCCTTTCATTAATCAGATCTGGATTTGGCCCCTGAGATAAGAGGCTTCAGAAAACAAGGGAATGGTTATATAGTAGGATTTGAAATGGTAACTTTTGATGATTTTCTTTGCAGTTACAACTTTGCAAAACAAAGCCTGTAGTTCTGTCACTTTTAGCTTGCTCTCTAGAATTCTGGCAAAAACCTCCATTTGTCCCCAGTCTTATTGAGAAAGGTAAGCAGAATAGTTCAGATTTGTGCTACTGGGATTCATGTCTCTTTAATTTGGAACACTGCAGCTGGTTTCTTTTCTTTTCTTTTCCTTTCCTTTTCTTTTTCTTTTTCTTTTTCTTTTTCTTTTTTTTTTTTTTTTGGCTAGGCAATGGGGTTAAGGGACTTACCTGGGGTCACACAGCTAGTGTCAAGTGTCTGAGGTCACATTTGAACTCAGGTCCTCCTGACTCCAGGGCTGGTGCTCTATCCACTGTACCACCTAGCTGCCCTGCCTCCCCTCCGCCTCCCTTTTTTTTTTTAAATAAATCTTACCCCTCTCCCAATTCAAGGGAAGCTTTGAAAAATGAGTGATGTTTTAAGCAACTCATCCTAACCTAGTACTTTGTTTTGTATCAGTCTTCAAAATGGAGTAGTGAAAAGAGGAAATAAATTTATCCTTTGCCCTTTAGCAGAAAGGACACGTTAGCAAATGCTTATTTGAATAATTGAACACTTAGGGTTAATGTGATTTAAAAAAAAATTGGAAAAACTAAAATCTTAGATCTTTGAAATGCATTTTATTAAACATTATTTAATTTTCATCCAGTAAGCATTTATTGTGTCCACTATGTCCAGAGCACTGGAGGGATACAAAAAGATTAAAAAAGACTGTCTAATGGGGGAGACAACGTGCGAACAATATAAACTGAGCAAGCTATATATAGGATAAATAGGAGATAACCAATGGAGGAAAGGTACTGGAATTTCTCTAGTGGGTGGGATTTTAGTTGGGACTTAAAGCCAGGGAAGGCATGCAGTGGAAGTGGAGGAAGGAGAGAGCCTATCAGGCTTGGGGGACAGCAAGAGAAAAAGTCTGGAAGCTGAGAGATGGAGTGTCTTGTGCGTGAAACAGCCAGGACGCCAGGGTCACTGGGTTGAAGAGCGAATATGGAGGAAGAAGTTGGAAGGGAGCTGGAATATGACTAGGAAGGTAGCAGGGGCCGAGGCTGCGAGGGGCTTTGGAAAAGCCAAGCGGATCATTTTGTATTTGCTCCTGGAAGCAAGAAGAAGCTCCTCCTTAGGTGTCTTTCTCATTCTTTGTGTAACATTGTTGCACACTTTGTTTTTAAATAAATGATACTAGTTTTTCTCTTATGTTACATGGTGATGTTGGGGGAGGTAATTATCCTAGAATTAATGTTTATTTGATACCTTACTCTTTTCTGTTATCAGTTTAAAATAATTTAGTTAGTGCTTAGCAGTAACATGCTATCAGTTTGTAGTATGTTTTATTTATCTAATTTGGGGTACATTTATTCTTGCTAAGATCCAGGAGATATTCTGTGAGTTGCCTCTTTTTGTATCATGTAGCAACTGGTACAAGGTCAGTAGGGAACTGAGTGTTTTATTTTGGATAACTTTGAAAAAAAAAACCAACCCAAATTT
The DNA here is from genome assembly GCF_900497805.2 of Vombatus ursinus. Classification (NCBI taxonomy): domain Eukaryota; kingdom Metazoa; phylum Chordata; class Mammalia; order Diprotodontia; family Vombatidae; genus Vombatus; species Vombatus ursinus. Next base: position 4,740,890 of record NW_020954600.1, on the reverse strand, counting down.
GAAAGACCTAAAGAACCTATCTTTTAAAAAACCATCAAAAACTTTTAAATTGATTTCACATGCCTTAATCTACCATTGTCCTCTTCCTTCCTCTACTGAGAACAACTTTTCATTTAACAAAGACTTTAAAAAGAGAGGAGGAATTTGGAACTATGCCCAAAGGGTTATAAAACTGTGCATACCCTTTGACCTAGCAATAGCCCTTCTAGGGTTGTATCCCAAAGATGGTGAAAAATGGGGAAAGGACCCACATGTATAGAAGTATTTATAGCAGCTCTTTTTGTGGTGGCCAAGAATTGCAAACTGAGGGGATGCCCATCAGTTGGGGAATGGCAAAACAAGTTGTGATATATGAATTAATGGAATAATATTATGCTATAAGAAATGATGAGCAGGCAGACTTCAGAAAAACCTGGAAAGACTTACATGAACTAATAATGAGTGAGGTGAGCAGAGCCAGGAGAACACTGTACACAGTAAAAGCCCCAATGTTCGATGATTAACTTTGATAGACTCATCTCTTCTTAGCAATGCAAGGATCCAAGACTACTCCAAAGGACTCATGGTGGAAAATGCTGTCCATATCCAGAAAAAGAACTATGGAGTCTGAATGCAGATCGAAGCATACTATTTGCTTTCCCTTTTTTCTTTTCTTTTCTTGTCTTTTTTTTTGTTTGTTTCTTCTTTCTCTTGGTTTCTCCCATTGGTTCTAATGCTTCTTTACAACATGACTAATGTAAAAATAGGTTCAACATGAACTTATATGAAGAGTGTATATCAAATTGCATGTCATCTTGGGGTGGGGGAAGGGGAGAAATGGAGAGAAATTTGGAACTCTAAATCTTATGAAAGTGAGTGTTGAAAACTAAAAATAAATAAACTAATCTTAAAAAAATAAATAAATGCACAGAAAAAAAGGAAATAAATGAACAAAAGATTTTTTAAAAATTAAAAAAAAAGAAGAGAGGAGGAAAAAGGTACCTGAGCAAAACTTCCATCATCATCTGTGTCTGATGATTTATATGAAACCCTGTGAATTGAAAGTTCTACTGACTGACTGTCTGGGGGGAGGGGAATGATTAACTCCTAAGTCTCTGGTGTAACAATTTAAAAGAACTATTTTTATTGAGATCTTGTTTTTATATCACTTCCATTTCCTGATATATCCCTTTTCCCTTTCCCTGCCCCAGAGCCATTCTTTGTCAATCAGTCAGTCAATCAACATCTACCAGGTGCCTGGCACTGTCCTAGGTTCTGGGGACAGAAAGACCAACATCTGATAGTCTCTATCCTCAGGGAATCACATTCTAAGCGGGGCAGACGTGTAGTATACATAGAGATATGTACAAAATAGCTCCAAGACACTTGGGGGGTGGGGAGACCGAATTAGAAGCCAGAGGGAACAAGAGGTTTCCTGTGTAAGGTGGCATCTTGTGAGCTGAGCCTTGAAGGCAATGGAATGTGAGGCAGAGGTGAGGAGGGGCTGTTATCCACGAATGGAGGATGGCCTGCCAGAGCAAAATGAGGGGGGAGAGGACTGAGTGCTCTGCATAAAGAACTGTAAGAAAGCCTAGTTCCTTTATGACAAAGAACTGCAAGACTAAGCAGTGTATCAATTAGACCCCACTGTATATTATGCTGTGTCTTATTCATAGACCATTCCTGAAAAAAAGAGGGAGGTGCTTTCTCTTATCTCTTCTGAGCCAAATCAGGTCATTATAATGATAACTTAAGTTCTGATTTGTTTTCTTGTTGCTTTGATTTCCATTGTTATCTATTATTATTCTAGTTGTGTTTATTTTGCTATCTGGTTGTATAAGTTCCTCTGAATTTTTCAAATTCATTGTTATGATACAGTAATATTCTGTTATATCGAAGTAACAAAATCTCTGTAACCATTCCCACAATTGATAGCTGATTACTCTGTTTCCAGTTCTTTGCTGTTACAAAACATCATGGTCTAAATATTTTGGTCTCTGAGGCCCTGGGTCTGTTTCTTATCCTTTTTATCTTCTTGGGGTTTATTCCTGGTAATGGAATCTCTGGGTCAAAGGGGAAGGTCATTTTAGTCACTTTCTTCACATAGTTCCAAATGGCTTTCCAGAATGGTTAGGACCATTTGATAACTCCACTGGAACAGGTCTTTATAAGAGGGAATGATTTATTCTGCCCTGGGAACCATGTTCCTTTTAACTCCAGGTAGAACTTCAGGTTCTGAAGAGTTCTGTTGTCTTTCTGAAATGAAGATGTTCCTAGGAAGAATTCAACTGGGAAGAATGAGTAGAAGATTTAAGCTCTTACACTCCTTAAGCTAATGTATGTTAAATTGACATCAATCCAGCAGGTCTGCAATTTAAAGAACCTTCCCTTCCACAAAATTCATGTACTTGTAACAGAGTTGGAAGAACGAAGTAATTGCAGCTTGTTGAGCCACAACATTTAAAAACCTGGAATTTATAAACACAAATTAGAGGGTGATTACTGACATCCAAAATGCTTCTTCTGCTTCCCAGAAAAATTCCCCAGGAGATTCCTGAAAATCAGGAATTCCCTAGCGTAGCAATTTAAAACAGACATTTAGAGATCATCTGATTTTTTTTCTCCTTTGTTTTTAGAAACTCAGATATTACCACATGTAAAAGATCAGAGAGCTGTTGACATCCTTGGGCAGCTGCATGATACGGTTACTTCATGCATTTAGGCAAAAAAATAGCTACTTTTAATAGTACTGTAGCAGTCCTTTTGAAAGTTTGTAATAAAATTGTAAAAAAAACCCTAAAAACTATGTCCTCAAATAGCATAAGGTAGCAAGTTAATTTATCTTAATCTATGGTGTGGGAAAATGATAATAGGGAACCCATTCCATACTTGTTCCTTTTTTTTTTTAAAAGGTCGTCTAATGAGCTGACTTAATATTAATCAGACTTCTCTTAGCAAAATTATTGTAACTAAGTCTTTTACTTAATCTCTAATTTGAAGTAAAAACTTGACTAGTTTGGGCTTATTGTGGGAAGGCTGATCTGAAGTATGGAATATTTGTAAGGGATGTTGTAACTTTATTATTTTGAAGTCCATATACTCTTACCCCCCAGCTGTTGAGAGATCAGTTTTTTTTCATCTCCTCAGACTGGGAGACCTGTCCCCCCATGTAAACAGTCACAGTTCCAAATACCTTTATGTACCCATTAGTACTCCCCTCCCCCCAGTGAAGAATCAGTACCTGAGCTGATTGTTAAGTTGTGTCTGACTCTTCATGACCCCCTGTGGAGTTTTCTTGGCAGAGATAATGGAGTGCTTTGCCATTCCCTTCTCCAACTCATATTACAGATGAGGAAACTGAGGCAAACAAGGTTAAGTGACTTGCCCAGGGTCACACAGCTAGTAAATGTCTGAGGCCAGGATTTGAACTCAGAAATATGAGTCTTCCTGACTCGAGGCCTGGTACTCTATTCACTGCACCACCTAGTTGCCCAAAACAAACAAAACTGAAATGATGAGATGGAGGAAAGGAGGTGGGTCAGTCACTAGATAAAAGTGAGGGATAGCAGGTGGATAAACCAAGTTGCTCCCCTAGGACTTGTGATATATGGAAAGTCTCAGAGGAAGGCCTGCAGAATGTTGGGGAGAGCCTCTGGAACCTCTGGAAAGACTTGGACAAAAACTGCACAGAGTGAGAAAATGTGAGAGGGTTGTATGTGTTAGCTGGAAAGTTCATTCCTTTTGGTGTCTTTTCTGTAGTAGCGATTATTAAGCTCCTGCTGTGTTCCAGGTTCTGTGCTAGGCTTTGTTAGAGAAAAACAGTCACTAAAGGCACTCTTCTCACAAATTGGTCTTTCTAGCAGACCCTCCCTGGCTTCCCCAGCTAGATTCCTGTTGTAGTTGTGGAATTTGCACATACACATACAAACACACACACAACAAAGAACAGCAACAAAAACCAAAAATCTAATATGCTAAAATTCTTTATAAATTGCTTTCAAGTAGATTAGATTCTCAACAACCTATTCTCCCTGATGAGTTGACTTTGCCAAAAACTGGTTGAGATCTGTTCCTTGTTCAAACCATTTCAGTTTTCTGTGTGTCATCTCTTGTGCTTAACACAGTTGTACGGTATCTTAGGAGGTAATACAATGAAGTGGCTGCTTCCAAAGAATGAAAAAAAAAGTATTTCACCTTTGACCAGTTTGATCACAGATACTGAATTAAAGGAGTCTGAATTCATGAGGTTTTCTTACATTACTCTGACGAAGTTTTCAGGAACAAAGGTGATTTTCAGGCCAGTCCTGTCTAAGTGTAACTTCATTTATCTGAGAGGATATCTGAAACTTTTAGGAAACAAAAGGTTAGTATAGTCTATGTAAACTACTTCTTGAAAGCTTTGTATATATTGTAGCTCAGTTGGTGAGAATATCATGCTAACCATGCCAAGGTCAGTCTCTACAGCGTTGATCTGTTCTACAGCGGCAATGTTTGTCCTTGAAGGCCAGCATGCCCTTGGTCCAAGGGAGATTGCAAGAAAAATATTCTATGGATTTGTGCAAGCTATTAGCCAAACAAAAACTCCATTAATTAGTTTATAATGTATCAGTTTTTATCATACATAGCTACTTCTCTGTAATTTTACCATTAAATAGGGATTTTATTTCAGGCTATGGTTGTGCCTTTGATGTGGATGTGACCCCAAATTTAAGTTAGAATAGGTCAACTAGGAAAGTCCTTTGCACATAGTAGCCTCTTAATAAAGATTTGCTGAATTGAATCCAGGTGATCGCTGTACTAGTAGCAGATCTAGTAAGACCTCGACCTCACTGGTTGAAGCTTGAGATGGATAGTCTGTGTACATTGCCCATGGTGACTTAAAAATATCCTTCATTTATATCTAGTATATCTGCACCAACCTAATTCTGTCTGTGTACTTGGAATATTCAATTTAAAAAGAAATCCTTCATTCTTTATAATTCCCTGATTAAGATTGATTTCTGCTATTTTCTGAGTTTTAAAATAGTCTTTCATATCCAGATCCATTATTGTTACCACCATGTGAGTATACATCCAACAAACACTGGAATTTGCTGATTTCTTACTTATTTCTATCTTTTTCCAAATAGCTGAATCATTAATTTGTCCTATCAAGTTGTCAGCCTCTTTATTATTCAGTTGTTTGTGGTTCTAAATGTTATCTATTTGAATCTTCAAACAGATGTTGTTGAATGATCTAGATGATCCACAGTTTAGTTGGTTTTGAATAACAATGACTCAAAAGCTAAGAGTTCATGCATGGAAAAACTTAAGTAGATGGATTTTCCATGCCACCATCTTGTTAGATGATTAGTCATCAGTACATTTATCTTGGACTGGCACTGAAGATGGATGGATGGTGAGCTTGGCTTAGAACTGAATTGAATGGAGAAAGTAGGTTGTTTTGGATTGGACAGATTGTGGTGTTTTTCATTGATCCAAAGCTGCTCCCCATGTAAAAATCCACTTTTTTTTTTATGCAACTGTTTCCTGGCAAGGCTGTGTGAATCTTGGAACAACATAATTTCTGGGGACTCATAGGGCAAAGGAGAAACTCATAGACTGTGGCATATTTCTAATAAAGACCCAAGTGCAAGAAATGATATAGGGAATATCATTAAGGGATTCAGGAAAGGATATAGGTCACTTATGTGGCAGTAGTGAGGGAGGATAGTAGGAAAGACAAGGGTTACTGAGGTACCCCTGAAATCTAAGAAGCCTGAGAGGAGAACTCCTAGTATGGCGGATGGATTTTTCTTCTGGAGAGCCTTTATGGAAGACCTTTGGGAGAATATGGACAAGAAATGAAGAAGATTCGAAGCACTTTGAATCTTAAAAACACTACAGTTTCTGAGGTCCTTTCCAATTCCTCAGTTCTCTGATTCTGTGATTCTTTCTATGGAATAAACGCAATCTGCATTCATAGAGGCTGTACCTATACTGTTGAAATAAAAATCAAATGAGGTATTGATGTATACCTAAGATCAGTGATTTCATGGGGGTGGGTGTTGCCTCCATCATTTCAGATGACATTCCCTCCTCATTTTAGATTTTTCATGAGTTGCTGTGGCTAAAGCAATTAATTACTTGGTTGTCAACATTCTGGTGATGATTCTCTAGGGACTTAGCTGGGATTGACCTCTGAGGATGAAATAACAGACACACATGTGAGAACCTGCTGGAACTAGTCATCCAATGGTATAGCTTTGGAGAAATAGGCCTTATTTTTTGCACATACAGAATTTTCTAACAACGAGAGCTGTCTCAGAGTGGAACGGGTTGCCCGTCTGTACACTCTTTTTCGAAGGACTCTTCTGGTAGAAGTTGGATGACTTTTTGAGGATGTTGGAGAAGGGGTTTCTGTTGAGGTATGGGTTGTACTTGATGGTCTCTGAGCATCCTGCCAAATCTGAAATTCTGGGATTCTGATGCATACTAAGAATTGGTTTTCCATGGAGCAGCTCATGCTTTATATGGCATGGTGGTCAGATAAAATTGATATAGCTTGTCACCGAAGCAGGGTATTGTAGCAGGCAGTGAGAAGGATTTTGAGTCAAAGAACCTGGCTTAGAATCTTGCTTTGCCATTTGCAGTCACTTAACCTTTTGGGCCTTAGTTTCCCCATTTTTTAAATTGAGGGCATTGGACTAGATGACCTCTTTGGTCCTTTCCAGCTCTACATCTATGACGCTGTGGATAGGTAAAAGATCTTCAGGTCATGCCGCATTGAGGACTGCTTGAAAGCAGCTGGCAGCAAGGATGTATGGCTTGATGGAATGTGAAGTATGGTCATAATGCCATTGTATTCTTATTTCTCTATTTCATTGTACAGATGTATGTGAGGTTCAAGCAGCATCAGAAATTTATTTTGGAAACTATGGTGACTTTCTCATTATCTCCCCTTCATCTTTTTTTCACCAGATTGTATAACTGAGAGAGTATCCAAGATGTCTGCTTCTTTAGATAATAAAGCTGTGTCCAAATAAAGAAGTTATTGTTGACTTTATAATAGAGTACATCTACTCAAGATGGGAACATTGATAGTTTGGGTAATAGACATTAAAAATGTTTTCCTTTTTTAATAAATAAACATAAATTGGGGTCTAAGACAATGAAAGGTACAGTTAAAATTGTTCCTTGTGAAAGGGTCATTTTAGCAGTGATATAATTGGAGGAAGATTTCATAGCTTGACATAATTGTAATGAAAGTGCAGGGACTTCAGGGGGTGGAGCTGAGATGGTAGAGTAGACAAAGTGCTCCACTGAGCCCTCCCAACATTCCCCTCCAAACAACTTTGAAATAATGCCTCAAATTGAATCCTGGAGTGGCAGAGCCAACAGAAGGTTGGAGTGAGACATTCTTTCACCCTAAGACAATTTAGGAGTCCAGAAAGCGAGATCTGTGACATGGGGGTGGAGGCTGGCCTGGAGCCTACTTGGATGAAACACCATGGTGGGACTAGGTGGTAGTAATAGAAGCAGCAGCAGCAGCTTTGTAAACTCCCAAGCCAGAGATGGTAAGGGCACCTGGCAACCGGTCAGAAAGAGACAACGAGGGGACCTCCGTGCTGTCACTGGATGCAGGGCCAGGCGTTGTTTGGTTAACTCCATTGCCTATACCCACTTCTGGGTCATAATTCAAGGGCAAAGGGGAGTACTTTTGGTCAAAGGGAAGTGGAAGCTCTGAGGGGCGATATCAGGGACCCTTCGGAGCAGTATCAGTTGCTATCCCAAAGGATCAGGGGACCTTCCTGGGTAAGAACCAGAGTGCAGACCAGGAGAGCAGTGACCATGCCTCTTCCCAGATCACATCACTTTGGAAACACTGAAAAATTCCACACCCCCAGAAGTAGCTCTAAGAATGGCAGTGTGAAAAAAGCCTGAAGCTTGAGATGGTGCCCTTCTACTTCTCTCACTCTGGAAACAGGGCCCAACATTAACATCAAGTTTGAAATCAAGAAGCGAGGTGGAAAAATGAGTAAAGAAAAACAGCAACAACAACCTGCCCATAAAAAGCTACTATGGTGACAGAGAAAAGCAAGACACAAGCTCAGAAGATAAGTCAAAACAGCTCCAAGCAAAGCCTCAAAGAAGAATATGAATTGGACACAAGCCTGACAAGAATTCCAAAATCAAATGAGAGTGGTAGAGGAAACATTAGGCAAACAAATGAAAGCAAAGGAAGAACATTAGGAAGAGACAATTAACAGCTAAGTAAAAGAAGTACACAAGAAAGAACTTTTATAGTGGAGGGGAAAATACTGGTGGATGGGTGGGGTGGGCAATGCTTGAACCTCACATCTAAATTGGTTCAGAGAGGGAAACACATATATATATATATATATATATATATATATTCAATTGGTAGCAGAAATCTGTCTTACCCAATAGGGAAGTAGAGGGGGAAGAAGAGAAGAGTAAGGGGAGTGATGACAAAAGGGCTGATGAAATCCAGCAGTGGTTAGAAACAAAACAGACTTTAGAGAAGGGGCAGAATAAAAAGCCAAGGATAAACCGAAGGAAATACAATGAGGGACCTGCACAGTAATCATGGCTGTGACTATGGGATGAACTTGTTCATAAAATGGAAGTGGATAGTAGAATGGATTAGAAACCAGAATCCAACAACTTTTTTTAAAAAATAAGAAACACATTTGAAACAGAGAGATATAGAGTTAAAATAAAGGACTGGATCAGAATCTATTATATTTCAGCTGAATTTAAAAAGGCAGGTGTAGCAATCATGATCTTAGACAAAGTAAAAGCAAAAACACACCAAATTAAAGGGGAAAAGCAGGGAAACGACATCATGCTAAAAGAAGCCCTACACAATTAAGTAATATCAATACTAAACATCTATGTACCAAATGGCATCAAAATTCTTAAAGGAAAAATTAAATTATTTATAGGAGGAAATAGACAGTAAAACTATACTAGTGGGAGACTTCAACTTTCCCCTCTCAGAGTTAGCTAAATCTAATCATAAAATAAATAAGAAAGTCAAGGAGATGAATAGAATCTTAGAAAAGTTAGATATGATAGACCTCTGGAGAAAATTGAATGGAAGTAGAAAGGAGAATACCTTCTCAGCTGTACAAAGTATCTTTACAAAAATTGACCATGTATTAGGGCATAAAACCTCACAACCAAATGCAGAAAAGCAGAAATATTAAATGCACCCTTTTCACATTATAATGAAATAAAAATTAAATTTAATAAAGGGCTGTGGAAGCATAGATTAAAAGTTAATTGGAAACCAAATAGTCTAATTCTAAAGAATGATTGGTCAAAGAACACATAAAATCAATCAATTCTTTGTTAAAGAGAATGACAACTGCAGAAATATAAAATACTTGGGAGTCTACTTGCCAAGACAAATCCAGGGGTTATATGAACACAGTTACAAAACACTTTGCACACAAATAAAGACAGGTCTAAACAATTGGAGAAATATTAATCGTTCATGGATAGGCTGAACCAACATAATAAAATGACAATTCTACTTAAGTTAATTTACTTATGCAGTGCCATACCAAACTACTAAAGAATTATTTTGTAGAACTAGAAATTGTAAAACTTCATTTGGAAGAACAAAAGGTCAAGAAGATGAAGGGTAATTTTGATTATATGAAAGTAAAAGGCTTTTGCACAAACAAAGCTAATGCAAGCAAAATTAGAAGGAAAACAGGAAATGGAAAAAAATTTACAGCAAATTTCTCAAGAATATATGGAACTGAGACAAATTTATAAAAATAAGAGTCATTCCCCAGTTGATAAGTGGTCAGAGAATATGAAGAGGCAGTTTTCAGAAGAAGAAATCAAAGCTATCAATAGTCACATAAAAATGCTCTAAAACACCAGTTATTAGAGAAATGCAAATGAAAACAGGTATCATCTCATACATATCAGACTGGCTAACATGACAAAAATGGAAAATGATAAATGCTAGAGGGCATGTGGAAAAATTGGGACGCTGTCTATTGGTGGAGTTGCAAATTAGTCTAACTATTCTGGAGAACAATTTGGAACTATATCCAAAGTGCCATAAAACTGTGCCTACTCTTTGACCCAGCAATGCCACTACTAGGTCTTTTTCTGAAAGAGATCAAAGAAAAGGAAAAAGGACCTATTTGACAAGGAATTGGACATCGAGGAGATGCCCTTCAATTGGGGAATTGCTGAATAAGTTGTAGTATGTGATTGTGATGGAATACCATTGTGCTACAAGAAATGACGAGCAGGATGGCTTGAGAAAATCCTGGGCAAACTTATATGAACTGATGCAAAGCATCAGTTGGTGCTTGAAGTGAGCAGAACTAGAAGAACATTGTATATTATAACAGCAATATTGTAAGGCTAATCAACTGTGAAAGACTTAGCTAATCTGATCATGACAATGAAGCAAGACAATTCCAAAGGACCAATGATAAAAGGTGCTATCCATCTCCAGAGAGAGAACTGATGAACTCTGACTACAGAGTGAATTATACTTTACTTTATTTTTATTGGTTTTTTTTTTTTTTGCAGCATGGCTAATATGGAAATGTGTTTTGCATGACTGCACATGTATAATCTATATCAAATTGCTTGCTTTCTCAAGGAGGGAGGAGGGGCAGGAGAGGGGAAAGAATTTGGAGCTCAAAATGAAAAAAAAAGTTAACATTTTTTATGTTACTGAGAAATATTTAACAAAAATAAAAATAATAAAAAGTACAATACCATTATTGTGTCATAAACTTTATTACAGAAGATAATTGTAAGTTTTCCTCATTTCTCACCCTTTGCCCCCCCACCCCCTAGCTGTCTTAGACTATAAGGTATTTACTGTATTTTTTTTATTACAGATTTTTTTCTTTTGTCCTCATTCTTATCTAAGAGCTAGAACCTTTTTAATTATGAAGTTAGATTATATGATAGCACATGTGACAAAAATGTCATTTGAAATTTGGGACATTTTTCTAGAATGCTGGTTTATCTCCATTTTGACTCTTCAAGTTTTTGGATATAACTGTCTAATGTGCAAGTTGCAGATCTTTTAATACCATTTGGTCTGAAATACATCTTTATGTTCCTGAAAAAGTTGAATTGTTTATAATCATTAACATGTGACAAATGTTTGCTTGGGATATTTCCTTCCTTTTTCAAGATGTGCATTGTTTAATTTTCTTTTATCTAAAACCCCAGTAAGTGGAGGAGATGGAAGGTTGAGTTAGCTGACTGGTAGTCTTTAATTTGGGAGTGATGATATTGCTGCTGAATTCTCAAATACAGACAACTGCTGATTTATATTTTAATGGAACTTATAAACTTGAAATTATGGTAAAGTATGAATTCACCCTTCTTCTGTCCATTTGAAATTCTGCTCTGTTGTGTGGGTGACATTTTCCATAAGGCCAGTAGAGCAGAAGGGTTGCTGTACTTGCAAAAGTTGTGGGCAGAATAAGTGGGAAAGTTTCCTGTAAGAATGAAGTGTTTTGTTTGAAGCTCCATGAATGTAGACAAAATTGATTTTAGTGCTGCTATTGGTAATTTGAATATTCACATTATTTTGTAGGGGAAAGGGTATTGGGTTTGGAGTCAGAGAACCTGGATTTGAAACTTTATTCTGATAATTTACCAACTGTTATGACCTTGAGCAAGGCACTTATTCTGGTGCTGGGTGTCCTCATCTGTAAAATCAGAGGTTTGAATTCAATGATCTCTTAATGTCCCTTCCAACTTTAAATCTGCATAGTCTTATGATCCTATAAATACTAAGATTTGATTACCAAGTGGAGTGAAAAGCCACAATTGCTGCTGTTTGTACTGTTAATAATTTTGTTTACTCAGTAATGTTAATTACTTGCAAGCTATTCCTCACAACAAACTCATGAGGTAGATAGCATAAATCTTTTTCTATATATTTGGATGAGACCTTTAATAGATCTGCTTTATTGCTAAGGAATTGGAGGCTCAGAGATTTTTGCCAAAGACCACAATCAGCTAATGGCAGAGTCTAGATTCCAGAAAATTGGAGTTTTTTACACCTCAAAATCTAGAAGCAGTGACCAAGGCAATTGTAGAATCCCTTCCTGTGTTTGTCTTTGAGGTGAATCAGTGAATCAAGCATTTTTTTAAAGAAGTGCCTCCTATGTAAAAGGAAGTATGGGATGGTAAGCGGAGTTGCTGAAGTATATTCCAGACATGGGGGTCAAACAGCTTGAGCAAAGGTGTGGACCAGACTTTAGAAATACTGAGATTCCATTTATGGTTTCTCCTCATTTCACAAAGCAAAGAATGGATAATTAGTGGTTGGGCTTGTTGTAGAAGAAATTCCTATACAAGTATTTTATTGTTTAGTCATTTTTCAGTCATGTCCAACTCTTTGTGGCCCCATTTGGGGTTTTCTTGGCAGAGATACTGGAGTGGTTTGTCATTTCCTTCTCCAGCTCATTCTACAAATGAGGAAACTGAGACAAACAGGGTTAAATGACTTGCCCAGGGTCACACAGCTAGTGAGTGTCTGAGGTTAGATTTGAACTCTAGAAGGTGAGTTTTCCTGCCTCCAGGGCCAGCACTCTATCCACTGTCCCACCTAGCTGGCCCTTTACAGGTATGGGTTGGACCAAATGGTACGTCAGGTCCTTTCCAACATTTTGTGGTATGCAAAATTCAGTGAAAAATTGACCTTTTTTTCCCCTTCTACATGGGTGGCCAAAGTAGACCCTCAGACTATTGTTTATCCTGCCTCTAGTTTTTCTCCTGACAAGCTCAGGTCAGATTCACCAACCTGGCTGTTCTACATCAGCTGACATAATTAATCCCTGATTAAAAGAGAAGCTTATCTTGGAGATATTTGTTGTTCTACTGCTTAGAAGAATGGGGGTGGACTAGATGAGGTCCTTTCTATCCTTAGGATTTTGTGATTCTGTGTAAAAATGGTGGCAAAATATTTACATGTATATCAAAAATTAACTTGGGTTTAATAGTGGAGACATACCACCAAGTAGAGCAGAGTTTGGCAGAGTATGTATGCCCCATGAGCTAAGAATAGTTTTTACATTTTTAAGTGGTTAAGACAAAGTAAAAAAAGATGAATATCACTTTATGACACATGAAAACTAAACAAAATTCACATTTTTGTGTTCATAGATAAATTTTTATTGGAACACAGTTCCACTCATTCTTCTATGTATTGTCCATGGCTGCTTTTGAACTATAATAGCAAGAGACCACATGTGGTGTTCTCATCTCTTTGCCCTGTTGTCCCAGGCACTAAAAATTACAGCAAAGCAGTTACACTTGACAACATTTCAGGTGCCACATGTATTGCCGTAGCATGACATTTTATTTTATTTTTTATTACCACTGCATACTCATCATGTCTAAAGTAAGAAAAGAAGAAGAAAAAAAAGTTTTATTGTGATTTTTGATCTCAGGGCTGAGATTGAAATTTTTTCTGAATGAGGAAAAACCACCGTCAACTACTATTATGAACACTGAATGGCTTTGAAAGTTAACTTTTGATAATGTTTCTTAATGAATTCAACCTAGAATTACATGGCAAAACAACACTTATATGCAAAACAAATGTTGTTGAATCACAAGTGATGTCAAGATACTTTATACACTTCCCATGCTGCCAAAGGTAAAGCTATAATTGCTAGGCAATGGGGTTAAGTGACTTGTCCAGGGTCACAGCTAGTGTCAAGTATCTGAGGCCAAATCTGAACCCAGATCCTCCTGACTCCAGGGCCAGTGCTCTATCCATTGAGCCACCTAGCTCTTCTGTGCATTTTTTTAAGTGATTCACTGATGCTTTTTTTTTAAGGGGGCATCTGTATTACTAACCTCTTCTTTCCCTCTATTTTCTTCTCCATAAATTAAAAAAAAATACTTTCCCCTTAAATAGAAGTGTCAAACTTTTATATAGAATCCCACTATGTAGAGATCCAATCATAGCTTTATTTTGAAAGCCTTTAAGGGAAGGAAAAAAACCAAAAACCAAAATCCTAAGTCTTTTATTGCATAAGCTTCTTCTTTTTCTTTGTTTTGTTTTGTTTTATTTTTTTTTATAAGCTTCTTTTGAATCTCTTACATTTGTATTGTTTTCCTCTAGAAGCAGGGTATCTGGCATGTATTTTCCATTTGTTTCCTTGAAAGCATCGAAAATATCCTCATCCTTGGGCTAAAACTTAGAATAAAAGATAACTGAAAGAATTGCTGAATTGCGCCCCCTGTTGGCGATATTCTAAAACGTTTCCTTTGAAAAAGGTTTAAATAGGGCAACTGTAAGCGCCTCTAATCTCATTCTAAAGAAGTGAGTCATGTGCCACTGCCAAAATGATTTATTAGCAAGTCCTGGTTTAGTTCCTCTCAATAAATTTACAGCTAGAAGGACTTGAGCTGATTAACGTCTCATGGTGCAGGGGAGAGAGAACTGAACTTGGAGCCAGAGGACCTGGGTTCAAATTCTGACTGTTTAAAGGACACATATACCTACATATCAGGCCCCTCTTCCCTGCTAGGTATGGGGTTCACTGTCCGCATCCTTCGCTGCACTAGGATCATCTCCAGCACCAGTATAGCCTCAGAGGACAAAAACTATCCCATCTCCTGCCCTCCAAGACACTCCGCAGGACAGACAAGGCACCACCACTTTTCCATTCCTCTGCTTGCTTCTAGGCAGGTGTCTTGGGCAATCCAAGACAAAACACAATCACCTGCCACCAGGTTGAACCTAGAGAGATGACTTTTACTTTAATCTGCTGCCCTCAGTGGACCTCTTTCCAACCACAGATACTCTCCCTGGGGGACTCACTTCTCAGTGATTAACTAATTCCTATCCTCTTATACTCACCCCATCCCTGTGATACCAAAAGTTTTAATGTGCAAACCCCATTTCCTTTCCAAAGCTTGAGCTGTTAACCTACAAACCCCATTCCCTTTCTCAAACTTTCCACTCCTTCCCTCCTATCATCCTCCATCCTACCCTCAACTCATAAGGACCAAGTGCCTATTTTCCATTGTGTCCTTTGAAATGTCTACTCCACAATAAAGCAAGCTTCCATTTATCTGAAATCTTCCTTTTATAGCCTTTCTGTCTTCTCTCTGTTACTGAAACCTGGCTACTTATCTAACGACCAGCTTCCCCCAGCCACCTTTTCAAATATGCCAAATTTTTTCTCATACCCTGGTGAGGGAATTGCTCTCCCATGGTTGTTTCCAGTCTTTCCCTGGATCACCTTCACCAAGTAACCTCTCATGAGGTTCACACTATCTCTATTTATCACCCTATCCAGGTCATAGTAGCGACTATTTACCGATTACCAGGACATTCTTTCTCCTTCCTCTGTGGGTTCAATGCCTGGCTCACAGTGTTTCTCTCCTGTTCTCATACAAGGAGATTGCGACATACATATTGATATTCCCATAAACACTTTACATTTTCAGCTGTTTGAAAAAAAATAAGTGAAGAAAGGGCTCTATTTATTTCCTCCTATGATACAAATATGGTCTTTGTAACCTAAACCAGGGAGTCAAAACAGAAAGAAAACTCTACCAATGTTCCTAATGAAAATCATTACCAAAATTAAGTAAAATACTAACATACTACAGCAACAGATTACAAAAATGGTATACTATGACCAGGTTGGATTTATGGTAGGAATGCAGAGTGGGTTCCAAATTAGGAAAACTATCAACATAATAGGCTATGTTAGTAATAGGAACAAGAATAACAGTAATCCTCTGGTTACGTCAGGAGACACAGAAGAAAAAGCTTTTGACAATATTCAAATGCCCCAATTTCCCAGTTCCTCAACCTACTCGTTTTGCCTCTCAGAGTCCCTTCCATCTACTCTGTGCATATCTGCAAATATCTACTTAGTTGTTTACATGTTATCTCTTCTCTGAGAATGTCAGCTTCCTCAGGGCAGGGGCAGTGTTTCTGCCTTTCTTTCTTTCCACAGGGCTGGGCACATAGGAAGCACTTAATAAATGCCTGTTGACAGTGACTGATTCACAGAGTTAAGGCAGCGTAAGGGCATGCCTGTACAGCAGGACCATGAAATGGCCCAGAAAGTGGGGAGTAGTCAGGAGGAAGGTGGAGTATTAGAGGGCCTGAATATTCCAGATGGAATACTCAATCATTGTGTAATCACGTGTATACTGTTTTTTTCTTCCTGTAAATCTCCCCTCCTGAAATCTCATTAATATTGTTCTTTTGAAAGTCTGGGAGGATTTTGTTAATACTTGAATGTTGTTTCTTCATCATAAATTTGTTGATTGCATATTTGTTGGACTTCTTTCCCTCAATACTGATGTATTTTACTTAATGGAGCATCTGGTAATGCTGGCAGGAAATTTCAAACAGATCTGCACACTGGAATTGAGGGTGATGAGGATTGAATTTTCCCTAGGATGAACTCACTTGTTCTCCAGATTTGAGGAGACAAAGGAAATAAATCCAAATGGATTTAGTGACTGGAGAGCAAGAAGCAGTATCTAGTCTTTTGAAGGGCTCAGTAAATGGTGAATTGACCACTGTTGCTTTTATGAATTGAAAGCAGCGCCGTTCATGTGCTGTGGCTGCTGGCCTGAATGTGAACTCTCAGTGAACAGTGAACTTCATCCATGTGAATGGTGCCTGGATGTGACTGGGCCCCCAAAGAGGCGAGCAGTGTCATGTGACCAGGACACGGGCTACTACACGTGCTGCTGGGGAGAGGGGAGGAGGGATGGTGTCCACATTCTGCCTCTGGGTAGCTCCTCGATTCTTTTGCCCTTCCCAATAGAGCATTCGTTCAACTGGAGCTGAAACATTTGAGGAGGTGTGATGAGTTTGTGTTGGGGTGACAACATGGGATGTTAGCTGTCTTCCAAAGGATTTTTAGGGGGCTCTCTGAGAAAGAAGACCTCTCATGACCTTCTGCTAGACCCTTAAAAAAACAAACAAACCTGTGCCCAGCCATTCTTATTAAAACATACATCCCAGATGGCTCCTAAATATTCACAAAATGCTCAGGTTTTGTCTTTTCTGAGAAAACTCTTAGATTCCTCTGTAGTGGAATAAACCATTTTTATAGACTCTTTTTCATTTTAGAGCAAGAGTCTTAAATTTCAGACTTAGCCAAGACTGTGAAAATTACAACACCTGATTCCTTTCCAAACAATGACCCTTGCATAGTAATAAGGCAAAAGGGTGAGGCATGAACGAGTTTAATAACAGTAAAATAGTTAACATATATAGTTCTTTAAGGTTTGACTCAATGGCTTTTGAGGGCCCTTCCAACTCTAAATCTATGATCCTTTCACCAACAACCTGTATATCAATTTTTGGCCCGATGTTTTGTGTCCCTAGACTAATGGGCAAAAGAGTTAATTTTTTTGATCATCTTGAATTAAGTGTAAGTGTTCTTCTTGTATTGAGTTTTAGTTACTTAAATATAGATATCTCAGAGATGATGTGTGGATATAAAACATGATGACTTTTTTTTTTTGGTGAGGCAATTGGGGTTAAGTGACTTGCCTAGGGTCACACAGCTAGTAAGTGTCAGGTGTCTGAGGCAACATTTGAACTCAGGTCCCCTGACTCCAGGGCTGATGCTCTATCCACTGCACCACCTAGCTGTCCTTCCCCCCCCCCTTTTTTTTAAACACCTGCCGTTTTGCATACTCCCCAGTGGAGGCTTCTTCCTTCACAGTAGTTTCTTCGGGAGCCTCTAAGGATGTTGCCTTTGCTCATAATATTTTTGAACTGCCTGTCCTAGATTGAGCGCAAGAACCTGAGGTCCATTCCCCTGAAGAGCCTCCGCAGTGGTCAGTTTTCTTCTTAAGGTTTAGTTTTAAGATATAGCCAAAAGTCATTGAGAACCAAACCTGCTGAACGTTATAGGTGATCAAACTGGATGATGCTGTCTGTTGGTCAGATCAAAATGTAACTCAGAAGTCAGATCTAGGATCGGGGGGATGTTAGCAGTCTCTCTAGTCCAATCATCTCATTTTGTAGAACAGGAAACTGAGGCCCAGTGAGGTTAAGTGATATGCCCAAGGTCATATAGGCAAGTAGCAGGATTTGAATTCACACCTTTTGACTGATCCAGTGTTCTTTTTAATATTCTGTGTTGCTTGTCTCTGAAGGCAATTCAAGGTGTACAAATATCTGTCTTCTTGATAGTCACTTATCATAACGTGAGATATTTTGCATACTTAAAGTCCTCTGTAAATGTTGGTATTTCACTGTTAAAATGTGAACTCTTTGGGGCAGCTGGGTGGCGCAGTGGATAGAGCACCGGCCCTGAAGTCAGGAGGACCTGAGTTCAAATCCGGCCTCAGACCAAACACTTGACACTTACTAGCTGTGTGACCCTGGGCAAGTCACTTAACCCCAACTGCCTTAAAAAAAAAAAAAGTGAACCCTTTGATAGTAGGGTTTGAGTTTTGTGTTTTGTTTTTAAGCTTACCTTTGTTTTGTTTTTCTTTGTATCCCCAGTGACTGCCAAATATTAGGTGTTTAATATGTACTTGTTGATTGATTTATTGATTATTCTGGCTTATAAAATGAAACCCATTAAAGCTAATTAAGACTGATATTGTCTAATGAAAAACTCTGGACAATCATAAAACCTTTTGAGTTTGCTAATTCTACATCTGATAGATGCGGAGCAAAACCTCCATCCAACACACACCGTGTGTTCTAGGTGATCTGTGTTCCTCTTTGTTTCCCAGTTAGGCACTCCATTCTTCTGCCATTCCTTCCCACCCCGCCTTCTTCTCCAGACCTGTTCCTTGGGCAGAGAAGCCCCTGCAGCTCCATCCTTACTTGATAAATTCCTGTTTCTCCTTCAAGGTCCAGTTCAAATGCCATGATGTATTTCCATATCCTCAGCTGGAAGAGTGATTCCTACACTCTGATAGCACTGTTTGTACATTTATATGGTGCCCAGTACATTCTGTCTTCTGTCTGGGCTTCTTTCTCTCCACCTTATCTTCTCTACTATACTCTTGAGCTTGCTGAAAAAGGGGCTTTTTATTTTATAGAACTTTGTAGCTCAGGACTCCATCCAAGGAGGTTCTCCATTGACATGAGTGGTCTTTTTGATGATAATCACTAATTTCAGATACTGTCATTATTTTTATTTTGTGGATTGTTTTGAAGTTTAATCTGATAAAATACATGACCATTTTGCCTTTAAGCACATGTTTTTAAAAACCATGTTTACATTAAGCTAGATATTATTTATGACTGACTGTTCTTTTCGTGGGGATGCATATCTGAGTCTGGTTTAAGTTAATGGGAAAATAGGGTTTGATAATCTGGCAAGATTTGTTTTGGAGTTCCATTTGTAGAAACTTAGTGGTATGTTACATGTAGAGATACCCGTACAGACAGAGGATAGAATAGCAGAGATGGATGTGCCCTTTAAGATAATCATTTTGTAAGCTGCAGGTGAGGGAGAGGTGTTCCAGGTAGTAGATCTTGTTAGTAGCAGGAGGGAGATGAGCCCAGGTCTCCTGACTTCTAGTCCAATGCTCCTTTCACTACACCATGCATAATATAAAGTATATCCTCATCAGTCTAAGGCTTAGACTCCACAGTTGTGAGTTTCTGACAATTTGAACTAATTAAGCTGCTCTATGACTTTTTTTTCCTATAAGAGGACTTCCAAGCAAATGAATAGTATTAAATTTTATGATGAGTGTTTAAGCTACTTAAGAGAACAAACTATTTTCCAATACTTTGGAAACAACTGTTTATGCTATTGATGTGCTAAATAGAAACCGTTCTTATCTTTTTCATTATTTCATTACTCAGGGAACCTGCCAATTAATTTAATAAGGGTCCTGTGTACTTGAAAGCAATAAAAATGCAGTTAAAAATTTAGACTCTTCCTCTGTTGCCTCATCTTGAGGGTCAAGAGCTCTGTTCTGTAAGGTTCTATATTGCTCAAATTCTTTGAGTACACACAGTTTAGCTAATACTGCTTTTCGAGCACCAGGCTAGTTGAATGTGAATAAGAAGTCCTTTACCAGTAGGTTGGCCACTTGGTGATAATTTATTTGGCTATGGTATACCGTGGACCCCAGACTTTGGAGTAATTCACACCCTCTCACCCCCAGTGATTCAAAATTAGTGATGTTTACTGTACCTTGGAATAAAATTTCAAAAGAATTAGGTTTTTAATTTGTCAGCTTTTTTTACATTAGACATATCAAAATGTAGAATGATGGTAAGGATTAACTGGAAGTTTGGCAAAGATCTTGGTATGTTAAGTATCTAATGCTACACAGGGTTGTTTTGGACTTATGTTGACATATGTTTGACTTATGAAGTTATGTCTTTGGGACAGCTGAGTGGAGATGTCCAGCAGACTGTTGGCAGTGAGCACCTGGAAATTAGGAGAGATATTAATGGATCCATAGATTTGGGAGTCTTCTGCGTAGAGGTGATAACTGAGTGAATGGAGCTGATGAGATCTCCAGAAGGAAGCATGGAAGAGAGAAGGGCCCAGGAGAGCAAAGAGCCTTGGGGAAACCAAGGGACTAGATCAAGATATGGTTATGCCGCGGTTTCAGTTGTGTCTGACTCTTTTGTAGCTCCCGTATGGGGTTTTCCTGGCAAAGATACTGGAGTGGTTTGCCATTTCTTTCTCTAGCTTATTTTACGGATGAGGAAACTGAGGCAAACAGGGTTAAGTGACTTGCCCAGGGCCACACAGCTAGTGAATGAGGCCAAATTTGAACTCTGGAAGATGAGCCTTCCTGACTCTAGACCTTGCAGTTGACACTTAGCTGTCCGAGATGAGGATCTGTCAAATGAGAATGAAGAGCAGCGATCAGACTGGTAGGAAGAAAACCGGGAGATTATAGTGGCATCCCAGGTCTCTTAATACAGGATGAGTCAGTATGCAAGAGGAGCGGGTGATAAAAAGTGTCAAGAGCTACTGAATGATGGGCTACAACGAGGACTGGAAACTCAAGGTGAGACCAGTTTTTAGTGGCAAACCAGATTAGAGCAGCTGAGAAGTGAACAGAGAGGGAAGAAATGAAGGCCAGAAAAGCCTTTCCAGGAGTTTGGAAGGAAGAGGAGCTCTAGGAGCCTAGGTCAAGAGAACAGCACGAGTCAGGAAAGGATGGGGAAACCTGGACATGTTTGTAGGCACAAGGAAGAAAGAATCTGTTGAATAGAAGGAGAGCCAGAAGATGGGGGCTGTCGGATATGGTTGAGATATGCATGTATTGATTTGAAGAACGTGAGGCCTCCAGGATTATGCTGTGCAGTGTTGTATGCTACTAGGTATTTAAAAAAAATATTTTTGTTTTTAGTTAACAAGTATTTATTTTCTTTTCTTCCCACCTCCCCTTCCCCTCTTTGAGAATAAAAGAACAAAACCTTTGTAACAAACATGCATCGACAAGCTAAAGCAATGCCCATTTGCATCACATTGATTCTGTTGGGTCTTAGTGTTCTTGGAGATGGCCTGTTTTCCTGCTACTCCTTCCTCCACCTGGGCTTATTAGGCCTAACAGATCAAATATTAATATGGCAGGCTGGTGTTTGATCACTGCTAACAAAAGTTGATTATTCATGTTGGTGGTAAAATTGTAGTCAGAGTTCTAGGGGAGCCTTTCAGAACCACAAAGCAAAGAGCAGGTCTGTCCATAAGGCTGGGGGCTGCCAGCCTATGAATGGGCTCCATGGATTGAAGTTTGCATTTTAGCTCCCAAATTTTTATTGTAAATTCAGATGCAAAAAGAAGTAAAAAAGAATTTTCCTCCCATCTCCAAAAGCACTGAAGGCAGAATTTCGCCTGGATCTGCCATTCAAATTGACGTCATTTAGAAATAATTGTAATTTTATTTTTAAACTATTTATGTCTGGATGATATTAGAACTTAACTACTGTGAAGGCAGTGACTTTGCCACTCAGTTTTTTACAATTGTGTGTGGGGGGAGAAATAATCCTTTACACAGTGCCAGTTGATAGCTTACAGTTAGAGTCATCTATCTTTTACCACACTCACAGACACACCCACAGCTTCATAACGAAAATGTACAATGTCCGTAAAATATAGCTGATGTAAAGCTATTTGAACATTTCTCCTTGAGCTAACAAAATGTTCAGTTTTTCTTTCTTTGTGAAGCTTTAAGTCAGGTTATACCAGCTAGTGTGAGTGTTTGTATTCTGGTGGTGTAGCTGAACCAGACAGCTCTGCAGCACACTGTGTTATTTTTAGACTCTAGGTTGCCATTTTTATCCTGTAAAAATATTCATCAGTGTCTGGGTGACAGACCATCAGTTTTTAGAAAGGTGTCAGAGACCGGATTTTGTTCTTTGTCTCTTTCTTCTCCAAGCTCCTCCCCCACCTTTTCTCTTTTCCATTCATGATCTGCTCACACAACTGTTTGGAGGGTAGAGCTTTTTTTTTGAGGTGGGGGGGGATCAGTTCATATATTTGATGCTTCATTTCACAGATCTTCAGTGCCTCCCAGTTCATTCATGTTCTCCCATGTGTAGCTGCTTACTGTCTGTTATGGGGAGCCAGGCTACTTCTTGGAGATGGAGGCTTAGAAAATGGCATCAACTGGGGGGCTCTCTTGCTGTACCCATTCTGCCTCTGGGCCTCCCTCCTAGGGGGCTCATCTTCTCACTTCTGCCAGCCCTAGGGGTCAGCATTATTTTGCATAAGCAGGCAGCCTGTTGTTTTTCATTGAAATGAAATCTATCTTTTATTTTGATACTCTGGCATTCACTTAACAGTTTTCAAATGCCTTTCTCTTACAGACCCGAAGTTTTTGGCCAGGGGGAAATACAAACTTTTGATTATCCCATTTTAAATGAGGAAATTAAGGCCCCAAAAGCTTTAATGACTTGGCCAGAGTCATTTATACTTGTTGTTTTCCAGTTGTGTCCAACTCTTGGCCCTGTGGCTCATAGCATCCCAATGTTGTCTGTGGGTTTTTCTAAGCAAAGATTCTGGAGTAGTTTGCCATTTCCTTCTCCAGTGGATTAAGGCAAGTAGAGGTTAGTGACTTGCCCAGAGTCACACAGCTAGTAAAGTATTTGAGGTCAGATTTGAACTCAGGTCGTCCTAAGTCCAGGCCCAGCGCTTTATCCATTGAGCCACCTAGCTGCCTATACTAGTAAGGCTCTTAGTGGAGCTCCAAGGCCTGCACTCTCTAGGCCTCTCTCCAGCTCATCTAGGCATGGGGATGAGAGCGAGGCAGACGGCACTGAACGGTGCAGTGTGAGCTCCATTGTCTTCTGAGAGGAGATGACCAAGATGGGCGCTTTGGGAGGAGGTTCTCTTTTGCTTCTAGTTGTAGAATGGTGGGAACCCAGCACCTCACAGTTTCCGTACACATGCCAGGCGGATGTAATCAAGGGCAGGAAAAGCATTTTGTTTCCTATTTCAGTAATACATTGTATTGATTTCTTCAGTGTAGGGCCCTCTTGCCCGGCCAGGTGCTCCTTCTCTCTGCCTAGGCTAATTTGCACAGCTTTCTAATTCACTTCTTCCTTTAGAGAGTAGTCTGTGAGTGCTTCAAGGAGGACTCACCCAGCCTAGTGTGCATCCTGTCCTGTGAAGGTTGGCTGACCTATCAGTTGGGATATTGCTAGTAGAAAATCATGATTATAAAGAACTTTAAATATAAAATGTGTTTTCATAAGTCAGACCATCACCTGTTAATATAAAAAACAGGAATGGTCACCTTCTGCCAAGAACAACGGTCCAGGAGGCAGAAGATCTAGATCCTTCTCCTTGCTTTGCATTATCTTACTTAACCTTTCCAGGTCTCAGTTTCCTCACGTGTAAAATGAGGAAACTGAACTAGATGAGTGTCTCCTAGGCTCGTGCTGTACAGCGGACTGTTGAAATACAAAAAATGTGTGCTCCAAGCTACTAAATTTATCAGGATATATAATCCTCAACTACTCCAGAAAATCTGGTATGCCATCAATCTATTGGTTCCCTCCAGTGATGCCCAGGCTTTCCTTGAATTAGTATCCCTTTACTCTGGGGCTCGGGGCAGAGATTTTCTAAGACAGCCTCCCTTCTCTGTTCACCACCTACTCTGCCTCCCACCAAATCCTCTTTCTACCCTTATAGACCTTTTCTCAGCTTTTTTGCTTTCACTCGTAACAATCCTAAGGCATCGTGGTCCTGGAACCATTAACCGCACTGGTAGAGCTGGGGGTAGAGGGGATTGCTCCACTGCTTTCAGACTTTGTGATCTCAAGACCCCTGTCTGTTCTTAAAAATTTTTGGGGATACCCCAAGAGCTTTTGATCACGTGGATTATATCTTATCAATATTTGCTATATTAAAAATTAAAATGTCTTGTTATTACAAAAATAGTTTTGACCTTGTGGACCTCCTGAACCTCGGGATCCCTGGAACACACTGGGAACTGTCTTCAAGGATTATGGTGGCCAAGGTCCCATTTCTTTCCTCTCCTTTCTGCCTTCTCAGAGCCCAATGCTTTCCTTCCTGAGGTAGCCGCTAGGGAGGGTGTCAGACAAGGAGCATGCAGGGGCCAGTTCTTGGTGACTAATGGTCTTCATAAAAGAAGGGCAGGGAGAAGTGACCCATGGCTCAGCGGGGAGAGACAGGTGCGGTGCATAGAACCTGCACTTGAGGTCAGAAGCCTTGGGTTGGGGGCCTGCCTTTCCTCTTGAGGAGCCATGTGGTCTTGAGTAGGTCATTTTAATTCTTTCGTCATCTGTGAAATAGAGATAGTTATGCTTCTGTCTGCCTCAGAGGTCTGTTGTGAAGCTCAAGGAAGGTGATAAAGTATATGGTAAATTATGTCCTGTACCCCTATAAACTTTAATAATGAATTGTAAATGTAATGATCTTAAGATGTTCCTGTACTAAAGTCCTATGGGAGCCTTCTCCTGGTGTGGAGGTGACTTCTGCAAATGGAGTGTAGGCTATTGCAGCTTGTGCCAAACTAGTCTTGGCCCTGAAGATAATCTGTTGTCTAAGGACCTGTCTGGCTACATTTAGAAAGGCTCATTTTAAATGTTTTTTAATTTTTTAATGTTTTTTTTTAAGTTTTTTTTTTTTGGGCAATTGGGGTTAAGTGACTTGCCCAGGGTCACAGAGCTAGTAAGTGTTATATGTCTGAGGCCAAATTTGAACTCAAGTCCTCCTGACTTCAGGGCCGGTGCTCTATCCACTGCGCCACCTATCTGCCCCTAGAAAGGCTCGTTTTCCAGAATATTGGCCACCTGGATGATGAATCTTTTCGGGCCCCAGCAATGCAAAGCATTTATTCAGACATGGCAGGAAGGCAGTTTGCATTGATGCTGTTAACTATCCTCTCATCCTTGGTGAGGCATTTCCCCCTCTAATTTCTCCTGTCACTTCTCTGCCCTGATTGTCCTATATGTCTGCTCCCCCTTCTCAGTTTACTGGCCCATGTCTTGCCCCTTAACCATGAGTGTCCTCCAAGATTCTGTCTTGGCTGTTTTCTCTGTTTCATCTATCTTGATGTTGTCATCTGCTCCTGTAAGTTGGAATATCATCAGTCCGTAGATGACTTGTAAGATCTGAGCCAGGGGAGTAGAGTGGCAAGAGCATGGCTTGGGAATTGGGTGACTTAGGTTTGAATTCAGGCTCTTCTTACTATTTGTATAAGTTTGGATAAGTCTCTTTACTTGTCTGGGTCCATTTCCTCATCTATAAAATGAGGGAATTGGATTCAATGACCTCTTAGATTCCTTCTAGCTCTGAAGCTTTGATCCTACAATCTCTCTGTGTAGCCCAAATATCTTTCCTAAGCTCCAGCACCACATCACCAGCTGTCTTGTTGGATATATAACTGGACGTTTGTGGCCATACCAAGCTCAGTTGGGTCCACATTGGGGCTTACTTACTCTCTTCTCCCCATCCTTCCTCCAAACTTCCATTTCTGTGGCAAGCAACACCTTAAATTTACTTTGTATATACTTAGATAGTACCTGTTATCTTCCCCATAGAAAGTAAGCCCTTTGAGGGCAGAGGCTTTTGTTGATGTCTTTGTGCCCCTAGTGCCTGGCACAGTATCTGCTGTCCTGGGTTGAAGCTAGAATGGCCCTGGTCAAGGGACTTTTCCCAGTGCAAAATTTCTACTATCAATGCAGGGCAGCACCTTCTTTGTAACTTAATATTTTAGATGGTCACCTGCAGACTGGGACAGAAAGTGACTTGCCCAGAATTCCACAGTCATGATGTGTCAGAAGCAGGATTGGAATTCCTATGTCTTCCTGACTGGAAGATGACTTTTTTTTTTTTTTTTTTTGGTGAGGCAGTTGGGGTTAAGTGATTTGCCCAGAGTTACACTCTAGTAAGTGTTATGTGTCTGAGGCCGGATTTGAACTCAGATCCTCTTGACTCCAGGACTAGTGCTCATCCACTTCACCACTTAGCTGCCCCTGGAAGATAACTTTCAGTAAACTCACTTGGACATTCTAGCTTTCATGCTTTCTGCAAACATGCCCATATCTCCCCGCACTCAAAAAACTCACTTAATCCTTCCTAATAACTAGCATCCTATGTCTTCTTTTCTTTGTGGCTAAACTCCTTGAGAAGGCTATCTACAATAGATGCCTCCACTTTGTTTCCTCTCACTTTCTTCTTGCAATCTAGCTTCCAGCCTCATTATTCCATTGAAATTACTGTCTCCAAAGTTAGCAGTGATCTCCTAATTGTCAGATCCAATGGCCTTTTTTCTCAATACTCATTTTTTCTTAACCTCTCTTCAGTCTTTGACACTGTTGATCACCCTCTCCTCGATGACACTCTAATCTCTAGGTTTTTGGAACACCACAGTCTCCTGGTTCTCATTTTACTTATGTGACTGATTTCAGTCTCTTGCTGGATCCTCATTCAGACCACAATCCCTGATGGTAGGTGCTACATAGGGTTCTGTCCTGGGCCCTTTTCTTCTCCCTCGAGAGGACTTTTTCATCAACTCCCGTGGATTTACTTATTACTTCTATGGTGACAATTCTCAAATTTATCGATCTTGCCCTAACCAATTTGGTGATCTCCAATCTTGCATTTCCAACTGCGTGTCACACATCTCAAGCTGGATGTCCAGTAGACATCTTATAGACATCAATATATCCAAATATCCAATATATCCAAAACTGAACTAATTTCTTTCCCCCTAAATCCTCCCCACTTTCTATTTCCTCCCTTCCCTATCATTGTTCCCTATCATCTTTCCAGTCTCTCAGGCTGGCAACCTTGATGTCATCCTCAACTCTTTACTGTCAGTCCCCTCTCCATATCCAATTTGTTGCTAAGACCTATTGATTTCACCTTTCCAAAATTTTGAATATGCCCCGTTCGGACACTGCCAGCACCTCTGATTCAGGCCCTTATTGCCTTATATCTGAACTGTAGGTGGGTCTGCATCCTTCGTCTCTCCCCCCTCGAATTCATCCTCCAGCCACCAAAGTGATTTTCCTAAAGTGCAGATCCTTCCAAGTTGACTGTGTCACCCACTCAATAAATTTCATTGACTCTCTATTGTCACTCGGATCAAATACAAATTCTCTGGCATTCAAAGTCCTTCGTATCTAGGCCCCTCTTACCTGTCCCATCTTTTTACACTCCTCACCATATAGTCACTGAGCCTGTGACATTGGCTGTCTTGCTTTTTCATGAATGAGATACTCTTATCTCTCAGCTCTGGGCATTTTTTCTGGCTGTCTTCCATTCCTGGAATTCTCTCCATCCTTTTCTCTACCTCCTGGCTTCCCTGGCTTTCTTCAAGTCCCAACTAAAGTCCCTTCTTCTACTGGAAGACTTTCCCACCCCTCCTAATTTGAGTGCCTTCCCTCTATTATTTATTTCCCATTTATCCTGTATATAGCCTGTACATACTTGTTTGCGTATTGTCTCCCCTATTAGATTGTGAGCTCCTTGAGGGCAGAGACTGTCTTTTGCCTCTTTTTGTGCTCTTAGTACAGTGCTTGGCACATAGTAAGTGCTTAATAAATGCTTATTGACCAAGAATGATGTTATAATTGACATACAAGAGCATGGCTAATTATTGGAATGGATGCTCTGGCTGTGTGTGTCCCCGTTGAACCTGGGGCATGGGGCACAGCAAAAATGAAGAACAGTGAGGATCATGTTATTGTTTGTTATCAGTTTTTATGTGTAGGGAGCACCATTAGTCTTCTGGGGAGGGAAGGTACTTCAGAAGTTAAAATTAGCAGATGGCGTCAATTCTCTCAGAGTACCTGAGGTAAGCAGAAGTCTTCACAGATAGCGGTGCCTATTCCATCCCTCCTCAGAGCCTTTTCCCAGATGGTGCTTTTAAAAGAGCTTCTATTTGGAAAGATTGTCAAAACTTTCAACAAGAAATCAACTTAAATTGGGTTGATTTTGTGTCTGCAGTGGTTTCATATTCAATTCTGCACAGAGGATATTCATTAGGCAATACAAGTGAGGGGTTGAGAAAGGAGAAAGTCTTCCTCTCGTGAGTGGAGAGTGAAGCCTGCCCTGGACTCCCCTCCTTCCCCTGCCAACCTCTAACTCCACTTTTTAAAATGTATTCTCCCTCCCTAGATTGCCTTGTGTTTCCCCCTTCTCTAACCCTTCCTTTGACTGTAAGCTCTGTCGGGGTTCAGTGGATCTGTGTCTTGTCTCAGTATTGCTGGCACCTACCGAAGACCTTGGTCAAAATACCAGTAGGAATAATCGGTGCTCATATGAAACTTAAAAGCTTCTACCCATGATGCTCTGTGATCCTGACAATGTCTCTGTGAGTTACCGGGTGCTCCAGGTATTACTGTTGTTCTCATTTTACAGATGGGGAAAGTGAGGGTTAGAGAAGTTGAATGATTTGCCTTGTTGGAGATGGGCTTTGATGTCATGACTCTTTTGCTGGCTTCAAGTCCTGTGCTCTCCCCGTGACGTTGTGTTGCCGTATAGAGGTTCTTAGTACATCTTTGTTGAAATGAGCTGAATTTATTTCTGTCTTCCTGCCCTTTGTTAGGCAAAGATCTGCTGACTATCCATTTGTTTATCATCATCATCAACAGGCATTTATTAAGTTCTTATGATGTGCCAGGCTCCGTGCTGAGCACTGGGTTTACAGAGAAAGGCAGAATCAGTCTCTGCCTTCAAGGAGCTCACATTCTCATGGAATAGACAACATGCAAGTCATCAGTTCTGTACAAGATTTCTAGTGAGTAGGCGGAAGGGAATCTCAGAGGGGACTGGGAAAGGCCTCCTCTAGAAAACTGGATGTGAGCTGAGTCCTGGAGAAAGCCAGGGAGGCTGAGAGCAGCAGGGAGGGAGGCAGATCACCCTAGGCATGAGAGCCAGCCAGTGCAAAAGCGTGTGGTCAGTAGATGGCCTAGGCCAGTGCAGTAGGATTGTAGGGTGTGTGCAGGGGATGAAAGGTAGGAAGGGGCCAGGTTATAAAGAGCTTTAAATGCCCGACAGAGGAGTTTACATTCACTGGCAATAGAGAGTCACTGGAGCCTTTGAGCAAGGGGAGGCAGGGAATATGGTCAGAACCGCCTGGGCTTTGTAAAAATCACCTTGGCAGCTGAGTGGAGATGAATTGGAAGGGGGAGAGACACAATGAGGTCCTAAGCTAGGGTGGCAACTGTGTGAGTGGGGAGGAGGGGGCATATTCAAGACATGTTGTGAAGGTAGGAATGACAAAGTTTGACAACACATTAGATTATCGAGTGACCGAACTTGAGAACGACATAGAAGTTATAGACCTGGGTAACTGGGAAGAAGTCCTTGAGAGTAATAGTAAGAAGAGAGCTTTTTAGGGGAAAGATGATGAAGTCTGGTTTGGATATATTGAATTTGAGTTACCTATAGAACAGTCAATTCCAGCTGTCCAAAAGACAGTTTTTGATGTCAACCTGGATCTTCAAAGAAAAACTAGGTTAATATGTAGATCTGGGAACGATCTGCATAGAGATAATTGAAGTCATGGGAACTGTTGAGATTCTCCAGGTGAGATAATGACTTTTCACCATAATAGGCAACCTCAGAAAGAGCTTTGGAAGACACTTGACATCTAGTAGGTGTGACATGGATGAAGAACCATCAAAGGAGATTGAGAAGAGGGACCAGGCAGGCAGGGGAAGAATCAGGAGAGAGCACTGTTATGAAAATCTGAAGAGGAAAGAGCAGCTGGGAGCAGATGATCAACGGTGTCAGAGGTTGCAGAGGCCAAGAAGGCCCTTGGATTTGGTAATTTGATGGCTGAGAATACCAAGGCCAGCTTATGGAGTGAGCTGCCTCTGGTCCCACGGTCATTTAGAAAAAGACCTTGGACGAGAACGAAGATCTGACTCCATCTAGGCTTGTTCCATCCATGTGGTGTTTGAGGTATGGGGAATAGTATGGGGGTAGGATCCGGCAAGTTATGTTGGAGTGATGGCCTAGCAGATTGTCTTGACTGCAACCAAAAGGAAGTTCGAGAAGACCTGGGGGGAAATAGAGAGAGGAAATAGAGAGAGGAAATAGAGAGAGCGCCTGGTAAAGGACCTTGATTGCTAGATGGGGAAGTCTTGAAGGAAGTTAGGGGTTTTAAGAAGAGAGAGTGAAATGGGAGAGCATTCCAGGCATGGGAAGCTTGGAGTTGGGAGGTCAAATGAATAATGTGATTGACAGAGAACAGCAGGTAGGCCTGTTTGCCTAGACTGGAAAATGGATGAAGGGAAGTAATGGGCTTTAAGCCTGAAAAGCCAGGCTAGGAGCCAGGTTGGAAGAGCTCATTATTCCTGCTGCATTTTTCCCTGACTCATGTCTTCGTTTCAACTACAACTTCTAGATATTTCTGTCCTTATAGCTGAATCATTCCTGGCTGTCCTCTTTCTGTTGGCTGGTGGAGTACTCTCAGTATTATTACCTCCTGATTTGGTCCTAGTAAACTGGAAATTTGATGCTCAGTGCTTTCAGGCCTTAGAATTACTCTGCTTAGATGTGTTTGTGTGGGGTATGAGGTAAATGCCTTCACCATTTGTGCAGGGATGTGGTGTTTGCCTGTAGACAATTTCCAACTTAGAAATGGATTGTTTCAAAAGTTCATTTGTAAGTAAAGTGTTTGGAATTCAGAGAACCTTTATCCATAAGAACACTGTGATGTGGTGGTTAAGTTTCTGGGCTAATCTGGGCTAGTGCTAATCTTGGTTCTGGGATCTGGCAGCTGAAATAATTAATGCAGGAAAGTGGGGAAGGAGAGATTTTCACCCCTTTTCTAGATGTTGGGATGGCCTTAGATGAACTCCCTCTTTTAGTTCCATTTTTTTTTCTGTATTTCTGTCCTCACGCCCTTACAAGGACACCTTCCTCCTCTGCCCTCTCCTCCCTCCCCATCAAAATGTCCATTTTCTTAGTCAGTCATTTAACTAGAAAAAAACAATCTTGTTGAACTAATTCACATTAATGTGTGAATGACTGATTGGCTTGCCCTCCTCCCTCTAGCCTTCCCAGAAGAATTTACATTTTTTTAAATGCAGAGCCTTCTTAACCCAAATGACTCTGTCTGGTACAAACCCAGGCAAGAGACACAAAGCAGCATGACAGAAATGCCAGATGGTGTGGGGGAAGGTAGTTTGGGCTGGCTGGAGGCACTGCCTGTCCGTGAAGACAGCCCTGCCTGGAAATCTGCCCCCTTAGGATTGCTTTCCCTGAGCTCTTCCTGATTTTCACATCCTCTTTTCCTTCTGAACTCTAGGTGTTTTAAAAGCACCATGGCTCTTTCACAGTGACTTGGAGGGGCATACTTGTGTTAATACTTGTTCTTTGCATGTGTGACTCATTTATAAGTTGTATACATACCACTTGTATATATGTTTATGTGTGTGTATATGTGTGTGTGTGTATATTATATTTCTGATGGCAAAATCAGTGGCTTTGGCATTCCTGACATTTAATAGTCCATTTCTGAACAGATCATTTTCTTTCCCAGCAAAATGACTTCCATTTAAATGTGACTGAGAGTGCAGGTCATATTGGTCTTTTCCTCCTTTGTACCACTGTCTCTGTTTTGTTTTAATAAAAATGCAGGAAGTTGCTGCTGTCTTATTAGCTTGCAGCACGCATGCTTATCTTCTTTGTTCTTTGTTCGATATGAGCTGGCATGTGTTGGCCTGCGTTAGCATTCACTCTTAGGGACTTCAGTGCTTTCTAAATTCGGCATTGCTCAGCCGGTGCCCTGTTTGCTGGAATCAATCGGGACTGCTATTTTTAGCAACAAAAGGGAATTGAAATAGCAATTTTCTTTCCATGCAATAGATCCCCAAGAGGAATACTGATGCAAGCTCTCTGTCATTCCCTATTCTCCCCCTCCCCACAAGCACTCAGATGAGAGGCAGCTGTCACGATTTGCAGCAGTATTAATCTTTAATCAATCGAGTGTTTTCTGCATTCAGGTGTTCAGGGAAAAAAAGGGTCCCACGGAGGACCTGCCTGGAATAACTGAGCACTGGTACATGGGCTTTGCAGTCCAGATTTGGTGGGGAACGACAGGGAAGAGAGGCAGAGGAGCTAAAAATAGTGTGTTTGCTTCCAGTGTTCCTCTAGTCTATTTTTGATGTTTGATTTTGATAAGGTTGATTGGGTTCTTGCTAAAAATATCTGTTCCTAGCAAGTTGAGGACAAAGAGTAGAATATTTTTAACCTACACAAACTAAAGTATTATTGTTAACTACAAAAAAAAATCTGGAAACTAGGTGTTGGTCAGTTGCCAATATTTTATATAATCTCTAACTAACTGAACCCTTCCGTATGCTACATAAGGATCATCTTTATACTTGCCAGGTTCAGTCTTCTTAAAGACTTGCATATTGTAGGTTCTGGTTTTGTTTGCCAGAATATTATTCCCATTCTCTTTTCTCTTTTCTTCCTCTACCCTGATTCAGCTCATCATATTATTAATACAGTATGTGTTATCTTCTCCACCTCTGAAATGGAGTTATGGATACTAATGATTATAGCTAGATTTTTGTTCTTTTATCTTCCTTGTTGAGAAAGACCTTAACTCATCTCTTTTTCTGCACTAAGATAGAGAACCATTACCATAACCATGGAGTTCATTAGTGAAAGCCAGTGTGAGTGTGAAGGAGAATAAACTGTACTTACCTTAATGCAGGCTTTGGCTTTTCACTAAGCCAAATAGTCAAAGTTCCCTTTTCCCCTGCAGCTGAAAACTAATTCATGGGCTAGTTCACTTCACACCCACCCTGGAACATGATAGTGAGTCAGCTCTCTAGCAATAAAAATCATTTCTTTTGGTCACAGAGTCCCAGCATCCTTCGAAAGTTTATCTATAGACTCAGCATGTACTGAGGCAGACTTCATTTTCTACTAATTATATTTCTTGGAAAGTTGAATTATGTTTATTTCAGTGTTGAAAAAGGTGAGAGAGAATAATTGATTGCACATAGTAGGTGTTCACTAAGTATCTGCTGAGTGACTGGTGGATTGGTGTCAGATTTCTCTTCTGGCCATGGTATAGCTCCATTTATGCTTTCTGTCTTAGAAAACCAGTTAGAAAATGACCAGTTAGAAAACTGGGAAAATAAGACTCAGCTCCTTTCTTGACAAGGATATTTTCACTCAGCAACAGAATCACTTCTTGGGTGCCCTCTACATGGGAAATGTATTAAATGTGACTGTCCTTGTGGTTGAGAAATTTACAGTCTGGTTGAGAATATAGATCACATACAGTCTGTGAAAAAGACAGTGCTTACCACGGAATGTCCAGGTTTGAATAATGGCAGAGGACAGTGAGTCAGAGGGAGTGTTGAGAAAGGTGTCATCAGAGTGGAATGAGAGTGTGAGGGACGACAGGAAGACTTGCCGAAGGAAGAGAATCTTGAGTTGATTTTTAAAGGAGGGAGACTAACTTGAGTCTTGGGGAGAGGAAGAAAGGTCAGAGGCACTCAGATGGTAAGGTAAAAAAAGAAACAAACAAACCCAAAGTCTGGCAGTTGAATTACTTGGCAGGTAGACTTTACTTGTCTAGAGAAGAATGTCTTTGTAGGGCAGACATGAGAAATAAGGTGAGAGATAGAATGATGGATCTGTGGATTGAAAGAATTGACAGAGCGGCCAATAGGATGTGTTATTTAATTTAATTTAATTTAACATAACATAATATTTGAAGGATCATATAGTGCTTTTCCCACAATAATCTTTTAAGGTAGGTGATACAGGTTTTATCATTCTCCCTTTAAGAGGAGGAAACCAAGTCTCATAGAAGCTAGGTGACTTACCTACAGTCTCACAACCAGTAATTGTTAGAACTGGGATTCAAACCCAGGTTCCATGATTCTAAATATTAAAGTACTATTTCCATTAGGCTCCATTGCACTTGGGTGCTCGTATTGCTTCTTATCAGGAGAACGGCCCATTGAAGATGTTGAGTGAAGAACATTTTTCTTGTCTGTATGTAGGATGGGTTGAGAGAGGAGATATTGGAGACAGGGAGACCAGCTGGTTACTGGACTAAACCATGTATGGAGTGGTGAGGACTTGGCTGATGTGAAACTCGGATGGATAATGAAGTAAAACTTAAACTTCTGGAATGCAGGGATTGCTTTGCATTTGTCATCATATCCCCAGTGCCTTTCATGGTGCGTTGCTCCTAGCAGTCATTTAAGAAATGCTTGCTGGATGCATAACTCACCAGGTTATTTTGAGGAAACAGTGTGTAAGTGTGAGTTGTTATTGGATGGCTACTAATTCTCAGTGAGGTGCCTCTGGTAGTTGTGGCCAGGCACCGTGCTAAAGTATTGAGAAGACAAAGAAAGGTCAACAAACATGGTCCCTGCCTTCAAGGAGCTCACATTCTAATAGAGGAGGCAATGTGCGAATAACTATCCACATATGAGTTAGAGTCGTTGTAAATGGAAGGTATGGAATTTTAGATATGTCTTGTTATTAAAATGCAAATATGTGGAAAGAAGCCTGGATGGTAGTCATGAAAACTGGACTGTAGCCTCTACTATGCCATTAGTTCACAGGAAATTGGACAAGTCATCCCATTGCTCTGGACACATTGCTTTAACTTTGAAATGAGGTTGTTGGGACTTTTGGATCCTTCAACTCCCTTTCAGCTCGAAAATTATGATTCTATGAAATATTTTTGTTATTGGGGTCATCATTACTCTTTCTTTGATGTGTGTATGTATTGTTGTTGGGTTAAAGAACCAGAGGGGGGCATGGGGGTGGGGGGAGCATAGAGTGCTGAACTTCAAGTCAGGGATGCCTTGTTTCAGATTCTCCTCTGATATTTACTAGCTGGGTCAAGTCTCTGAGCTGCAGGTAACCTTCCAAAATGATCTTGTTATAGATCATTACTTAGCTTGTCAAATCACCTCTGTAATTCAGGGCCTTTTTAATTCCAAAGAATAGTTGCAACTCTTAAGTCTTATTATTATTCAGCAGGGATATACATGAAGCTGGCAAGAAATCCCCAAAATTGTTCCTGCTACTTGGATTTTATCATTTAGATGCTGCCCTAATTTATTTTTCTTAAAAAAACAAACAAAGCTTCAAAAAACAGACATGCAGCAGAGCCTAAGCAGGATCACCAATATTGTTGACTTCATAGCATAATGAAACCATCCTTGTTTCTTACTATAGATTCCAATGCTATGCATAATTCTTAGATGCATAAATATGGTGACATTGGACTCACTGAATCAGAGAGTCTTTGTTGTGGGAAGGCCCTTAGAGAATATCTCATCCAACATCCATATTTTGTAGGAAAATAAGGGTCAGAGAAATTAAGTGACTTGCTGAAGATTACACAACTACTTAGTGACTGAAGCGGGCTTTCAAGCTAGGTCTTCTGAAGGTCTGGTCCAGTGGACTTGACACTGCTCTGCTCCAGCTGAAGCCTCTCTCCTGGAAGAAGTAAAGAACTGGGACCAGGAATGGAAAAATGTCATGTAATATTGGTTATTGATTCCAGGTTACACATGGAGATTCATAGTCTTAGAAGAGAAGAGGTCATACTTCATCATATAGTTAAGAGACCCCTTTATAGAAAGAGAGGTCTGAATTTACAGTTGTACACGAAAAGTGACTAAACTGTCATACTCTTTTGACCCAGCAGTCCCACCACTGGATGTTTATTACTCACAAGAATGTCAAAAACAAAGGGACAGCCCCATATACTAAAAAAATAGCACCATGTTGTGTAGGAGCCGAGAACTGAAAATAAAGTGGGTGCTCATAGATTGGGGAAAGGCTGAGGAAGTTTTAAGATGTCTTTTATTATTCCTCTGCCTTTAGAACCCTCAATCCTGTTTTTTATCCGCACTGAGGCTTCTAATCTGTTTATCCCTCACTTCTTTCCCTGGCCCTTGCTCTTTCACTGTCTACAACTCTACACCTTTCTCCCTTCTGTATCAAAACTCCTTGGTGAACCATTTCAGCTCTCTTCTATCCTCTACATTTCATTGCCGTGTTTCATTATCTTATTGCTGATCACTCCTTGCCAAGACTCAGACATGAATTACTCCTACCATCTGCTGCTTTCACGCATCTTCTCATGCTGCTGAACAAAGCTGGAGAAAATTATTAATTGGGGCCACCACAAATTTATGTTCTGTAGTGTCTACTGGGCCCTCTCTGCAGCAAGGGAATTCTTTTTATATACCCACCCACCCCACCCCATTTCCCTAACCTGGGCCCCAATTGATCTACTGTCCCGATCATCACCACTGCTTGTCTGAATCTTTATCCCTCCTCAGACCTCTCATATCATTCTTTCTCTCTACCGTCAGCTGAGAACCTTGCTTCCTACTTCACTAAAAGAAACTGAGGCCATTCACTAAGATCTTTCTTTTCTCCTCTCCTTGTTTCACATCACTCTGATATCTAGCCTTACTCTCTCCTCCTTGACTCCTTTCTTACATGAGGAGGCGGTTCTTCTTGCCAACTCTCTATGTGTATTTCTGATTCCATTCTATCCTGTCTTCTCCAGCTGGTTGTTCGCTCTGTCATTCCCAGGTTCTCACTAATCTTTATTCAATTTCTCCATGTTTATTGGTGGCTTACAAACATGCCCATGTCTCTCCTATCCTCACAAAACCCCATGTGATCCATTTATTCCTGTTTGCTATCATTCTAAATTTCTCTTCCCTTCCTTGAGAAAGCCATCTTCAGTTGTTGCCTCTGCTTCCTCTCATCTCAGTCTCTTCTAACTGTTGTAATTAGGCTTTCAACCTCATCATTCAAATAAAACTGTTCTCTCCAAAGTTACCAATGGTTTCTTAATTGCCAAATCCAATTGCTTTTTTCTCAGTTCTCACCCTACTTGACCACTTTGCAACCATTGACAATGTTAATCACTCTCTTCTCCTGGGTATTTTCTTTTCTCTTGGTTTTCATGACACTGCTGTCTCCTGGTTCTCCTACTTATTTTGCTGTTCTTTCTCAGTCTCCTTTGCTGTATCTTCCTTCAAGTTATGCCTGCTAATGGTGAGTGTCCCTTAATACTGTCCTGGTCCACCTCTTTTTCTTCTAGTATCTTACTTGTTGAAAAGTAACTAGATGCTATATTAGCTCCTGTGGATTCAACTGTCATATCTATGCAGATGGGTCTCAGATCTATTTATCTAGCTCTAACCTCTCCTGAGCTCTTGTCCTTTATCACCAAATTCCTTTTGGGCATCTCAAATCGGACATCCCATTGGTATCTCAAATTTACTATCTCCAAAACTGAACTCATCTTCTCCCTGCCTCCCCACACCTCCCCTCAGCCTTACTTTCCTATTACTATTCAGGGAACCACCAGCCTCCCAATCACTGAGGCTTACTACCCAGGTATCATCTTCCACCCTTCACTCTTCACTGACCTTCCTGCTTTTCAATGAACAAGATATGCCATCTCTTGGGTCTGGGTGTTTTCTCTGGCTGCCCTTCATGCCTGGAATGCTCTCCCTCCTTATCGCTGCCTCCTGCCTTCCCTCAATTAAAATCTCATCTTCTTTAGAAGCCTGTCTCAGATCTTTGTAATTCTAGTGCCTTCCTGTTCTATTTATTTTCTACTTATCCATTACGTAGTGTGTTTATACATATTTGTTTGCTTGTTGTTGCCCTCATTAGATTGTGAGGTCCTGAAGAGTAGAGACTGTCTTTTGCCTCTTTTTATATTCTGGTACATAGTAGGCATTTAATAAATACTTATTGATTAACTGATTTTCTCATACCCTATTCACTCTGTTTCCAAGTCTTTTTAAGGTAGTCCTACCTTTCCAACCTCTCTCATTTTCTCTTCTGACATAAATGCCATCCTGGTGCTACTCTAGCCTATCCTCCACTCATCTATCAAAGCGACTTTTCCTTAAATTCAAGTCTGACCATCATCCCCCTGCTCCATCAAGTCCAGTGGCTCTGAACTGATTCAGAATGATTTAAGTAGAATCAAGACAATAATGTGTACATGGACTTAAAAAATATAAAGAAAATGCCACTAAAAGGCAACAGAACTGAGAAGGAAGCATGTTTCACTCCTTTTGGTGAAGAGTTAGTGGAACCCAGGTGCCAAATGGAGCCCAAGTTATCAGGCAGGGTCAATGGACGAGCTGATGTTCATATCTATTATATCTATTATCTATTTTACTATAAGAGAGTGTTCTGCCATTTTGAAGCAAAATAATGGCTGGTAAGCGGCTGATAAATTAGTACTGGCTTGTGTTCTTCAATTTTTGATAGATCTAAGTGAAATTAGATATGTGGATGTCAAGGTTACAGCATTCATAGTAGTTGTAGAGGCTAACGGCTACTGAATATTGACTACAGAATTTGTTATGTTGTCCTACTAACTTTTGGTCATTTGAACTTAGGTCCAGTTCACAAGGGGCAGAGATTATAGAATTTAGGGCTTTAAGAGACTCTGGAAATTATACATATCTCAAGAAGTTAAATGACTTTTTCAGGATCACACAGGTAGTGTGTATGTATGTATAGTAGTATGTAGAAGAGCTGGAATTCAAGCCCTTCCCCTCAACTTCTGATCCAGTGGTATTTCCTCTACAAGGAAATTTGACCTCGTAAACAATTTACAAGGTAAACTTCAAGTGAATAGTGTCTCCGTTTCCAAACAGCATAGTTTTGTGTCCTTAGATGCTGTAGTGCTAGGGGGTGGATGATAGATCATAGGATCTGTAGAACTGGAAGGTACGTGAGAAATCATCTCGTACACACAGAGAGTAGAAATGACTCGCCCTAGGTCATACAAAGATGGAATTTGAACTTTTTTGTCTCTGAGTCCAGTGCTCTTGGTGTTATACCATGCTACCTGTCATCCTTATGGCACAATTATCTTCTAAGTACTAAGGTGAAATAAGAAATATTAGACAATTTCCTTTTAGAATGGCATTCCCTGTGACCAGTGACTGTGTCCTTAAAAGTAGTGGATGCTCTCTATTTGGTTTTTTTAAAATTTTTTTTAAAATTTATTTTGATTTATCAACAAGCACTTCCATAAGCTTTTGAGTTTTAAATTTTTCTCCCTCTCCCTCTCCCTTCCCCTTTCCCTCCCCAAGACAGCACGCAATCTGGTATAGACTATACATATACATTTCTATTAAACATATTTTCACATTAGTGATGTTGTAAGTAAGAATTAGAACCAATAGGAGGAACCACCGGGAAGAGGAAACAAAACACAGCAGAAGAAAAAAATAGCAAATAGTATGCTTCAATCTGCAGTGAATGTTATTTATTGACAGATGCCATCACCCTCTGTTTAAAACAAATAAAGTGACTTATTTGTGCTCATTGGGATGTTTGATTTCATCATTGGCAGGAGCTCCAATTTAGTAATTAACTTGATGCTGGTTGTATATCAGAGAAAGGCCAGCATCACATGACAGTAAAGTAGCTGGTACCCATTTCCTCAGTGATAGGAAAGTGATGATCCCTGATCCCTAGTTGCCATTTTCACTCCATGCCATTGCAAAGGCTAGACTGGAAGGATGGCTGAAAAGAGGCAGTTGTATTTCAGATGTTATTTTTATGATTGTATTCCCATAAATAAACTTTTTATGCCCTTAAGATTTTTCTGAAAATTTATTCATCTGACTTGTTCTGCTTGGCTCCAGAGGATAGAAGTGAGAACCATTGTGTTGAAGTTGCATAGAGGCACATTTATACTTGATATAAAGAAAAAGTTCCTAATGTTTGAACTAAGGGATGCTTACTTTTCTGGGGTATTATCAAGCAGACATTCATTCACTTACAGTTTGGATGAGAGGGCCTTGGAAGTCCCTTCCAACTTGGAAATTCTAACATTCTTTATCCTGGTGAAGTAGGATTTAAATGACATTAGCTTTAGTTTTGAGGTGCACAAGTAGCAGGATTTGGAAAAGTGGCTTTTTTTGTTTAGGTCCTAGAAAATATCTGGAGTGAAATTTATAGGTGGTAAAAAAATCAAATTATTTTTCTAACATTTATTGACTGCAAACAACACACTATGTGCTGAATATGGCCATGTGTTCCCAGGGTTTTAGTGCATATGCTGATAACAAATTGTGTATTAGACTAAAATGTATTTCCCATAATGCCAAACCCACAGTAGGTACACAATAAATAAATTTGACTTGAAATTGATGACCAACAGAAGAATATGAGAATTTGTTCTCTGGGGGCCTTTTTGAATAATTTGTTTAGTGTTTTGTTTTTAACTTAGGAAGTTTGATATTATTGTATGCTTGGTCCCTATTCTCAATGTGATTCTAGAGGTTTTAAACAATTTGTTGGAGCATATAAATACCTTGAGAGCCACCTCTGCCCATTAGGGGCATTTTACTACCTCTAGATCTGATCTAGTCTGGAGATACCAAGGCTATTTTTAGGCTCAATGCCAAGAAAACTGGCTTAGAACCATGTGAAATGGGCAGTTTTAAATGCATAAAAGGAATACAGTGTTCTTTAAAGATAATTAGGTTTAAAAATTCCATAAATAAAGTAACTTGTGTCTTTACTACACTTCTACATTTAAATACCATAATCTAGAATTAGGAAGCCTAGACCTATTAACAGTCCTGCCATCTCATTTGTGAATAGTAGTACTTAAATCTAGAGTTTTGGTCAAAGACTGCATATTCTTAGAGTGACTTTTGGCTATAGCATCATGAGAGATGGTGCTCGTAAGAGCTCTGGACTTGGAGTCAAAGATCTGTATTCAGACTGCAGCCTTCTCACTCACTCACTGAGCTTGACCATTCTTAGCCTCAGTTTCCTCACCTGTGTGAGGATAATAGTGATTATGTACTTCACAGGAATGTTGTGAGTGTCCAATGAGATAACGTACACACATTTATAAACCTTAATGTGCTTTGTGATCATGAGCTACTATCATTACAGCGTAAAAGAAAAAATGTGATAGGCAAATACATGGCAGGTAAGCTTCAGTACAGGCAAGTGTATAAAATACATACCTAAGGAAAAGTAATCTAAGCTTAATTTATAGGATGATCATCTCTGAGCTATCAGTTTACCCAGAATAGAGCCCAGTGCAGGTCAGTGTATTGTCCTGGTCACAAAAGCCAATGAGCGTCATCCTGAAGAGTTTTAGAAACCAAATAGAAAATTTTTATTCTGCTAGTATGGGTAACTATGCCCTGCCAGCCCATGAGTGCTGTCTCATTCTGCCCAGACCACTTAAAAAAAGACAGCTTTAACTAGGTTTGGAAAGAAGTAATCATTTCTCGATCAAAAGAATAGAGAAACTCCCATATAAGCAGATAGATTTTATAAAATGAGGGAAAGAGAACATAGATCCTGGGAAACTGTTTTTAGGGGTTTTTGTTTTTTGTTTTTTTTTTTGTACAACCTCATAATAGACCTAGTAGAGCTGGAGAGGAAGCCATCTGGGGGGATGTAAAGACTCCCAAATGAGGCTTGCTGTTGTAGAGTCATTTTTCAGTTATCTCTGACTCTTCCTGACCCCTTTTTGGGTTTTCTTGGCAAAGATACTGAAATGGTTTGCCATTCCTTCTCCAAGCTCATTCTCCAGAGGAGGAAACTGAGGCAAACAGGGTTAAGTGACTTGCCCAGGGTCACAGAGCTAGGAAGTGTCCGAGGCTAGATTTTAACTCAGGAAAAGGTGTCTTCCTGACTCCAGGTCTGCTACTCTGTGAATGAAGATGGAGAGGAAATGGAATTAAAGTTTATTTAAAATGTGGGTGATTGAGATGGGGTATTGTTTATCCTATCTTAGAATTCTGGGTCAGGACGTCCCTGAAACTTTAGGAGGCAGTTTGATGAGAAACTGAAGCAAGTATTGCTTTGCACAGGGGCAGATAAACTTCTAGAGCATAAACAGGGTTAGGAACAGTTCTCTGTGTGTGTATGATAATTTTAAGGAAGTTTTCTACTTCTGGCCACTTCTCAACAATTATCTCCCCACAGAATTAAAATGCTCTTATAGATATCTTGTATTTATCATCTTTCTACTGAGATTTGTACATATTGTATACTCTATTAGACTATATGCTCCTTGAGGACAAGGATTGTTTTTGCTTTTTTGGCATTCCCATTGCTTAGCACAGTGCCTAGCATATAATAAACATTTAATAAATGCTTGTTGACATATTGATTGATTGTGAAAAAGAAATAAACTAAACCAATTGATAAGTGATTGCATCTGACAGTGTATGCAATGATGCACATCCATAATTTTCCCCTATCCCTCTAAGGAAGTGTGTTAGCTATTCTCTGGAGTTTTAATTTATATTTTTGTAAGTATTGTACATATTATTCTCCTGATACTGTTTTCTTTGATCTGTATTAGTTCCTGGGGCAGCTAGCTAGCACAGTTGATAGAGTGCCAGGTCTACAGTCAGGAAGACTCATCTTCCTGAGTTCAAATCTTGCCTCAGACACTTACTAGCTCTGTGACCTTGGGCAAGTTACCTAACCCTGTTTGCCTCAGTTCCTTATTTGTAAAATGAGCTGGAGAAGAAAATGGCAAACCATTCCAGCATCTTTGCCAGGAAAACACCAAAGTCATGAAGAGTTGGACGTGACTGAAACCACCGAACAGCAGAAGTCTTTTTATATTTCTCTGAATTACATTATATTCATTTAACTCGTTTTTTTCAGTCATTCCCCCAGTTGATGGGCATCCACTTTTTTCCCATTTTTCTTCTATCACAAGAATTCCAATGTGAATATATTCATATAAACAAGACATTTCTTTCTGTCTTTGACTTCCTTGGGGTACATGTGCCCAGTAATGGGATCACTGAGCCTGAGGCTAAGGATAATTTAATGACTTTTCTTATATAATTCCAAATTGCTTGCAGAACGGTTGGCCTAGTCCTCAGGTCTACCAGCAATGTATTAGTGTGCATCTCTCCCCATAGCCCCTCCGACAATGACATTTATCTTTTCTCATCTTGGTCAGTTTGAGGGGGTGTAAGTTAAATGATAATTTTAAACAGGAAGTTTGGGAATACGTTCTTAATGTTTTATAGTTTGACGTCTTGAAGGGTAACCTTGCCCCTTCATAAAACAAATCTTGGTGCTACTTGGTGTTAGAGGCAAAATACTAGGCTGGGTAGACCACTGTGCTAAGCTCGAGGCCTATTCTTATGACCTTTCTGCCTGAGTGGCTAGAAGATTTTAGTTTATAAAAGGAATAGGATTTTGTGTAAAGGAAGTAGAACCTATTTAACTTTTTTCAGTACTATTTCTGTGAATTAGACATTAAACTTTTTCTTTGCCTTTTTTTCTCTTTTCAGTTGTCACAGGGAGTACTGATGGAATTGGAAAATCATATGCAGAAGAGGTAAGCCTTCATTTTATTAATTTAGTTTTTAAAAATTAATTTTTATTAGTTTAATTTTTTTTATCTGGGACATAAATGCCCCCCCCTCCAATTTCCTAGTACATAGAGCACAAAACAGAGGATTGCATGTGAAACAATGGGTCTCCATTTTATATTGCTTGCTTTTTGAAAAAAGTACATTAAAAATTCCATGTGTTACTTTTAAAGCTGTCCTCATTTGTACTTCCTTCTGAACTTCCTTCTGTTCTCTACTGTGCATTTTAAAAAATATGTAAGTGACCCTCTTTTTCTTTTTTGACATTACCACTGATTGCCCTCCCCCCCTCCCCCCACCACTTGAAAATAGAGGAAATAGTACCCTTTTTAACAAATAAACATAGTCAAACAAAAGAAACCCACATGGACCCATGTTGAAAAACATATGCCTCTTTCTGCATCTTGGCTGTGTCACCTTTCTGTTATGAGGTAAGTAACATGCTTAATCAGCCGTCTTCAGGAGCCATGGTGGGTCAGAATGCTTAAGTCTTTTAAAGTGGTTTTTCTTTACACTCTGGTTGTCATTCTATACATTGTTCTCTGGCTTCCTGAACTTCCCAGGATTCCTTTTCATAGAGATTCTGCCCTTGACTGGCCCCTCCCCCTCTTTGATCCTAAATTTCCACCTTGCTGTGGTTTATGCCACTTCTTGTGTGCCAGTCACCTGTGGCAGTAAGCAGCAGCCTCTTTATGCCCCCCATATGTCTTCCCACTGACTTTTGTCTCACTGGCACTTTGTATTACTTGGAGGTTATGTATGTTGGTCCAGGATTCGTGGACATATAGCATCACTAGAAGAATATTGGTGTTGAAAAGGTGAGTTTCCCAGAATCACTACAG
Source organism: Vombatus ursinus (assembly GCF_900497805.2). NCBI lineage: Eukaryota > Metazoa > Chordata > Mammalia > Diprotodontia > Vombatidae > Vombatus > Vombatus ursinus. The sequence goes on along the minus strand of NW_020954600.1, from coordinate 4,696,226 downwards.
CCCATTCTTATTGTTCATCTGCGACGTCTGTCCAAGGTATGTAGACTGACAAATCAAGTCAGTGTGGTGACCATCTAAGTGTACATCGCACTTTGAGCAATCGACATTCTTCATTCTGTGTTTTGTTGGACCAAATTCTTTGGAGGAATTACAGTCTTCTCAGGCAGGCTCTGTAGTATTCTGGGGCTTAAACCAGTCAGCATGAAGTCATCCGTATATAGGAACATCTGGAGGACCTCTTCATCTATAGGAAATACTTTTTTCACATGGACTCTTCCCTGGACACATTCCATGGCAGGGGCAAATACCTTACCCGTATGCATCTTCCCATTTTACATCTCTGCAAAATGCTACTTTGATTCCTTATTGTATCATGGAGGCATTTCTGGGCCCTCAGAGGCTTTGATAGTACAGGATAAGTTCTGTCATTTTCTGTGAAGCTAGAAAATCTTTTAGGTATGGCCTTGGGGCCAGGCTGAAACTGCATCCAAGAACCAGCCTGGTTCTAAGCATGGAAAGTTTCATTGTAATTTGTCCTTCAGGTAATGAATTCGGCAATCATCAGAGCCCATAGAATGAGAACAAATAAAAAATGGCCTTCTTTGTTACTGTGTGATTCCCTTTAATTTCTACTCAACTAGGGGGTGAAAACACAGACTTTAGAACATACAAATCATAGGCTTTAGAATATCTATAAACAGTAACTTCCTGTAGGTATTCTACATCTGAGAGTATTGTCTGACGACCAAAACGTTGGCGTATTACCGGAAGGCCACGTGTTGCGGTTCACTGCATCACTATTGATGTCATTGTCATAAATTAAGTGGGAGACCCATAGGATATCTTATCATGGGTCTAGAAGTGGAGGGGATCTCAGAGCCTATGTAGGGAAATTCCTTCATTTTGTAGAAAAAGAACCTGAGGCCCAGGGAACTCACTGACTCGTTCAAGATCACTTTAAGCGTGGAGGGTAAGATTTGAACCCAGATCTAGGGTCAGAAGTTAGCTAAATGCTAGGATGGCTCCTGTGGGTAGCAGAGAAAGCTCAAGGAACTTCACTGTGTTTGTTGTTCCTTTATCTTGTTCCTAAACCTGTTAGCATTGCAACCTCTACCCTGCCACCTTTCCTGCTGCAAAAGCAAAGACCATCCTATCTGTTAGGGTGGGGTTACAACAGATGGCTAATGTGAAGAAGATCATTCCCCCCCCCCCCCATGCTGAGGGACTCCATATCCAAGTCACCTCCTGCCTAAATTGAAATCTCTTGAAGCTTTTTTTTCTCATCTCTGCCCATGTGGGTGGGGCTCCCTTGATGGCAAACTCAATAAATCCTCATTGGTTCCTAAATTTCTGCTGAAGGGTTTGGTTTTGGTTCTGGTTTGTTCCAGAACTGACAACTTTACCCACATTCCCAAGTTCATTTTGGAAAGCTTCACTTTATGACCAAAGACAATAAAGACATCATTGTGGGACACGTGATCATCTTGTCTCATAGTGCTCGTCATGAGCTTAAGCAAAAGAGTCGATGAGAATGTGCTAGAGTCTTGTGTAGAGGATGGTAATGGGCAAAAACCTGCAAACCACATCAGCAGACCCTTCCATGAAAGTGACCCCTCAATGAAGGGTCATGGGAAAGGGGACAGAAAGTGGACGTGTTAGACAACATGGCTCACGTCGGGACAATCCAAGATCCCAAAGGCTTCTGTGATCAACTACTCAGAAGCTTAACCCCAAAATCTCATGGACATTTCCTTCCTTAAAAAAGTCAGAATGTGCCGGCCATGGTGAGTGTCCAATAGAATCACGCAGAAAGCATGAAGTGGATTCTGTGTGTTGTTTACTAATAGGGAAGTCGATTGAGTCAACTGTGTATCTGTGCTCCTCAGACCATTGCCTCCTTTAAACAAGAAGGCAAGATCAGAATCCAGTTAGAACTGGTAAAGTGAAAGAGATGACATGGTGCAGTTATAACCTCAGCCGGATCTCCTTAAACAAACTGTAGGTGCTGAGGAAAATGAAGAGCGGCAAAAGGCAAAAAATGTGATCCTGATGACTGCCATTTTCTGCAGAAATCTTGCCTGTGTAAAGCAGTCACCACATCAAGGAGGCCCAAAGAGCTCATCACCCAACTTTGAGGCAGCAAGCAAGCACTTATTTTCCTTAACAAATGGAGAATTGTGGCACCTATGGGCTGCACCCATTTAAGATGCACTTATGTGTAAAAACACTTCAGAGGAGAATGGTAGAAATTTATGGGCATTATTACCTCATAAAAACAGTGAAAAGCCATGGAGGGGAAAATGAGGCTGTGAATGACTTCTTGCAAACCTTGAAATAAACCATATTATCATTCTATTAGTACACAGATGATAGTGGCATGGGGGGCTGCAAATATAAGGCAAATAGAAGAGAAAAAAGAAAAATGGTAAATGTTGGAGGGAATGTGGAAAAATTGGGACACTGATGGACTGTTGGTGGAATTTTGAGCTGATCCAAACATTCTGGAGAGTAACTTGGAACTATGCCCAAAGGGCTATCAAACTCTGCATACCCTTTGATCCAGCAATACCACTGCTAGATCTCTTTCCCAAAGACATCAAATAAAAGAGAGGAAAGGACCTATTTGTACAAAAATATTTATAGCAACTCTTTTTGTGGTGGCTAAGAATTGGAAATTGAGAGTATGCTCATCAATTGGGGAATAGCTAAACAAGCTGTGGTATATGATTGTGATGGAATATTATGGTTCTATAAGAAATGACAAGTAGGATGATTTCAGAAAAACCTGGCAAGATTTACATGAACTGATGCAAGTGAAGTGAGCACAACCAGGAGAACGTCGTACACAGTAACAACAACATTGTTCAATGAAGAATTGTGAATGACTTAGCTATTCTCAGCAACACAATGATCCAAGACAATTCCGAAGGGCTAATGATGAAGCCTACTATCTGCCTCCAGAGAAAGAACTGATGTTGTTTGAATACAGACTGAAACATATAATTTTTTCCTTTCTTTAATTCTTTTTTAAAAATTTGAGTCTTCTTGTACAAAGTGACTAATATGGAAATCTTTTACATAATTACACTTGTGTAACCCATCTGATTGTTTACTGTCTCAGGTTGGGGGAAGAATAGAATTTAGAACTCAAAGCATAAAAAAAATTTAAAAAATAGTTTTAACGTGTAATTGGGGAAAAATAAAATATTATATATTAAAAATATGGATAATAACATATGATGGGGCAACCTGACTGAGTTGTTCTGTGAATTAGATAATAAATATATTTTTTTAAAAGGCAAACAGTTAATTTGTTGCTCTTTGAAAGGGAACCACCACCAGTGAACTCTAATAACGCTCAAGTTACCAACATGCGAGCTTAGAAAGGAGAGCCCACTCTCTAGGGACAGTAAGGGAAAGTGGCTGGAACACACCTGGTACACACAGAAATGTCATGTTTGGCCAACATAGTTTTGAAAGTATTGAAATACCATTTTACAGGGTATTGGAAAGGAAGACTAGTTGCCAAAAGAATAGAAAAAACTCTCAGATGCTCTTACTGCCACACATTTGCTTTTCAGATTGCCTTCCATCTATTCTGTGTCTGTCCTGTTTGTATCCTGTTAATGGCAAGTTGTTTTACTCACTGGAAGGAATTCTCTAAGGCAGGGGGTGATTTTTTTCCCCTTTCTTTGTGTCCCCAGCACTTAGCACAATGCCTGGCCCATACCAAACAATAAATGCCAGTTTTTTGACTGACTCTGTAAAAAAAAAATAATTAAGAGGATGTCAATAACTTCCAACCCAAAGCCTACTTTTTTGTTGCTGTTATAGCTTAGTGAGTACTAGGCCTATATCACAAAGAGGGCAAAGAAAGGGGAAAAGGACCTTTTTGTGGAGCTGTTCTTTTTTGTTTTAACAAAGAATTAGAAACCAACAATATGTATATCAGTTGGGCAATAGCTGAACAAATTGTGGTATATGAATAATGGAATATTATTCCACTGTGAGAAATGTTGAAGGGTACAGTTTCAGAGAAATCTGGGGAGACTTGTATGAATTGATGCAGAGTAGAATGAGTGGAACCAGAACAGTTTGTTAAATAACAACATTGTAAGGACAACAATTTGGGGACTCGAGATGAATGTAATGCACAATCAGTGGACCAATGATAAAGCTTGCCATCCAACTTCCTGACAGAAAGGTGATGGACCCAAAGTACACTGTGTTTGATTATGGAAAAGCACTCTATTTGGGAGAGCCAAGTTGCAATCTGTAAGAAAGAATATTAACCACTTAATTTTTTCCAGTCCTGTCAATAAGATCTTAGTGCAACCTAAAATTTTAAAACCACAATATCTATAGTTTGTGTAGTTATATAATTAAAGGAGTAGTAATAATGACTAAGGAGGAGTCTATAGAATTTTTTAAGGTCACATTGACTGATAAAGCATCGCGTGGTACTTACTGAATTATCTTCATTCTCTCTCTTGTTTGCAGTTAGCAAAGCGTGGAATGAAGATTGTCCTCATCAGCAGATCCCAGGAAAAACTGAAGGAGGTGGCTAATGAGATAAGTAGGTTTTCATGTCAGCACCTGTTGTTTGGATAGTGGTGGTGATTTTTATTGTTACTTAGAGTTGAGTGATCTGTAATTACCTCTGCATTTGTAGATGGTCTTTGCAAATTGCTGTGGTGAAAAAATTCATCCCTCTGCTGTCAACTTAGTGCTGAGTGTCTCTGAGCTTTTCTAGACCTGTCCTTGTATTAACAGGTGGGCAGTGCACTGTTGGATCATATCTGTGAAGCTTTTCCAGCTTAATTGACCCGATCAGATATTTTTGTGCTTTGCTAGGATAGTATTTAAAAACCCAAAGACTAAAGAGGGGAAATCATCATTATCATCACAGTCATCATCATCATCATCATTCTTTTGCTAAAATTCTTCACTTAGGCATCTTCATGGTATGGGAATAACCCAGGATTTTGAAGGTTCTGCCAATCCAGTACAATATTCTGTAGCCCAACCAAGCTAGCTGAACTTTTGCATATGGAGTTAACAATAGAATGTGTGGTTGTCAATTCCGAAGTTCCCTGCCCCAGTTAAATTTGGAAAGGTCTGGGACCAGAAGGTTGGCTGGGACATGTTACTGGAGTATTATCATTTTTTTTGTTTTTTTTAGGCAATTGGGGTTAAGTGACTTGCCCAGGGTCACACAGCTAGTAAGTGTCAAGTGTTTGGTCTGAGGCCAGATTTGAGCTCAGGTCCTCCTGACTCCAGGGCCGGTGCTCTATTTGCTGCACCATCTAGCTGCCCCGAGTATTATCATTTAACTACCTAATCAAGAGACACCTGGGTAGTCATAAATAGTCCATATTGAGAAATATCTTGATGAAAAAACTTGGAAATGCAGTGACTAACTTTGGTAGACGTAGCTCTTTTCAGCAATGCAAGAATCTAAGATCTCTCCAAAAGTCTTGTGATGGAAAATGAGACCCACATCCAGAGAAAGAACTGTGGAGTTTGAATGCAGATCGAAGCATGCTATTTGCTCTTTTTTTTCTTGTTTTGTTTTGTTTGTTCCTTCTTTCTTGTGGTTCCTTCTGTTGGTACTAATTCTTCTTTACAACATGACTAATGTGAAAATATGTTTAATAGGAATGTATATGTAGAGCTTATATCAGATTACATGCTGTCTTGGGGGGAGGGGAAGAAAATTTAAAACTCAAAAGCTTATGGAAGTGAATGTTAAAAACTAAAAATAAATTAATAAAAATTTTTTTAAAAAAGAAAGAACTTGGAAAGGGAGCATTTTATATTCTGTGATATAATTTATTTATTATTATATTCATATATTTTAATAACTTACACTGATATGCCATTTATAATGTTCTTTACTTATGTAATGTTTTGTTCATTTTATTCAGACAGAAATACAACCTGCATTTGTGTTGCCAGAACATTGTGCTTTCATATTCCCCGCTTCTATCTGGTTACTTTACAAATGCAATATTAGCTGTTTTTTCAGAGAGTTAAATCCTGTCCATTTCCATTTATTCATGTGGACACATATACCGCCAGAAGGAATCTGGAATGCATTACCAAGGGTGCCTCAAAAGAGGGTGAAACTAAAGATATTTGAGACATCACTCCTGTCTGTAGAAGGCAAGTGTTTCAAGAAAAGAGAAGAAGATGTTGCTTAAAAAATAGGAATGTTAGGCTGTAGACCAGGGTTTGGCATATACTTGATAAGAGCTGCTAAGAATGTATTTGCCTACAATTTTCTGGATCTAATCCAAAAGTAGGTTGGAGGAGAAAAACTGCCTCCATGTATCTATCAGCCAGTCAACAAGTATTTATTCCTGTGTATCAGGCATTTTGCTACATCTTGGGGATGCAAATTAAAAATGAAACAGTCCTCAACCTCAGGTGACTTACATTCTATCCAGTTGTTTAAGTACAGCTTAGAAAGACAAGTCAATGTTGGGCCACCTAGAAGCTCACAGGGAACACAATCAAAGCAGGCAATGATAAAAAACCTCTGGTCTCCAATATCTTTCACAAATGTGAAAACGTATGGACATTAAGCAAGGTAAATTGTATATCCTTGTGTTGTGAAACAAGTAACTTCATAAGTATTATTGAGATTTGCTGGGATTATATTCAGGTCTGAAGTATAGATCTGAAATTATATATCTTATTCAAAAACAAGAGGATAGAGAGAAGATTTACTCATTAGGGGTGCTGGAATTGGGAGGGGGGAAGAAACATGGTGGAAAGCATTTGGGGTATGGATTAATAGAGGCAGAAGCTATGTATCCTCACATTAAACTTTGGACCACATGTACAGAAAGAAGAAGTAGTTAAGATTAGGAAAGAGAGCAGGCACTGGCAAAAAGGTCTGAGATGTCATCAGGGTGCTATTCCTCCCTTATTTGTACCTTTTTTCATGGTTAAGGCAAATAATCAAGGAAGATATTTTGCTTTACAAATGAATTTTGTTATTTTTATGGAGTTCTGTAAAGTTTCCTTCTGATAGTTTGTTGTAACATTAAAACTGTGCTGTTGTCTTTTGTAACATTGTTATTTGTATCATAATGGCATAGCCCAGCTATAACCACTCAATATTCTTGCGGCTGTTTAAGTTGTTAGGTTAGGTAGGTGGCATGGTGGATAGGGTGCCGGCCCTGGATTCAGGAGGACTTGAGTTCAAATTGGCCTCAGATACTAGCTGTGTGTCCCTGGGCAAGTCGTTTAACTCTGTTTACCTCAGTTTCCTCATCTGTAAAATGAGCTAGAGAAGGAAATGGTAAACCATTCCAGTATCTCTGCCAAGAAAACCCCAAATGAGGTCATAAAAAGTTGGACATGACTGAAAATGACTGAGCAGTGACAAATTGAAGTTGTTAAATGGAATTTCTCTTTTATTGCTCCTTGGACTTTTGTTATTATTATATAGAAAAACTGTTATTTTTGCAGGTTTGTTTTGTAGCTTGAGATTTTACTAAAACTATTGTCTCAATAGCTTTGTTGATTCGCTAGGATTTTCTAAGTAAATCATCACATTATCAGCAACTAGTGACAATTCTTTCTCCTGTCGACCTGAATGTACACCTTACATTTCTTCCTCTTGTCTTATTGATATAGCTAACTTTTTAGAACTATATCAAATAATAACAGGGAGAATGAGTATCCTTACTTCACTCCTGTATTTATTAGGAAAGGTTCTAGTATATTCTGTTTGCTTTTTATTTTAGATACTTTTTTTATATTAAAAAGGGTCCTTTTATGCTTGTACTTTGTAGAGCTTTTAGCATATGTGAGTATTGTACTTTGTCAAAGTCTTTTTCTCCGTCTATTGAGAAAATCATGTGGTTTTAGATATTTTTGTTTTTAATATGATTAATGCTGTTGATTGTTTTCCTAATGTAGAACCTCCTTTGCCTCCTTAGTATAAATTCTACTTGCTCATAACGAATAATTTCTTGGATTAATTGCTGTAGTCCTACAGGATTTTATTTAAAATTTTTGTATCCATTCAATAATGATATTAGTTTCTATTTTGCCTTCCCTAGTTTAGATATTAGAACTACGTTTGTCTAATAAAAGGAGTCTACTAGGGTGCTGTCTTTCTCACTTTTTGAGAATAATTTGTTTAATATTAGTACTAATTGTTTATTAAAAGTTTAATACATCAGGACCAGTGGTTTCTTGACTAGTCTTAACAATTCCACTTTAGGCCTTTAAAAGATATCAGAAGATAGGGCAGGTAGCTTAGGGGATGAATGACTGAAGGTGTGGCAGGTACTACTTAAGAGTAGTGTCTGTGTTGTTTAGGGTCAGAAGAGGCAAAGAAGGCAACAAGCAGTTTTTTATTTTATTTATCTATTTATTTTTTCAAGTAAAGGCATTTATTCTGGATAACACAACACACCAAGTAGGCTCCTCTGCCCCTTAAGGAAGACACAGCTTAAGGGAGACCCCGGCTTAAGGTGGGGGGTGTCAGCTCCAAGAGAGGCAGAGAGAGGGCTGAACAAGCGGTTTTTAAAAGTAGATTGGGGGAGGGGAGAGGCCATTTCCTTCATGAAGCCTTCCTTCCTTCCCTGTATCTCATAGTGATTTCTCCCTCTTTACATTTCTCATCACAGTTCAGACTTCTCCCTTGTTTTCTCCCTTGCTTCATCATGGCATAGTTGTTACATGCCTTATCCTTCATATTAGATATTAAGCAATTTGAGCCAGACATAGGGACTTCTATATCTCTGTATCTCCCTTAGTACCTAGTACTGAGCTTTGCACATGTTGTTGTTGTTGAGTTGTTTCAGTTGTGTCCAACACTTCCTGACCCCATTTGGGGTTTTCTTGGCAAAGTTAAGTGATTTACCTGGGGTCACACAGCTAGAAAGTGTATGAGGCCAGATTTGAACTCAGGTCTTCCTGATTCTAGTGCTCTATCCACTGTGCCACCTAGCAGCCTTGAGCCTTGCATGTAGTAGGTACTTAATATTTATTAGATGTAGTTAACTGGGGCATTTGGAGGAAGGTAAGAGCTAGAGGGAATATGAGACATAGGGCTAGTTGAGGGACAGCTGAAAGAGGGAGTAAGACTGGAGGGGTAATTGTACCCAAACCCCAAAAGATCCTTGTTTTTCCTTAACAATGATCTTATCTTGGGTGCAGACAGTAAATGGGCCTTGTCGCCTTTCCGGAGCTAATGAAAGTGCCTCAGAAAGTGAAATGGTGGGTTCTACACTCCCAAGAGGCCAGATCCTTTGGGGCTGACCCCAGAGTTGTCAGGCACAGGCCTGCGGAGCATTCCTCCTAGTTAGGCTTGTTGGAAATTCGGTTCTCTCATCCATCTCCATGAAGTCAGAACTAGAAAGAGCCTTCCTGCAGACTGAAGTATGGGGGGTCTACTTCATCTCGATCTTGAATATGGAAGAAATTCCTGCCAGCAAGTGCCACCAGTCTGCAGTCAAGCAGTGTCATGACCCCAAAATCAAGTTCCCTCTGCCCCACAGAATCTTGTGTCACTGGCACAAACCTGTTTTAATACCAAGAACCCAACATGCTCTTCGAAGTGCAGAGACAAGGAGATACATGTTTTATTTGATCTGTTTAAATAAATTTCTCGATTGCAAATGTGGGGGGGAAAAAACCATTGGAGGGGTAATCAAAGAACTTATCCTTTTCTATAGTTGTGCTTCAGAAGACCCTGGTCTCAGTTAATGTCCCACTGGAAATTATCCCTGTGCTTTCACTGTGGGTTGCCAGACAGCTCAGCAGTTGAGGTATTGGGAAGGCAGCACAGTGAGTATTAACCCATTCTCTCAAGGCTGCGTTTCTTTGAATATCTTCCAGGCCAGTATTCCTATGTTGTATCTGGTCCATCTGCTTTCCTGGGAGTAGGAGAAAAGAAAGAGATGGTAAAAGAGAAGAATGATCCAAATAATTGCTCCTGGGAGGAAAGTTAATCTTTCTCCTGACAATTTTTACACATGACTTTTCTTCTTTTTTCCATATTTGTTGTCAATCTTTACAAATGTCCCTTCACAAGTACTTTGAGAATCTGTCCGTCATGAAGGTTGTATGTGAAAATCAACACACTTCTGAAGCAAAATCTTTAACGTGTATATTGGGAAAGTGACAGCCAAGATTTAACCATCTTTTGTTTTTCATCCCAAAAGGTTCAAAACATTTCTGTTTTAATAAGGTTATTAGTGTACAGAATAAAGTGATTTTTGAAAAAAAAATTATAGTGAAACACGTCTTTTAAAATGACAGCAAACATTTTTCCTATGTGTGTCCTCAAATCCTCTGTAATTTCCATCATTCCTCTATGCAGTGAGAAGCAGCTGTGATATAGAGAAAAATCTAATCTCAAAGGTCTGTGCTCCAAGCACTGCTGCTGTTGGCCACCTGTGAGACTTGGGGCAAGTCACTTCACCTTGATACTAGAGGATGGTTGATTAGATGTAGTCTGATGTACCTTCCAGCTCGAACATTTAATGATTCTAGTATGTTGGGTTTGTTAGGAAAGCATTTCCACACCTGAATTTATGGTTTTCCTCCACTTTGCTATGTGTAATCATATTAATGTCTAAAATAAGGTACCTTCCCTGCTCCCTACTCCACCTTTCCCTTTAGGGAAATGGCTTTGCAGAATCCTATCACTCTAGTTTCCTTACAGAAGTCAACTACAGTGACAGTAAGAGACAATTTCTACTACCAGTAAGGGGGAGTGGGAGGAGGGGATGAGGCTTTCTCTTACATATATAGAGGTCATGGTAAGTACATTTCCTAGGAGGCTGTTCTTGGAAAAAACCCAACTGTCTTGTCCTTGTCATGGGTAGAAAAAGTCTTGCCTGTCATATCAATTTGTCACCAGCCTGTCTTACTATGTACCCTTTAGGACAGTAGGGAGAAAAAAAAATTGCTTCCAGCCATACAGGGAAAATGTGAGAGAGAGAGAGAGAGAGAGAGTGTGTGTGTGTGTGTGTGTGTGTGTGTGTGTGTGTGTGTGTGTGTG
>NW_020954600.1:4682131-4685187 GCF_900497805.2 Vombatus ursinus | reverse complement strand
TGTGTGTGTGTGTGTGTGTGTGTGTGTGTGTGTGTGTGTGTGTGTGTTTCATTGTTGCACTGGGCCCATTGTCAGTTTTTGAAGCTTCTATCCATTGAAGCTTCTGGAATTTGGCCAATTTAGGGGTTTTACACTTTTTAGTCTCAGAAAATTGGTAACTTTTTTTTTTTTACCTCTTATATGAAATTGTGATTTTTATCTTGATTGTACAATAAAATTGCCATTAGAAGGAAGTTTTGTAGTTTGGGGAGAATGAAGCATCTATCAATGTCTGCCCTCCATTTACAAATTGATCACGTAAATAAAGACTGTTTTCTTTGGAATTTCTTAAAATGAAAAACTTTTGCTTCTTTATTTTACAAGGCAAACGTTTAAGGTTAGGACTATTCAGGCCAACTGAAAGTGAAAGATTGTGAGAGGCAGCTAGGTGGCGCAGCGGATAGAGCACCAGCCCTGGAGTCAGGGGGACCTCAGTTCAAATCCGTCTGCAGACACTTACTTGCTGTGTGACCTTGGGCAAGTCACTTAACGCCAAGTGCCTTTAAAAAAAAGATTGTGTAAATATCTGGTCAACTGAGATTCTTTAGAGAGAGTTTAAGCCTTTCTTCCTCAACTCGACACCTTCTTACCTGCCTTCCCCCTCCTCCCCCATCCCCCAGAAAAGGCTTGATTTTTCCTTCTTCATCATGGTAATTCAGGGAAGAGTAGTATTTTGTTAGAATTGCCCAGATAATTAATTACAATCATCTCTACTTAGATTTTGGATGCCTTTGGTTTACATTGATATGGATATTTTCTCTACTGGGACAGGTCACATTGCATTCTTTCCTTTTTTGTGTGACTGTTATCCATGGTTTCCCATAAACTCTTCCCAGTGGGCCCACTCAGGGTGCTTGGCATCCTCCTAGATTTCCAGACATTGAGTGGTTACCAGTAGAACATACAGGCAGACTGACCGTCAATCTTACGCTTAATAAATGTTCTTTTATTACCACATGACCAGTCTACCTTTTCTGATCACATATGTCTTTGACACCAGACTTGATACCGCTTCTCCCGCCCAGTTCTTCTTTGGTCAATATGTTGAAGCTCACTCAAGCCTACCATGTGCTTCTCTATTGTTCTTTGAGTGACCCAAAAACTTTATTCTTCAGAGAGGAATATTGATGAGACTTCGTTTCAGGGAGGAGCTTGGAATCATCAAGCACATCAAGCACAAGTAATTAAACACAGATGCAATTAAACCTTGTATCCTATCGACCAATTCTGGCCCTAGCTCATCGCTCATTTGTGGTGTCTGTCCAAGGTAGACACACTGATGGGCCAGCTCTCTGAGTCCTTCATTCAATAAGGAGAAAAAAGTCTAGGCAATAGACATTTTCCATCTGCTTCGTTTTTCCCAGTGTGGTTAGTTAGGCTGTGTGATTATTGTTGTCCTGCAGGGGGCTCTGCAGTGTTCTGAGGGTGGATGAAATCTTCCCAAAGTCATCCACAAACATAGGCCCCTGGAGGACCTTATCGCCTCCATCTATTTTCTTGTTGTTGTTGTTGTTGTGTCTGACTCTTCATGATCTCATTTTGGGTTTCCTTGGCAAAGATGCTGGAGTGGTTGGCCATTTCCTTCTCCAGCTCATTTTGCAGATGAGGAAACTGAGGCAGATAGGGTTAAGTGACTTGCCCACACAGCTAGTAAATGTCTGAGGCCAGATTTGAACTTGGGAAGATGCATCTTCCTGACTCCAGGCTCTGTGCTCTATCCACTGTACCACCTAACTGCTCCATTTGTAGGAAGGGAATTCTTTGATGTGGACTCTGTACTTGCCATCCTTTGTGACAATAGCAAACCCTTTTGGCAAGCATAAATCTCTGTGCTTTATGCTTCACTTAATCAGAAGGTTGTTGATCAAAGTGATCAGTTTTGTTCCATCTTTCAAACAATCTTGTATGACTTGGATGTGTGCTTGATCCAAATTGGATGCATAAATAAATGAAAAATGATTACTTAACACTTACTCCATGCCAAGCACTGTATGAAGTGCGGGGAATGCAAATAGCTAAAGAAGACAGTGTCCTGCTCTTGAGGAGTTTACACTGTTATTGGGAAACAGCATGTGGCTAAGGCATTAGAATTGAAGTCAGGAAGATCAGGGTTCAAATCTTGCCCCTGGCACTCACTAATTTTTTGACCCTGGGCAAGTCACCTAATTTTTCTGCACCTCATTTCCTACAACTGCAAAATGAGATTATGGGATTAGACTTTGAGGTCCCTTCTAATTCCAGATCTCTCATCCAACTACCTCTGCCTCTTGGAATCTCTAGTTTCCTTCAAAGCTCAGCTCAAATGCCATCTTTTGCATGAAGCTATTCCTGATTTTCCTCAGCAACTGTGCTTCCTTCACTCAAATTACCTTGTATTTACTCTGTATTTTGAATTTACAGTTATTTGTGTACATGTTGTTTTCCCCAAGAGCACATAAGCTCCTTGAAAACAAGGATAGATTAACTTTTATCTTTTTCTTCCCTTTACCCAAAGTGCTGCCTGATACCCAGACACCCAAATCCTTGCATATACAAGCTTGTATGTCTGTTACGTTCTTTCCATTACATTGTAAAGAAGGGAAGAGTCACAGAGCAATAGATCCTTGGAATAGGAAAGGATCTGAGGTTATAGTTTGCCCTACACCTCAGCAACATCCCCTTAACAAGTGCCCGTCCATCCTCTGCTTTAAAATCCTGCCCTTGGGAACAATTTTGTATGGTGCCTTTGTGCCCATAATAACATGCACATGCTTACTTTAATAGCAAACACTTATGAAGTACCTATTATATAGGTTGCCATTGAGAGACAGTTTTAAGCATCTTTTCTATATGGGTAGCATAATGGTTTTTAGATGAAATATATTAGGTCTCTGCCTTTATGGAGTTCATAAGTTAGTAGGGGGATATGACAAACTCAGAAAAAACTACAATATAAAATTATATATGATCACTGTAGAAGTGATGTGTATCCCAAGTGTGAAGTCTTATGTGTGACCACTGTAGAAGTGATGTGTATC
>NW_020954600.1:4462965-4682121 GCF_900497805.2 Vombatus ursinus | reverse complement strand
TTATGTGTGACCACTGTAGAAGTGATGTGTATCCCAAGTGTGAAGTCCATGATGGGGAGGACCCTTCAAATTTCCTGGAATATAGCCTATGTGAAAGGGGGCGGTATGTGAGATAAGACCCGAAATATACAGTGTCCACTGGGTTCTGGGTAGCCTTGAATGCTGTGCTAAGGTGTTTTAAGCATTTTTTGTTTACAAGTAAGTTAATCTAATAAACTTTTATTTGTGGGCAAATGAAGAATTCTTAACAAAGGAGGGTCTTGAAACTAGATCTGTGCATGAAGAAGATTAAGCTGGAGAAAAGTATGTAGGATGTATTCCTGGACAGACTGAGAAGGGGGCTTCATTATACTCTGCAAAGAGTGCTACTTCTGAAATTTAATATATTAATCTCATATGTATGTTCCCAAACTCTTGGAACATTCCATTATGAACTCAAAATGTTTCTACCAATTGCAGTTAATTTCAACTTCTGTTACTGTTTATACTGCTCCTAGTTTTTTTCTGTGATAGAGAAGAACAACATCTGTATTATGGATGGATATTTTAATAGAAATGTTAACATGTCTACCAATTACATAGACCAGCCAAATGAACGTGTTTAGGTCTGCATCTCCAATTAAGGCAGCTGTTCTAGTGTTGCCATTCCACAGCTGGGAGTGTACTGTGCTGTAGCCAGATGCTAGAGTGTACCTCTTAATTAAAATACTTGGCTGTGGATGGAGAGTTTCTTCAAAGCAGTAAGTGGTCTCTCCTATTGGATTATTGATGGCTCAGTGATTTTTTTTTTGTTTGTTTGTTTTTAATAAAATTCTCTTTAGAAGGAGGAGAATAGGGACCAGTGTGGAATGAAATTATTCCCATTTCCATAGATGTTTCTCCTCTCATTCTTAAATTGTTATGTTGTTAAAATAAATAATTGTTGGGCATAGCTTTAAGCAACAGAATAATATGGAAAAATTTGTTCTATGAAACATTTAAAAAATTTTGATATTCTCACCCAGGAGGTGTTTACTTTTTCTTCTAACTTTGTGAGAAGGTAGTCCCAAGTTCAAAGTTACCTTCTTTGGAAAATTGGTTTCATTTTTTTAGTGAACATAGAACTTTAAAGATCATCTAATACAACCCACATGATATCAGCCTTTGATTCATAATGAATTAACTTGTACATTATGGGTCCTTAATGAATATTTGTTGATATTCCTTCATATATATTTAACATCTTTTTCAATATGTAACCTATGTTTTTGTATGTGTGAGTGAGTGAAGAGCTGAATTGTAGGGGGTTAAGAAGGAAGGGAGAAAAGAGAACCTATAGGAGGTCATCTTCTTAAGGAGTTTAGCCAGAAAAGGCAGGAGACATATAGGACAATAGCAGGGATGGAGGGATCAGATGAAGGTTTTTGAGGATGGGGAAGATATGAGCATGTTTGTAGGCAATAGGGCATGAACCAGTAGACAGAGAGAGAGATTGCAGATATGGTAGGGGGATAACAGAGGGGGCAGTCTGTTGAAGGAGATGGGATGGAATGGGATGTCTTATGCAGGTTGAGGGCTTAGTCTTGTTCAGGAGGAAGGACACCTCGTCATGTGAGGTAGGTGCAAAGGAGGAGAGAGTGACAGAAGGCATAGGTCAAGGTAAATGGCCTTTTTTTTTTTTATTTGTAAAATATGAGGCAGGGTTCTTGGCTGACACGGTGATGGGAGAAGGAGCTGCAGGAAGTTTGAGGGAAAACAGCAGGAAAGGGAAGAAAGCTGTTTTCCAGTGGGTGGGGGCTGAGTCAAGAATCCAGCTGGACAAATTTATGTTTAATAAATATAAGACTAATAAGAGAACGTGGAGAAAGAGGTTCCCAGTTCTTAGAGAGCCAAAAAGTTTTGTAACTAGGTGAGGAACCCTCTCCTTTCCCCCCTTAAATTTAAATTAATAATTAATATTAATGATGAATTCTAGGTATGCATGCTAAACCCCTCCTCAAATTTTTTTTTCTCTTTAATCATTATGTTTAAAGGGTTATTGGTTCTAAGGTGCCAACTAAAACAAACTCGGTAGGTAGTAAACCTTCTTTTCCTAGTTGAAATTGATTACATTTTAGAAAAATCTTTCTGTTTTCTCCAAAGTTAAATTCTTTCCCCTTGCTCAAACTGTCTAGGTTGAAATGCGGTGCTTTTGACAATAACTTCTGACTCTCTTAATGGAGTGTATGGTATTAGGAAAAGTTATTAGGAAAGTTTGGAATTGAGCTTGAGTTACTTTGGAGTTACTTCAGCAGAGTTCTCTTTTAGGAGCTATAGGTCATAACTGAAGCCATTTCATATACAGGGATGAAAGTACTTTGCAGAAGGCTTCATAGACTGCGTGACATCCTGCTTAGGCTTTGAAGGGGGGGACTTCAATGCCAACCCCCTTGACCTTCTGCTAAGGGAAGCTCCAAGCCTCTTGTTCTTCTCCCAGGGCAGGCTGGCCCTTCTTCTCCTTAAATCATCTTCCTTATTTAGTCTAGTCCCTAGCTTGGTGCCTGGCACATGTATTTGGCATTTAATAAATGTTGATTGATTGATTTCATGTGAAAACTCTTTGTTGGATCTTATCTTTCCTGCCATGTCTAGAGGAAGAGTGTTTCCCTTCTCTCTCAAGCTCATTGATCCCCATTCTTACTTTTTTCTTTCGATTCAGGTTCCTTTTGGAACCCTCCATCTTTCTTGTGTTTAATTCCTTTCACATTGGTTCTTTTTCTGCCTTCCAGTGTACGTAGTTCTGTATCCCCATGTCAGAGAAATCTTTGCTGGAGTTTTTTATTGCCTTTACATACTAGGCTATGTAGAAAACTTTTCAAGTGAAGTCTCCATCTCTTTTCCTTGTGAACTGCTGTGTCCATTCTGAATTCTTGCTCTACTTTTAAGACCCTCTGTAATTTGCTTCTTACTCTCCCGATCCAAACTCACTTCCCACTGCTCTTTGGCGTCCTGTCCAGGCTGTTCTCCTTCTTGGCCTCATTAACACTTTGGGCCGTTGTCGATTTTACCCTTCTGTGGCCTTTCTAAATCTTCCTGTTTTCAGGCCCAGTTCCAATCCCATCCCTTCTGTGAAGGCAGGACCTGTCTTTATTTGTTTTTGTCTTTTCACCCAGAATGCCTTGCACAAAGAAGAAGCCTAATAAATATTTGTTGAGTTGAATTCATTACTCCAGCTGGCTGGAGAGTCTGAACCACACAATCCAGCATTTAATTATATATTGTTTTGTATTGTTTGCGAATTAGTTCTCTTTGTTAGCCTTGCCTACTCAACTGTTTTGTCCTTTATTCTGCTTCTGTATCCTCACAGCTTCTACCATAGGGCTGAGCAGACTATTGGGGTAACAGAGACTCAACAATTGCTAATTAATTGATATCTACAGTTTCACTTCTTGATCTTAGTTGTCTGATTTTTAAAAATCTTTTCTCGAGAGTTCTAAAGCTCTTGAAAGTCCTTTAAAAGGATGTGGTGGAAGGGGAATAGGTATTTATATACTGCCTACTACTTGGCAGGCGCTATGCTAATAATAAGCACGTTAGAAGAGTACTGCAAGTGCAGGACCTGGTAGAGCATGTCTGTAGTCCTGGCTCCTGGAAAGGCTGAGGTTGGCAGAGCTCTTGAGCTTGGGAGAGTTGCACTGTTGTGGGAGTTTGGCATCAATATGGTAGACATGCAGGAATGGTAGGCCACCCCATCCACAAACCATCCTAGGTTGGAAATGAAGCTGGCAAAGCTCCCCTTAGACAGAAATGGGCTTGGGTTCATGAGTAGCCCCTGCACTTCCAGCCTGGGCAAGATAGGGGGGACCTTGTCTCTTTTTTTTCTTTAATAAGTAGTGCAAGTGCCAAACTATTAGTACATACTTTAACTCTTAAGGTTAAGAGATTGTTAGTACTGGATTGGAGAGAATCTAGCCCAATACCTTTATTTTCTAGGTGAGGAAAGTGAGGCTTGTAGAGATTGTATGACCTGCCCAAGTCCATGTAGCTAATGAAAAGCATAAGACTCATCTTCTGACTGAATGTCCAGTAATGTTGCCTTTATGTCATGTTTTACATTTTCTGTGAAGAGTGTATGTGTTACTACCCACCATGAACCTGTCTATGTGGCTCCTACCAATACTGTAGGGCATGTGGATTATAGCTACCCAAGTTATATACTATATGGTCTACCTCTTAAAGACCATAATCCAGCTCCCTCCTTTTATAGGTAACTGAACTGAGGTCCAGAAAGGGGAAGTGATTTGCTCACAGTCACACAGCTGGGTAATGATAGAAGAGGGATTTGAAGCTCAGGGCTTGGCTTTCTACTCAGGGGTCTTTCCCCTAACTAGACTGCCAGAGAATATCCTATTCTCTTCAAGGAAAATAAGGTGAACTCTGGGGATGCAAAGACTAAGCAGAAAATAGTCCCTTATTACAAAAAAAGGCATAGTTTTAGAAGTTAATCTTTTAAAAAAAAACTATACAATAGTTCTTTTCATGATATTTTCCTAAAACATACTAGAATTGTGTTTCAAAAGCAGCCTTAATACCTGAAAACCACAGTCCAACTTTTGGGACACCCTGTGTGTTTCTTTGCCAAGTCTTTCCTAAAGTTTTGGATTGGAGAGGTTAAACACCTTTCACTACAGTCAGTATTTGGCAATTCAGAATTTAAATCCGGCCTCAGACAATATCAGAATCATTGGACTCTCTGAAAGCCATAATCAAAAGCAGGTCCTGGACAGCATCTTTCAGGAAATTATCAAGGAAAACTGCCCTGATGTCCTGGAACCAGGGGGCGAAATAGGCATTGAAAGAATCCACCGATCACCTCAGGAAAGAGATCTCAAAATAAAAACCCCAGGAACATTATAGCCACATTTCAGAACTATCAGGTGAAGGAAAAAATTCTGCAAGTGGCCAGAATGAAACAATTCCAGTATCGGGAAGTCACAATCAGGATCACAGAGGACTTGGCAGCTGCAACATTAAAGGACTGGAGGTCATGGAACATGATATTCCGAAGGGCAAAGGAGCTAGGACTATGACCAAGAATCACTTACCCAGCAAAATTAAGCATAATACATCGAGGGGAAAAAATGGTCATTCAGTGAAATAGAAGGTTTTCAAGCCTTCATAAGGAGAAGACCAGAACTAAACCAAAAATTTGATCTCCAATATCAAGACTCCAGAGAAACACAAACAGGTGAAAAAGGGGGGGGGGACCCCAGAAGGAATTCATTTCTACATGGGAAGGAAGATGATACTTGTAACTCTTAAAAATTGTATCACAGTACAGATAGAAGGAATAAACATGGATGGAAGGCATGGGTATAAGGTGTATTTGAGGGAATGACATAAAAAAAATAAAGGATGAAAAAGAGGAGTAAAATGGGTGCAGAAGGAAGGGAGAGGTAGAATGGGGTTAATTATCTCCATAAAGAGGTGAGAAAGACCTACTACAGTGGAGGGGAAGATGGGAAGGGAGGCGATGGGCATTGCTTGAACCTTACTATCATCAGTACTTCTTAAAGAGGGAATAAAATACACATTCAGATGAATATAGAAATCTATCTTACTGGAGAGGGGAGGAGATTAAATAAGGGGTAGGGTGGGGACTGACAGAAGGGAGGGCAGATCAGGGGAGGTGGTATACAGAAACACAACATTGGTGATGTGGGAGAGGGTGAAAGGAGAGAGAGGACAACAAGAAGAATAGGGTGGAGGGAAATACACAGGTACTAATCATAATGGTGAATGTGAATGGGATGAACTGTCCCATAAAACAGAAGCAGATAGCAAAGTAGAACAAAAATCAGTATCCCACAATATGTTGCTTACAAGAAACACACCTGAAGCAGAGAGACACACACAGAGTAAAGGAAAACCTAGAAAGACTTGTGTGAACTGATGCGAAGTGAAATGAACAAAACCAGGAAAACAGCATACACAGTATCAGCAATGTCATGTGATGATCAGCTATGACTGACTCAGCTTTTCTCAGCAAAACAATGATCCAAGACAAGTACCAAGGACTCATGAAGGAAAATACTATCCATATCCAGATAAGGACCTGATGGACTCTGAATGCAGATTGAAGTTTATTTTTTTCACTTACTTCATTCTTTCTCATTTTTTTTCTTACTTTAGACCTGTTTCTTCTTCCACAACCATGATGAATATGAAAATGTTTTACATGATAACATAGGTATAAACTATATCAAACCGCCTACCATTTTCAGAAGAGGGGAGAGGAGAGAGGGAGGGAGAAAAATTTGGAACTCAAAATTTTGTAAGAATGAATGCTAAATATTTCTTGATTTGTGATTGTGGAGAAAAAAATACTATTAAAAAAGTCTAGCCTTAGAATTTCTTGTTTGTGCGCTTTTGATATTGGGCCATAACTGCTTTTCCTGGTGTTTGAGGAAGCTGATAATTTTGACTGTAAAGCATCATGACTTCCCTGTAGAAGCTCAGACCTTCAGTGCCCAAATGAAGGGATTGTCTGGCCTGACTGCCACATTTTTCAGATATGGAAACTGAAAATCAAAAGATGCATCAAATAGGCCAGAATCACCCAAGAGGTAAGAGTTAATTCTCATATCCTAATTCTTCTTAAAAATAAGATTTGTTATTTAAAGAGAAAATTGGTAGAAACCACCTTTTTTAAGATTATTATTAGATTTGCATTCTTCACACGATATGCTTTTGACCTGATACTTTTGTAAGCAGAATTGCTTGGAAAGTTGCCCCCATTTGGTGTGACACCACGTAATGAGTGGCTGGTGATGAGGGTGTATACATTTTAAAGATCATGTTAATCGTGGTGGAGAATCCTCAGGCTGCTTAATATAGTACTAAAAAGAAAAAACAGCAGCTGCAGACTGTATTGTTTCTCCTGTAAAGCCCATCTTTTTTTAAAGTTTAAAGGTACATATGTTTGTGTGTGTAAATGTACACATGCTTGCATGTAATATTTTATAAAAATGAGTTGTCGAGTGGTGATCATTCCGTTCTTGCCTGGCCTTCCTCTTCCCTGTCCCAACACAACACACAAAGGCTATTAACTTTGTTTTCTGGTAACAGTTACCAGACCATGCTTGCAGTAGGGGCTGAATGTCACTTGCATCCTCGTTTCACATAGCAACGACTCCCTAGGGTTGTCTTTTTTTTTTTTTTTTTTAATATCCAGCGCAGCCACTTGTGACTGATAAAGAGAAAAGAAAAGAAACATACTCAAATATCCTGGTTCTGATCATTCTCTGGATGTTCCTGAGAGGAGGGGCTATACCCTGTGCACTGAGGAGCTCCAGGAGTCAGCAGGAATGTGCCATCAGATCATGGGAGCAACAGCTTTTCCTTGAATGGAGAAATGCATCTTGGAAAGGAATGGAAGTTGTTTCTAATCTTTTTGTGAATGGTTTTTCTTGAAGTTGACAAATTTTTATGAATGATAAAAGAAAAACTTTTCAGCTATTCTTAATATTTTCAGTCGTGATGAATATTTTTGGGAAGTATTCCATTTGACTTGCTGTTTTCAGAACATTCCATAATTCATTTATTTTAGCCAACTTAAAAAAAGCATAGACATATAACCCAAAACCAGACAGTGCCAGTTTTTATGATATGAAATATTCAAGTTGTTAAATGAATGATATTTTCTAGAAATACCAGCATTTAAGAAGCCTAAAATATGAACATGAAATTAGATTGTCATCAGAGTATGGTAGAAAGAACATTGGATTTGGGGTCAGGTGACCTGATTTCAAATCCCAGCTATGACTGTGAGATCATAAACAAATCACTTCACTCGGTAAAAGCAGGGGATAGGACTAAATTAAGGTTCCTCTCAGCTCTAGAACTTTCCCTTCCAGCCCCAGAGCTTAGAATAGTACAGCACTGTTGTGTGCTTTCAGCATCACTCATTATTTTACATTATAGTTTTATAACTGCCAGTCATCTAAGCTGTAAATGCTTATAACTTCAATGATCTTTAATTTCACAAGTAAGGATACTCTTGCCAATGCCAGCTTTTTCCTTCTGCAGCCTAGTAAATGGTCTTCAAGAATTGCTGCAGTTGAAAATTCATCACTTAATAGTTTGATAATGGGCTTTTCCACACTTAACTAGACTAGTCTTCAAACAACAGATAGAGTAGGTAACGTGTATACTACTTTAAGGCTTACAAAGCACTTTATAAATATTATCTCATTTAATTCTTGCAACGACTTGCTGTTGTTATCCCCATTTTACAGATGAGGAAACTGAGTCAGATACCAGTTAAGTGACTTGTGGAGGGTTACACAGCTAGTAACTGTCTGAGGTAGAATTTGGATTCAAGTCTTCCTGATTCCAGGTCCAGTTCTCTATCCGTTGTTTCACCTGGCCACACATTCCATGACCAGATCCATACTCAAAACTTTTCCAGCTTGGACTAAGACTTTTCAGAACTGGGCTCCATTGGCATTTCCTTCAAAAACCATGTCAGAAGTGGGACTTTGGTGAAAATCTTAAGAGAAAAAAAATTATCTCCTAAAATATCTTAAGAAGGCCTTGTAAAAATTTCTCTTATGAATGATAAAAATCCATCAATTTAAAGAAAGCAACAACCTCTGTTCATTTGATGCACTTTTTAATTCCAAGAAAATTATTTTCTCCCATGCCTGTCCATTCCTAAAGAATCCTGGAGCTATTGCACTAGGATTGAAAAGTAATGGTTTGCTCAGTGAATGTTTAGTGATCGGTTTTGTTGTTTCATAAGAGAGTAGGGAAAGACCAGTTGTGGTGTTATAAATTAGGCCCCAGAGCAGGAGTTGGAGAAACTGGATTGTGCTTCTGGTTTTGCTATGGAGTTGGGCCTAGTCACCTCACCTTCTAGGCCCCATGTACTTTGGTACATTTGGTATATGTACTTTGAAGATATGGTCATAAGGTTACAGATTTAGAGCTGGGAAGGACCTCAGGTGAAGATCTCTTAACCAACATTTTCGAAGTAGAAGAAATTTTAAAAGTAAAATTTTGCTCACATCTGTTCTCTATGAAGTCCCTTTATTAAAATCATGGCTCATATAATGCATCAATCATTGTCTTATGACTCCTTTTACCATCCCTGTGACTTCCTAGACAAAAAATGCTCCTCCCTGCCCTCTCTTCCAGTTCATGTGTTTTTTTCTCCTATTAGGATACAAGCCCTGTAACAACAATATTGCTTTTTATATTTATATCTGCAACATTTAGCATGGTGCCTGATAACATAGTACATTCTTAATGAGTGCTTTTTTTCATTCATTCATCCATTCATTCACAGAATCATGAATATTAGAGCTAGGTGGCATCTTAAAGCATAGAATGTAATGTGTTGGAGCTGAGAGAGATCTTAAAGTGTAAAATGTGCAGTGTTTGAGCTGGTAGGGGGTCTTAGAATGTGGAATATTAGTTGGAAGGAACCTTAGAATGTTTTGTGTAGAATGTTAAAACTGGAAGAGACCTTAGAAAATTCAACATAGAATGTTAATGAGAGAAGGGATCAGTTTTGTCCCAATTTGTTTTGTGTATTAGGAAAATGAAGTCCAAGCCACTTGTTTACTTTGCTTTGATCTCATTAGTTGGCAGAACTCGAACTATAACCCTCATCTTCCTATTCCCTTTCCCCATACTCTCTCCATGATACCACAACGACCTCTTATTTCCATATTCTGATACTGTAATGCTTCTGTTCTTCATCCTTCCTTGGTGTTTTTTTTTTCTTTTCTTCACTCCATGGTAAGAGTAAATACAGATCATTAAGCACCAGCATAAGATAGGACTTCTAATGGTTTATATTTGTTGTGTTTGCTGTCCTCTGTCTTGACTGCTTGATGTATTGTGTTACTATGAATTTGCTGAGAAGGCTTTTCAAGACAAGTAATTGTTCTGTATACACATAGTTTTAAGAATATTTTTCTGCAACCCTATTGGACCTCGTGAACCCAAGATGTGCTTATCATGGAGGTCTGTGTCATAAATTCCGTTTTATGGGCATCTCAGTCTAACACATTTTTAGGAGGATTCTTTTTAACTTTAAATTAGGGAAGGGTATTATAGGTTGTGAAATAGCTTTAATGTTCCCTTTTGCCTTTTTAAATAAGATAAAACAATCAACCTACTGTACTAATAGAATGAGCACTAGACCAGGCATCAGAATGCTTGGTTTTAGTTCTAGTTTTATTTCTGACACTCTTTATGTGTTTTGGGACAATTCACTGCCACTTCTGATTAGTTGGATTTCAAAGTTGCTTCCAGCTCCAGCATCCTCTGAATGGAGGGTATGCTAAATACTTGTTTCCAAACCAATTTGAGACACATTTATTTTTCACAACAATTCAAATTTTTAAAATGCTGGAATTAGGGTAATTTGCGTGGACAGCATGTTTGAGGGCCCTTCTAATTACAGGAAAGGAGATTGCGCTTAAAAATCAGGAAGTGGAGTTTATACATGCTAATTTTATTCCTGTGATCACCTGGTATCTTCACATGTGAAATTACCTTAAGCAGTAGGTGGACATTGGAAAAATAAGCTCATTATTACAGCCCTTTATAGTTTCCAGAATACTTTCCTCATTTCCCAGTGTGTTTGGCATTATTTTCATTTTACAGATGAGAAAACTGAGGCTCAGAGATGAAACAACTTGCTGAAGGTCACACCACAAATGCGGATTCAAACTGATGCTTCCTGATTCTGTGGTCTGGGACCAAGTAACAGATCTAGAGTCACCTCACTTTCCAAGCTGCCCTTCCTTCCTAGGCTGATCAATAGCCAGTGTCTGTTCTTTCCTTGATATAGGCAGATAATTATCCTCAGTTCCCATGGAAGTGCAAATTCCAGTGAATGTTGAAGTACTTTGTGGGGCTGTCTCTGACATTTGGAAAAGAATTGTGCTGACTTGCACATTTCTCTGTCTTACAGAGAAAAGAAGGTGAACTACCCTGAAACTTCCTTGGAAATGTTGGCAGAAGGATGGGGTGAAGTGAGCTGTTAACATTTTACGTAGGCTATCCTTGCCTTTTGCTGGTTCAGATATTGTCCATCCCTCTTATTCAGTGCTGCCTAATTAACACTCATGCCACATCCCCATTAATTCTTTATTCGACATTTATTTAGCAAATGTTTATTAAACACTTCCCTTGTAAACTGGTGCCCTGTGCTCAGGCCTGGGAATGTTATGATTCATTGACATTCTAAGTCTAAATGTTGCTTACCCTTTAAATTCAAGACTTTTATTAAAGACCTGTTATATCAAGGTATTAGGAATGAGAAAATTTTTATAAAAGAACAAAAAACTGTCCTAAAAGGAACTTCTATTCTACTGGGTATGTAAACTGATTAGTAAATAGAAGATAATTTGAGGAAGCCAAGAATACTTACAACTATCAAAATTAGAAAAGACTTCATTTAGGAGGTGATAGGTGAGTTGAAGGGAGTCTAAGATATGTTGGTGAGAAGAGAGAGAGAGAAAGACAGAGAGACAGAGAGAGAACTTTCAGGAGATGGAGCTTTCAGGAGAGACTGTGAAGGAAAAGGCTCTGTCAAGCTAAGTGGCCTAAGATCTTCAAGGAAGGGAGGTATTGGAGAATGGGTGCTGGACCAGGCTTTTGCCCTGAGCTAGGTTTGAGTTGGCACCACCACCATCTCTAGTAGAGAACAGAAGTCTCTTCCAGAAACTGCCCTAATAGTCTTCAAGAATGGGCCTCTGTGTCATTCCCGCTATCCAAATGACTTTTCAGAGTTACATCTGTGAGTAGTGCTCTGTTGCCTAATTCTCCGAGTGAGGAAGGCATTTCCCTATGTAATCTACGGATGTATCAAACCCTGGACTTACATGGATGATGTTGAATCCTGAAGACAATGTCTCCCTCTCTTTCCCCCTCACCTCCACCCCTTATATTTTTGTGGCTCATTTTGCCTTTACCCAAGAAGGTTGAGCATCTAGGATAATACTTAGAGACATCGAGAAATACAAGAAATAAAATCGAAGAATTAAGAATCTTATCAGTGCAAAGCAGTTTGAGTCAAAACCTACTTTTTCGTTTTGTTCAGAGTTTTGGGGTAGTCAGATCATCTCCCCAACAAATCTTATCTAAAGTCTAAGAAGACAAACAAAATTATTGTTAATTAAGTGAAGGGCAGTATAATGTAGTGAAGAGTGCAGAACTTTGAGACAGAAGCCAAAGAGTGAATTGGGGGAATTTCTTCATTTATATCTTGCTTGATCTGTATAATTTCACTACATTCTCTTTTGATTTGTGTGTGTGTGGTTGTTCTTTTTATTTACATTGTTGTACTCGTATATATTGTTTTCTTGCCTCTGCTGACTTCACTCTGTATCAGTTCCTATAGATCTTTCCGTGCTTTTTATAGCACAGTAATATTCTATTAAGTTTATATGCCCATTTTACTTTGTTTCCTGTTCTTTGCTGCTATAAATATTTTTGTATGTACGGGAACTTTCTTTTTATCAATAGCTTTCTTAGTTTATAAGGCTATTAATGATGTCTTTGGATGAAAGGAGATGGATATTTTAGTCACTTTACTTGAATAATTCCAAAGTTCTTTGAAAAATGATTATACCAATTCACGACTCCACCAACAACGTACTAGTCTGTTTATCATACTATACCCTTCTAACACCAATTGTCATTTTTTGTTATCTTTGACAGCCCAAAGTTGTTTTAACTTACATTTCTCTTACTGTGATTTAGATTTATGTCATTGTGAATACTTTGTAATTCTTCTTCTAAGAACTCTTCATATTCTTTGACCACTTATCTATTGGGGCATGGCTATTAGTCTTACATATGTGCTGTTTCTGGGTTTTTTTTTTTTTTTTAAGATTGTAAGAATCCAGTAGAATTCATAACCCAGTCTGCTGTTGTACATATTGGGCAGACCTAATATTCCTGGCTACTGCAAATGAAAAAAGCCCAAATTCTTCCCCTGTTCATGGTCTCTGAAACAATACTGCCTCAAAACACAGGAAAATGAACATTATGGGTAGTAAAAGGGGAAATCTGTGACTGTCTTCATTTAATCAGTCAGAATTTCTTAAGTGCCTACTGTGTGCTAGGTGCTAGGGTTATGAAGACAACAATGAAATAGTCCTTGCACTCACAGAGCTGAATTCTCTTGGAGGAGACAGGATATACATGGTTTGGACATACATGCAGGAGGGCAGGAGCAGTGTGGGGAATCAGGGTAGGTTTCAGGTAGAAGGCGAGGCTTGAGCTGGGTCTTAAAGGACATAGGATCTTAAGAAGTAGGAGGGTGTTGAAACCAAAGGTCACTTGTAGCATATTCATGAATTTTCTTTTATTTTGAGCTTGAATATAGAAGTTGGCAGGTTTGGGTTATTCTTGGGGAGTCCAGAACATCCAGACCAGTTTTGCTTTTCACTCCAGACCTTGCTTGGCCCAGTTCAGTAGTCTCTGGGCTAAAAATAGCCACAGAGCTGGAATGGGTCAGCCCATGCCCGGGGGCTGACAGTGGCTTGAGGCCAGTGATGATCAATTGTGCTATAGATCTGTGATTATAAATAACATTTAGATTTTTTTTTCCCCTGAGCATAAATTGTAGGGATGTGTTTTTTAGTTCTTGAAGTGGGCAAGAAAAGTGAAGGGACAGTTTTATCTCACCTAATTCTTGACTTGTCCTGCAGTTATCAGTGCTAGAACACCGTTTCTATTCCTAGCTGATTGTCTGCTGTGGGAGGGAGGTTTGTCCCTACATCAGAGCTGTATTAGCCCTGTAGGTATCAATTACACCCATCAGACTGAGAAACAGGTGAGCTGCACTAAGGCAGCAGAACTGTCAGAAGGGGTTAGGGTCAAAGTCTAGAATGTTACTGTCAGGGCCCTGTGACTTGGAAAGCGTGGTCATAGACATATGTACCTGCCACTGACCTTGTGAAAGTGTCAGAATCAGGGCGCTCTGCATCTCTGCTGTTAGCTGCACAGGCTCCAACCACTGGGAAAGGCAAGGGAGCCTAACTGAAGTACCGAGACAAGTCAGTGGGATGACCCAGGTCAAACCACTGCCACCAGGGTCTTTGATGTAAATGTTCTTGGCATCATCAGATGACTTAACAGTGGAAATGCCACCACAGAAGATGCATTACCATCCGCTTTGCCATTGCAAAGAGTACTGGGTCTTTCAGACTGACTTGGGACTTGAGTGTTCCATATGTGTTGTCTCTCTGTGTTAAAATGTGAACTCATCAAGAGCGGGGATTGTCTTGGTTTTCTCTTTGTGTCCTTAGTGCTTTGCACATAGTAAATACTAATTTATTCATTCATCCTTCTATTTGTCCATCTGTCCATTCCTACCCATGGCATCATGCCATTTTAGGAAATATCAGTCAAGAAACCTGTCTCAGGTCTGCTTTTAAAGTTTTCTTAAATTCATTTGATTAGTATCTTTGTTTTTATATTACCTTCATTTCTGATATATATCTCTCCCCTCACCTGCCAGCAAGCCATCCCATGTCAATCAGTCATCTAGCATTTATTAAGCACCTACTATGTGCCAGGCACTGTAAGAAGTGCTGAAGATACAAAGAAAGGCAAAAACCAGTCTCTCCACTCAAGGAGCTCACAGTCTAATGGGGGAGAAGACATGCAAATACCTGTACAAACAAGACACATACAGGATAAACTGAGAGTAGTTTCAGAGGGAAGGCACTAAGATTAAGGAGGACTGGGAGAGGTTTCTGCAGAAAGTGGGACCTCAGCTGAGCCTTGAGGGAAGCCAGGAGGAGGAAATGAAGGAGAGCATGCCAGGCTTGGGGCACGGCCAGGGAAAACACCTGGCATGAGGTGATGGAGTGCCGCATGCAAGGAGCTGTCAGGAGGCCACTGCATGTATGGAGAAGGAGTGACGTGGAAGAGGATTGGAAAGGTGAAAAGGGGCCAGGTGATGAAGGGCTTGGAATGTTAAACAGAGGACTTAATATTTTTTCCTGGAGGCCACTGGAGTTTATTGGATAAGGGCATCGTATGGTCAGACCTGTGTTTTAGAAAGATCAATTTGACAGCGGAATGGGGGTGACTTGTGACAGGCTGAGCAGCAGCGTGTTATTGTGGTAGTCCAGGTGTGAGAGAATAAGGGTTGCCAACAGTGATGACAATGGCAGAGGAGAGGGGGGACGTATTTAAGAGACGTTACAAAGGTGGAAATGACAAGATGATCACTGATTTAATAGGGATGAGGAGGGAGAGGGAGAAGGGTCCAAGGTTGATACCTAGGTTGGGAGCCTGGATGTTTTGGGAGGATGGTGGTACCCTCAACAGTAATGGGGAAGTTAGAAAAAAGGGAGGGTTTTGGGGGAAAGATAATGAGTTAAATTTTGAGTTAAGATGTTTACAGGACATTTAGTTCAAGATGCATAAAAGGCAGTTGGAAAGTCAAGATTGGACTGGGTATTCTTTATCGTGGGGCAACTAGGTGGTGCAGTGAAAAGAGTGCCAGGCCTGAAGTCAGCAAGACTCATCTTCCTGAGTTCAAATCTGGCCTCAGACACTCGCTGTGTGACCCTGGGTAAGTCATTCGACTGTTTGCCTCAGTTTCCTCATCTGTAAAAAATGAACTGGAGAAGGGAAAAACAAACCACTACCTTTGCTAAGAAAGCTCTGAATGGGGTTGTGAAGAGTCAGACATGCCTGAAAAGCCTGAACCACAACCTTCTTTGTGAGCAGGTGAGCCAAAGTAACCAACACATCTGCCAGTGGGTGCTAGCCTCCTCCCCACTGTTCCAGAAAGGGAGGGGCAGTGCACATACTCTCCTCCTGTCCCTAATGCCTAGGGACTGGTCATAATTGTACAACTTTCAGTTTTTGCCACAATGTTGTGATCATTGGGCATATTGTTTTCCTGGTTCTAATTATTTCATTCTGAATTAATTCATGTAAGTCATTCAATGCTTCTATAAATTCTTCATATCCATTGCTTCTATTATATTCATATGCCATCATTTGTTTAACCATCCCACATTTGATGGACATCTACTTTGGTTCCAGGCCTGTGCTACCACAGAAGTGTTGTGAATATTTTGGTGATGCCACACATGGGTACTTTTTTTCCCCCATCTTTTGCCTTCTTCTGGGCATATGCCCAGCCTAGATCTGCTTTTATAAAATGGGGTCCAAAAACTCTGTATGATAAGAGGATGGTACCTATTTTCGAGCTTTTTGTAGCAACTTACGATAACAGTTAAAGCTGAAAATAATTTGGGAGATCACCTTAGTCTATTTCCCCTACTTTTACAGAAAAGAAAACAGACCCAGAGAGAAGCCAGAAGATCCTGGCTTTGGCCAGGATCCCACAATGTCAGGGATAGAGCCAAAATTAGAGTATGAATCTCATTTTAATACACAGGCTACATTGTAAGCGGTAGGATGCCAGGCTATCCTACTTCAGGCAATAGATGTTTTGCTTGTTTTTAAAGATGAAGTCGTCTTCAAAAATATCAAGTACCTAAGTTTGTGTGATAGCCTGCAGGGTGCTATATAGGATTCTATAAACAGGTAATTCCTGCTCCCTTTATGAGTCTCCAAATCACAGATAATCAGATCGCCGATCTCCTGAGTACCAGGCAAGGGTAATAGTAGTCCAGAGACCTGATTTTGTGTCTCAGTTAGCTATTGGCAGTTGTGTGATCCTAGACAAATCACTTCATCTCTCTAGAGTCTCAGTTTCCCAATCTATAAAATCAAGGTAATGAAAATAATCATTGTATTCTATTTCACAGGGTTGCTGTGAAGAAAGCACTTTGTAACCTATAAAGCCAGACAAAAGAAAGCTTGTGGAATGGAAGGAATCCCCATTATCATTCAGCCATACTACTTTCTTCTAGAAGCCATTATGTTCCTCTTGATATAAGAACAAATAGAGAGACTTCTTTGGGGTTCATGATTTTTTTTTACTTTCTTTTTTTCACTAATATATTTTGATTTATCAATAATCACTTCCATATACTTTTGAGTTTAAAATTTTTCTCCCCCTTCCTCCCCACCACACTCCCCAAGACAGCACACAATCTGATATAGGCTCTACATTTACATTCATATTAAACTTTTTTTTCACATTAGTGATGTTGTAAGTAAAATTAAAACCAATAGGAGGAATCATCAGAAAGAGGAAACAAAACTCAACAGAAGAGAAAAAAAATAGCAATTTGACTTCCATAGTTCTTTCTTTGGATGTGGATAACATTTTCCATCACAAGGCCTCTGGAGATGTCTTAGATCCTTGTATTGCCAGGAAGGGTTAAGTTTATCAATATTAGTCATCACACAACGTGGCTGTTATTGTGTACAACGTTCTCTTGATTCTGCTCACTTCACTCAGCATCAGACCATACAAGTCTTTCCAGGTTTTTCTGAAGTCAGCCTGTTCATCATTTCTTATAGCACAATAGTATTCCATCACATTCATATACCACAACTTGCTCAGTCATTCCCCAATTGATGGATATCCTCTCAATTTCCAATTCTTTGCCACCACAGAAAGAGCTGCTATGAATATTTTTGTACATGTAGGTCCTTTTCCTGTTTGTGTGATCTCTTTGGGATATAGTGGGGTTCATGATTCAATAATATTCTTAGTTCTTTGATTACATTGTATATAAATAAGTCTTGAAAATGTAAGTATGCCCACCAATCTAGTAGGTTATAAAAGTGTATATTTGCTTCCTTGGTTAGTACATAGTTATTATTACTAGGGAGAAATTTATTCATATTAAATGTCAGCCTAGCAGTTCTGCCTGGGAAGATACTTTGCTTTTCTTAAAACCATTATGAAGATTGCTTTATTATTTTCTTCCCGACTCAAAAGCTTTATGTTTAATAAAAGGTATCCTTCAACCTTTCCTCATTACTTTTCCTTGGGAGACCATGGACAAAGTAAGGACAATGCTCTTTACTGGTGAATTCTGGGGGCCATTTTGGATGACCTTGGCAGTCCCTTCCAACTCTTGAGATTTGGTGTGACTTCTATGATTTGGCGCAAAAGATACACAAAGACTCAGTCCCTGCATTTTCCTCTACACTCCCAACTCTAAAAAGATATGCTGTCTTCATGTTTTCTAAGCTTCCAGTTTTTGAGTAGAATAGACCATTTGTGTTAAGGCAGTAATTATGTCTTCAAGATGAGGCAAAGTATTTTTTGGATCAATGATTTTTCCTACTGTAATTCAAAATCCTTGCAAAATTTTCTTTCCAGGGTCATTTCTTGTCCTTGATTCTAACCGAGATCCAAGTCTCTCGTAACTCAGCTTTAACTTTAAGGCAAGAATCCTTTTCGATAAGAGTTGCTTCTTCCCATGTGAATTAATGTGGCATCTTGTCAAAAGAGTTGCCATTTATGCCTCTTCCTTCTTCCCCCCCCAACTTTTTTTTAAGGAAGCAGGGATTTATTCATATTATTTAACGTATAACCAAATTCCAGTCTGTTTGCTTTTATTAAATATAGCTAACCAAAATGGAAGTCACTGTGATTAGTTTGCTTAAAGGAGTGCTTTCTCGAATATCACCACTCATTCCCTTGGAAAAAAGGTCTAGGCTTTTCTTTCTATCTTGAACTCTCTTGCACTGTTCCTGAGTGCTTAATAAATGCTTGTTGATTGTTGATTGGGCACCCGTCAGTCCTTGGACCTTTTATTATGTAGATCACTACTTTGGAGGCGCTTTCTCTGACTAGTTAATGACTGTCTTCACTGAGGGATTTCTCTAAAGCTCTTAGGAGGTCATTGGTGGTGGTGACCGCTAGACTTCAGGGCCAAGAGTAAGGTCATATTTTGTGTTACCATTTTTGTTAGATTGTAAATATGGATGCATGGTAGTCATCCATATGCCCCACCAAACACTGGATAATTTCTCCCTGAAATTGTGAGGTCTTAGTTTCATTAAAACTCTCAAACCCAGTGGTATTTCAGACATGTTTAGATGTGAATTGTATTTTTCCTTTTATTATGTCATGCAATTTATCTGAAGATCTGGAAGTGGGTGTCACTATCATCATTTTATAAAAGGCATCATTGGTTGTGGGTTACTTAGATCCAGGATGGGCAGTGAGGCGGCAAAGTTTGATAGAGCACTGGTATGGAGGCCAAGTCCAGCCTCAGATACTTCCTAGCTGTGTGACCTTGGGCAAGTCCCTTCACCCTGTTGGCCTCAGTTTCCTCATCTGTAAAATGAACTGGAGAAGGAAATGTCAAACCACTCCAGAATCTTTGCCAAGAAAGCCCCAGATGGGGTCACAAAGAGTTGGACATGACTGAATAACAATAATAGATTCATGCTACTGTTGAAAATTCAGCTCACCATTAACTGCTTGTTTTATGTTTTCTGCTAGGCTGTCCTTCCAGTACTGAAAATCATGGGCTTAGAATCAAAGCTGGAGAAAAGAGTTCAGATGTCCTTGAGTGTAAGGTTTTCACTTTACGGTGGAGGAAACTGAGGCTTACAGCAGGGTTCAGTGCCTTGGTCAGGGTCTTACATAGGGTAAGGTGTGCAGGGTCTGGGGTCATATTCCAAGAACCACATCCAATTTGAAAATTTGGAAGAAAAAGTGTCACTGAATTGGAATTCTAATTCACACATATATTTTTAAAACACCTCTCTCTTTGTTCCTTTTTAGGAGAAAAATTCAAAGTGGAAACCAAGACGATTGCTGTTGACTTTGGATCAGTTGATATCTATAAGAAGATCCAGACAGACCTGGCAGGCCTCCAGATTGGTGTTTTAGGTTTGTGTCTTTGGCACATTTCTTAGATTCAATCTTTCATGTACTTGTCTTGTATTTATTAGTACAAAACCAGCTTGTAAAACACTACTGGTGTCTATGTACTTTTAAGTGGATGGAGTAAACTCATAAACATTTTATATAAACCTAATAGATGAGGTTATTATGAATTTTCAGTGTTATTCATATATGAACTTGCTTTTGCTTTTCTGCTGTTTTGATTGTTTTCCTTATTATTAATTTATTTTCATTCCATTTTTTAAAAATGTAAGTCCCTGTTTCCAGTTTAATGCCTTAGTATCTCACCTCATTAGACAAAGCATGTACCCCTGAAACTGTTAGAGAATGACAAAGCCTGTGGGGCCATTCCCTGCACTCTAAGCATTTCAGTTAGAAAGAAGCACCAAATAGAGTACAGCAAGTGCTTAGTACAGGAAGTACCCCTCCTTTCTGAACCTCCTCGCTGCAGAATCTGAAATATCATGGACTTTGTAATGAGTGCATTCTTCTCTTTAATGGCCCCCAGAGGCCGGCCAATCCCAAGGATTGATGTGCAGTGTTCTGACAGTTAAGGCTAGGCCCCAGAGCCTCAGCACATGTGATAGGCATTCTGTTTTTAAAAGTCAAAAGGAAGGCTTATCTTGGAGTCTTGGGTAGGTTCTGCTCTTCATCCTGACCCCAGCAGTCCTTTTGCCCCTTCTGCCTCATGCCTAACCCTCTGTCTGTACCACTGTTCCTATTCTGTGAGCACCAAAGGGCTCCTGTGTGTGCACTTGCTTCCATGTTGTACTTCAAAGCATTTATGGCCTGCAGTCCTTGATGGCGTCAAAACCTTCAGCTATTTATTAGCTTAAATCTGGTGCAAGTGTAATAGCCATTGGTTGGGCACTGAATACCTGGCGAGAAATTTGCCTTCTCCAAAATCCTCTGACTTTCTTTTCCTCTTTCATTGGCAGCATCAGATGTACCCAGCCAGTTAAGACATTCCTCTGTCAGTGGCCCTCAACCCCCTTCTAAAGGTGATGGCGAGCTAGAGGCAGGGACAGGAGACTTAGAGCAAGACTCAGCATGAGGGAGGAAACCAGCAGAGAGCCTGTTGTAGAGCAGGAGACTAACCTTTCATTTCCTAATTTTAAGCCTTTGTTCTTTAATAATCTTTTCAGAAGGTATGAGTAAATGTGGTAAAGATAATAATGATAATAATAATAATAGCTAACATTTATGTAATGCTTTAAGTTTTGTAAAATGCTTTTTGTTTTGGTTTGTTTGTTTGTTTCTTTTGGCTAGGCAATGGGGTTAAGTGGCTTGCCCAGGGTCACACAGGTAGTGTGACCAGATTTGAACTCAGGTCCTCCTGACCTCAGGGCTGGTGCTCTATCTGCTCTGCCACCTAGCTGCCCCTGCAAAATGCTTTTTATAGTAAGAGTCTCACAGCAACCCTAGGAGGTAGGTGTTATTGTTACCCTCATTTTACAGATGAAGACACTGAGATGAAGAGAGATTAAGAGACATGTGAGGGTCACTCAGGTGGTGAGTAATCGGAAGGAAGTTTTGAATTCAGGGCTTTCTGACTCCATTTAGGTGCACCATTTTACCGTCTTGTAGCTATGTAGTCCATTGTTGAAAATAGCTACTTTTTACCATGCAGGCTTCTAGACTAGAAGTCCAGAATCAGGCCCCTGGAAACTGGAGACAAGGAAAAGAATAGGTGGAAATAATCATGATGGTAATGATGATGATGATGATGATGGTGACGATGACAATGATAATGATACCTTACATTGATTGGTTTCATACGTCATCATTTTTCAAGTTGCTTTCAAATACATAGAATATTAGTTCATATTTACATAGCACTTTGAAGTTGACACTCCATTTGCCTTACCATAACCCTTTGAGGCAGGTCTAATAAAAGTATTATGTGTTTAATAGGTGAGGAAATTGAGGAGAGAACTTGATTGAAGTTAAATGATACGTTCTTGCTTACACAACTTGTAAATATTGAGAGAGGTGCCGTGTAGCCTTGATGTAAGAGGAAAGACTTCCTGATAGTTAAGAGTTATGTAAAGGACAGAAAGAAGAACGGGTAGAGAAAGAGAAGAGAGGCACATTTAGGTTCTAAGAAAACTCATTAACCATTCGAACTATTCCTTAAATGGACCAGGCTGTGTATGAAGGTGTAGTTAACCTCTCCTCTCGAGAGGTTTTCAAACAAAGGCTGGATGACGATAATAATGATAGCAGTTAGCATTGATGTAATGCTTTAAGATTTACGAAGTGCTTTATGGAATTTCTCTTATGTGATCCTCACAGCAACTCTGGGAGGCAGGTACTATTATTATCCCTATTTTATAAATGAGGAAACTGAGGCAGATAGGTTAAGTGATTTGCCTGGGGTTTCACAGCTAGTAAGTGTCTCAGGCAGAGTTTGAACTCAGATCTTCCTGATTCCAAGTCCAGGACTAGACAAACTTCAAGCTTGGGCCCAACAAGAGCCCATATAATTTTTGTTTAAGGACCAGCCCTACTCTTTGAGGAAACTGTGATATTTGGCAATGAAGCACGTGGGTGTTTTTAGATTCAAAATGGAAAGTGTGCAGGCTCATGAGAGTGACATTGTTTTCAGTAAGTTGATGCAGAGAAAAGCAGCAGGGAATCAGAGGGGTTGTGATGAAAGGTCAGCCTAACTCAACACCTCTGTGAACACTTGAGGTTAAGAAGTTGTATCCTTGATTATTAAATAAAAGAAATAGGCATTCAGCTTCTTCCTTCAGGCAGATGTGAAAGGAGAGTGAGTCTGAGAGTATCTTATGGATAAATGCATCTTTTTCATTGAGGAAGATGAGATCAAATGAGTATTACGCATAGTTAAAAAAGAGCTTATTAATAAGAGCTCACTCTTCTAGTGCTTTTTATAAAACACTTTCCTCACAGCTGTCCTGAGAGCTAGGTAGACTGAGAGTTTTTAGTCCCATTTTACAGATGATGCCTGCTTAGGTAAAATCATTTAGGAAATTCAGAATTTTAGAGTTGAAAGTGCCCTTATCAATCATCTAGTCCACCCCCCTCATTTTACAAGATGAGGGAGCTGATGCTTAGAGAGGTGGATGAAGTAAGTTGCCCACAGTCAGAGCTTCAACCCAAATCTAGCTCTCTTTCTACATACTTGTTCTGGATGTTAGACAACATTTTTGTCTTCAAGTTTGGTTAAGAGAGGTCGATATTCATTTCAAGATCTTTGAACCAAACAACACACCTGTTAGTGCAGTCGTGACATCTAAGGTTTAAAGTAATAGCTTTCCAAAGTCACAGAGCCTCAGATTTGAGAGACAAAATGCATGGAATCCAGTCCACAGCTGAGCAAAAAAACTCTCTATAACATACATCGCAAATGGAGACCGCCATTGAGGAAGAATCTCGGCATGACCACCTGAAGTAGGCCATGGGGCTGTGGGATCCCTCCCACTGAGAACAAGTTCTCCTCACATCAAGGAAACTTTAAATAGGAAATATACCAGTGATAGCCTTTTCCAGTATCTTTTATTAGGACTTTTGTTTCTCTTTGAAAAACAGATCAGATGAATTAACATGGAATGTGCTTTGCAAACTTTAAAGTGCTTTATAAATGCTAGGTGGTATCATCATCATTATTATTATTGTTAACACTCTTCTTATTACTTCTGTCATCTAGTCTAGCCACCTTCATGTTTAGAGATGAAGGTGAGCCTGAGAGAGGCTGGTTGCCATGTGCTAGGCCATGTAGATAACCTTGAGGCAGAAATGGGCTGATTTCTGGTCCATTGTCTTCTTCTCCACTGCCTGCTCTAGGAGTTCTTGCCCTTGTTTGTGTTCTGGACCCCTTTGGCAGTCTAGGGAGGTGGAATCGAAGAATCCGTGCTCATTTTCAATTAGTCCTGATAAAGATGCAAGTTCTTTCCCATCCAAGCTTATGGACTCTCTGAAAATGATCCTTGGTCCCCAGGTTAAGAACCCTTCTCTTGATCCCTCAGTGAAATTGGAAGCACTGCCTGAGGTGGTATGAGTTTTGGTTGAAGGAGAAGGTTGAGATCATTTTGGAGCTTGGGAAACAGGGAGCAGGCCTGGGTGGCTCTTAACAGCTCCATTGCCCTGACGGTTTAGGAAAAGAGAGTGGGGGGAAAGGGTTTGAAGGTGAGAAAGGAGGTTTTTGCCCTGAGACACATCTCCCTTCCTGAAAATTTTGCTTTTAGCCATTCAATAAGCATTTATTAAACCCTTAGCATGCAAAAAGATACTGTTCTAGTCTGGTGCTGCTGGAGATCAAAAATATAACCACCACCACCACCACCCCCCCCCCCCCCAAAAATTAAAAGGCTAAGGAGCTGGTTTTCCTCTTTTCCAATTGGTCTTCCCATAGGCCAATCCCTCCCTTCCAAAAAGAAGAGTTAAGAAAAGATAGTAATAGGAACTGTCTAAATCCTGTCCAAGATAGCCACAAGGGACAAGAAGGATACTGAATCACATGAGGGCATTGAAGTAGATGATTTGTGAGGGATTCCTTCCACTCGCTTGTTCCAGTAATTATATTGCATTTTGTAGATCCACGAGTGAAAGCTGAGTCTTCCATCAGGTCTGCCCCAAGACTAGCTGCCTCATTCACCTCTTGAAGAAGCCTCCTTTTGCTTAGAGATGTGGCTTTATTGCAAATGGAGCTTATGGCAACCTGGGTTTGCTGTCTTTGGGGGAGTGTGGGCCCGTGCTTGCTGGGAAGGTGGGTCTAGGCTGTCTTACCCTTTTATTAGAGTGTCAGGACATGAAAGTCTGGTCTGAGGTTGGCTCTCCCAAGTAATGAACAAACCGAAAAAGTACTTAGAATATGCAGACACTTTGGCTTTACCTCATGGCTGCTAATAGCATTGATCAAGGTTAGGCCGCTAATTTACAGCAGTTTTTGGGGCTTACATGTGGGACTGTGACTTCACTGGGATGAGGAAACGTCTTCCACCTGTGCAGTTAGACACCGTCTCTGCAATTCATTTTTTGCAGAGTTGCCTGGAGCACTGAGAGGTTAAGTGACTTGTCCAGGTAAGCTGTCGGACCTGACACTTGAACCCAGGTCACTGTTCTGCCTAAGGGTAGTTCTCTATTCAGTCTGCCACACTGCTTCTCAATCCATAGCAAAATCACAGCTGAATACTGTGTAATTATAATGATCAAACTTACACTGCCTTTCCCTCCCTCCCCCCCAAAAAAAAACCAAAAAAGAGACCTAGGAGGAGGTACCTCTTTTCCTTCCTTGCCCAGGAAGAGAATCATGAGTGTGGACAGGTGGATCTTCACCAGTCATGGCAAAGAAAGATTGGTAGACTTGATGGATTTTGGTTAGTTTTGCTGAATTGTTTTTTTTTTCCTCTTTTATATTTTTTTGTTATAAGGGATAGCTGTCTAGGTAGACGAGAAGGAAAGAATATATTGGGAAGCGAAGTAATAAAAAATAAACTATATCAATAAAAATTAAAAGAACCAATTTATAGGATCATTGAATTTGGATTGGGAAAGGTGAGGATCTTAGAAATGATCTAGTTGTAAGAAACTTGAGATCCAGAGAAAGGAGGTTCTTTATTACCTGCTTAAGATTACAAAGGTAGTAGTAACCTCAGTTATAAATGGGCCCATAATTCATGTTCTAAGTAGTCTTTCCTTGAGCTGTGCACTATTGTATTATCTGATCCAATCTCATTCTCCCCCCCCCCCACCTCCTTCTTTCACACCACCTTCACCCCAGCAAAGTTTATGCTTAGCCAACTGCATTTAATTTTGTTATGGGGAATACATAGCAACTTAGAAGTAAATAGTGGAAATTTTCTATTGTGTAACTTCTGACTCAGCCTCAATTTGCAGATTCTGATTAAAGCCACTGCAAATTTAAAGCCTTGTAAACTCCTTTTTATTTAGAAATTGATTCTCACAAATGTAGGAAAACTGTAAAGTTTGCAAAATGTTTTGCATAGTGTTCCAAATATCATCTGTCAGGCTATGAACATGTGCTAACTGCAGCAATATGTTAAATAAGAGAAAGCAGAACCTTTCCTTGCCAGAGTCCCTGAACTCCACTGACTTGAGGCCATTGGAGCAACATGGCCTGGGGAGAGGGCAGAACTGGAGGGAGGGGCAAGGGAATGGGAAGAGAGCAAGGCAGTCTGGGTAATCCCACTCCAGACCTCTTGCTTTCCCTTCAGTAGGGTTTTTCACCTGAATCATTTTGGTAATTACTTCACCTATTTTTACCATGGTCTTAAAAAACATCAGGCAAGTATATTAACCCCCAAAGTTTATTGCTCCTAATCCGGCTGACTTTTAAAAAAAAAAATTACACTAATCACTGATAAATGAAAAGTAAATTATTTAATCTTTAAAAATTGAGTCAGCATTTATTAAATGCTTACTCTCTGTCTGGCACTGGGAATATAAATACGAGCTGGACAGTCCCTGCCCTCAAAGAGATTACATTCTGATGGGAGGAGACAATATATAAAAGAGAGATTAAAGGTGGGGGAGAGGGCAAGCTGGGGCATGGTAGAAAAAGTCTGGAGTGCATCCTGTAGGAGAATGAAGACATAGCTGGCTTGGGCTCTTTCCTTACATGGGACGTTCTAGGAGGGCCCTTCCAGGACAAGGTAGAGGTCAGAGGGGAGGAGGCTACTTCCCATGTGGTGACTCAAGGACTGGAATGAACTTCCAGGATGAATAGATTTCTGGGGAACGGGGAAGGAAGTCCTGAGTTCAAGCCTGGAGAAGAATGAGCTATATGATAAAGAATTTCTTCTCTAGTCCCTCTCAATCAAATTTTGTTTTGTTTTGTTATTTTTTATTTTTTAACCTCAAGGCAATTGAGGTTAAAGGACTTGCCTAGGGTCACACAGCTAGTGTCAAGTATCTGAGGCTGGATTTGAACTCAGGTCGTTTTGATTCGGGGACTGCTACTCTATTCACTGTGCCACCTAGCTGCCCTCGTCTTGATCAATTTGATGAAGAAACTCTACCTGGGCTCGAATTCCTCCTGTCTTCTAGATGAGTCAGTGCTGGGGCTGGCTTAGCCTAGGTCTCAAAGGTGACTGAAATGGAAATCCTGTGTTTTTAGACTTGATCTCATGAAGCAAGTAATAGAATGAGGAAGAACAATTTGACTTATCTAGTTTATGTTGAAAGGCATCAGGCTCCAAGAACGTTTCTATAGCCCTTCTGACATGTTTATTTCACATGAATCTGAAATAGAAGAACATGCAAATGGGGCATTTGGTATACCTGTCCTCAGCTCTTAGGATTGAAATGGTTTGTTTGAAAACGGACCTTAACTCTCTGGTCTTTCACTCTTTTCTGCCTCTGCCCCTACCCTGAGCACCAGGGAAAACTGCGTGCTCTGATGGGATGTCATTGTCCTCACAGCTTCTGGTTTTGATAGTCAACTTTGAGTTTAGGGGGTCAACAACAGCAGATGAACTTAGCAGGAACAAAAAAATCTCCTAGCCCTTGCTAATTTAAAAAGACTAGGAAGGAGGATGATTTAAAAGATAGAAAAGAATGATACAATAATAACATTTTGGAGCTTTTTCAGAGTAAGCTGGAAGTTTAGTGTGCTTTCCATTTTGAGCACTATGTCGGTGTTTTCTGAAGCTTATGATTACAAGAAATTAGAAGCCAGTGTACAACGTGTACAGTGTGGCTCCTGGCCTCCTTCCTCTCTGGCTCTGACAGCACTATCCGCCTGCCTGGGGGTCACCTGCTGTTCCCTGCCTGTCCTTTCCTGTTAGTCCCTTCTCTTGGGCCTGCCACATCCCATCTTATCTCTACTCCTCTTTTACTTTGGCCCAACCTTAGATAGGTAGATGAATCATAGCACTAGTGAGTACTTGCACGTTTCTGAAGGGGCAAAAGTTTATGTTATTGTGCAGAGTTTATGCCTAA
The DNA here is from genome assembly GCF_900497805.2 of Vombatus ursinus. Taxonomy (NCBI): domain Eukaryota; kingdom Metazoa; phylum Chordata; class Mammalia; order Diprotodontia; family Vombatidae; genus Vombatus; species Vombatus ursinus. The sequence goes on along the minus strand of NW_020954600.1, from coordinate 4,654,406 downwards.
GGCTATATTGACCTTATCTTTCCCTCTGTCTTTCCTTATCGCTTGCTAATTGAACCTCCTTAGTTCGAAATCCCACCTTTCCGGCCTTGTAACCTGCCCATTTCTTTCATGCCTCCCTGCTGTCCAGCCAACCTGGCCTAATCAGGTGTTATGCAAGTACTGTGCTAAGTGCAGGAGATACAAAAAAAAAAAAAAAAAAAAAGAGAGAGGTCCAAACAGCCCCTGACCTCAAGGATCTCATTCTAATGAGGGAGACAATGTAGAAATCACTGTGCTTATACTATACATACACATACAGTTGAGATGGAAGGATGTCGCAGAAAAAAGCCATCAGGAGAGCAATTGGAGGTGGAAAGAAAACAGAATCGAACCTTCTGGTGAAGGTGGGGAGGATAAGCTGAGTCTTGAAGGAAACCCAGGGAGCCAAGAGGCAAATGAGAGGAGGGAGAGAGAATTCTACACACCAAGGTGGGAGATGGCGTCCTCTATGGGGAATGCGCCAAGAAGGCAGGTGTAGCAAGACGACTGGCCAGGGAGGAAGGGCCAGTCGTTTGCCTTCAGTGCCAGGCAGAGGAATTTCTGTTTGATTCTGGAGCTAGGAGGGAATTGGCCAAGTTCATCAAGTCTGGGTGTGACATGGTTAGATTTTGGTAGCTGAGGGGAGGATGGATTAGAATAGGGAGAGCTAGGAGGCATAGAGTCCGGGTGAAATGTACTGAGAGTCTGAACCAGAGAGGAGGCTGTGCAATTTGAGAAAATGAGATGTAGAGTAGAGATGTTGCAAAGGTAGCAATGACAAGATTTACAACAGGTTAGATAACCAGTGGGGTGAGCTGCTGGTTGGTTGGTTGGTTATTGTCCTTTGTTCTCAAAGAGGACCAAAATGACATCGCTGTGTTAGAGTCAAGTTACAATGCGTCCGACTATGGCTGATCAGACCGATATGAGCTCCAAATACTCTACAACAGGTCAGGCACAAATAGTCCATGTGAACATTTGGGATGGATTCTCTAAATTTGTGCATCTTGCATTTCTTTTGAGCTACTTCAATTCTGCTTTGCTCATAGAGCACAGCACCTTCTCTGATAAGGGCACACCATGGTGGGTGGTTCTGTGCCAATGTCTCCCATGTCATTCCATCAATTCCAAAGGTGTGGGTTGGTAACGAGGAATAGAATGACCCCATCCATGGTTGGTCAGTGAGAGGATGGTGCTGCCCTCTACAGTACTAGGAAAGTAGGGAGGGCTTCTGCAGGTTAAAGATGGGCTCTGTTTTGGACTTGTTGAGTTTGAGACACTATGAGACATTCGGTTTGAGATGTTCAAAAGACAGATAGGACTGGAGCTGAGGATAGACATTGGAGCTGGATATTTCAATATATGAAGCATCTCCACAGAGATAATTGACCCATAAGAAGTGAAGAGATCACAAAGGAAGATGTTGGAGAAAGAGAAGAGACACCAGGACGGAGCCTTAGCGGCCATCCAAGGTTAATAGGTGTGACCTGGATGAAGAATCAGCAAAAGGAATGGTCATGCAGGGAGGAGAACCAGGAGAAAACAGTATCACCAAACCAAGAGGAGATGGTGCCAGCAGCCATGGCAGAACTTGCAGAAAAAGGATGAGGATCAAGACAAGGCCATTACATTTGGCACTTAAGAGATCATTGGCGACTTTGGAGAGAGTATTTTTGGTTGAATGATGAGGCAGGAAGTCACATTACTGAGAATTTAGAAGTGAGTGAGAAGAGAAAATGTGGAGCCCCCTAATGTGAAGGGCTTGCTTGAGGAGCAGGGAGGGGGAGGAGAGATACAGGACAGGAGGTAGTGGCCATGGGGAGATGGACAATCGTGGGTGTGTTAGTAGGCAGCAGGGAAGAAGTCAGTAGACAGTGAAAGATTGGAGATTGGAGAGAGGGAGAGTGGGGATGGTAGAGACGGCAGTCTGCTGGAGTTAATAGAAGGGGCCGAGCTCCAAGGTACAGGTGGAGAGGTAGAAGGGCCAGCCACCTTTTCATGTGAGACAGGAATGATGGATGAGATACTGGGGCAAGTCTGAGGAATGGTATATGAAAGTTCCCTGGTTCTGTGTGTTTCAGTGCCCGTACCTTTGGCCAGCCGTGGTGTTTCCTCCCTTAGAATGCCCATTCTGCTACCACCTCCTCCCCAATTCTACTAGTCCGATTCCTGACTAATTTGGAAGGTCCAGCTCACTGCTTCTTCCTCCCTAAACTCTACGAAGTTCAGAAATTTCTCCTTCTGAATCGCTCCTGCATTTTGTATTTCTACTATTGTTTTTTCTACCAGTTGTCAACTTGTCCTAAAATGAAAACTCCTTGAGGGCAGGGGCCTGTTTCATACTTGTCTTTGTGTCCTCAACTCCTAACACAGAGCCTGGCACATAGTAGGTGCTTCATAAATTCTTGTTGATTCCTATCTCTCCTTGAGGACAGGGACCAGGTCTTGGCCATCTTCCTGTCTTCCACAATGCCTATAACCAGACTTTCAGGCACTTGATATCTGTTGAATGACCAGATCAATAAATGCATAAGATGATGGCCTAGAGGTGTTTATTTTTGAAAGGGGGAGGGTAAAGAAGCCAGTGTTGGGAAGAAAGCTATGTCGTCAAAGTCTTAAACAGTAACCCACCTTCTTCAGTCGGTCAGCAGGCCTTTATTAAGGGCCTACCATGTGCCCAGCACTGGGAATACAATAACAAAAAAGGAAACAGCCTCTGCCATCATAGAGGCTTTATTCCGTTGAGGGCAACAACATCTATATGTAGAAGTGAGAAGTAAAACAATGTGTAGACTAAATACCAAATAAATACAAGGTGACTAAGGATGGGGAGGGCATGAGTAGTTGGGGGGATCAGGAAAAGCCCAGTGAAGAAGGCAGCCTTGGAGTGGAGTTCTTCCATGGTCCCACACTGCAAACCAGGGAGAAGCCAGCCATTGAGTTTTTGGGTTTTTTCCCCTGTTCCTTTTAAGTGCTTGCAATCGGGGAAGAGATTTCACAAATCCAAATGGTGTGAAAACAACTTGTGGGATTCGCTGGGTGTGTGGTGAATCCTCATGTAATGAGTCCCAGAATATACTGAGATGGCACCACCCACACCCTCCTTGACATGAGATTAAGCGAGCAATGTGTTGGAATTATAATCTCAATATTTCTTTGGCACACCCATCACCATCGTTCTCCCCCTCCCAGGCTCTGGCTCTGTTTTCCCTAGTGGTGCCCCTTGCGAACCAGCTGCCCGCTCTTGGGTTCCTGCTGCCACCTAGTGTCCCTATTCTGAACTGCGGTAGGCTTGCCTCTTGCAAGAGGTAGTGGATGCAGAATGTGGTTTAGGGAAAGGATTTATTAAGCAGGCAACAGTTGGGCTTTGCTAGATTTCTGAAGAACATTCTGAAGGAATGATCTGTTACTGGAAGAACGAACCTGGATACATTCAGCATGGGAAATGGCATCCAGCCAAGTCTCGATTGACTGTTGGAGGGCCCTGGGGTGGGAAGAGGGAGACTGGGGTTCCATTGCCTGCTGTGTCGTGAGCTAGCTGTGCAACAGTTTATCTCTTGTGGCCTTGTTTTTCTCATCTTTTAAATGAAGAACGTTTGAAAAACAACCTAGCTAATGCCTCAGGTTTTAAGCTCCACGATTCTAGCCATTGCTTTTGAACTTTAAAAACATATCGGGGTTTTGGACCTGGCCAACATGAGAATTTATTTTGCTTGATTAAGCTTATTGGGTTGCTCCTCCCGAGGGGAAGGGAAGGCAGAAAGAAGAAAATAAACACCTACTATATTCAAGGTATACATAGTAGGAGTTGTTGAGCTTGCTTCAACATTTTTATATTATTTGGTAGACAATCTACTGGTTGCTGAGGGCCAGCCCAGCTGAATTCAGGGAAGTGCCTCATCCTGCTTTTTTTTTTTTTTAAAGCATGGCAGGCAGCTTGGGACAATCACCTGCCAAGTTTATAGCACTACTGCGACTGGCAGAGTTGGGCAGAGTGCCCACACAGGCAAAATTACAGCTCCTCGAAGGTAGGACCAGTGATTTTAAACTCAGGGAGACTTCAGAGACCATACAAGCTCGACCACTCCTTTGACAGATGAGTTACTGAGGCCTAGGGAAGTTGAACGAGCTGCCCCAGGCTCACACCGGTGCTACGTTGAAGTCTGCAGCCAGTGCTTCCGATTCTGAAGACATTTTAGAAGGAGATGTTTTCCTGTGCATATGGCAGAGGAACCTGTTAACATACAGAAGTTCTGGGTTTAGGGGAGCAAGACGGAGTGATTTGAGTGTAAGAAAGGAGGGAAAAGGTGTTGACCTGTGGGGCAGGTGTTGAGGGTAGGGAGGGAGTCACCACTAAGCAGATGGAGGTCTCCTTGTACTATTTGCATGAGGGAGATCTACACGATGATGCTTTTTCACCAGAGACATTCAGGCTGCTGGGATAGCCCTCATGTTGACCCTTTGAATCAGCTCTCTATGTTTACAGCTCACAAAACGGAAGCAGAGAGAGACAGGGAGGAGGAGCATTTTCCCAGGTTTGTGCCTTGGCCATATGGCCTTCATAATTGACATAGTCGAACTCTCTGTAGTGTGTTGTGGACGAAGCTCTTTCAGAGCTGAATTCAGAGACTGTATTTGGGAGGAGAACCTTTTTCAGTGACTAAAATTAAAGCCTAGTTAGACTAGAAACTCTTAATTTCTTCTAATCCTTGGTAAAGTAGCCTGGATAACATTTTTATCTTTTGTCATCCTATACTTACTCACTTCTAGGCAGGGTTCTGTCCAAAGAATTTTACCCTACTTCTGCAAATAAATTCTGGAGAGCCTGCATACAAGTGACTTCATAAGGCTGAATGAGAACCATTTCCTGGGGTTCCTCCATGTGCTCTGGTTTTGGGGTAGTAGCACCACCAGCAGGTTAATGTTTATGATTTACAGTGGGTTCAAATCCCCACTCTACTGCTTGCTGTTTGTGTGACCTTAACCTTGATGGCCCTTAGCTTCCTCATTTCTGAAAGGGGTGTTGGGCTTAATGGAGGGACTGAGGGCCACTTGAACTATAAGTCTATGATCCTGGGTTCCTGCCATCTCATTTGTAAGAAACAGGGTTGAGTAGTGGGAAGAGGCCTAGATTTGGGGTCAGATCTTGCCTCTGCCACTTACTGACTATTTGACTTCAGGAAAGTCACTTCTCTGGGCTTCAATTTCCCCCAACTATAAAATGAGAGGGCTGGACTGTTGGACCTCCAGGGTCTCTTCCCATCTTTTACTCTTTGTCAATGATCCTTCATAGCAATCCTGAAAGGAAGGGAAGGCAGATGGTTATTATCCTTACTTTATAGATGAAGAAGCTGAGGTTTAGAGATCTCTGGTGTCTTGCCCACCAAGATTGAGGCAGGTCCCAGATCTTTTTCTCTCTTCATGTGCATGCCTTGCTGAGTCTTTTAGTACTACTACTACTATTGCTACAAACAGGATTCTCTGACAAGTTTTCCTTTACCAACACTTAGCTCACAATTTCATTGTCTTTTTATCTGCTTAAACTTTCCTTTTTCTAATAATTCTCTGTTTACTAAGTTTTGTTTAGACTTCTGTTAGCTACTCCCACTCTTTAATGTGATACTAGATGAAGTTAGAGGGGATCCCCCACATCCTATTACCCCCAAACTACATTGTTCTTACAAAAAAAGATATTCCTACATGATATCAGACCCCCCTGGTAGGAGGACCCTTGCTTGGCTGAAAACATTAACCCTTCATAACCTCATTCCTGGAGATCTAACTACCTATTTTCAGTCAGTCGGTCAATAAACATTTATTAAGCACCTCCCACTGTGCTAAGCCAAGTCACGTTGCACTTCATATCAGGTTTCAAGGAGTCAGCAGTGTTAGTTGGGGGTGGGGTGCTGCCTGTAAGAGATTAAATACAGTAAGGTAAATGAAGCACAAATCAAGAATGTCATTGATAATCCAGAAATCTGATGATTATTTGGAAAAGTGTTAAGTTCTTTGGTGAAAGAAATGACAAAGACAGATATTTGCATTTAAAGATGAAACAGTAAACACCGAATTTTCATCCTATTCAAAGATTCTCCTTTTGTAGTTGGAAATTAGAGTAATCTGAAGATCCAACAAGGATTAGCTTGGTCGCGTATATTGTAGGTTCTTTTTACTTGTTGCAAATTTGAAAGGGTTATTTTTCATTCCATCATTCTCAAGAATCTCTAAAATACATAGCAGCAAATCAACAACTAATATTTTTGTCTTATTTCAGTGAACAATGTGGGAATGTCATATGAGTATCCTGAATACTTTTTGGATATTCCAGACCTGGATAATGTAAGCTATTTTTGAAACATCTCTAAAAACAAATATTTTAAATCTCTCTAGTGGTAGGACAGATGCAATCAAGCTAGCATTAACATGGAAGGAATGATTTCCTTGATGTGGATATGCTTTTCCCTTTAAGTAAGAACTGTGTGAACATGTCAATGAGGGAACGGCTTATTTTAACTCTTGGGGGTTCTTCAGAGCATTTTGCACAGGGTTCCTATGTTTTTTCGGGTTAAGGTAGCTCTTATAATATCTACGTTGACGTTGAATGGACCCTCTGAAGTCGGTGGTTCTCGAAAGGGGCAGAAGTTAAACTTCCAGGCCCAAGGACGTATCCTAGTCTCCTGACTCTACCCTAGGAATCCTTACGGCACAAACCATGTTGTGCTGTGAACAGAAATGTCAGAGAAGCGCTGTTGTAGTTGGACACTTTAATTTGAATGACAGCATAACAGTAGAGAATGGACCAAGACCAGCCTCCCCCTCCATTTTACAGAGGAAAAAACTGAGCTCCAGGGAGTTTTGTGGAGTTAACTGATGCTACACGGTTTTGACTTAAGAAAAAACCCAGTACTGTGTATAGTGCTCTTCCCAGGTGACTGATGAAATCAACCCCGCCATGTTAGTGGAGACTGTTCTAGCTGTAGCGTTAACCCGTGGGAGAGGCAGCTACAGCAGGGAATGGCGTTGGGACCTTTTGCCCACCTCTCCTTACCACATTATTCTTAGCTTCCTCTAAATGGGCATAATAATACTTGTTCCACTGACTTTCCTTGCAAGGTAGTTGTGAGGTAAACTCTTTGTAAACCACAAAATACCACAGAAATATGAGTTCTTAGGACACTTTATTTTTGTTCTCTCTCATTTCTGCCCTCATTTTAAGGACTTTACATTCTCAGGGCAAATTTCAGAACATCTTTTCTATTGTCAGTAGATCTGTAATGTCAATAGTTATTTCTAAATGAACTACTTGGAAAGTAATGTCTCTTTTTTTTGCAGACTATCAATAAATTGATAAACATTAACATCTTCTCTGTTTGTAAGGTAAGTGGTTTCTTTCTTAATACATATTTTCAATTGAAGTCCTGTTTCAAAACAGTGCGAGATCTCAGCTTGTTCATGACAACCCATTATCACTGACAGGTAGATAACATTGTACCATGCCCTCAGAGACCTTTGCTTCCTGCTGCCCTGTTGAGATGTGGCAGAGAATGTTGGTTAATTTTAGTATTAGTCCAAGTTATCTATACTCAGGAAGGCAGGTCTGCCGAGAAATGTGCTAGCTGGCGTGCCAGTGCGAAAGAATAGAAATTATCTGAGTTATTCATGTCCTTGCCCAAAGGAGCCCATAACCAAGGAGTTAGCTGATGTTAGTGATGCTTGGGGCGTGAAGGCCGTGGGGACCAGGCTCGGGCTGAAGATGAATAGACCAAGGACTTGGGGCTAGTGGAGCTACCGAGGACAAAGAGGAGGTCAGTCACTGGGCTTCCTCATGTGCAGGGCTTGAGAGACCTTTCCTCCACGTTGATCTATGATGCCACAGGGCGTGGAGCTAACCCCCAGGGACGTAAAAAATGGACTGCTGTCCTTGCCCTCAGAGAGCTTACTGCCACAGGTCATTGAGAATGCCTGTAAGATCTCATGAGATTGGCGTCGTGGGAGAGAACCTGGTTCCAAAGTCATAAAAAATCCAGTCCTTCAACAATCTGTGAGTGTGTCTGCAGGTCAGCACTCCACTAAGACATAGCTGACAGCCTTTGAAAGTCGCAGGGGTTGGGGCAACTAGGTGGTGCAGTGAATAGAGCTCTGGCCTCAGACACTTGACACTAGCGGTGTGACCCTGGGCAAGTCACTTAACCCCATTGTCTAGCCAAAAAAAAAAGAAAAGAAAGAAAAGGAAGTTGCGGGGGTTCCTCTGCCTGAAAGATTGATCACTTGTGTCTCATAGGCTGATGTGCCTCCCTGAAACTGGCTAGGAGGGTCCTCAAGTGAGCCGCCTCCAGAGCCTGGGCACTGCCGGCCTGGGCTCCTTCCACGCCAGGGGGTGGTACTGGAGGAGGGCTTGGGGGGAAGGCAAAAGGCAGATTGTAAAAAGTGCTGGAGTGCTTGAGGGTAATGAAGTCGTAACACCTAATTTAAATGAAGGTTCACACATTTAATGCCTGTGGAGTCGGGCTGTTCTCAAACCCTGGCCTGATTGCTAGTGTGGGATAGGAGGGTGTGCCCCCAGCGCTCTCCTATTTTCCCTTGGAGAGTAGGAAGCTGGCCACTGAATAGATTATCTAGTACCTGGGGATCTGGGATCTCTCCTTAGGGTTTGTTGGCTATGAACTGCCTGCCCCCTGTCTAGGAAATCTGACTGTGGAAACAAATAGCAGTGTCTGCAGCATGACACAAGTGACTGACACCAGTTAACCAGCTTTGTGGCTTCCTTGGCCCATGTGGATACTCCTTTGGGCCTATTATTTGACAATTATACAGCCAGAGACCTTAAGCCACTAGCATCCAACTCTGATAGGTAGGTGCTATTATTATCCTTGTTTCTGATAGGGAAACTGAGGCAAACAGGTGAAGGGACTTGCCCTGGGTGGCACAGCTACTAAGTGTCTGAGGCTGGATTTGAACTTGGTTCTTCCTGACTCCAGGCCCAGTGCTCTATCCATTGTGCTGCCTAGCTACCTCTAATAGTTCAGCCAAAGTGTCCTTGTTCCTCTCACCTGACTCTCTCTCCCATCCCTATGCCTTTGCTTAGGCTGTCCCTCATGCCTGGAATGCCCTTCCTCTTCAACTCTAACTTTGAGAATCCCTTGCCTCCTCCACAATTCAATGCAAGCACCCCCTTTCTACATGGAGTCTTCTCTAATTGCCACCCTCCCCTTACACCCCCAGCTACTGCTGGTGCCTCCTCCCCCAAGCAACCTTGTGTTGATTTTGTACAGTTCTCTGTCTACTTACAGACACATTTCCTCCCCCTAGCAAAATGTAAGTTCCTTCATGTTTGTTTTTGCATTTCCAGGGCTTAGCACAGTAAACTCCTAATAAGTACTTTTCCATCCATCCATTCATTCTTTCATTCATATCACCAGTACTTAACATACAGTTAGGGCTTAATAAATGTTTGTTGGTTGATTGACTAGGTGATTGACCAGGTCAGTAATTGTCACCTCTGGCTGAGCTATTGGGTGTGGCCAGAACTTGCGGCTGTGGAGGAGGGTCTACTGTCCAGGGCTTGTTCTGTGGTCAGATGAGAGAGCTGGAGGGCAGGGACCCCAGGACAGAGCAGGTGGTGCCTGTACCCACACAGGGGCCAGAGCAGTGATCTGGACTGTAAAGCTCTTGAGCATTGAATGATCATATTGGGCACATGATTGTATTTTAGGGGACACTTTAGCACAGTTTTGAACATACATAGATTTTCAGTGTCAGTGTGTAGCTTACCCTCTCACCAGAGAAAGTACAGGGTATAAAGGAATAGGATCCATCTTCTTTAGATCTTTATGCTGTGGGCGGGCCTTCCCTACAAAGGCTGCTTTTGAGGACCTAATTCTGTGCTCCCATTTTGTCCCTAGCGGCCTTACGGGGTTTATGTTGCAGTTCTTGTGTGGATGAAATATGTGTTTACTGAGGGTGCTCTCAGTTTGGCAAAAGGCGTGGAATGTGCCATCAGAGCACCAGCAGAGGGAGCCCTTTGGTAATCCACCATGGGATACTTGGACTGGTGTGGGAGGAAAGGCCTTCTGCCCAGCGATTGGCTCCTGGATGTTTCAGAGAAATGCAAATCAGGCTCTGTCCCTTTTGTGGCTTTAAGGTGATTCTCATAGTAAACAAGTTAATTGCAATATCATATTACTTTTTTCTAAAGAGATGTTTTCTGCATGTGATACTGACTCAGTGTCACACTTCCTTTTTAATTCATTTTGAAATCAGCCGTTAATCCTCTGATCCACTAGGATGTGCATTTTGGAATCATTGGGGACATGTTTAGCCTTGAAAGATCTGTTCAGTGGTAGTCATGTCAACTGCTGTAGACATAACTAGGTAAGTGATGGGTGGTCCAAATCCTTAGCAAGAAGGGTTCATGTGGGAGCAAAAATAGGGTAGAACCTCATTGGGAAAATTAGGGCATTGTCCACAAATCTGACAGATGCTGGCACTTTGGGGAAAGCACACTATTTGGTAGAAACTCAAACAGTGACACCTTGAAAGTTCTTTGTAGATGAAGTGGCTAAGTTTTAGGAAAAAATCAGTTGTACCACACTATGTTACCTCATGAAAGTAATGTCTAGTTTGGTAATGCCATATATGGATTATTTTTGTATCTACTTGGAGTTTTCAAATGAAAGATTTGGGGCTCAAAAATGATTCGGTATGGAGAGTGATCTGTTATGGCTTATGGCCATACACACACACACACACACACACACACACACACACACACACACGTCAGGTGTCAGTGCGGTATGTTAGAGCAGAGCCCTCGTCATGAGAATGTGAGGCACCAGTCTTGTTCTGCCGTGCCTCTGCTCCTTACTGCAGGGTGACTGTGGGCAGATCCCTTAACCTCTCAGAGCCTCAGCTTCCTTATCGAGAAAGTGAAGATTTACTCATTTTGCACCTGCTTATCAGAGTTGTTTCAGAAAGCCCTTTGTAAACCCTAAAAGCAGTATGTACACGTGATTTGTTATGAATAAACTATAAATATGAGCCGTTTTTAGTAGTGCATATTAGTAGTAAACATCATGATCCTGGAGGCCAAAGAATGGAATATGTCTTCCTCGTCTTTGCAAAGACAGTGACTGTGGGGCTGTGGGAGCACGATGGTGCATGGGTTGTTCTGTAATTCCAAGGTGGGGTCAGTGTAAGGCTGTGGAACAGTGGGGAATGGTGAAAACTGCCCAGAAACACCAAGTTGTAAAAATAAAAGCCGTCCAAAAACACATTTTAAATAAATAATTAGCATGTTATTTTTTTTTTCCTTTAAAAAGTGGGTTTCTTTTCTATGTATGATAAACTGGGGTTTTACTGCAGAAGGTCTATGACAATCCTAGTAGGCTCTCTAAGGAAATACAAGCTGGGACATGAAAAATGTTCTCTGTTTTATAGAGTGTAGGGGGAAATTTTCCATCTTGAATGACATGGGGCAGGGTTTCGGGGGGAGGACTGCTCATATCACGAAGACTTACAATAGCTATACAGGGAACAACAAAGAAGCACTTGGTTGTTCACCTGAGGATCTCAAAGCACCTTACCAGCTTGATCTAATTAAGCCTTCTACCCCCTGTGCAGTAAGTATTGTTGGCCTCACAGATGTGATTCTAAGAATTTCTAATCAATTGTGCTCCCAGTAATGCAGAGCTCAAATTATACAGCTTTCCAAAGGTAATGTGCCTTGGATTGCTCTGGTGTGCCTTCCGGGAGAGCTGCTGCCTCATTACTGCCAAACACATACTGGAACACCCTCATTACCTGGTGGATTTCAGATCACTATTATAACGTAATTTAAAAAATTATTTTGTAATGAATCAATTTACAGACTGGTTAAAAGCATTTACTTCTAAGAAACTTTTAACTTCAAAATGGCACAACTCTTTTCTTACTTGTTTGAATTGGGGCAATGTTTTTAACAGTTGGACATTGTGTTTATTTGGGGAGAGGGGGTTAGTGCCCAGTTGCCCTAAACTTGTATGCCCAGGAAGTGTGGGGTCTGATGTGCCTCATTCAGGCTGTTGGCGAAGTGCTTAGCAGAGAAATGTTAAGATGGCACACACAGTAAACACACAAGTCATCCGTATCACCCCCACTTTACTAACATAGGGTCTCTGATCTGTACATTGGGGACCACATACCCTGAACTGGCTGTCAGATCTATGGTAAAGCTCTAATGTTGAGTGAACTCACTGATTAGGGACAAAAGAGAAGTGATGGCTTCATATCACTGAATATCTCCACAAACATGAGTAAAGGATTGCTACTATTAAACCTCATCTTCTTTTTGTGATAGCGAGGAAAAGGGAAACCTCAGCAGCCATCTGACCCAATGCATATCTAAAACATAATTCCCTGAGAGTACAATGCTTGTCCATCCTTTGTTTGAAAACTCTCATTGTGGTAGGGAATCTGCAACCTCCCAACATAAGGCTATTTTTCCTCCTTTTTTTTTTTTTTTTTGGATGCAATCAGGGTTAAGTAACTTGCCCAGGGTCACACAGCTAATAAGTGTCTGAGGCTGGATTTGAACTCAAGTCCTCCTGACTCCAGGGCTGGTGGTCTATCCACTGCACTACCTAGCTGCCCCAACCATTTTTCCTTATATCCCAAATTTGTCTCACTGCAACCTGTTACTTCTACTGCTCAGTCTTCCATATAGTTTTACTTATAAAGGTCATTTCTTAAACTCAAGTGTGACTGACTACATTTATTACGTTTTCTTAGATTCAGCCCAATTTCTTAGCCTTTCATGACAATCTTTTCAGTTCCTGATTCTGTCATTTGGTATATTAATCAGCCAGCTTTGAGTCTTCTGCAGATGGATAAAGATGCCACCATTGATACCTTTTTCTAAATCATTGATAAAAAATATTCAACCACATAGGGCCAACTGGATCCCTAGGGCACTGCACTGGAGGCCCCACTTCCAAACCGTCATTGAAGCATGTCAGGCAGTCCAAAAACATTTCTGAACGGCCTACAAAAGCCAGGCACCACATGTGCTAAGGGCAGGGAATGCAAAGAAAGGCAGAAACACAGTCCCTGCTGTCAATGTGTGGGAGACAACATGGAAAAAACTGTGTACAAGCTAATTATATATGGGATAAATGGGAACTAATCAATAGAGGAAGGATACTAAAAGTAAGAGGGATTGAGAAGGCTTCCTGTAAATGGTGGAATTTGAGCTGGGACTTGAATGAAGCTGGGGCGTCCAGTAGGCAGAGAGGAAGAGGGAGAGAATTCTAAGCATGAGGGACAGCCAGAGAAAATGAATAGTCAAGAGATGGAGTGTTGGGGCAGCTAGGTGGCACAGTGGATAGAGCACCGGCTCTGGAGTCAAGAGGACCTGAGTTCAAATCCAGCCTCAGATACATAACACTTACCAGTTGTGTGACCCTGGGCAAGTCACTTCACCCCAATTGCCTCACTAAAAAAAAAGAGAGAGAGAGAGAGATGGATTGTCTCTTGGGAGGAACAGCAGCGGGACTGGTATCACTGGATTTCAGAGTCTTTGGAGGTGAAAGACTGGGAAAGCAGAAGAGGGCCAGATTAGGAAGGGCTCTGAGCCCCAAATAGAGGATTTTATATTTGATCATGGGGTAGGGAACCACTGGAGTTTAATGAGTTCTTTAAGGCCATTCAACTAATTCCAAATCCATCTGATTATGTTTGCAACCCACATTGTTCCATTTTTTCCACGAAAATAGCATGAGATACTTTATTAAATGCTCTTTTGAAATTTAGTTTTATTTTATGTTTAGATTTTCATTCTTTCACCTATCCCTCCTCCTCCATTGAGAAAACAAGAAAAATGAAATCCATTACCAGCATACATAGTCAAGCAAAACAAATTCCCATATTGACCACATTTTAAAAAATATATACTTCAATCTACACTCTTGAGTCCATTACCTCTCTATCTGGAGGTGGGGGAGGAGAAAGTGAGGCTGGTGACTTTGTACAGCCCTCCCTCAATTAAATCCAATTCACTTGCAAGTCATGGCATCACCTTCCTGATGTCATGGTCCTTTTCAACAACTAAGGACACTAGCACGGTAGATAGAGCACTGACCCTGGGGTCAGGAGGACCCGAGTTCAAATCCGGCCTTGGACACTTGCTGTGTGACCCAAGTCACTTAACCCCAATTGCCTAGCAAAAACAAAAAATAAAATGAAGGACAAACAACAACAAGAATATCTGGAGGTGAACTAGTGTGTCTTGTCATTAGTCCTCTGGAACTGTGATTAGTCATTATGTTGACGAGTGTTCTTGAGTTTTTCATCTTAATTCCCCAATCAATGGGCACTCCCTTAGTCTCCAAAACTTTGCCACCACAAAAAAAAGATTTTGTACCTATGGGCCATTTTCCCCTTTCTTTGATCCCTTTGGGATATAGACCTAGCAGCAGTATCACTAAGTCAAAGCTAAGTCAGGCTACAAGTTTAATAACTTTTTGGGCATAGTTCTAAATTATTTTCCAGAATGGCAGGAACAGATCACGGTTCTAGCCCCAGTGCATTAATGCACCTGTTTTCCAACAGCCATGCTAGTATTTATCAAATGCTTTTGTAAGATCAAGGTAAACTGTTCTTGTAGCATTTCCCTGGTCTACCAGTTTGGTAACCTCAGCAGAAAAGGAAAATCATCCTGGTCTGGTCTCCTTGTTCTTGACAATGCCGTGCTGGTTTTTTGCCATCAACTCTTCTTTTCTATGCTGATCGTTACCCATCTCTTCAGTAACATGTTTTAGAATTTTACAAGGCATCGAAGTCAAGTTTGCTAGCTTGTAGTTTGCAGATTCCTTTCTCTTTCCTTTTTTATGAATTATGATAACATTTGTCTTTCTCCAGTCCTGCGCACTTCTCCCATTCTTCATGATCTTTCAGATGTCACTGAAAGTGGTTCAGCATTCTCCTTTGCCATTTTTTTCATTACCCAAGGAGTTGTTATCTGAGCCAGCTAACTCAATTTCATCAAGGAGGACTAAGCATTCTCTTACCATTTCTTTATTTATCTTGGGTATCTACTTCCTTTTATCCATTCTTTTTGGCAAAGAGAATAGAAACAGAACTCTTCAACCAGACTATGCGTAGCTTTGGCAGCAGACAAAGCTTGTATCTGATGGATGTCTCATGTGATTGCTTCTTGGTCATATACCCAAAAGAATTCTAAATTGGATTGAATCAGACTTTCCTTGGATCTGGTGTATTTATCACCATTTTAGTCAGGTCAATAATATGCCTCTTGTTAAGTAATCAATAAACATTTATTAAGCATATACTCTATGCAAGGCACTGTTGTAGGAGGAATACAGGTACAGAAATGAGACTGTTGGATTGGACATTCCTACCCAATCCTGGCCAATCCTGCCTTTAAGGAGCTTGTATTCTAATAGAGGGGAGGGGGGCAGGCAGTGTATAACTCAGATAGGGCAAGTGGCCAGGGAAGAGAGTTTTGATCTTGGCAGTCACAGAGATTATAAGTGGCTCTCTAGGGCGGTTGCTTGTCATGCTTGATATTATGGAGGATTTGGGGCCAGTTATGGGTTGGACTGAATGGCATATTAGCTATGATGGAGTCTGATCCTTTCTGTTATAAATAAGAATGCTTGTGATAACTTCTTTAAAACGATTTACCCTACGACTTTATGGTAAAGAGACTATAATGTAATGTGGCCCTAGTGAATCCATTATGTTGATATTGAATGTGCAGGAAAAAAAGATTATTTTAAAAATAGAGATAAAACATGATAGAAATGGGTATTAGGACTTTTGAACTGCATAAGATCATAGCAATAGCCATCTCTCACATCATTCATAGGCAGTAGTATCCCATACAGCGTTGTCTTGACTGGTCTCATTTTACAGTAATGTTGTTCACACGGCCTAATGTTACTAATGTCCTGGCTAGAATACCTTTGGCTCTTAACCCACTAATAGTACTGGAGCTTGTTCTGCCCAGAACTTTGTTTGGGCAGAACTCTGTCGTATCTGTCTGAAGGGCTTTAGAGCGTACTTTGTCTCCTCACAGCAGCGCTGTGAGAAAAATGGCATGGATATTCATTATTCTTTCTACAGATAGGCAAGTGAAGCTCTCAGGGGTGTGATGAGTGACATACCAGTAGTCAGAGACCATAGATTTGAAACTGAAGAGACCTCGGAGGCCCCCTTCTCAGACTCCCATTTTACAGAGGTGGAAACTTGGACTCCAGAGAGCTTAAGTGACTTGCCCGAGGTTCCATTGCTCACCCAGTGGGCCTTGGAAGTCTTGTCCTCTGCCCCATAGTTGAGCATACTGTCCCCCACACAGGGAGGGATAGAGCTGATTCTCACAGCCTGAGTGTCATCCATGACTTCTCTCACTCTCTTGCCCCACCCACAGCCAATCTTTTGCCAAATTCTGTTGATTTTTCCTTGAAACATCTCTTCTTTTTTTTTTTTCCGCTAGGCCATGGGGTTGAGTGACTTGCCCAGGGTCATACAGCTAGTTAAGTGTCAAGTGTATGAGGCCAGATTTGAACTCAGGTCCTCCTGACTCCAAGGCCAGTGCTCTATCCACTGCACAACCTAGCTGCCCCCCGAAACGTCTCTTCCTATATACCTCCCTCTCTTCCTCTGCCACTGCCCACCAGGGCATGATGCAGGCCCTCATTGGCTCATGCCTAGACTCCCACTGCTGGTTGGTTTCCTTGCCCAAAATCTATTCTCACTCCCACTCATTTTCCATCTAATTGTCAAATTCATTTTCCTAAAGTGCAGGTTTGACCATGCCAACCCCCTATTTAAAAAACCCCAATGATTCCCTCTCCCCCCACAATCAAATGTAAAATCCTGTCTTGGCATTCAAAGCCCTTCATAACCCCCGCCCCCAGCTTTTTACACCTCACACCCTAATTCCCCACCCTCCTATTTACTGTCACTGGCTTTCTTGCTGTTTCTTGCTCCTGACACTCCGTCATCTCCTGACTGAGCATTTTCACTGGCTGTCCCCCACCCCTGGAATGCTCTCCCTCCTCTTCACCTACTAGGTCTTTCAAGTGCCAACTCAAATCCTCCCTTCTACAAGCCCCCCCATTAGACTGTGAGTTCCTTGAGAACAGGGACAGCCTTTGCTTTGTACCCCTAGCACTTAGCACAGTGCCTGGCACATAGCGGGCACGTAATCAATGTTTCTTGACTTGACTTCTGCCTTCCAGGGTCTTCCTCTTTCCACTGCATCACGGAGCCTCTTGAGTAAAGACAAGCTACGTAAAAATTAGGAACTGAAGGGCAGCTAGGTGGTGTAGTGGATAAAGCACTGATCCTAGAATCAGGAGGACCTGAGTTCAAATCTGACCTCAGACACATGATACTCACCAGGTGTATGATCCTGGGCAAGTCACTTAACCCTGATTGCCTTGCCAAAATAAAAAAAAAGTAGGAAGTGAGTTTCATAAGAACATGTAACTATATGCACAACCTTTCTTAGGGATTTTGATGTTATGACTATTTTTACTGTTGAATTATCAAGGAAAAGTAAATTTAGGATTGGGCTCTGAGTATGAAGGCAATGAACAGTAAAGAAGAAAAATCTGTTTTTCATTTGATGGCTCTTTGCTGACAAGTTGACCATTGGTGAGTGTGGACTTTCAGTGTTTGAGAGGTCGTAGGAGAAAAGCTCTTAAGCTCAAGCCAGCTCTGGTTTCCAGGGGCTCCCTTTGCTCACCAGTGGTGAGCCATTAGGAGACCATAGCTATTATCATTGGGCTTTATTGGCATTTAGTGTTTGATCAAGTTTCTTCTTGATAATGTTGGAATTTACCTGCCTGCAGGGCTTTATCATTTACAAAATGCCGACTTTGTCGGGGCTGAGAACTTGGATTTTCTTCACATTTTGATAACTGTTTCAATCCTTTGTAATCCCATGTATTTTGTTATATGCATTTAAAAACATTGTTCTGAGCAGAGGTCTGGGAGCTTCTCTAGAGGGGTCCTGGACTGTACCACGCTGTAGGGCATAATAATAGAGTACTGTGATCTCCTCTATGAGTTGTTATTCAAATATTTTAAAAAATTATTACTAAAAATCATCTCTTTTGAGCCTTATTATATAGTTTGGTGAGTTTCTGTGGTAAAGACAATGCCAATAGTAGCGGGCAATGTGGAATAGTGGCTGAATTGAATACATTCCCATTTCAGTGATAGCGGATGAGAGCCTGACTCAGAGCCAGGAAGACCTGGATTGAAGTCTGACTTCCACTGAGTGAACATAGGCAAGGCATTCAACCCCTCAGTGCTCTCTCTGCTTCTCTAAGGCTGGAAATTGCCAAGAAGGGGCTGATTCCTCACCAAAAAGTTCCCTATCCCATCTCAAACCACAGGTCAGTCCCCTGTCCTTCCTGGTAGCTGGCTTTCTAGAGGTGAGCCACTCCACAGTAAGCTCAGCCTTTCTTCAGGAAGACAATTTAATTTTTAAAAATATTTATTTTGAGGGCCTGACATGGGTAAAGCATCAAGGATGAGAGATAACAATAATGCCTGCTGGTGAGGTATCTTCTCTTCCCACCCCACCCCCAAATACATGCCGTCATTGGTCCAAGTGCTCATAGACTTTCCAGCTTTCTCAGCGTTAACAGCATGCGCTAACAATGTGACCTTCATGTTGTGAGGAGGATGGGGGACTCCTTAGCAAATGGAGTCTAACCCCTCTGTCATGGCGGGCTGTTATCACAGGTATGCTGAGCACCAGCACCTTCAGGCCCTCCCGGCTTGAGGCATGCCTGTGGTGTTTACTCATAGCTGATCATTATTTAGGAAGTCCTTCAAAACCACAAGTTTGAATTTTGGAATTAATAAAGTAGCTATTATGGGTTTTGTTCTTTTGCTTCTCATGTCCAGAGTTTTCTCTCTTTCTGGCCAGAACAGTAAGAAATTAATCTTAAGATTCTTTAAGATAATCTTAAGATATTGTTGGCATGTAAGATATTGTGGCTTTTTGATATAGTTTTAGAAAAGTGGCCAGTCCCATAAAATCAAAGGCATTTGAAAGTCTCAGAAGATGAGGAAGTTTCAGCAACAAGAGTAGACAGTATGTCTGCTTGTGGTAGCACGTGCCCTTTTATAAGAAGAAAGTTTAGTAAGTGTCCTTTTCATCAGAGATCCCATTGCATTTCAGAATCTCTAGACCTACATTAGATTTCAGGCAAGGCTAATTTTATCCTGGCCCACTGACAGAATTCCCTATGTTATCTCCAGTAAATTCATCTGATTCTTCTTTACACACTCTTGACAACAGCCAAATGCCATATAGTGTATAAAAATAAATGACTATGGGGAGAGACTTTTCGATTCCCTTCATTTTTGGGGGTGCGGCCGTTCACCCTTCTTTGTCCTTTGCTTGCTTCCTCAGGTATCACAGATGCTTTGTTTTTCCTTTTGTTTTTTTGCAGATGACACAGTTGGTGCTGCCCGGCATGCTGGAAAGGTGAGTCATGAGCTCACACACAAATGCTATATCGACAGAGTTCAATATTATTTATAGGGGAGAATCCTTTCTTTGAAAAATGCGTTACGGTGACTAATCAAGCTAGCCTCCATTTTAACTGATGGAGTGATGCCAAGGTGAGTCACGGCTGTGGTGTGTGAGTCATCGGCTGGTGGAAGCCTTTTTCACTTGATTCCCTTTTTATTCCCCCTCTCCAGGGCTGTGGTGGCTTCTTTAGACCAGAATGAAAGAGCCTGTCTGAGTCATCCCCACTAACTCAATCACCTGCTCTTCTGAGGGGGTGGTTAGGGTTCCTAGGATGTTCCTGGGAAGAACCTTTTTAAGGCTGTGCACTCCTCTCCATTTGTAACCCAGATCGCTAGGGTTTGGTTAGCCAAGACTCAGTCTTCTGTTTTGGAATTCTGGCGAGGAGAATGGGTGCGTGTTATACAGAGGCATAACATGGAATAATTCTATTATGGGGAGCCAACCCGGTAAGGAAAAGAACCTGAAAAATATGTGCTGGTCTTACCTTGGCCCCAGTTGGTGTTGGATCAGAATGGACTTTACCCTTCTTGGGAATTACATTATGGAATCTTAATGTTTAAAATGTCATATACTCTAAGAACAACATTATGGTACCTCAGGAAAAGTTATATGTATATATGTATGTATATATGTATGTATGTATGTATGTATTGCTCAAAAGTTCTAGTTAGAGAAAGACCCCATCTACCATTGAGGCCATGTGATGACTAGAAAGACAAAGTCTAGATGATGACTTAGAATATTAGGTGAAGAAGGCAAGCTTCATCAAAGAGTAGAATCAGCCTTAATGTACAGGTAGAGATTTTTGTTTCAGCCTGGACAAGACAGAGAGACAGGTCAAAGGCAAAGGTCAGACTCTTAGGTGCCCAAAGTCAAAAATACCCACAGGGGCTTAATGAGGTCAGGCAGTATAGGATGGCTAGCAGCCTAGAGGAAGAATCTCTGAGGGCACATGAGTAAGGGCCTTCCTTACCCAGGAGGCCTGGGGAGAGATCATTTCCCCAAAGGCTTTGATGAGATGAGATCAGGGGCTCATGAACTTGTTTTTAAAGTATTTTAACAATTGTATTTCAATGTAATTGGTTTCTTTGGTAAGCCTATGTACTTTATTTTTTTCAATTTCATTCACAGAAGGGATCCCTAGGCTTCAGTAGATGGCTAAAGGGGCCCATGGCACAAATAGGTTGAGTACTCCTGGTCTAAACGATTGATTTTAGCTTCAGATCTTTGATCACAGTGTGATCCGTGGCCTAAGAGTGGCGCCACCCCAGTCTACTTTATATTAGAAATTTGAGTTTGTCTGTTTTATGTCTTTGGAGTAAATATAATCCCTACCTTGAACAATACTGGGAACCTTATTTGTTTTCATAGAAGATGCCACAGTCCCAGGAGGGAAGGGGCTCCCTTGTCTCTAGCTTCGCCATCTCTTCTCATCATCTGGGATTACCCCTTCAATCTCAGCTCTCTTTTTGGCTTTGGCAGCAGACGCACTGGACAGCCAATGCCTCCCAGGGATCTGGGTGTGGGAACGCCTACTTAACACACCACAGCCAAACTCACAAGCAGATTGGAGGTTTTGAAGAGTAATTTTACTAAGAAACTTAGGTTAAACAACAGAGAAATCCACACAAATTGTGTGAGCTGGGTGGACTCAGAAGCACGGATGGGCTTTCCTGAGGACAGCATTCTAAATTGGTCCAAATGTTTGTGGAGGTTGTTCCCAATAGCATCTCAAGAGCCCAGGTCTGGTTATCTCTTTGACTCGATCTGGCACAGAGCCACTGTAGGCTCCTGGGCTGAGGGGAAGAAAGGTGGGGAGGGGGTGATTTGTGGGAGAGCCTGACAACTGTGGGTAGGTTAGGCTAGGCCAGACCAGATCAGATTTGCTGCAGTCAGTGCTAAGGGACCAGTGAGGAATATAGAGTAGACAATGATTGCAATGTATTGGGTTAAGAGGAAAGTGAGACCACACATTTCCCCTTCTACCATCATTTGCTCGGGCAGAGTACTGCCCGCCCCCTCCCAATTTCTAAAGCATCTCTTGGAGCCTTTGCTTATATATCCTAAGCAAGCCCTTACAGCTTGCCCTGTGCCCTGCCTGTAAACGGCATCCTTGATTTTGTTGAAGCTCCTGGAGTGGATAATACCACTGAGTGAAAGACGAGGCCCTTAGAAATTGTCTTGTTCTCCTCTGCTGTCTTTGCTCAGTTCTGGATGTGAGATAACAGAATGTCCAGTCCTCCAGAACTGTAGCCTTGAGACATTTGATCACTCACCCAATATCTCTGCAATCGGATGATGGTATTATTGCTGCAGAAGTAGAAAGTGCATAATTGCATGATAGAGGAAGCTTGAGCTTCCCACGTCCCTGGAATTGTAAACATTGTGGACAGCTGGAGCCAGGAGGTGGTTGCCATAGCAACTTGGGAAAAGCTAAAAATAGCCTGTTTTCGCCTCTGTTGCTTAAGGTGGCATCATGACATGTTGTGGGGTGGTGGGGCAGGTAATTCTTTCTCATCTGCTAAATGTTTGCAAACTTTCATCGACAAAGCACTGTTTGTGTGGAATAAGGATTTGGATGCTAAGCTCTAATTATGTGGCTGACCCTGGAGTTCTCGGATTCTCCTTGTGATTTGGTGCCTTCATTTACGATATGTGTCTCAGACCTCAACAGGGGTGTGGGGGGAAACCTGTCAAAATCCATTTCCATCTCCTGCTTCCACTCAATAATGTGATGCTTCCTGAAAGCATACATATGTGCTCCCTGGTCAAGGACTGGGACACGCAGCACCGTGACAGAGGCCTGGGAAGGCCTCTGCTTCCGGCCATCAGCTTCCATTCAGTCCCCACACCATGCTGTTCGATGACTGTTATTCCCCCACTCAGAAACCTTCAGTGGCTCCCTATTGCTGATACAACAAACAATGTAGCCTTCAGTAATAGCCTTCTTAGCCTACAGTTGGGACTCTGCACCCTCTGGCTCCAGCATGCGTTTCCAGTCCCGTCTCACAAGACCTCTCCTTCACCTACCATCTGTTCCAGACAAGTTGGCCATGCCTGGCCTCCACTCCTTCCTCAATCTCCAGTTCAGCTCACATGTTGTTATTTCAGAGAACTTTTCCCTATTTCCCCAGCTCCAAGTATCCTCTCCCTCCTGACATTTTCCTAGAGCACTTTGGGTGTCTCATTTGCAACTCTCACCTTTGACTTTCTGTAATGCTTATCTCTGTGCATGGTGCATCTCCCTTACCCCCACCCACAACCCTGGTAGACTGTGAGCTCTTTCAGGGCTGGCACTGGGCCATTTTTTAGTTTTCTTGTCCCTAACTCAGTAGACATTAGTAGGTTTGCTTTGTACGTAGTGCACTTAACGTGAGTTCCCTCTTCTACAATACAGACCATGACTCATCCTTGCCCTTCTTACTCGTAGCCTACAATAAATCCCACACAGAGGGTTTGCCCAATGGCTTAGGGCCCTTTTTCTCTATCTTTTGATAGTATATGGGTGGGTATGAGCACATCTTGCAGGGTGTCTAGCCATCTGTTCTTTCTCCTTCTCACTACAGGATCAGCTCAACTCTCTTTCTGGTTGTTCCTCTCTGTGATACCTTTTACGCTGTTTTTTTGCAGACACTTTACCATGGGTATCATATGACAGTAGCCTATTTACACATCATATATCTTTCTGTTGCCCTTTGAACAGGCTGCAGTTTTGATTCTTCAAAGATTGTCGGGACAGCTAGGTGACTCAGTGGATAGAGTACCGGCCCTGGATTCAGGAGGACCTGAGTTCAAATCTGGCCTCAGACACATAACACTTACTTGCTGTGTGACCCTGAGCAAGTCACTTAACCCTGTTGCTTAACCCCCCCCCAAAAAAGATTGTAATAATTTGTGATTTGTAGCCATACAACATCACCAGAAAAATATTGGGCTTGAAAAGATAGGAGAGTTGCAGGAAAAAGTTTGGGGATCATTGGAAGTGCTGCCCAACTTCCCAAATACAATTGAAATTTCTCTCCTCAATTCTGGGCTCACTTTATTGTTCCAACTGTCATGGATGTCTAAGATCCAGGTACTGATGGACTACCTCTATGGTATATCCTTCCAACAGCATCTCATTTTTTGAATAATAGGCATTCTTTAGCCTCATGGTTTTTCTATATGGATAGGTTTTGCTCTTGAGTGATGATGAATCTCATTTGGAGCCTTGGCAGTGTTCCAACGATTGATGCAATCAGCACAGTGTCATCTACAAATAGCAGAAGCATCTGACTCATTTCACAGTCTGTAGGCCATCATCCTCCATTTGGCATTCTTGTTGGCAGTGGTCAACACTCTTGGGAAGCGTACGTTTCCCACTTTGAGCCCTCATTGATGTTACTAGTCCAAGGATTGGATGTTATCCCAGTTGCTGGGTCAAGGAATCATTTATGATCCTCATCTGCACTAGATAACCCCCACGGTCCGTCCTTGGAGCTTTAAATCGATGATGTCACTGGTGTGGGGGATGCTTTGTGGCAGGAATGCTCCTGAGGCTGTGTATTGCTATACCAAAGCTAGCCAGCCAGCACTGGGGGATCTTAGGAGCTTGGATCTTATGTTCTTTTGAGCCCTTCTGGGCCAGAAGACATCATCCAACCAGAGAGTATTGTTTTAACAAGCTTTTTGGCTTCCTTCTCATGTGTAGCTAGGACACCCTTTATGTCAATTCTCAAAGATTTTGTTGAGATGAGATACATAGATTCTGGTTCAGTTATTAATTAATAACCTCAAAGTTGCTTTCTTTTTTTTGGTAATAGTAACATCATAATTTTATTCCCTCAATTGTTAGGTGTCTTCCTATCTTTCAGAGAAGTTGAGGATTCATTCTTAATCCCCTGAAAAGTGTTAACAAGGTCCTTGATGTCAGATTTGCTTTCAGTTTTGTCTTTGTAGCCCAAGAACTTAGCACAGTGCTTGCATAAAATATGCATTTAATATTATGTTAAATGCTTGTTGAGTTGAAGTGAATTTTTTGGCCTACAAGGGCCTTCTTGGTGTCGAGTTAGTTGTTTTGAGCCTGCTTCCTATTTTTATTTTCTTTAGTGTTTTTTCCACTATGTAGAGGGGAACATTAGGGACTGTGATATTACCATCTGAATGTGGTGATTCCACTGTCGTTGATGGAGAAAACCATTAGGAAAAGAGGTCTAGTCTCTGCGCTCAAGGAGCTTCTAATTTAGTAGGGGGTGGCGAGACATGCCCATAGGTTACTGTTAGACGAGTTAGAAAATGATGAATTAGGCACAGAAGAGGCAAACAGGCTAAGCTTCGAGGTTCAGGGAGGTAGGGCAGAAGTAGGAACATTGGGTGGAAGTAGCGGGAGTTTCAGCTCCATAGAGGGAAGACAATATGGCAGTTCAAGTTTCACAGAAGCAGAATGCACTTCCTCAGGTGGTGAATGTTCCTTTTCCTACCTTTTCCCCCACTGGGGATTTCCCCCAGCAGAGGATGTTGAGGATGTCGTAGGGGACGTTTTTGTTCCTGTATGGGCTGGATAGGGTTGACTCTGAGATCCTCCCCAATGCAGACTTTCTGTGATTTTGTGACTCAGAGAGGACTTCATAAAGAAGCATCCCCTGGACTGGACCTTGAGACAAGAGGGAGGATGTTAGTTGGCAGAGGTGGGGTTGTCTGTTCTGGGCAGGGGTGGGGTAGGGGGATGTCGGAGAGGGAAAGTGGTTGTGCAGAGATATGGAAACAAAAGGGGGTGGAACAGGAAGCAGTCCAGTTTGGAAGAGTGTTGGAAAGAAAACCAAGACTGTAAAGTGCCTTGAATTCCAGGATGAGAAGAGTGTTAGTTGTTAGGCAATGGGGAGCCATTGAGAGTTTTTGAGCAGGGGAATAATGTGGTCAGAGCAGCACATAGAAAGATGACTTTGGTAGTAAGTGAAGGATGAGGCTGAGACTGGAAGGGGAACCAAATGCTCTTCCAGATGGTGTTTACTTATCCCCTCTTGTCTTCCTCCCACGAGGATGTGGCTTAGTAAGGAGGCTCCTCGAGAGCCAACAGGGAGTATTTCATTTTTGTCTGTCCAGCACCTGGACAGTTCCTTGCCCAGCACCTGGACAGTTCCTTGCCCATAGGTGCTTAACAGTGATTGAGTTGAACTGAAGAGAATTGAATTGGAGATCATTTGTAATGGTAGCAATAACAATACCACTGTGCCTTTGTAGACTACTTTTTAGTTTATAAAAAGGCTTTCTAATATTTTATTGCATCTTGATACGGTACCTATGAGATACATGTAGCGCAAGCATTATCTCCATACTGTGACATTTAAAAAGTTTGAGAAACATAATTTCTGGGTAATTAATCACTTTATTTATAATGCTATCTTATTACCAATAGAATGGGTCAGTGACACTGTTGAATGCCAAAGACAAATCATGGTGGTGGGTTCACGGTTATGTGCCCTTGAAAGAGTGGATGTTCTTGAGGGTGGCAGTCAACTCTGACTGGCTAACAATTAATGGGAGAAAATGAATATTACAATGAGAGGTAGACCTATTCCAATGAGGGGCTGAGGGATATAACTTTGATTATGTCATTTAATTCTAAATTGTCCAGCCTTGGGCAATCTAATCAAAGAATTTATCTCCTTCTCCCCCCCCCCCCACCTCCCCAAGCTATGCAGAGCACAGTGGACTTCCCTACCTGGGTGGGATCTGAACAAGATTGAGGAGAAAGTTAATTCAATCCCATTATCAGCAACGTCCTTCAGAGACTGAACAACCTACAGACTTCTGAAAAAATCCTAGTCTTAATTCAATAATTGATTATTAATATGAGAGAGAAATAATCATTTCTCTCATTACTCATTACAACTGAGGTTCCAGAGAGATTATGATTTAGGGTGATAAATTTTAGATAGGTTTGAGGGAAAAGAGGGATTATAAGGAGCAGAGGCAAGAAGGGAATGCTGTGCCGGAATGAGGGATGGTTTGGGCAAAGGCTTGAAAAAGACATGTGTGAAGAGGAGTAGGAAGGTCAGCGTGGCTGGAGCCTGTGGTGTGTGAAGAGCAAAAGGCAGCAGTTCAGCTGGTTTTAGTGGCCTGCAGCGTCAGGATGAGTCAGCAGCTGGATACAGCAACTCCAAAAGCTGTTGTCGTGCAGTTGTTTCAGTCGTATCCAACTCTTTGTGGCCCCATTTGGGGTTATCTTGGCAAAGATACTGGAGTAGTTGGCCATTTCCTTCTCCAGCTCATTTACAGATAAAGAAACTGAGACAAACAGAGTGATTTGATTTGCCTGGGATCACGTAGCTAGTAAGGGTCTGAGGCCAGATTTGTGTTCAGACCTTCCTCGTACCAGGCCTGACACTGTAACCACTGTGCCACCTAGCTGCCCCAAAATGCTGATGAGATCTTAAGTTTCCATAATAGAGTCAAGACTAGAAAATGTCATCCAGGATTCATGCCCACAGAAGCTATTCCAAATCTCTTCCCTTCTTGAACTCCCTACACCTCCTCCTTCTCCCTCCCTTCTCTGATGAGGATCTTAACTCTTACTGAAAAAGTTAAGGCCATTCGTTGTGAGCTCCACCCATTCTCTTTATTTCAAGATCCCTTCATGTCATCTCCCACTCTCCCACGCTTCCCCCATCTTTGGCAAAGAGGTGTTGCACTTTGCTCAGGACAGCCTCTCCATACATGTGCTTGAACCCTATTGTCTTCATCAGCAAAATGCAGACTCTGTCATCTCCCCTTCTCAAATCTTCAACCTTTCCTTATCAACTGGTTCCTTCCTTAATGCCTTCAAACATGCCCTAAGTCTTCCCCATCCTTAAAAACCTTCACTAGATATTTTTACTTTATTCAACTAATGTTTAAATGAACAAATTTGCAGGTAGTTCAATCACATACTACATTTTAAAGGTATAAACAATCAAATACCTGATAATATTGAGCGCAATATAAAATCTAACATCTACAAGCTGTATCTTTTTCCCCTATAGCTATCTCTCTCCCTTTTCTCAACCAAATTTCCTAAGAAGTCTACACTTACTGTCTCTATGCTTCCTCCCCTTTCACTTACTTCTCAACCCTTTGTAATCTGACTTCCAACCTTATCGTTCTACTGAAACTGCTCTGTCCAGAGTTACCAGTTAGCTCTTAATTGCCATGACCTTTTCTCAGACTTAATCCTTCTTGACCTACATGCTGCCTTTGATGTTGTTGACCCTTCTCTCTTCCTTTCCTCCTTCTCTCACCTCTGTGGGTTTTCCTGACCTGACTCTCCCGGTTCTCCTCCTCCCCATCTTACTCCTCCTTAGTCTCCTTTTGCTGACTTATCATCCATATTTCACCCCTTAAATGTGGGTGTGTTACCCTGGCTTCCATCCTGGCCCTCTTCTCTTTTTACATTCTCTCTTGGTACTTTCATCAATTCCCAAGGGTTCAACTATCATCTCTAGAAACATGATTCTCATCTCTCTCTTTAGCCCCAGTGTCTCCCCTGAGCTTCAGTCCCACATCACCAGTTGCCCCCTGGCCATTTCTAACTGAATTTCCCTGAGATATCTCAATCTTAACATGTCTAAAATTGAACTCATTACCTTTCCCTCTAAATCTCCCCTCCTTCCCCACTTCCCTGTTTCTTTCAGAGGCGCCACCATCCTTCCAGAAGCGAGGCATTTTCCTGATTCCTCCCTCCCTCCCTCTTACATTTAGCCAGTTCTACTTCCACAACATCTCTCGCATGTGACTCCCCTTTCTCCTCTCGCAGCCCCCACTTCTCCCCTACGTTGCTGCAGCAAACTCCTACTCAGATTCCCAGCCTCGAACCTGCCTCCATTTCGGCCTGTCCTCCATACTGCTGCCAAAGCGATTTTCTATAAGCTCAGACCTGACCATGTCACCCTCCTTTTCTGTCAGATTCAGTGCCTTCCTATTGCCTTTAGGGCCAAATATAAACCCTTCTGGTTAGTTCTAAAAATCCTCCGCAACCTGGCCCCCCAACCTTTACAGCCCCATTGGACAGTCCCCCTCCTCCCACACTCTGTGATCCAACCAAACTAACCTTCACTCTGCTACATTTCCCGTCTCAATGTCTTTGCATTGGTCAGCCCCCATGCCTGGAATGCACTCATTCCTTAGCTCCATTTTGTGGAGTCCCTTTCTTCCTTTAAAATGCAGCTCGAGTGTTATCTTCTGCTTGAAGCCTTTCCTGATCCCTCAACTGCTAGGCCCCTCCATGACAAATTCCTCATGTTTAACTACTTGGTGTATATTTGTAATTTATTAACTTTATATTTATGCTCTTCATTCACTCATTTGTTATTGATTATAACTTCTTCTCTCCCCTATTAGTAAACTCCTTGCAAATAGGTACTGTTGCCTTCTTTATACTGAAAGCCCCGGTACTTAGCCTAGTCCTAGTGCCTGGTGCATAGTAGGTGCTTTAATATTTATTGATTGCTGGTTTGATGTGAGGCGTAGGGTTTTTTCTTATTGGAAAGAACATTAAAAATCTGGTCATCCAACCTCCTTATTTTATATATGAGGAAACTGAAGGCCAAGGAGGGCTAATGACTTGTCCAGGTTTCCAAGGTAAGGGAACCTTATTATAGAGTGGAGATTTGAACCCAGGTCTCCTCATTCACAAATCCAAAGCTCTTCCTACCATACCATGGCTTCCTTTTAACAATTCGGATACTGTACGATAGCAAAATACAGAGAAGAGAACAAAACCTGGTCTCCTCTTGGTGATAAATAAAGGGATGTCCCAACTTAATCTTGCTTTAGCATGAAGGCTTCCTTCCAAAGAGGGCAATTATCAAGTAGTAAAGATACAGCGGGAGCCATATTTTACCAGGAAGACTGACTGATTTTGCATTTAAATCATGGTAAGGCAGGCTCCTAGGTCAGCCACAGGCTCAGAAATTATGAATTTATAAATGATAAAGATGATGCTTTATCACTGGTTGCCATTTCAGCTTTTCCATTACAGTTTTTTAGAGGTAGCAGGATGTCACTTATTTACTGTCCTGCGAGAGACACTGTGGAATTGTGGTTGTTGCCAGTTAAGCAATCTGATCAATAAAGACTGCTGCATCCCAGACTATCAAATGGCGAATTTTTGTGGACAGGTAAATAGACTAGGGGTAGGTGTGTTCTGAACTGGAGAAGTGGATGCAGCAAACACTTGGGTGCAGACTGCCACCATAGATCCCCAAAGTCTTACCTGCTCTTTCCAAGCCCCAGGAGACTGCAGCTTGTTCTCATTTGGTTCTGCGTGTGTGGTTAAGCACAGACCTGTCTTTTTTTTTTTTTTTTCCCTTCCTTACTTGATATAGCAGGATTCATGAGTCTGCCTCTGCCATGGAAACTGCCTTGATGTCACAGCTTAGGTGGGGCAATGGAGCTAGAAATGCAAGGACACTTGAAAATAGCCTTTTGTCTGCATGGTAGTCCTAGTCTTCTCCAAAGTTGCATCCCTCTGCTTACATGCATGCACTAGTAACAAGTAAAATTATGTATTCAGGTGGCACCAATTGGGAATTTGTGAGAATTCAGGCAAGCATTGGGTTGACCGGCTACCCTTGAAGCATGAGAAGGGAGAGTTTGATAGCAAATGAATAGAAACAGTAGTGCTTCGTGTAATGTGCCCTGAATAATAGCATTTCCCTGTAACCCTACTATGACATCTCAGAACCCCTTACTGACATTCTATGATTAGCATTGAATAAACTCACAATTTCACAAGGCTGAATGTGTGCGCACCATCTAGAACTCAGCATGGCACAATGTAAAGATCCCAAGGCTTACGGCCAGAAGAGACCTGAATTTAAATTTTGCCTCTGACATTTAGTAGCTGTTTGACTCTAGGAAAATCACAGAGTTTCTCCAAACCTCCTTTTTTTTTTTTTAGGCAATTGGGGTTAAGTGACTTGCCCAGGGTCACACAGCTCATAAGTGTCAAGTGTTTGGTTTGAGGCCGAATTTGGACTCAAGTCCTCCTGACTCCAGGGCTGATGCTCTATCCACTGCACCACCTAGCTATCCCTCAAACCTCCATTTTCTTATTTGTAAAATGGGGCAACACCTATAGCACTCACCTCTTGGGTTATTTAATTTTTTTTTTTTTGTGAGGCAATTGGGGTTAAGTGACTTGCCCAGGGTCACACAGCTAGTAAGTGTCAAGTGTTTGGTCTGAGGCCAGATTTGAACTCAGGTCCTCCTGACTTCAGGGGTGGTGCTCTATCCACTGTGCCACCTAGCTGCCCCTCGCCTCTTGGATTATTGTGAGAATTGGGTAAGATACTCTGTGTCAAATGCTTAGTTTAATAAAGTGTAGTTAGATATAAATAACCACATAATATGTAGTCCGGTCATTGTTCCCATTATACCCAAAGAATAGATTTTTACAAACAGTGCAGAGGAAGCAGACTACAGCAGAAATTCATTGGATTTTGAGCCCAGGGAACTAGATTCAAACTTAGCTCTGCTTGTGCACTGAACAGCTGGCTGACAAATCAGTTCATTTCTCTGGACCTTAGTTTTTTCATCTGTAAAATGAATGGATTGTAAGAGATGAATTCGAAGGTCCCTTCCAATGCTGAAGCCTACGTTCCTATGTGTGAAAATCCTTAGATAAGGGGGTGTTGATATGAGGCAGTCA
Organism: Vombatus ursinus; assembly: GCF_900497805.2. NCBI lineage: Eukaryota > Metazoa > Chordata > Mammalia > Diprotodontia > Vombatidae > Vombatus > Vombatus ursinus. The sequence goes on along the minus strand of NW_020954600.1, from coordinate 4,623,171 downwards.
TTTTTGTATCCCAAGTACTTAATAAATACAAAAACTGTAGCTTTTGCTTTTAAAACAAAAAACAACGAAAAAAAGGTCAAATGAAGAAATGAATGGTTGTCATGTCAGGCCAGAGTCAGCCTACAGAAACTTCATGGCTTAGGAAAGAGACTTTTATCTTCTAAGAGAGTATATAAAAAGAAGGCCCAGCTGTTCATTTTGTCTGAGATCCCATTCTTCCTGAACAGTAGATCTGTATCCATAAGTGTACCTGTGGCACTGATTTATTTTTTATACTAAATAGCTGGTGTGCATTTATGGCAAAAATCCAGAACAAGTGCCATAAAAATTAGATTCTAACTAACATTCTGACCTTCCCTTTTGAGCATCTCTAATTGCTGGATTTACCCTGTATGTGTTACACAGGGCACTTTCAGGCCTGGTACATAAAAAGGTTTAAAGTCCTCTGGCATTAGAATTAAGAAGGACCTTAGGGACTCTTTATTTGGGGTGTTTTCCTTATAATTGGTCTCTTTGTATTCTTAAACACGATTCTTGAGAGGGTTTTCACTGGCCTCACCAGATTGCCAAAGGAGTCTAGGACACAGAAGAAATTAAGAACTTCAGCTCTAAAGCTGCCCTCTCATTTTCCAGAGGAGGAAACTAAGGCCTAGCAAAAGTCCAACAGCAAGTTAGTGGCCAGGCTAGCAGTAGAGTGCAGGCCTCTGAGCTCTCGGCAGCAGGGTGGCCTTGTGGAGCTGAATGTGGAGACATTCGGAGTTATTCTGCCAAAGTTAGATTAGCTGTAGGCACTCATGGACCATGTAGAATTGGTTCTTTGACGTCCAGGCATCCTCAAATCAAGAAAAGTGTGGCACTGCACAATATGCATTCACTTGTTTTAAGAGCATATGCAGGGACAGCTTGGTGGCGAAGTAGATAGAGCCTTGGAGTCAGGAGGACCTGAGTTCAAATCCGGCCTTAGACACTTGACACTTACTTGACACTTGACAGCTGTGTGACCTTAGGCAAGTCACTTAACCCTGATTGCCTCACCAAAAAAAGCAAAAAAAAAAAGAATGTGTGCGAGCCTTTCCCCCTTCCAGTCCTCCTGACCCTCGTTGTCATGGTGTGGTTGTGACCCTGAGTTCTGAAGGCTTGGACAGCAGAGCTAGACCTCTGGCAGATCCTACCATACCTCTCTGAGCTCTGATACCATCCAGGAAGCTTCTGTGTCTGGAGCACAAGAGCCCAGGTCAGCAACACTAAAAACAATAAAAAGGCACGGTTGCTTTTTCATGTATTTGGGGACAAGAATTGTACCAAAGAAGGGATAGGATTATGATTGAGAGTGTGTGGAATGATCATAACATGAGAGAGCAAGAAGGCTGAATCACCCAATTCTTACTTTGGTTCTTACTTTTCTAAGGAGAATATTCTTTGGATAAGGAAGATAGAACAAAAATGTTCTGTGGAGAGTGATCAGCAAGGCTGATCGAGATCCGCAAGGCTGTTTGGTCAGCACCTAGCTGCTCCCATAGAGTTCACGTCACCAGTTGTGGATAAACATCCTAGAGTATGAAAGAACTGGCAGATGGCATTGTGGAGCCACTTTGATTAACCTTTGAAATTCCAGAGAGATCAGGAGAGGTCCTGCAGGCTTGAGAAAGGGCCATTGTTATCTCCAGTTTCCAAAAAATAAAGTATAAACAAGTGAGCTTGACTTCTGTTCCTGGAAAAATTCATAAAATGGAATTTTAGTAGGGACCATGAATCATCATTCGTGAAGCTGAACTAAAAGAAATCAACTTTGCCAACTACAAGAGGGCTAAATAGCAAGGAATTCATTTGGAAAAGATCTAGGGCTTTTAGTGGACTGCAAACTCAGTATGAGTCAACTGTGTAACATGACAGCCAAAAGCCAATTCAGTCTGAGGCTGCATTAAACAAAGTAGAGTAAACAGGACCTGATTGGTAAAAATTGTGCCATGTTGTACCCTGGTCAACCCACATATGGTCAGTTTGGGGACATATTGCTTTCTGGAGACCACATTTGAAGAGCATTGGAAAATGGGAAAATGCCCAGAGGAGGGTAGCCTAGATCTTGAATGGCCTCAAGATAATGCCCTAAGGAAGACAGATTAAAGAAAGCTGGGGAGGCTTAGCCCAGAGACCAGAAGACCTAGAGGAACTAGAAATGCTGTCTTCAAGTCTAGGAGGGCCATTGTGTGAAAGAGGGACCAGAATTGTTCTGCTTGGGCCCAAAGAGTAATGGCTGGAGTTGCAGATTTAAGCTTGGTGTCAGGAAGAAACTTCTTACCAATGAGTGCCATCCAAAAATGAAAGGATTCTGGGGTGGGAGGAGATGGGGAAGAAGGAATAAGGTAGGAGGAGGACATCTCCACTGCATGATCACCTGTTGGGGTCTTCGGGTTGGAGTAGATGGCCACTAAGAGTTCTTTCCAAGTTGTAGATCTCTGGTGCTGAGCTAGAAAGGTTTAATATGGCCCCAGTATGGACTCTATTTGTTCTCTGAGCACCCACCTTAATAAGCTTAGAAAGTCTTGTCACCAGAAAGATGGGCATCGGATGAGGGGCTGCATGTCAGAACGCTTATTGTGAGCAATAAGCAAAAAGGGGGTGAAACATAGGATGCTGAGACAATAGCAAGAAGATCAGTTTGGCTGGAGCGTGTGGTGTGTTGGTCAGTCAGTAAACATTGATTATACTCCTGCTGTGTGCCAGATACTGTGCTAAGTGCTGGGAAAACAAAGAAAGGCAGAAGACAGTTGAGGAATTCCTTTGAGGAGCTCCCAGTCTAAAGAGCAAAACAACAGGCAAACAGCCATGGACAGACAAGCTGTGGACAGCATAAACTGGAGGTGATCAACTGAGGGCAGGTGCTAGCTAGCATTAAGGGGATTGGGAAGGCTTCCTGTGGAAGGCAGGGTTTGAGCTGGGACTTGGAGAAAGCCAGGGAGGCCAGGAGGTGGAGATGAGGAAGGATAACATTCCAAGTGCGGGGGACAGCCAGGAAAAATGGCCAGAGTAGGGAGATAAGACTGTCTTGTGTGAGGAACAGAAAAGAGGACAGGGTCACAGGTCACAGGATAAATGGGTGCAAGAGTGGGATGTGTAATGTGTGAGAAGACTGCAAAGGTTGGGGAGGAGGCCAGGTTATAAAATAGCTCTTTGACTGCCAAACAGAGGATTTTCAATATTTGATCGTGGAGGTAATAGGGAGCCATTGAAATTTATTGAGTGAAGGTGGTAGTGGCACAGGAGACAGGGTAACACCTGCATCTTAGAAAATCACTTTGGCAGTTGAGTGGAAGAGAGACTGTAGTGGGGAGAGACTTGTGGCAGTAAGACCCATTAGCCCATGTATGATAGGGTTGTCCAAGGCCAGTTGGAACCAGATGGTGGGGGACCTTCCTCTTTGCCGGTACAAGCCCACAATGGTTTTTGAGCAATGGAGTGCATGGCATGATTCTGTACCTTGGAAGACCAATCCCCTAGAAGCCTGTAGAATGGAGTGATGTGGTTCCAGGTTGGAGAGGCAGGGAATGTATGTTAGTCTACTGTTAGGATAAGGTTGACGAGAGGTGATGGCGGCCTGAGCTAATGGGTGACAACAATGGAAATAATGGTCAGTGAAAGATGGCCACACAAAATGTTGCAGAGGAAGAATGAACAGGTCTTGGTGACTGAATTGGTGTGTAGAATGAAGGGGAGCGATGAGTCCAAGGTTATGATCATGGAGATGGATGGTGCCATTGACAGAAATGGGGAAGTCAGGGAGAGGAGCAGGAGTGCCATTTGGCACGTATTGAGCCTGAAGTCCTCAAGCTCAGGACCATATGGTATTTCAGTCTCTCAGAACATAGTACAGTGTCCTGGACAAAACTGACAGCTTCTGTTAGTTGGGCTTCTAATGAAATGCTAGAATGAGTGCAGGAGCTCCCAGAAGAGAAAGACCTAGAGTGGCTAGAAAAGGCCTGATGGAAGAGGCAGACCATTGTAGATAGAGGCTTTTATGTGTGAGGTTCCTTTTTGTTTGGGGGGTTGCAGTACTGATACCTCGTCCATGGAGGGAGAGCCTTAGGAGGAAACCTTTAATTATCTTGGATTGAACCTCCATGCAAATGGGACAGAAACTGAAAATTAATGCAGCTCTCTGTGAAGTGGATCCTGTCGTTGGTAGAGTTGTGCTTCTCCCAGTGACTCAGTGACCATCGTCTGTCCTGGACAATGCTGCAGTGGTGACTGTAGGTTGGTTTAAATCTGGATTAGGTAAATAGTTATGATATGAAGTTTCAACTGATATATTTCTGTAGCCGCCGGTTAAGAAGCAACCTGTGTATATGCTCCATACTCCATAGAGCTCTCAGAGCCTTAGCTTTGTCATCATAAAATGTCTACACCAGAACTTGTGCTACAGACTTTGCAGGGTTGCTCTGGGAAAAGGAGTTGGTGACCAAGCATAGAAATGTGAATGACTGTCATTCTTCTTATGTGTTCTATCTTTTCCTCCTCCTTTTAGATCTAAAGGTGCAATTCTGAACATCTCGTCTGCCAGTGGCGTGTACCCAGTTCCATTGCTGTCTGTTTACTCAGCGACCAAGGTAAAATGTGTTTGGGAAAAAAAGATTAGAATGGATTAAGTCAGAAGTAATACAAGTCTGCGTTTTCCATAGTTTCCTTCTTGAAGAAGAGCAGAGTGGACAGATTGCTAGACTTCAGTTCACGAAGAACTTCTGTCACTTAAAGTCTGTGGGTTTCAGGAAGATCCCCGTGATTTTTCTGCTAAATCATAGATGAATTGGGACCTAGAATGGTAGATGAAGTTCCCATATTAATGAACTTGTCGCTCCTTTGTGGATTTATTCGTGTCAGTTTTAAAACAGGCAAGAAAGAAGAACCAAAATGTCCCTTGACCCTTTGGGCAGGGAAAGAACATTCGTCTAGTTTGGCCGTAGACCCATAGACTTGTCCTAACCTAGTGGCATCTTCTGTGTGCCATTTTTTTTTTCAATTTTCAATTCTATTGTGGAGGGGAAAGTTATATCTAGGTATATTGGGGTATCTAGGTATTATATCTAGGTATCTAAGTTCAGGAACATTTGAACTCTAAATCTGTTTTAAATGAATAACTTGCACCTTTTCTTTCATTCATTCAGTAAACATTTATTTAGTACCTACTGTGTGCAGAGAGCTATATTCAATTCTAAAGAATAAACAGTTTACATAAAATATAGGCTTCCTTCCATAGAGCTTACAGTGTAATGGTCCTATGGCTGTGGTGTAAGAGGGTCAAACCCACACCTCTTGTTCCTTGCAGACTCGTTTTTTTCCATAGCAGTGAGGATACTTTTTGCATTAAAAACCAATTGTGATTATAGACATGTACAACACAAGTAGAAATGCAGCCTCTAGGGATTTTTGAAACAGTTTTCAAAACCTTGCTTATGTTGTTTCTGAACTTACTGACCATCAACATGTTGGAGAGCTAAGTACCTCCAATCTAATATTGTGGTCATTGCTGCTAGACCTCATGAGCCATGGAGGGCTGGGCCTCTGCTCAAGCTGTCTGTGGCTGCTATGAACCTGGTGTTCTTGGGACCAAGCATATGGCGTCATCTTCCACATGGACCTGTGAGCTTTTCTTCTAACCCTGACCAACCACCTTTTAAGCGTGGGTCCGAGGTCGGTGTAAGTTGGAAGCTAAAGGGGCTGGATCAATCAGCATAAATCCATCTCTCCAGGGGGAGTAGAGTCATGTGCTCTCACTGTGTCATCTTCATATACAAAAGGGAACCCAGTGTCATCAAACCTATCGTGGGGACAAGAAGGGAAAATGGTGAGAAATACAAGTGAATCCAATCTCTCAAATATACAGTGAAACCAGTGCATGGAAGGGACTCAAAAATCCATTTTTGTAAGTGGGGAGAATTTTATGATTTAGTCTATTAGGCATGCTTTTCCATTCAAGATAATGGGTAATTAACTCCTTTTCTAAACTTATCTCTAGAAATAAGAAAAGGGACACTTATTCCTATTAATCACATTCAGATTTATTTTCGTAACATTTTATTAAAAGAGAAAGCAATATTCCTAGTTATTATGTTTATTTTTTATTCTGATATATTGGAAGAGCTTAGGACATGTGGCCTGTGATAAGAGAACACAACAGGAAAATCATGGGAAATGACCTTAATGGCTCCTATTCAGCAAGCAAAGCTGCTTTGAATTTAGCTTTTTTCTGTAGTTTATTAATGACATCTCAGAAGTCTTATCAAGACATATTCTTAATTAAAGAAAGGTAATGCTTCCTTATTAAAGGATAGGAAAAGTGCAGGCATGTGTGATTTTCACATTTGAATAGCTCCATTTTTTACTGTTTTGATATGGCAGCATTATACACATTACACTTGTAGAAAATGAGATCCCTAATGCACAGAAACTTTGGCTCTTGTAGCTTTATTGAGAGCAAGGGCCAAATAATTCAGTAAGAGTCAGGCTGGGGTCATAGAAAGACCGCTGGCCTGATGGTGAGATGTGCTGGGGCTAATCTTGGAGAAGTAGCTTAACCTCTTGGAACCTCTGCTCTTTAAAATGGAGCCAGTCACGTTCCTGCTTTCTGCAGAGTGATATGTGCATAACGAGCTCTCTGAAGAAGATCGGTGTCATTATTCCGTCAAGATACAGTCTTGCTCTGTTAGTTCACTGGGGTACAAGTATGTTCCCTGTAGCCCCGATATTCCTGCCTCAGCCACTGAGCTCTATTCTGTGACTGCCCAGCTGCAGCTGTGTCATGAGTGTAGGCAGCTGGTCCCTGAAAAGTGTGGATGACTCTACGTGGCTCATCCTCGCCACTGGGGCAGGGCTGGACAAAGTCAAAGTGTATGTCCTGCCAAGAGTCAGTCATTATGTCATCGTCACATGCAGAGCACAGCGTAACATTGAGACAGGGAATGAGCTGGGAGGTCCCTTGGTGATGCCTTGGTGACATAATACTTTGAATGGGGGATGCTCATTTTAGTAGCTGAAATGAAGTGTGCCTTTGCAGCATGCAATAAGGCCTGGTTTTACTATATTGGTGTGGTTAGGGAAGGAAAAGAGCAAAAATACTGCCTACAACACACACATTTTCTTTGGTTTGTGTCAGCTGCTCCTCTTGAAATAACATCCCGTCCCTCTCCCCCACACACACATACATACACATTTGCACTCACCCCTTCTTGAGCTGCTTTTGTCCTGGGCTAGCAGACCCATTCTCAGTGAAACACCCATGTGCTTTGCTAATGGCCTGAGCCTGTAGAATGGAATGCCTCTTTAAGGCTTAGTGGATTCTGAGACTTACTTCCTGCCCAGTCGCATTGGCCAGAATGTTGCCAACTTGGAACCTTACAGAATCAGGTTTGATATCATGTGCATTACCCCTGAAACACAGTCGATCAAACACTTCCCATACCTGTGCCAGCACTGTACTAGGCATTGGGGCTGCAGAGGTGGCATGGGTTCCTCTTACCTTCCTCAAAGGGGAATCCAGGTTGTTGTTTTGGAAAAAGGTGGGAAGTATTCTCTTGTCTGCCTGCACCTGCTGGGTCTCACCTCCCCAGAGGACCCTTGACTGTTGATCTCAGTGTCCCCTTTCAGCTCTGAGAACTTATTTCTCTGTGTCTCTTCGAGCCAAATCAAACAGAATTCTCATTATGTTTTTGCTTATGTTGTGGTCGGAGGAGAGGGATTATATCTTTTAGTAGCTAGGAATAAAATAAATTTCTTCTTGGAAAGCAGTAGAATTATAAAATCAATGGACTTGAGATCATTGTGTTCTACCAAATGACCAAACTGACTCTGGCCATATGCAGATAGAGGATGATGATGATGACTCTTGATTTTTATAGCATTTCACTTAAAATGTCATATTTGTTCCTCACAGCCACTCCCTTAAGTCAGAGCATTGTCATTTCATGTCACTAGTAAGCTAACTGAGGTCCTGTGAAACTAAATCACTCGTCTCGAGTCACATAGGTGGCAAATGGTCGAGCCAGACTTTGAGCCTTGCCAGGTTTTCTAGCACCAGGAGGCTGAGGATTCCTTCACCATATCATGCTTGCTGCCTTGACCCTAAACTGGCTCCAATGGACTTCTCCCCACTAATCAGACCTATATAATGTATTTAACAAGAATCTAGTTTGATGATGGCTCTGTTGTCAAAAACCAACTTATTATTGTATGGTATTGTATTGTATTGTATTTTATGAGGTCTCAGTCTTTATCTCAAGTAAAAGGAATGGTGAGGAACTCTCCCATTCCCTGGTTGCCAGATTATTTCTCGTTTCCAAGACGACAAATCAGCCGATTGATGTCATCTCTGTGTTTTCTTCTCCCCCCTCCCACTCCATGCAGGCTTTTGTAGATTTCTTCTCCCAGTGCCTCCATGTGGAATACAGGAGCAAGGGCATCTTTGTGCAGGTGAGTGGAGTTTGTTTCCGTTAAGCATCCCTGTTATTGTGCGGTTGCCACAGCAACTGTGGCTGTCTTGGCAACGAAAGGAAATCACGTTCCTAAGTAAGTGAATGTGACGTTAATACATCATTAAAGATACAGTTTCCCTTTGGCTTGTGCCAGGGAAATCTAGACTTCTGAAAAATGTTCCCCAAACTTGTAAGTGGGGATTCGTGCTCAAAGGCAAACCAAGGGCATCATGGAAGCGATTTAAGCAGAATTGGTGCAGGCTCGGTTATATACCAAAGCTTGTAGAGTCACAGGGTTTAAAGCTGGCAGGGACCTTTAATTCCATGGAGTCATCTCCTCCCTGGAGAGATGAAGGAGAGAGTCCCAGAAAGGGAAAGTCATAGGGCCTCGGAGCCTGAGTCCAACGTTCTTTTCTCCCTCACTGACCTGCTCCGTAAAGACTTCTGCCCGGGGAACTTGAGCCCTGGCCCCTGTGATTAAAATTCTAATATATTCACCATTGCACCATCAACCCTCAGATCTGTGTGTGCCAAGAGGGTTGTAGGCAGAGACAAAAGGAATAAGTGCTCTATAAGGAAGGAGCGTTTGATTCCACTAAAGCCGAGGCTACCACTTGCTGGATGCTGGGATGACATTTAGACTCATCTCTGATCTTATCACCCAGCAGCATCCCAGAAAACTGCTGCAATGACAATGCTCTGATGACTGGCAATGCATTAGGGGGGAGCCCCCAGAAATCCTGCTTGGTGCCTTTATTGGTGCCAGCCAGGTATTGAGTAGTAGTAGCTGAGGACACAGGATAACAATGGCCCTTGGGATAAACATCGTGAAGGGCATCGACGGGTGTGCCTCTGGGAATGTGCAGATGCCCAGCCATTGTTTATTAGGGGGCAGGGCCAGCTCTGTCTCTTAGACTAGAGGGGAGCTCAGGGATAACTAGTAAAATCTGTACCCGAGAAAGGATCTCCACTGTAATGTGTGCAACACATGGTCCTCCAGCCTCTACTTGAACCCCTCTAGGACTGTCAGAAGCCCCTGTTCTGTTTTTGGATAGCTTTCTCAGGAAGTTTTTCCTTACATCGAATTAAAATTGACTCTCCACACCTACAACTTCCCACCCTTTGCTCCTAGTTCTGCCTTTTGGGACCAAGCAAAACATGTCTTAATTTCCCTCCTATACATCTGCCATTTGGACTTGAATATTGCTATCAGGTTTGCCAGCTGCTGTTTGTGAAAGCTAGTTGGCACTCCTAGGATCCAGGCCCTCCTGTCAAGGTAGCACTAGAAACCTATCAGGTATACCCCAGACCTAGGCAGTTACTAGTCCAGCAGAGTAAAGTGAGCAGAGATAGTTCATCAGCCCCCCTGACAGTTCAAAGCCACCCCATCAAGTTTTCAAGTCCATATTTCTTTCTTTTTATGTATACCTTGGGCGGAATCAGTGCTCCCAAAGAAACATTGGTACTGTCTTACTCATTGAGGGTGGGAGTGTTATCATCTTATCATTTAGTCCTGGAGTCAGCTTGACTCTGACCTGGTCTAAAATCTCACTCCCTTTGGTGTGTATTCTAGTAGTCCTGGTGATCTGAATGCCCCCTACCACCAGGCCCTGTCATCCTGCATCCAAAATCTCTACCTGGATATCCAGTGCCCCTGTGGATAAAGTCCTATTTCCAGACCTTCCTGGGAGGTGCTAGATTTGAAGGACTCCAGAGCCCTGGGTCTGAGTCCCAGCTCTGCCATTTACTGGTTACTGGACTTCAAGGAAGCCATATTACCTCTTAGGGCCTCAGATTCTGCATCGGTTAATTGGGTTGGGCTGGGTATTCTCCAAGATCAGCCTTGAAACTTACTGTTCTGTGATCTGGGCTTTAATTCTGTGTGGCATTACTTTATTCTCTTTCTCCCTTAGTCACCATTGCTTTTTTACTGAAATGTAAATTGTTATAATATAACTACATTGTTTGTGTTACAAGGACTTATTGCTCTTATTTCCCCGCTCTTGTTGTCTTCTGTGTCAGCGTGGTATGGAGATGACCCTGGTTCCTTAACACTCTTCTGGAGGATTTCAGAGCTGTAGCAGTCTAGAAGGGCTTCCAATATGGTCCCAGCCATATGCTATGTGTGTGTCAGTCATCACTCGCTTGGCCTCAGCAGTTCTCAGAAAGTAGGCTGAGTCATAGAGGGAATTCAGTCCTCCCTGGTGGAGGGAATACTCACACCTACAAACTCGTTGATTCCAAAAGAAGCAACTAGATACTCCAGATTTGTATAGCCCTTGACAGTCTACGAAAGGGCCTTCTCATCATCCACAAGCACTTCTAAAGCACTAGCTATGTACTAGGCAATGGGCACACGAGGCAAGGCAGAAACACCAAGCCTGCCCTCAGGGAGCTTGTGTTCTACTGAGGGAAACCAGCATGTAAGTAATGAGACAGAGACAAATTAGAAAGAAGGTAACCTGAGAAGGAAAGCTTTCTATATGCTCTCTCATTTGATTTCTAACACAGTCCTCCAGGGGAAGTTTCTTATCCCAATTTTACCGGTGAAGTGACAGGCTCACAGAGCAAGTGACTTGCTCCAGGTCATATGTCTAATAAATGGAAAAGATGGGGCTCAAACCCATCTCACAGAGTCAGAAGGGATCTCAGAGGTCTCATCTGTACCTGGCATACAGAAAAACGGCGTCCTTTAGGAGTAGCTGTCCAGCCTTTCAGGGAGAGGGACAGCAGCCCATTGCACTTCAAGATAGCTCTGCTAATTAGGAAGCTTTCTTTCCATCAAGCTGAAATCTGCCTCTCTGTATCGTCCCCCCATTGCTTCTAGCTCAACACTGTAGAGGCAAGGTTGGATCCCTTCTCTTAGATACTTGAAAGCTATTATCATGTTCCCTCTCTATCTCCTTGTCTCCAGGTAAAACATGCTTAATTCTTAAAGTGTTTGTTGTATGGCATGGTTATTAGTCCTCTTGCCAGCCTAGCCACCCTCTTATGGACTCTTTCCAGCTTGTCAATGTACTTCCCAAAATGTGGCATCTGGAGATGAACCACAATATTTCTGATCTGGGCCAATTTGGCAAATTTGGCAAATTGCAATAGGAGTAACCCCTGTGGAGATGGAACCTGTCTTGCCCCCCAACACAAACTGCTGACCTACTGTCTCCATTGTGTCAGGCAGGGAAACCTAGCTGAAGCAGTATCTCTCTGAGGGAGAGACAGGAAGCTGCATGTGTCATTCAGCTCAAACCACCACCACCAACCACTTTGACCATCAACTCTTCTCAGACCCAGATAGAAACAGCTCAGGACTCAGCCCCAGAGCCCTGAGAATTGACCTGTCCCCAGACCACCAGCCTGAATTCAGCCTGGCCTCCAGTGCCATCATCAAGGAGAACAGCCCTTGTGGGGAAGGTCCCCAACATCTCTGCCCAGCTACCTGCCACCAATAGGCACTTAATGATAGCAGTCCTCCCCTAGACAACAGATCCTCAAAGCCTTCTTCCAGGGAAACAACTCTTGGGAGGTGTAACCTAGCAACTGTCTGTGCAGGTGCTGCAGCTCCCACTTCCTCAGCAGCCGCAGCTGTGGAAGACAAGGAAAGGGACATTCTCGGTGCCATCAGATGGCTTAACAGCAGAACCACATAGTGTTTTTATTGATGGAGATGACAATCAAAAAAGATTCTTTGCCATCTGCATTACCCCTGTGCCCTCAGGACCACTGAGTCTTTCCATCAGACTCACTGCTGAAACCTCCTCTGTTATCTTCTCCATTAGAGTGTGAGCTCTTTGAGATGAGGGAGGCTGGCCCTGGAGCAGGGACCCCCCGTCCCCAGAGCTCAGCACAGGGCTCTGCAACAGGAAGCATTTGTTGATGCAGCTTAAGGTGGCACAAGCTTTGGCTAGTTCATTGTGTGCATTATTACCTCTGACCAAGTATCCTGTTCAGGGAGCATTCTTGCCTTCCCCTGCTAGCTCCAGGGTATTCCCTCCAAATAGCGAGTTCATCCATTTGGTGCAGCTCTTGTCCATATCCTCCTTCCCTGTGCTAGAATGCCAAGTGTTTACATGAGAGAGGGCTCATAATCAACCTCTGCGTGTGTGCGTGTGTGTGTGTAACAGTAACCTGAAGTGAGAGACCTTCCATGTCAAATTGTGATCAAAGGTTAAAAAAAATCATGTCAAAATGAAACTCAGAGCAAAAATGGTGAGTACTTCTTTAGGCTTATTTTGTTTCTTCTGTGGGTAATAATTTTGTCCCAAGAGCATAATCTCTTCAGTCTAAGCTAGTCACAGGGAAGCAGATTTTGACTCAATATGAAGAACTTCCTGCCAAAGCTGGGATGACCCACCCGGGGAGGTGGTGAGTTCCCCATCACTAAAGGTGGTTGAGCAGAGACTAGATACTCGCTTGTCAGGAATGCTACAGGTTGGGGGTGGACTCAGGGACTGGCGAGAATCTCTGGGATTCTTGCCTGGTTGAGCATGGTCATTTCCCTGCTCAGACATCACTTTGAAATGTCTGCCATCATTCCTAGAGGTCCTGTTACAGTATGTCTCAGGGATGATCAGACTTTCCAAGTCTGTTATCTGTAAACCAGAGTTAAATAAGTTTTAGTTTCTTCAGACTTTAAGAAGTGATGATACTTCTTTGTAAGTAATAATAATAGCTAGCATTTATGTAGGGCTTTAAAGGATGTAAAGTGCTTTATGGATATTATCTCATTTTATCCTCACAATCATTCTGGGAGGTAGCTACTGTTATCCCCATTTTATAGATGAAGAAACTGAGGCAGACATAGGTGAAGTGATTTGCCTCGGGTCACAGAGCTAATAAATGTCTGAGGCTGAATTTGAACTCAGACCTTTTTTCCCCCTTTTTTTATTAATTTTTTTTGATTTATCAATAATCACTTCCATATACTTTTGAGTTTAAAATTTTTCTCCCTCTTCCTCCCCACCACCCTCCCCAAGATGGCGCACAATCTGATATAGGCTATACATTTGCAATCATATTAAACATATTTTCACATTAGTGATGTTTTAAGTAGAAATTAAAATCAATAGGAGGAACCATCAGAAAGAGGAAACAAAACTCAACAGAAGAGAAAAAAAATAACAATTTGGCTTCCATAGTTCTTTCTTTGGGTGTGGATAGCATTTTCCATCACAAGGCCTCTGGAGATGTCTTAGATCCTTGTATTGCCAGGAAAGGTTAAGTTTATCAATATTAGTCATCACACAACATGGCTGTTATTGTGTACAACGTTTCTCTTGGTTCTGCTCACTTCACTCAGCATCAGACCAGACAAGTCTTTCCAGGTTTTTCTGAAGTCAGCCTGTTCATCATTTCTTATAGCACAATAGTATTCCATCACATTCATAGACCACAACTTGCTCAGCCATTCCCCAATTGATGAACATCCTCTCAATTTCCACTTCTTTGCCACCACAAAAAGAGCTGCTATAAATATTTTTGTACATGTAGGTCCTTTTCCCATTTGTGTGATCTCTTTGGGATATAGTCCTAGAAGTGCTATTGCTGGGTCAAAGGGTATGCACATTTTTATAGCCCTTTGGGCATAGTTCCAAATTGCTCTCCAAATGGTTGGATCATTTCACAACTCCACCAACAATGCATTAGTGTTCCAATTTTCCCACATCTTCTGCAGCATTGATCATTTTCCTGTTTTGTCATGTTGACCATTCTGATAGGTGTGATATGGTACCTCAGAGTTGTTTTGATTTGCATTTCTCTAATCAATAGTGATTTAGAGCATTTTTTCACATGACTATAGATGGCTTTAATTTCTTCCTCTGAGAACTGTCTGTTCATATCCTTTGACCACTTATCAATTGGGGAATGGCTTGTATTCTTACAAATTTGACTTAATTCTCTATATATTTTAGAAATGAGGCCCTTATCATAGAGACTGGTTGTAAAAATTCTTTCCCAATTTTCTACCTTCCTTCTAATCTTAGTTGCATTGGCTTTGTGCAAAAACTTTTCAACTTAATGTAATCAAAATTATCTGTCTTGCTTTTCGTAATGTTCTCTATCTCCTGTTTGGTCATGAATTCTTCTGTTCTCCATAGATCTGACAGGTAAACTATTCCTTGCTCTCTCAGTTTGCTTCTAGTATCAGCCTTTATATCTAAATCATGTACCCATTTTGACTTTATTTTGGTATATGGTGTGAGATTTTGGTCTATGCTGAACTTATACCTTCTTGACTCCAGGCCTAACACTCTACCTGTTGAACTACCTGTCTGCCTAAATAAAGGTACCTTTTCTTCTACTTCCTTTGCTACTACTCTTCTTTTCCGTCCTCTCCCTACTTCCCCCATTAGGGAAAAGTATTTTTTATACTTGTCTTTTATTATTCCCTTGATTCAGTTTCATGGGGGATGAAGGAGATGCGTCTGTTATTGTCCCCTCATGGAACCATTGTTACATTTTTCTCTCTGGCCAGGCTTTTTTCTCTTCTTCTTATCCTTCTTCTCTCTTTTCCTTTAAATACTTGTTTTCATGGGTGAGGAGACTCAAACTCCCTCCCCTGTCATTGTTTGATTCTTTAATCCAAGTGCTCATGAACTGCTTACTTTATTGATAGAAATTGTAGTGATAACGAGTGATTTTGTGCCTTTGAATTGTTGGCCTTCAGTATAATTTGAGATTGATGAATCCATAGGTGTAGACAGCTCCCAGTGAGGATGTGAGAAATCTACTGCATCTATGTAGACTGACACCCTCCTGCCCAGGGTTAGCCATTGGGAGGCAGAACTGGAAACCTGATCTTCCTGACTTAAGTTTGACTCTCTCTCCACTACTTTCAACTCCTGACACTCTAGGCATTGAATACTTCCCTAAATTAAAGATGGCGGTGTTGTTTTCTGTAAAATGACCTGTTCTCTCCAGGTGAAGACAACAAATGCTCATAGCTCATCCTCAAGCACAGGGCAAGCTCAATATTTAAACCTCTTCCCCTACTCCACAGTTGAGGACAACGGGGTAAGCCTCTAACTTGTAAGGAGTGACTTCATGCACCCCAAAAATATTCCCTCGGTGTTGAGCAGGGATAGGAGAGCACCTTCCACATGGCCACTGCCACTCTTCCCTTTCCTGGGAGGCTGCTCATGGACCAGCACATTGGCAGCTCATAGCAGATCTTAGGTAGCCCTTTGAAGCAGCTGAGAATGGAGTAAGCTGATAAAGCCTGGATATTAGGACATACATAGCAGGAGTGGTTTCATGCTGGGTGATTGCAGCCCCATTTGGGCCAGAGGCCTTGTTCTATTTGAAGAAGATACTGACCCACTTTTGTTTCTGGAATTGTAGAGTCTAAAATCTGTAGGGCAATTGGCCGTGGCAGCTGCTTCAGAGGCCAGATCATTCCCTGGATGAGAAACCAAATCCTTAGTATTATTGCCAGAGCGAAGAATGTTTTGCCAACTGAGACTCTTCTCTCATCATTGTCTTCCATTATGACTGGGAATTAAATTGACTTTCTTATTCTTAACAAGAGTCAGCCTCATTTGAGTAGGCTTATCTTGGGCTTCCTCCAAATTTGGCATCTTTTAGTCCTGTGATCCTTATCTTTACTGCGTTGACTAATCCAGAGCTGGGCATCTTGCTAATCGCAGTCTTACTCAATTCATTGACCTGGCACTTTCTTTCTATTTCTCCTCTAGAGGAATGGGTCACATTTGGTTTGCTGATTGATAGGTCAATGGAAAAATTGAAGAATCGAGAGGAAGAGAACAACTCAAAATTCATTCAAATGGTACTAAGATGATTGTTTTGATTTAAGAAGACATTATTCCTCCTTTTTGTGGATGTTTTGGGGAGATGGAATATTTTCATGGCTTTAAACAATTTTATGAATAAAGTATAATACAGTAAGGTGAATATATTTCCTTCTCTCCAGGAGCTTATAGTCCAGCAGAAATTAGACATATACAGATAACAATAATATAAGATAGAATGTGCTTTGAGAAAGAGATACAAAGTGTTTGGGGAGCTAAGAGGCAGGAGATACCCTTTCTAACTTGGGGAAATGAGGGAAGGTGAAATTTGATCTCATCTTTGAAGAATGGATGGGAAATGACATAGAGCTGAAGGTATTGTAGGAAGCCAGACCAGAGCGATTAAAGATGGTGGGGAGGAGTGAGCAAGGAGCTCCTTGGGCTAGAACATCTGCTGTATGAAAGGTAATATTGGGGAGTGATGCTGGACAGAGAGGTCGTTGAGGACCTTGAATGCTGCCTGGATGATTTAGATGGCCTCATGTGGAGGAAAGTATACTGGACAGAGAGGCAGGATCAGAGCCTCTGGGGTCCAACTGGGAGACACAGGCTACCTGTCCACATCACCCAGGCCTTAAGTAGCAGAGCCAGGACCAAGTCACCTGACTCTAATCCCAGCAGTGATATACCCTGAGGTCTCTTAAGTAGGCTTGCTTCCTGGTTCTTCTCTAACCTAGGCATGTGACCTTAAGCAAGTTTTTTGAATGCCTTTGGTCCCCAAAAAACTCTTTGTGGGGGGCAGGGATTTTACTTAATATGAAATCACCTTCCTTTTTAATGCCAGTTTAATACCTTTTACTAATACCTTTTACTAAGTAGTCTTACATACTCTTGTCCTTACCAAAATAGAACCATTTCTTAGCCTGTATCAATATCAGTAGCCACTTCTAGGCATAATTTATTCAGAGGACTAGAACTTCTGAATTCACAACAGATTGAATTTTTTGAATTTTAAGTGGTAAAATCTTGAAAATGTTTAAAATTGTACTTGTAAATTCTGCCTCTGAGGCTTATTGGGAGAAATGCATTTTAGTAATAATTTAATACAAAATAAGATTGTTCCTGATTTTTTTTTAAAGACAAAGACTCTGCAGCTCTAGTTTCCCATTCCTCAGAATTTTGAGGCTTAGTTCAAATTTTCTAAATTATACCTGGGGCATTTTGGGCTTTGCAATAGAGGCCCTTATGGGCAGGGCTGTGGTGTTTTTGTCTGTGTCCCCAGTATCTAGGACAGTAGTTAATACAGATTAGGTACTTAATGCTTTAAATTAAATGGCCAAATGCATATTTCCAGAATGTATCTTTTAGAACTAACCTTTTCTTGTAAGGGGTGAATTTGGGAGGTATCAGCATACAGTCATAGAATCTGGGATCAGATTAAACTTGGTTAATATTCTCTTTTTGAGGAATGTTTTCCTATTGAGGCAGTTGAACTAATCAAATTTACCTTGACCTTTTATTTGTTTAATTATAATTTTGCAAGAACTGGTCCTTTCCTCAAGACTGGTGCCTCTAAAGTGAATCAGAGATGAGGTAATTTTTGGTGAGGAATGAATAAGAAATTGGTAGGACTTCTACCACTAGAGGGAGTATTAGAATCATTTGTCTGCCTGAATGCCTTCCCTAGTGACAGAGACTGGATTGGGTATTTCTTTAGAAGCTCTGACTGCAAAGAAGAATGGATTTTATGAAAACTCCTGGCCCTTTCCTTCCCTTGAGTCTGGAAACCAAGCCAAGAGCCCAGGTTCTTCTCCCAGCTCTTTTACTTGGTCCTTTCTGTGTGACCATGGAGAGCGATTTGGCCTTTTGAGGCCTCTTTTCCCCCCCATTGTATGTCAAGGGTTTTGGAGTTGATGATCTCTGCCATTCCTTCCAGCTCTTACATTCTGTGGTTCTTTTTCAAATCAAATAACAATCCTTCACCAAAAGCCTCCTACCGAGCACCAGGCCCCACAGCTGGTGCTGGGGACGCAAAGATGGAAATCAGCATCCTGATGGTGGAAGCAGAGTAGTGTACAAATGTGTCTGGGCACACATGGGCAAGGAGAGGTTCTGACAAAATGCCTTAGGATACTGGGAGGAGAGTGAGACTGTAAGAATGGAGAAGAGCCCTTACCTAAACTAGACTAGGGCATCCCAGAGCTGAACAGGCAAGAAGTTAATGCAGTAGGTTTTTGGAGTCGAAGGACCTACCTTCTTTCTGTGTGACCTTAGGAGGAGAAATGTTTTAGCCTCTCAGGGCCTCAGTTTCCTCATCTGTAAAATGAGGGGGCTGGAATAGATGATCTCTAGGATCTCTTCTAGCTCTAAACCCTTGACAGGTGCTACCTTGGCTGCCAGAGAGGGGAGGGCTTTGATTTGAAAGACCAGCATGTTCTCATTTGTCTTTCCAAATGCTCACCTGGGGTGCCCACTGGCTTGGTCCCCACCTGAATGATGAGCTGTCCTCTGGCACCACCCAGTGGCCCAGCTGGGCAATGCAACCTCATGGTTTCTAGTCGTTGGTTATTATGCTTCGTGTGTGTTCATCATTACAAGCTGCAGAAAGGGACCATTATAATCACGGAAGTTTCTTTAAATTCCATAGGTTTTAATTTTTCTGGCTTGGGTTGGGGGTGAGGGGCTGGCAACATTGATCTCATATTTATCGAGCTATTTGTGTGCCGTAATGTTGTCAATGAGACAGTGACAGAAAGGATTTTAAAAGGGAGGTGGGGATCATTTTTCCCAAATATCCCATGTTTGTAACACTCCTAAGAAGTGATTAATAAATGCTTTCATCTGTCTATCTCAAAAGTAAAACTATCTGGCTGCTTTGATGGGTAGATGCCCTCTCCAGTAATAATCATAGCCTCTCCATACCTTCTAATCCCATGCTGCTTATGTTGCCTCTGCCCACGGGAACCAAGCATCTGACAAATCCACAAATCTTCCATGTTTCTTCCATCAGTGTTCTAGGGACCTTCTTCTAAGTGTCTTGAGATTGGATAAATAGTATTGGAGTTAGGTGGGTTCTCTCTACAACCAGTCACTGTAACATCCTTCAACCTACCTTTGTTGGTGTAACCTCTTATCAGAGAGGAGTTCGGAGGAAGTGGTGAGCACCTCCATGAACAGAGTCGCTGGAAAGTACAGATGTATCAAATGGTTAATGTACTTTCAAACAGACTTAATCCAATCTACCAAAGCAGGAGGTTGTGATTTTCCTTTACAGGAGTTTGAAATCTTCAACATTTTTTGCTTAATAATTCTGTGTGCTCTGTTTAGCATAATTGTTGGGTTAAGAACACCCTGTCCTGGACCATTCTGGTCTCCCAATTGATGCCTCAATTTGGCTTATTTCTACCATTTCTCTCTTCTTTTTCCTGTTTGGTTGATGTGGGTGATTATTTCTCATGTTGGTTCTTTGTGTTGTAGGTTGTGTCCTATCCTTCTGTTAAAATGGGAAGAAAGTTTCCCTTTCAAGATGAGAATTTGAGGTGCATCATTTTGCTGCAGACATGGTTCTGAATTCTGTTTATGAAAATATTAATTAACAACATAATGCTTTCTCACTTTAGCTCAATATGCTTTGTTTTCCAGACTGTCCTGCCATTCTTTGTTGCTACGAAAATGGCAAAAATCCGAAAGCCAACCTTTGATAAGCCATCTTCAGAGACGTTTGTGAAGTCTGCAATTAAGACCATTGGCCTACAATCCCGCACCAATGGCTACCCAGTCCACGCCATTATGGTAGATTTTCCTTTATCAAGAATAAAGAGTTTTCGTATCTCGATTTCTTCTTTTTATATTAAGAAACTTTTCAAAATGTTTCTTATAGTCAACGCTTCTGTATTGAAGCAGTGAGTACAGTAACAAACATAGGTACTTTTTAGACATGGCAAGAAAATTATTTCTGGGTTACACTAGCTTCTGTCTTTGAGGGGAAAAAAAGCCTTAATATCAGATAACTTTAAAAATCACATTAAAAAAATTATTGTTGAAGTAGTTTGGCTTAGTGGGTAGAGATCTGGCCTCAGAGTCAGGAAGCTCTGGGTTCACTTGCTCTGTTTATACCGGCTCTATGACCCTAGGCAAGTTACACAGCAGTTTCTCAGAGGCCTGGATTATTCTAAGGCATACAAAGTGATGGGCTGCATTAGTAGAGCTATCCTGGCTGCTTCAAATACAGAGGAATTGAATGTCTGATCCTCTGAAGATAGTTGAGGACATAAAACCAGGTGCTTTAGTGTAGCCCAGGGGTGGGGAACCTGTGGCCTGAAGGCCACATATTTGTTCTGTAAAATTTGGATGCAGTCAAAAGGCCACACTTAAGGACCTAGAAGGCCACGTGTGGCCTCAAGTCAGCATGCCCCACCATTGGTGTAGCCCCCATTGAACTTCTACCAAAGTCCAGTGCCGCCTTCTGCATGTAGATGACCCTAGGCTCGCAGGGGGAAGGGTTCTGGCAGGTTCTACTGGGTAGAAACCCTTCCCATGGAGGCCCAGGGTTAGACTCTATGTGTCAGTGTTCAGAATAGCAGCCAAGGTTGATCAGAAGAAGTTTATCACATGGCTAAGGGACGATGGTTGCTACAGCCCTATGGGTCAGAAGGGGCTCTACTTAAAGATCAGACGGAGACATGGCAGTCTTCATCTGGGAAGTGAGCGGATAGCCATACCAGAGAAATTTTCAATCTGTGGAGGATAGGCTTAGAACCTTCTTTTTATCTTTTTCCTTTCCAGGACTGGATCTTCTCCCTGATGCCTTCATGGCTTTTCATGAAAATTTCAATGTCTCTAAACAAGGGATTGCGAGCTCGCTACCTGAAGAAGACCAAGAAAACTTAAGCTGAGGTGAACCCATCCAGGATTTCCAGCAGATGGTCCAATGTAGCCATCTGCAGAACACCAACTTTTTAAATCTCCAGTTGCCACTGGAGAAATCAAAACCTGTTTCCAGGGGTTTCTGCCTTAGGCTGCTTACTCTAAGTCAATTGGACTAAGTCAGAAACTTCAAACAAGAATTTATCTCAATTAGTGGGGGAGTCTTACTTAGCAAACGATACAGCATCAGGTTAATGGGGGTGGGGGGTGCAGGGCAGATTGCTAGAGAGCTGCTTACTAACAGTACTAGACAGCTGGCAGGGGACCTCAAGAGCTTCACTGGGGCCAAAGAAACCCAACCATCACCTGGCTTTGTAATCCTCAGAATTACTCGGCATTATTTGTATTATCTGAGTTGTACTTGCTAAGTGACAGCCTGGCTACTATCTCACTCTTAACTGTTCTAAGGGATGAGAGGGGGTTAATTGAGTACCATGGTACTGGCTAGTTTCGGGGTGGGGGGAGAGGAAGGAAGGCTTCCTACAGTTTGTGCGGACTTCTGTAAGGTCTTTTTAGAACTGTATAAAGTCTGCATCTGTGTAAGTTCCTCAAAGGCAGGCACTTGCTCGTTTTTTGTCTTTGTATCCCAAGTACCCAGTGCTGTGCCTGCCTGGCCCACAGCAGGTGCTCAATAAAATTCTGCTTGTGGTAATGCCTATGTGCCCGCCAAGGTTTGTTTGCTAGTGGCCTTGTTTCACAAACACAGTGCACACCGAAATAGACTTGTCTCTCACTAATGCTTATTCCTTTTTACCCTACAACTTAAATGAACATCACTACAAAAAGCTCTGACAGGCTTCTGGTTCGTGAAGAAAACATCCACAAAAGGCTGGAGGTATCCTTTGGCTCAAAGCATGACCGACCTGGAGATGCAGCCAGTCTGGACCCCACTGGCCTTCCTCGTTCACACTCTGTGTGTGCACATGTCACTACCACTAATTAATGCTGCTCCCAAAACACAAACTACTCACTTGGCACAATGTAAAACCTTCTTTAAAAAAAAACAACAAAAAACTACAAATCGTCCCTCTTGATGCTTATGTTATGGTCACGCCTGCTGTAATCTCCAACAGAAGCAGCTGGGGGCTAATGGAAAGAGCACTGACTTTGAAATCCAAAGGAAGGGTTTGTGTTTAGGCTCTGCCACTTAATAATCACGTGTTCTCAGACAAGCCACGAGTCCTCTCTAGACGCCAGTTTACTCCTCTGTAACATGAAAGGGATGGACTAGATGACCTCAAAAGCCCCTTCCAGCTCCAACAGTCTGTCAATCTGGGGGCAAGACTTTCCTTTGCCCTGCTGCCTTTTTAATCTCAGCCACACCTAAAAGGGACTGGAGGATGTGACAATTACCACCCCTAGTCTGGCGTGCAGGTAGTAGTGGTTCTCTTTCATGGATTGTTGCTTTGCTCAGGTGGCAGCAAGGACACATATTAGATTGTTTCCTTTGATTGCAATTAGGAGACATTTGTATTCTATCTGGAAGTCCCCCGCAAAGATCCCAGAAACCTCTATCACAGCTCTGAGCCAATCATCAGACACCACTTTGACACTCGAGGAGAACATGAGTGAAGTGAAAGTCTCCTTTCATCATATAGTAATATTCCCCCGTTAGGCTGTGAGCTCTTTGAGGACAGGGACTGTCTTTTTCCTCTTTTTGTATCCCTTAGCACAGTGCCTAGCACAACAGTAGGTGCTTAATAAATGTTCATTGATTGATATACACATACTAGTTGCCCACACCTCATTCCATCCTAGTTGGCTTTTCAGCTGGTAAGTCAAAATTTAGCAAAACTGGGAGTCAGCATGCACAAATAATGGTCTTCGTAATCTAGCTCCAACCTCCTTTTCCAGACGTGTTTCACTTCACTGCCCTTCACACACTCCACCTTCCAGCCACACTTACTTGGTCTCTGAATCAAGCCTTCTATCTCTTGTCGCCACGCCTTTGCCCAAGCTGTCCCCTCTGCCTGGAATGTACTCCCTCCTCCCCTCTGCCTCTCAGAATTCCTAGCATTGAAAGAATTCGAGACTCATTTCACGTCCCATTTGGGAAGTAGTTCTTGCTTGTGCTGATTGGTTCTTCCTCTCTTCTCAAATTGTCATGTACATGCTTGTCTAATTACAGTGTTAACAATAATAGCAGTTAGCAGTTAGTTGGCACTTTAAAATTTGCAGAGGAGTGCTTTATGTATTTTATCTCCTTTGATCTTCACAGCAGCCCTGGGAGGTAGGTGCTGTTACTGTCCCCATTTTACAGATGAGGAAACTGAAGTAGTAAATGTCTAAGGTAGGATTTGAACTCATGTCTTCCCGACTGTAAATCTGACACTCTATCCACTGTACCAAATAGCTGACTGATTTATTTACATGTTATATCCTTTCAGTAGAATATAAGCTACCTGAGGGAAGGGACTGTTTTTTTATTTTGTTTTGGTATCTCAGATATGGGCAGCGAGGTGGTGAAGTGGATAAAGCACTGGGCCTGGAGTCGGCAAGACTCATCTTCCTGAGTTCAAATCTGGCTTCAGACACTTGCTGAGTGACCCTGGGCGAGTCACCTAACTTTGTTTACCTCAGTTTCCCCATCTGTGAAATGAGCTGGAGAAGGAGATGGCAGACCACTCCCCTGTCTTTGCCAAGAAAACCCCAAGTGGAGTCATGGGGAGTCGTATGTGACTGAAATGACTGAACAAGAAAATCCTCAGGCGTTTAGTTATCAAGAGGCAAGGTGGTGTAATGGAGAAGCCTTGGAGCCAAATCCCACCTCTGACCCTCCTTGTGTGATCCCGGGCAAGTCTCTTAGCCTCAGTTTCCTTATCTGTAAAAGCAGGGGATGATACTAAATGGCATTTTGCATTCACTCATCTGTGTACATTTATTCATCAGTTGTATCCATTTCTAGAATGTGCTGTTTGAGGGCAGGGATTGTTTCCTTTTGTTTTTGTATCCCCACAACCTAGCATAGTGCCTTGTATGCCCAGCCCATGGGTACTTTTTAAAATAGTATTTTTTTTCCAATTACATGTAAAAGACAAATTTTGACATTCATTTAAGTATTTTTTTTGAATTCTGAATTTTCTCCCTTCTTCCCTTACCTCCCCCTCCCTAAGATAGTAAGCAATTTGATATAGGTTACATATGTGCAATCATGTAAAACATATTTCCATATTAATCACGTTGTAAAAGAGGAAACAGATCAAAAGTTTTAAAAACACACACAAAAAAAGTGAAAATAGTATGCTTCAATCTGCATTCAGACTCATTCCATCAGTTTTTTCTCTGGATGTGAATAGCATTTTTCTTCATGAGACCTTTGGAATTGTTTTGGATCACTGTATTATTGAGAATAGCTAAGCCATTCATAGTTGATCATTGTATAATGTTGCTGTCACTGTGTACAATGTTCTCCTGGTTCTGCTCATTTCACTTTGTATCAATTCATGTAAGTTTTTCCAGGTTTTTCTGAAATCCGCCTGCTTGTCATTTCTTATAGCACAGTAGTATTCCATTACATTCATGTGCCACAACTGGTTCAGCCATTCTGTAATTGATACAGCCCATAGGTACTTAACAGATGTGTTGAATTGAATTGAATTGTTAGATTGGATTGGATCATATTTTCCATCCATCCATGCTAAGCACTTGTTGGGAAACAATGATCTAAAAGGGGTAATGAGACTTCTCTGTTTCTGATCAGTGGTGATTCACCAGACTAGACATGTTTGCCCTTCTTCCAAAACGGTAATCAAGGAGATGACAGAAACAGCCTTTTAGAAGATACACCACGGGGTGTCCCACTAAACCAATAC
Organism: Vombatus ursinus; assembly: GCF_900497805.2. Classification (NCBI taxonomy): domain Eukaryota; kingdom Metazoa; phylum Chordata; class Mammalia; order Diprotodontia; family Vombatidae; genus Vombatus; species Vombatus ursinus. The sequence goes on along the minus strand of NW_020954600.1, from coordinate 4,598,226 downwards.
TCTGAGGCTAAGAAACTTGGGAATTTGGGTCTGCTTTTATCATTGACTTTGGTTGAGTCACTCAGATCAAGCATTTATTTGTTTTTTAAAACAACATTTACTTTTTTAAATATAATTTTAAATTATTTCACTAAATATTTCCCAATAACATTAAATATTTTTTAACATTCATTTTTTAAAATTTTTAAATTCTGTCCCTCCTCTCCCTTACCTTTCAAGAAAGTAAGCAATATGATATCAATTATGCAGGTGAAGTCACACAGAACATTTCCATATTAGCCATGTTGCAAAAGCAAACACACACACACAAACCAAGAAAAATACAGAAAATGAAAAAAAAGTATGGTTCATTATGCACTCAAAATTCATCAGTTCTATCTGGAGGTGAATCCCATTTTTCATCATGAGTCCTTTGGAACTGTCAACAAGCATTTATTAAGAAACTTCTATGTGCCAGGCACTGTGCTAAGTGTTGGGGATACAAATAAAGGCAAAAGACAGTGCCTGCCCTCAAGGAGCTCACAGTCCAGTGAGGAGGCAACATGCAAACCGCTATGTACCAATGAAATAGGATAATCTGGAGATGGCCAACGGAAGGAAGGCACTGTCATTAAGGGAGATCAGGAAAGGCTTCTTTTAGGATTTTAGCTGGGGCTCGAAGGAAGCTAGGAGGTGGAGATTAAAGGAAGTTACAGGTTGGAGGACGATGGGTGACAGTACCCAGAGTCAGGGGATGGACGACAAAGAGGAGGCCAATCTCAGTGGCTGCTCATGGGTGTCACCTTTTTCACAAGGCGCAATGAAGATTGTATAGTATAGAAAGTGGGTTGGATTATTAGAAGCCACCCTATCAATAAATCTCTAAAGCACTTTGAGCTCCCTAGAGCTGGGTTTAGAGTACATAAACATGAGGTGATCTTTTCACAAACTCCATAGTGATTGTGCCTTGGCAGAGCTCAGAAGAATGACTTTGGTTTAAAATATTGAGTTATTCTCATGTTGCTATGTAATTTCCTACCTCCAAACTTGGCTAAATAGTAGTATTATTCCCACTTTATAGATGAAGTCCATAATAACCCAAGGTCTATACAGAGTGATTACCATGGTTCAGAGAATTCACCTTGAATGCTTACCAGTTGATGATAGTGGAGGAGACCCTGTAGAACTAGCCATTTTGTCACTGAGACAAGCTCTGGGAACCAGAACCAGTAGGCTCTGTGTATGTCTTGGGGAGGGGGAGGGGAGAGAAAAAAGTGTAACTCAAAATCTTGAAAACTATCCTCACTCCTTTGGGCCTCACCTTCCTCATCTGTAAAATGAGAGATTGGACAAGATGACCTCTCAGGTCCCTCCAGCTGGAGGTCTCCCATCCTATGAGCCTCAGAGGAATTAAGTAACTTACCCAGGATCTCCAAGATAGGAAGGGGTGTGGCTGAATTGCCCAAAATGGAATTTCTTTAAGCCCATTGATGAGAGCCCTCCTTCCCTGGTACAGACCACAGCCTGCCCTTGCCCCCTTGGTCTGCTTAACCTCCCCCCACCCCCACCCCCATCCCCCATGCCCTCCAATAAATCTTCCATCAGGGATTGTCCCAAAGGGCTGGGTTTTTTCTCCAGCTCTCTTGACCTAGTGTGACTATCATCAGAGCATGCAGGCTCCCCATCCCTTCTCCCACAATCTGACTACGTGGCCAGGCCATTTTCTTTTCCATTCACACTTCTTTCACGCCACTTACGTTCAGTTCTTTGCCCCTAATGTGTTCCAGCCCACTCATGTCCACCACAGGCATCTCCATCACCCTTTGGGTGTTCCTGCACTTTAATTCTTCAAAGACTGTGGCTTTCAGGGATGTAGGGCCATACAGCATTATTGGAAGAATACTTTTGTTTAAATTACAGGTCTTTATTTCAGAGTGCTGAATGGAATAATTATTTATTAAGTGGGAATAAAAAGAGAAAAAGCAACAGAGTTCCAGCTCTCACAGAGCTCCCATTCTAGTTGGGGGAGACCACACAAAGCCTGGTGGTCTATGGATAGTGGCAAGAGCCAAAGGTCCTTCAGGTCCAGCAGCAGGGTAGATGGCAACACTTTGAAGCCAGAAGGATTGTAGATGGTCACTTCCTGCCATGTAAATGGGCGTGTGGCAGTCACGATTCTCAGCAACCCGAGCTCGGAGGGGCCCCAGGAAGGAGAGATCCTGGGGGCCCCGACAGGTGGAAGTCAGGCTGGGGCCCATGGCGGAAGGCATCCTATGCCAGACTGGAAGTGTGGGGTCATCAGAAGCACCGCATGATTGCCAAGAGGTGATGCAAGACAGAAGGCTTGCCCACGTTATTCTTGTCCTTGGTTCAGACTTAGGATGTTCCCCCACACATTCTGGGTTTAACCTGGGAGTTCTTATCCATTATGCTTTGGGCAGTCTGATAAAGCCTACGGACCCTTCCTCAGAATATTTTCCAATGTGTCAAATAAAAGAGGCAGCTGGGTGTTTCAGTGGGTAGAACACTAGGCCCAGAGTCAGTAAGACCTGAGTTCAAATTTGACCTCAAACACGCATTAGCTGTATGACCCTGGGCAAGTCACTTGACCTTTGTTTGCCTTCCCACCCCTCCGGTCCTGGCACCTCCCTCCCCTTCTCCAGGTTTCTTCCCTCTCTGTCCCATCTCCTCCCTCCCCTCCCCTCCTGGCTCCTCCCTCACTCCCCTCCTGGCCCCTCCCTGTCTCCTCTTGGCTCCTCCCCTCCCTTCTTGGCTCCTCCCACCCGCCTGGCTCCTCCCATTTTCTCTCCACCTGCTTGCCCACCGGCGGAGGCCCCTCTAAATCTAAGGAGGGGGTTGCAGGCCGGAGGCGTGCAGCGGCGCACCGGCACCGGAAGCAGCTGGAGCGCCGGCGGGGTCGACCGGAAGTTCTCCTGGGAAGGGGCCGGTGGGTGTAGGAGGGTCTGGCGCGGGTCGCGGGTCGACCCAGCCCTGCCTGGCCTCGGCACTGAGGGGGATCTGGGGCGGAGGGACGAGTTGCCGTGATGGGGGTGAAAGAGAGCCCCGGCCCGGAGCGACTCCTGCATTCTTAGCTGGGCCTCAGTTTCCTCACCTGTAAAACGAGGGGGTTGGGCCCTCGTCGGGGGTGGGGGGAAGGGAGGAGGGACGACCCCTGTGACCTGCCGAGAATCCCGCGACCTCACGGGGCCTCAGCGTCCTCATCCGAAGAATGGGGCAGGCCTGGACCAGTCGCCTCCTCTCCCATTAGATCTCAAGCCCCTCGGGCCAGGCACTGGCGGCCGTAGTAGGCGCCTAATCAGTGCTTGTGGACTTGACCCCGAGGCCCCGTCCAGCTCTAAAGCTGTGCCTCGATGTCACCCAACCTTTAGTGTGCCTTTAGTAAAATGGGAATATTCATAACTAGACTCCAGTGAGATGTATGCAAACTTTGTAAACTTTAAATTGCTCTATAAACTGCTGCATTTGAGGGGAGGTGGGGGTCTGCACCCGTGATGTCATCCATTGGGGTGAGGGTCTCCTAGAATTAGAGTTGGGGCTTGTCCAAGTTACCCAGGTGGCAAGTGGTAGAGCCACGATTTGAACCCAGCACTATCGCTATGTCCCTGTACTGTGTTGCTTATAGTCTTTGAGAGTTGCCTGGGGCTGTGAGACATTAAGTGACTTGTCCTGAGTAATCCAGTGTATGTCAGAATCGGATCTCGGACCCAGGGCTTCTTGATTCTGAGGCCGTTCCCCCTCACCTGTGCCACATTGCCTTTCTGGCTATTTGCATTATTAATAATAACAGGAGTATTGATGATAATAGATGATAGATGAGTAGAAAACAGTGCCATTGCAGGGCCCATGCATTGATGGCTCTTGACCTCTGGGGTTTTTATATTTTAAGGCTATCAAAATTTTCACTGTCTTTCTCACGTCCTCTTCCTTCTGATTTTTCTTTGCAGCATGTCTGCCCTGGATGTTATAGACGAAAATTTGTATTTCCTGAAGCCACATGCCAGTTTATGTGATTGAAGCTGCTTTATAAAATAGTTGGTGAGTTACTGTATCTTATAGCATGGATTTACATTTAACATAAATCTAGGAATTTATAAAACTTGCTTTCTAATCTGCTGCTGCTCCTGAGGTGAAGTTTGGTGTGTTGGATATGGAACCTTCCCAGAAAGCACAAAGACCCAGATTGGAGCCTATGGTGCTGTGGAAAAGTCACTTAACCTCATCAATGCCCCTAGACAATTTCCTATAGAGACTATACGTTGCAGAACAGGTGTCAGTCAGTCTACTTTTGGTACTTCTCCCCACCAGTGGGAGCTCTGCTCTCCACCCTCACCCACTGTACCCAGCTAAACTATTGATTTTTCTTGAGAGAATTATTTGACCTATTTGTTTTCCCGTGTGCACAAGTGAGCTTGGACTCTAAGCTTGGGGGCTGATGAGGATTAGGTATGTTAGCATAATTTTAGTGGATACTGAGTTTAGAATTTGTCTCTTACTGGTATAAAGGAAAACACAGGATTTATGACTGATTGGTGAGGATGAATCAGATACAGGCAACTGTGCTTGAGTTGTTACAGCCAGTATCATTTCATGATAAAATGGTTAGAATCTAATAACCGAAACTCAAGATGTGTTTTCACAGAACTGTTTCACTTTGTTACCTCATTAGGGGACATACACTTAAACTGTTACTTTGCTTCACACTTGATTTTTGTTCACTCTGAGGCTGTGTCTGTCCTCATTGTGCCTCTGATATTCACTAAATCAGTGACCTTGGGCAGGTCCTGAGCCTCTCTGTCCTCTAGAAAGTGAAGGGACGGGACAAGATGGCCTGAGGTCTCTTTCAGCATTAGATCTGTAATCTTATCGTCCTCTAGGAACGTTCTCTGTTTCTTCCCCCACACCATTATCGCAATTGAAATCCTTCCAAGGCTTAGTCCGAGAATTGCCTTTTCCATGAGGATTTCCTTGATTTCATTGTCCCTCCCTCTGTACAAATTGATCTCAGCTTCTAACAGCATTGTCCTTTGTGTTTATCCCCTGCTGCTTTGTGTCGTTGTTATTTTTGTATCCATTCTTCCTGCCTTCCCCATCAGTGTGGAAGTAAAGCCCCCTGAGAGCAGGAGCTGGGTCTTCATGGATCCTACCACCTAGCACCAGGCCTCGCCTAGTGGGTCGTGAGCAGAGGCTGGAAGAATTGAACTGAGTTGGTCTAACTGAAAGAATCTGTTTTGTTTGCCTCAGGGAGAAAACAAACGGAAACCGACAACGACAAAGAGCAGGAAGTGCTTTTGTGACCATGGATGACAAGAGACGAAGAGTCCGTGTGCAGGGTGGCTGGGCAGGCCATGCCAAGAGTCAGGCTGCTGCGAAGCCAGGCAAGGCAGTGGGGGCTCCTGAGGTTTGTCCTGTGATGGTGGAGTCTTTCTTAAGTAATGGTGTCGTGTACAGGGCACTTGATGTAAGGCAGGGGAGGGGCCAACAGTCTACATTTCCCCTTACTGCCCTGAAACATCCCAGCTTACACACACACACACACACACACACACACACACACACACACGACGTCCTCTCTGGGCCCCAAAATGCTTAGGTGACAGGGAGGCCCAGTGCCACTGACAGGGCTCTTGAGGCTTGCTAAGTCAAATGTGAGGAGCCAGCTTGCTCCCTCTGCTCAGCTGTTTGGTGGTGCCCTCAGTCTGACTTTATTCTTTCCTTTGCTTTAGCTCTCAGTGCCAAAGGCCATGCCCCCCAAGGTCTTGCACAGACCTGGATGAAAAGGGAGTCACTTCCACCTGAAAGACAGTTTGTATATAAAGAACCAAAGGCAGAGGTAAGTACTCCTTCAGGCTCTGCTAACAGAATCAAAGAAATTTTTAAAATGCATTTACTATTAAGGAAAAGAACTAGTTAGCAATCAACAGGCATTTATTAAGTGCTTAATAGGTACCAGACAGTCACTACACTAGGCTCTGGAGATACAGAGACAAAGAGGAAACAGTCCATACTCCCAAGGAGCTTCCATTCTGGGGGGAAGAGAGACACCATGTACGTCCAGACATATGCACAGTATCACCCAGGAGGTACAAGGTGGTTTGTGGCAGGGGTGGGGAGAGTGCCCACAGCAGGGAGGGTCAGGAAGGGCTTTCTCTGGAAGGTGGTGTCTGTGCTCAGTGTTAAAGGAAAACTGTGGATTCTGAGAGAGGGAGTGCATTGGAGGCTCGAAGAATCAGGTCTGCAAAGGAATGGAGATGGGCAGTGAAGTGCTCTGTATGAGGGAGAGTCAGAGAAGGACATTGACTGAACCCTAAGGCTCAGAAGGGGAGGATGCATGACAGGCTGGAGAGCTAGGATGGGCTTAGGTGGTGAAGGGCTTTAAATGCCACTGGAGGAGTTGGTGTTTGCTTGTGGAGTGAGTGGAAAGAAGCTGCTGGACTTGATTGACTAGGGGAGTGACATGGTCAGACCCGAGCTTTAGGAAGATCTCTGGCCAATATCTGGCTAGGTGTGGCCTGGAGAGAGTCTTGAGGTAGGGGGACTGAGGAGGAGGCTATTAAAATAGTCCAGGCCAGAGGTGAAGCCTGTGGCTGGACAGAAGGCAAGGTTAGACATGGTGAGGAGGAAGTGACAAGATTTGGTAGGTGATGGGCTGTGTGAGTAATGCTACAAAAATAGGTAGCTTGAAACTACTCCTAAGTAGTTCACGGTGCTTTGTTCAGGCCTAAAATAAATAAAATTAATATAACATAATATAAATAAAATCTGGAGCAGACAAGTGTTGTTCCTTTTTTACCCATCAGATAACTAAGCCTAGGAAAGAAAGGTCCACGGGTCGTCCACAGCCTGGTTTTGCTCTGAAGGTGAAGATAGAGCACCAGTATCCTGAGGTTCCAGGCATCAGGCCACTAACATTCCTCCCAGCAGCACTGGATGATCGACTTGATAATGTATTTCATTAACACCTTACTTTCATGTTATGTAAATAACTTTTTTCTCCCCTCACTGGCAGAAGTGGTCTTCCTGGTTGACAGGATTAACTCTCTTGCTTTTGCCCGTCCTTCCCCTGTGAAGATTTTTGGGGGATGGCAGAGGCTAGGGCATGTTTAAAGGCAGTAAGGAAGGAGATCATAGCTAGAACCTGTTGAAGATTAGAGAGAAGTGAGGAATGGTGTTGGAGAAGATGGGTGGGGGTGGGATCAGGGTACAGGAGAAGGACCTTAGCAAGGAGGAGCATCACCTCATCAGAGATTGGAGTCAAGAAGGAGAGGCTGGGGGATGGTTGCAAGGACTGTGAGATGAAGAGAGGGTGAATGGCCTCAGTTTTCTTAGTAAAGGAAGAAAAGAAGTCCTCAGCTGAGGGGGGGTGGGGGACATGGGGAAGCATCGGAGGCTTAGAGAGAGAAGGTGCTTAGTCCTCACTTGGCCAGGTAACCTTAACCTAGAGATCTGATCCTGCCTCTTTCCCTGGTTACATGTCTTCTGTGGATCCCCATTTCCTGTAGAATGAGTCTGTAAATTCCTTTTCCAGGCACTTAAGACCCACACTCTAGGTCTACCTTACCATTCCAGCCTTATTTTGTACAGCTCTCTTACACATACTCTGCATTCTAGCCACACTGGGCTCTGGGGCCCTTTCTCTGAGTGTGTCCTTTCCCCTCCCACTGTGGTGCCTTTGCAGGGAGGAGGCTGCACCTAAGCTGGTCCTGGAATAGTAAAAGAGAAGAGGCATCTTAGCAGTATATCAAGTGTGTTGGCTAGTTTGAGAAAAGGTTTAGAGCCCCAGATGTTTGGCATGAGGATTGAGCAGCTGTATGAGGAAAGTATGTTGGATTTAGAGTCAGAGGACAGACCTGGGTTCAGATCCCAGCTTTGCTGCTTACTGCTCTTCTGACTGAGCCAGTCACTTACCTGGGGTTGTTCTCAAAGAGGACCATGACATCAGGAAGGTGATGTTTTGATTTGCAAGTGAATTGGATTTAAGTGAGACAGGGCTGTGCAGAGTCACCAGTCATTGGAGCCCAGTGGCAAGATATAGATCAGGATGACTGGAGGGGACCGGATGCAGTAGGAGACCTTGACCTTTTAAAGCTAAGGTCTTTCCCAGGTCTCAGTTTGACTGAGACAATGCCCAGTCAGTGATTAAGGCTAAGTAGGAAATGAAGCAAAAAATGGCTTCTTTAATCTACTAAAAAAAAAATCAGTCTTGGAGTGGAAGACCCTTAGGATTTCTGGCCAGAACAGGAACAGTTGCTGTTTACACTTGCTCTGAGCCATCAAAATCCAAACAGTAACCCAGGGTTGGACCATGGAGCTATCTCGAAGGGCCTTTCTTTGCCATCCAGCGATCTGTGCTCCTTGCCTGTGATGGAGGGAGTCCCCTGACACCTTGACACCTATGTCTATAGACATCTTTTTTCCCTCAAGGTCTTTCTCAGCAGCCCCCTCCTTCATAAAACCCCTTCTGCTCAAAGTGACTCCTCCCTCCCTTCCCAGTCTCTCCTGCTTCATTTCCTTCTGGGTCCTCAGCTGATTGTTATTTGTCCTTGTGCTTTATTCCCCTCCTGAAAAATAGCCTCCTTCGGGATAGGCCCTCTGTTTTTCGTCTTTGTTTTTCCAGCATCTGGCACAGAACTTTGCACATAATGGGCCTTTAATAAGCATTTGTTGACTTCATTGTTGAATGTTTTCCCTACTGAGCAGGGTTCAAGTTCAGCAGAGACTACTGGTGGTTCTCCATTGTATCAAAAAATTGAAATCCACAAGTAATAGAGAAGTTCCAATTTATAATAGTTTTTGGTTTCAACCTCTTTGCCATAGTCCTTTAACAGAGATGCTTGCTAACTAGCCAGAGCATTAATTGGAGGCATATTGCCTTTCTCTTCAGCCTCCGCTAGTCCCTTTGCACAAATACACCTGCCAAGAAAGGTGCTAGCATGCATAAGTACCTGTAAGAACAAGGCCAAGGGGACTCTGGCAAAATGAGTGTTCAAATCGAAAGGGGTGGTTTTAATTTTTATTCATTTTTTGGAATGAAATAGTTTTCAGTTAACAAGCATTTATTTTCTCCCCACCCTTGGAGGGAAAGAAAACCAAAGCAAACCCTTATAAATTCAAGCAAAACAAATTCCCAATGAAAGAAATGATTATTAATAACCAATAATCTGGGGAGGTCCAGAGTTCTGATTTTAAAGTCCTGATTTTAAAAAAGTAAAAAGTTCAGTCTTTTGAAGGACATTGCTGATAATGAGATCGAATTAACTCTCCTCATTCTTGGTCAGACTCCACTGAACCTCACAAGGAATTTCATCGAAGGTGGGGAAGCCCATGGTGTTCTACTCAAGTTTGGGTAGAGACAGATCCTTTTGTCTGGATAGCTCAAGGCTGGTGGTGGTCTGAGTGCAGAGATAGTTTTTCTGTCCAAGGTGACATGATATATCACTCTCAGCCCCTCATTGAACACCTGCTCTTCAAAGGGTATATATATATAAACTGTGAGCCACCATCATGATTGCCTTTCGTCTAAGACAGCTGGCCAAATGACCATCCTTTTATTAATAACATGCTGGCCTTACTAATAAAGTGAATAAATTACCCAGAAACTACGTCTCTCAAACCTTTTTAATCATCACACCATACTGACGACGTCAAAAAATGCAGCTCATTCCTCATATTTGGTTGTCCATCACCTTGGAAAGGAGGTGGGAGGGGCAGCTAGGTGGCGCAGTGGATAGAGCACCGGCCCAGAAGACAGGAGGACCTGAGTTCAAATCCGGCCTCAGACACATAACACTTACTAGCTGTGTGACCCTGGGCAAGTCACTTAACCCCATTGCCTAGCGCCCCCTCCCCCCCAAAAAAAGAAAGGAGGTGGGTTGTGTTCTTTGTCATTGGTCTTCCGGAATCATGTGCTGATCGGAGTTCTAAAGTCTTTTGTTCTTGTTCCTTTTTATGGTGTTGTTAGTGTATAGATTATTTTGCTGGTTCTGCTCCCATCGCTCCTATGTAGAAGTCTTCCCAGTTTGCTCTGAAACTCTCCTTTTGTCATTTTTTATGATCAGTAATAGTCTATTACATTCATGTGCCATAATTTGTTTATCCATTCCCTGATAGGTGGGGGCCCCTTTAGTTTCCAGCTTATTGATACTATGAAGAAGCTGCTATGAATCTTTATGTACATATGAGTCCTTTACTTCTTTCTTTGACCTCTTTGGGATAGAGGCCTAGTAGTGGTATTGATAGGTCAAAAGGATATGCATAGTTAAGTGACTTTTTGGTAATAATTCCAAGTGACTTTCCAGAATAGCTAGAACAGTTCACAATTCCACTAACAGCTTCTGTTTTCCTCTGTCTTTGCCAACATTTGTCATTTTTCTCTTTTGTCGTCTTTGTCAAATTTATAGTTACATTAATTTGCATTTCTCTAATTATTAGTAATTTGGAAGATTTTTTCACATAGCTATTGATGATTTGGATTTCTTTCCTTGAGAACTGCCTGTTCATGTCTTTTGATACGACATTGTGAAAGGAAAAATCCTTTGATTTATCAGTTGGGGAATGGGTCTTATACTCTTACGATTTATATATATTAGAAATGAGACCTGGTTCAAAGAAACTTGCTGAGGGACAGCTAGGTGGCGCAGTGGATAGAGCCCCAGCCTTGGAGTCAGGAGGACCTGAATTCAAATGTGGCCTCAGACGCTTGACACTTACTGGCTGTGTGACCCTGGACAGGTCACTTAACCCTGATTGCCTCACAAAAAAAAAAAAAGAAAGAAAGTAAAAAAGAAACTTGCTGCCAAGATTTGTTCCCATTTAACTGTTTCCTGCTAATCTTCAGCTGCATTGGATTTGCTTGTGCAAAAATTAAAAAAAATAAATTGCAATCAAAATTGTGATCCTCTGTCCCTTGTGTTCATGAACTCTTCTCTTCTCTGTGGATCTGAAAGGTATGTTCTTTCTTCCCCTTCTAATTTATGATGTGAACTTTTTTATCCAGATCATGTATTCATTTGGAACTTATCTTGGTTTATGGTTTGAGGTGTTGGTCTAAGCCTGATTTCAGCCACACTGCTGTCTGGTTTTCCAGCATCCATCTTTTTTTGTCAAATTCTGACAGAAGATGGGTGTTTGGGTTTGTTGAGCATGAGGCTTCTTGGTTTGTTTACTTATATGTGGTGGACCTCATCTCTTCTTTTTTTCAGCCTCTTTAATCTTTTAACCAGGTCCAGATTGTTTTGACAATTATTACTTTTAGTATAGTTTGGGAGCTGGTACTGCTGGGAAGGACTAGTTTTAAACTAAGAGCATTTCAGTAGGAATGAACAGGGTAAGCAAAGTGTTAAGTACTGAGGCAGCTAGGTGGCACTACAGTGCATAGGGCGCCGGGCCTGGAGTCAGAAAAACCTGAGTGCAAATTCACCTAACTTCTGTCTGCCTCAGTTTCCTCAACTGTAAAATGGGTACCCTGCTTCACAGGGTTGTTGTGTGAGGATCAAATGAGATAATATTTGCAAAAAGCACTTAGCACAGTGCCTGTCATATAATAATAATAACAACAGCAGCAATGATAGGAGCTTTGTATAGCACCTTCTATGGGTCAGGCACTTTGCTAATTACTTTTTACAAATATCTCACTGCTTTTATCCCCATTTTACAGATGAGGAAACTGAGGTTGACAGGTTAAATTACTTGCTCGGTGTCACATAGCTAGTAAGAGTGGATTTAAACTCAAGTGTTCCTGACTGCAGTCCAAGTGCTCTAGGAGGTGCAGTACAAATACTAATTCCTCCTTCCGCTTTCTCTGTGCAGAAATAGGAAAACCTCTGTGAATTCGGGATGTTAAGATGGTTTTCTGGTTCTTAAATCTACCATGCTTGTTTTCTGCAGGTTTTCCGTCGGATCCCAGACCCACAAATGATTGAGTGAGTACCATGCTGCCTGATAGAGCAGGCAATGAATCCCTGTAAATGCCCCCATTTAGAAATTGGTTTTCTATCTACTGCTGATGAGTCACAGAACCTTGGAGTAAAAAAGATTCTTAGAGGTCCGGTGGTACAACACCGAATGTGAAGCCTGAATCTTCACTGCAGTTCAGGAAGCCCTGTTAGGTTTGATCCCCGGGCTTCTCCCTCTTCTGAAGGAGCGTTCACGTGGCCCCTTTGGAGGCCTTCCTGAATTTGCTGATGCCGTTGAGAAGGGAGGAAGAACTTTGTGCAGCAGGTTTCAGCTGTGGTGTGCCTTTTCTCATCCACTTCCCTTTGATTTCCAGAGAAAGTGAGCAGAAGGGATTCTCTGAGGTAATTTATGTTTGTTTGGAGGGAGCAGAGGGAGATCCATTTTGAGTCCTTGAAACACTGAATGTCAGACATACGTCAGATCTGGTTTGACTCAGAATGCTTAAAAAGCTGCAAGAAAACAGGGTGAGCTTTCTGTGCGTCTATCAGAACTACCTTGTTCTTCCAGAGCAGTCCCTTTCTTAGTTGATCAGTGTACAGAACATTCCAACCCCAGATCTGCGCAGATTGTTAGTTGTGCTTTCCTGCACCTCTCACCTTTCCACTGTATGTGAAGATGGTCAGAGCCTGGCCTTGCGATCTGAAGACCTCAGTTCAGGCCTTGGTTCTTTGGCTCACCAGCCAAGTACTCCTGGTCAAGTCCCTTCATCTTTCTGGAGCCTCTTTCCTCCTCTGCAAAATGGTGAACGCAGACTAGATGGTCTTTAAGTTCTTTTCTGGTCCTTATATTCCAGGCACCTGCCAAGAGGAACAGAAACCATTCTTTAGTTTGACAAATTAGTCTTGTTTCTGTCCTTGCCTTTATGCAGGATAGTGTCTGACTTTTTGCAGATGGCCCACCTAGAATGTTGGAAAATCTCTAATGATCTCCGACTGGGCAGGTTGCCTCCATCCTCTGGGCCTCCGTTTTCTTACTGTAGATACAGGTTCCTCGAAGCTCCAAAGTCAGGGTGCTAGTATGAAGTTCTCTTTGCTCAGGATAGTACAGCAGGGTCATAACACCTATCAGGAGGTACTGGTAAGGGGGTCTGGTTTGAAAATTGGATTTAATGTGTTTTTTCAGGGAGAAAAAGAAAGCAGAGCTTGTTCCCACTTTATCCTCAGGTGTGCTTGAGGTGCTTATCTACCTGTTTTGTGGCTAGTGGGTTTGCTTTTGGATCTCCACTTATGGGTGGGAACATCCCCATGGATCAGAGAGCCAGTGAAATACTGAAGAGCATGCTTTTTAAACAGCAGTGCAGCCCTCCCTTCATTGCAGAGGCGGGCTGTCTATGGATGTACGTACTCTGTCACACATAATGTGCTGACAGATTTTGCTGAACTACTTTTTTTCTTGCAGTGATATTCCATCACATTTGTCTAGTACAATTTGTTTAGCTATTCCCTTGCTTTTCTTTCTCTCGTTTGATTTAAATGATGGCTTGCTGTGTAGAGGAGGGCAGGGGGTGGGGATATATGTAGAAATGAATGTATTTTGGATGGTAAAAGCAAACATTATCAACAGAAAAAGCTAATACATTTAATTATCAAAATTGTTCTGGAAGTTTTTTTCCTGTCCCCATCACCTTGATTTCCCATATATATGAGGCAAAAAAATCAAATTTCCATCGAGTCAAAACCTTTATAGCAGGTGAAATGTGTGAAAATCCTGTGATATCCAAAATACCTTTATTTCCTTAGGATTCGGTCAGTAAGCATCCTTGATCTCATCACATGACATGAATTCATTGCTGTTCTCCAGACTTCTTCTATGTGTTCCAGGTCCTTCATCCTGGAAGTTCATTCCAGCCTTGGAATTCAGATACTGGAAGTTTATCCTCTGCCCCTTTGACCTCTTCTTCTTTTTTTTCTTTTTCTCTTCTTGCGAGGCAATTGGTGTTAAGTGACTTGCTCAGAGTCATACAGCTAGTATTATGTATCTGAGTCCAGATTTGAACTCAGGTCCTCCTGACTCCAGGGCCGGTCCTCTATACACTGTGTTACCTAGCTGCATCTTTTTTTTTTTTTAAGTCAATTGGGGTTAAGTGACTTGCCCAGGGTCACACAGCTAGTAAGTGTCAAGTGTTTGGTCTGAGGCCGGACTTGAACTCAGGTCCTCCTGACCTCAGGGTCAGTGCTCTATCCATTGCGCCACCTAGCTGCCCCTGCCCATTGACCTCTTCCTCTGATTTGATGACTCCTCCCAGGCCTTCCATTTAAGGAGGGGAACCAGGCCAGCTTCCTCTCATTCCTTTCCCGGCTGTACTCCAGACTTTGTCTGGCATGCCCCTGGGCCAGGTGTCCTTCTGGGACCCTGCCTTTTCAGCTTCCTTTTATTTGATGTCTTCCCCCATTAGAATATAAGCTCCTTGAGGGCAGGGACTTTATTTCTCTTTGTATTTGTATTCCTAAGACTTGGCTTGATGCCTTGCACTTAGTAAGTGCCTAATAAATGCTTTTTGACTAACTGCTCATTGTTGGATTTAATTGTGCTGTTGAGCAGTTGTTCAGGCTTATTTTTTCTTTGGGATGTTGCAGGACCAGTGTGTGTGATCCCTGCCTCTCCCCACTGGACCAAGTCCCTTCATGACCAAAGATGATCTATCCTGTCATTCCTGCTCTCATCTCTGCCTCCCTCCCTTCCCCCCACCAGCGTCCAACCTCTCCCTATGGAGTAGTTCCTTCCCTACTGTTTCTAAATGTCTGAAGGTCTCTCCCATCCTGAAAAAGCCCTTGCTTGACCCCACCCTCAGGGTGTCATCCTTTGTCCTTCCTCCCTTCGCTGCCAAATGCCTGCTCTTGCCATTTACTCTTGTTTATCCACTTCGTCTCCTCTCACTCAGTGTGGCTTTTGACCTCATCACTAAAATGAAGATGCTCTCTCCAGAGTTGGCTGTGATTTCTTAGTTGCCCAGTCTGCTGGCTCTTTGTTATTCTCATCCTTTTTGACCTCTCTGCTTGATACTGTGGACTGCTCTCCTCCTGGATATGCTCCCGCCTTTGAGTTTTCGTGTTGCTATTCTTCATTCCTCCGTCCTGCCATGTCATGTACCCGCCAACCCCATTCACATACCCCAAAGCTCTCTCCTGGGCCTTATTTCTGTTCTGTCTTGGTAACCTCGTTAGCTCTTACGGGTTTAAATATCATCTCGATTATTAAACACATAGTAAGTACTTAATAAAGACTTGTTGATTGATTGATTCCTTTCTTAGGACAAGTACATGCTGGCTCCAAATGCAAGTTCATAGTTTGGAGAGACTGCATCAGTGAGACAAATTAAAAAGCAAACAAACACTTTACTAAATATAAACAAACACTCAACAAAGATATGCATTGACAAGTATACTTCTCTGAGTCCTGGCCTCCAGGTCAGTTACCCAGCCTACATAGGAATAAATAGTTTTATCAGATATGAAGCGCCATAGTCCCTTCATAATACCATCTTAATTTATATTACATCACCAAAAAGTGAACCTTAGAGCATTTGGCCTATCCTTGCCTAGTTCTGTGCACTTTACATCAATTCATAGAAATTTTCCTAGGTTTCTCTGAAACTTTCTTCTTCATTTCTCTAACAGCACAACAATATTCCATTATATTTATGTACCATAACCTGTTCAACCAGTGCCCAATTTACGGACAACCCCTCAGATTCCTGATCTTTGCTATCAGTGTTCTTGTACGGACTTAGGGCTTGTTTTGCTTAGACCAATTCCTCCCTTAATCTGCTTTCCCTCGCAATCTCTGGTCTGGTCTGAGCTCTGCAAGTTCCTGACCTGGGTTTGAGCCTGAGCAGCAGTAGACGGGAGCTGGACGCTGCCACTGTCAGCCAGCTGGGGAGCTTAGGAAGCTTTATGGAACCGCAGACTCTTTCTTCAACTGGAATTCCTGCCCGGGTTATTCCTCTTCAGATTGTGCTGGAGGCTGGAACTGATAGCCTGATCTGCTTATGGGGTCTGAGCTTCCCTGATAATGCTGGGGTCTGCACGTGCCCATCTCTCAGTTTGGGGCCTGAGGCCACTGGGGCAAGGGTGAGAGTGCTCACATTGCCTGAAGTTGAGGTCCTTCGCCCTCTTGGGTCCTCCTGCTGTAAGTGTCCTAGTTAGCCCTGAAATCCTCTATCATGTAGAAGTCTAATGTTTATTGGTCAGGACAATGGAGAGAGTGCCAGGCCTGGAATCAGAAAGACTCATCTTCCCTGAGTTTGAATCTGGCCTCAGACACTTACTAGCTGTGGGACCCTGGGCCACTCACTTACCCTGTGGCCTCAGTTCCTCATCTATAAAATGAGCTGGAGTAGAAAATGGTAAACCACTCCAGTATGTCTGCTCAGAAAACCTTAAGTGGGGTCATGAAGAGTGGGACACAACTGAAATGTCTGAACAACAGCAAATGTTTATGGGCCAGCTCATGCTGAGAGCTGTCACGTCCGTGTAGATCGAATGCCAGGGACTTTACTGCTGCCAGTCAACCCTTTCCCCTTAAGCTTTCGTGCTCACAGGAACTTCATAGGAAGATTTCCATTTTGTGCATTTATATTTTAATAATAGCTCACATTTAGAGTGCTGTAAGATTTACAAAGCCAAAATGGGGCAATTAGTATTTAAGTGATATCTTTCATTTTAGAGATGAGCAAACAGATTCCCAGAAGTTAGTTGAGTTTCTAGTAATGACAGGGCTGGAAGTCAGACGTAGGCCTCTCCTGACTCTGAAGTCTATCTCTTTCCTCTACCCTCGACTGCCTCTAATTGAGTATATTCCAGCATTCTCAGCCCTTGACAGTTCCTAATACATTTTCCTACTAACTTGTATGTATAATACAAATATTTTAAATTTTAAAAAATTGTTATCTTTGATTTTGAATATTGCCTTCATTTCTGAATATATCCTTCTCCCCTCCCCAGCAAGTCTTCTTGTAACAAAGAATAAAAAAAAGTTTTTTGGTCTGGTTTTTTGTTTGTTTGTTTGTTTGTGTTTTTGGAATGGCAGTTCAGCAAAACTAACCAGCACATTGGCATGTCTTTCAGTATGTGCACCCTCCCACATCCATAGTGTCCAGTCCCCCCCCTTTGCAAAGAAGAGAAGAAATCACATTTTTTCATTTCTTTTTTTGGAAATCAACTTGGTATTCTAATCACACACAGTTCAGTTTCATTTTTTTTTCTTTCTTTTATATTGTTGCAGTTTTGGTGTCTGTTATTTTCCTGGTTCTTTTTATTTCACTTTACATCGATTTGTCTTCCCATGTTTCTCATATTCGTAGTTTCTCATAGTGCATGAATAATTCCTTTATGTTCATGTACTGCAATTCATGCGGGCATTCCCAAGTCAGTTGGCACTTACCTGGTTTCTAGTTCTTTGCAACCACAAAAAGGTATTGCTATGAATATTTTGTATAGGACTTTCTTTCTGTAATATATGCCTAACAGTGAGATTTCAGCGTTAGAGGGTATGAACATGTGGCCTCTTTTTTTTTTTTTTAGCATAATTCCACATTGATTTCCATAGCTACACCAAGAGCATGCTACGTGTCTTCCCGAAACCCCTCCAATATTAACCATTTTTGTCTTTTGTCTTGTAGTCCGTGAATCTTGATGTGACTCCAGATAATCTATTTACAGTAGCATTTGTTTTTCTAGCACTTTAGGGATTAGGAAGCATTTCCCCCCAACAACTCTGAATTGTGAGCATTGCAAGTGTAATGCTGCCTCCCCAGTCTATAAATCTAGTAGTAGTCAGAGCCAAGGTTAGAACCAAGGTATCCAGACTCAATACTTCATTCTACACCCCTCTCTATCCTTGTCTGCATGATCTGATAACTTCTGGGTTCTTTTCCATCAGTGACTTACTCTGTGACCCAGAGCAATTGTCTAGCCCCTCGTCTCAAGAGTTTTATGTCTCCTTTCCTCACTGCTGTGTTATGTGGTTAGGTTTGGCAAGATCTTTGGGATCTCAGAAAAACTCCAGCCCTAGAGAAGTGCCAAGTTTGATGTTTCCCGTAAGGCATTATTCAGGCTTTTGCCCTCGAGGTTTTAGTTTTCCATTTCTGTGTCTCATTTGAAAAATTCTGTGTCTAGCTTACTTCCCCTGGCCTTGCTGTCTAGCCATAGCTATGTTGAAAGCAGGCAGCCTTTTTTCATCATTGGACAGACAACAGTTTGGCATTTGAATCACCAGTCCCAGGGAAAGATTATTTTAGATTTGTCTTTTAATTCTTCCAGAAACTAAAAGAAAATGCATTGTTATCTTCTACATTAGACCCTTTAAAATCACCCTGGTTTCTTGGTTAAAACTGCCATTTTAAAGTTGTTGCTAGGGTTGGAGACGTCCTTCACAACCTCTACAGGAGCCAGCTTAGAGCCAGAGAGCCATTTTAGAGGTGCTGGTAGACAAGGAAAATCTGCAGCTGTACACGTAATAGGAGAAAAGGCTGATGGGGTAATTTGGTGCCCAGTGTATGTGCACAGGCTGAATATTGAGTGGATAGCAAACTGGATGAGAGTTAAGAGGAGACTGTGGGTAGATATATTGAGGAGTGAGTCCATGTTATTTTCCCTCATAGCCTCATATCCATAACTTTCCTATTTAATAAGGCTATGAATATTGTCCTTTGTGGACATCTGGCCTTCAGCAAGAGGAGGGGGCATTTGCTCAGACAGTAGGTCTTACCATTCATCCCTGCTTTGGCTCTCTGGGCCTTTTGAGTATATACTTGTAAGCCTGTAAAAACCACTTCTCATATTAAAATTTTTTCTTTTGTTTTCTTTCCTTAGCAAAGAAGGTGTCTACGAAATCAGTGCATCACCCACAGGCATTTCTCGGTGAGTGAGTGAAGCCTCGCAGTAAAGGGGCTGGTTCTTAGTAAGGCCCTGTCATTTCGGAGTACCCACCTGAGGACTTGACTCTGAAGATACACCTGTATATGTGCCGAGATTTGAAACATTTGACTTCAAACTCATGAATCCTATTTGGCAGCTTGGGTTAGAGAACAAGGATACTTCTGTTTCTTGACCTGTAAAATGAGGGGGGTTGGACAAAACGATCTCTAATTTTTTCCAAAAATTCCTTTTGGATTTAAAAATCTGATTTTCATGGACATTTTTGTTTTTTTTCCATCACATTCATTTCTGAATATAGCCTTTCTCCCTTCCCTACCCAGTGGTCCATCCCTTGAAACAAAGATTAAAAAGGCAAGTTTCTTTTAACTTTAACAGCTGTAGAAGGGCTGTTTAGTTAACTTTCCAGGTCCTTGAGCAAGCTGGTGGGAGAATTAGTGCCAGAACAGGTGTTTCTTAACTTGGGGCCTAGGCTACTTCACCGGTATCCAAGAAAATGAAACTACATTCTTATAGTTTTTACACCCATAGAAAATATGAGATGTGAAGAAAAAAGACACTTAAAAATTTTAAGCAAACCAGAACTTAATTGATCTGAGTGAATTTTTTTTTGAAAGTTCATAGGAGCACAGATTTAGAAGCAGCTGGGGCTTTAGAGCCTGTCTCATTCAGTGTCCTTATTTTACAGATGGGGAACTGAAGCTGAGAGGCTCAGTAACTATGTGCTCAGGTGGTACAGCCAGCATCTAAGGGAGGATTTGAATTCAAGGCTTCCTGATGTCCTAGATCCAGCATGCTGTTCACTCTGCCATTTAGTGATGATGCTATTGGTTTGGATGGTTCATGGAGTGCCTTTGGGAATTACCTTCGGAACCCATTTGTAAGGCACCCGGGATGAACATCCTTACTATTTTGTAGTCAGGCCACATTTTGACACAGACTGCCATTTCACTCACTATTTTCCATCAGTTTTGGCTCCAAATTGCTTATGGTTTTTACTGAATTTAATCCCCCCCAGTGAAGATTTGTCGCAAATGAGAATATTTAAAAGCTGTCCTTCTGAAGGCAGTTCCAATGTTGGAATGAACAAGAGACCTCCCAATGTGACCATTTTGAAGGATACAGCCATCCTTTGGCCAGATAAATTCTGGTATGTTTGTCTTCTTAAGGAATCACTCTTATTACAAATGAGCTTTGAAGGCTCTGCCTGGGAAACAGGAACCTGGCAGGTTCCACTGAGCTCCAAGGACCTTAAGTATGGGTCTGGCGACAGTCTGTGGCTGCTGTCCAAGGTCCAGCCTGGCTGAGTGCTGAGTTGTCCTCTTAAGTGATGAATGTCCAGGAGGTTGACCTCTAGGCGATGAAATTTTTGACCAGAGCGACCTGTTGCCTATATTTGCATCTCATAGCATTCCTTGGAACTGGCAGAGGGATGTTCAAAGGGAAATTCTTGATTCAGGAGACTGTAAATCCTAGAACATTTACTTTTCTTAACACTTGAGTAATTAAGTTTTCTATGAAAACATCATAGATCGCAGTGTTGTTTGCCCCAGATTCATCTTTTGCTATGACAAGGATTGCCCACTGTGTATGATAACACTGCATTATGGGAATTGTATAGCACCTAGAGTAAACATAGACTCTGCCCTTCAATAGTTTATTGTCAAGAGACAAGACTAAGGACTTAACAATAATATTAACTTACATTTATGCAGCATTTTAGGTATTTCAGAGTGCTTTCCTCATAGTAGCCCAGTGGGACAGGGGTTACAAGGATCATTTCCCCCATTTTATAGATTTAGAACAGGTTCATCAAGGTGGAGCGTCTTGCCCAAAGTCACATATCCTAGGGTCTCTTCACTGCCTCTTCCCATCTCCAGAGTGAGGGCACTCCCAGGAATAGGGAGAACATTGGATAGTTGTTCTCTGGGGAGCTGTTGGACAGCTGGAAGGTTCCCACAAGATCAGAGAGCGGGAGCAATCCTTTGGAGAATCTCATTTGTCTTTGTGTGCTTCATCCTGAAGACCTGAACCGTGAATCATTGGCTTTAGGCCATCATGGTCTGAGCAGCTTGAAGAGAGTGGCCTACCAGTACTGTCTTCGCCTGACCAGATACTGCCTCTCCCTTTGCTATGGGGGGGGATTTGGGAGTGAATGGAGGGATGGGGGGATAGAAGAGGGGCAGATATGGGAATGGCATGCCTCATGTTTGATCCTAAAACACAAAGGCATACAGCCAGGGTTAGGGAGTGATTCTGTTCATTATCTCAGATGCCTGTGTTTTCAGATGAACCAAGGTCAGGGGCTACATCCAAGTAGTTTATATTCTTTTTCTCAACTATAGCATACAGTCATTACATCACAAATTGGCATACTTTGTGTCTCATGGCTGAGATGCGTGAGCATCCTTTGTTCATGCATCTTTCTACTCTGCCCACCTTTCTTATCTTGGATGCATTTATTTCTCTCATTCTTGTTGCCTGGCTTTATGAAACATTCCTCCTTCCCTCACAAGGGATCTTATTGGGTTTTTTTTTTGTTTGTTTGTTTGTTTGTTTTTTACTATCAATTCATTTGACTATATGGCATATTACAAGCTTTTAGTATACTTTGTTTATTTCCTACCTGAGCAGAGTAACTGTTTGCAAAAATTATTGCAGAGCAGTCATGTGTTTTTTTGAAGATAGAACTTACTGAGCACTCTGTGGACTGTATTTTCTGCCAGATCCCCTAAACAGATTGAGCTTGCATATTGTTGCTGGCCTGGACCTCTTTAGTCCTTTTAAAGATCCCAAGTAGGGTACTGTCTTAACATTTCCAGCTTATGCAGTCTCTTTGCATGTTTTTATGGCCCAGTCCCCTCTAGTTTCCACAGCACAGTATTGTCCAGTCACACACGGTGTCCCTTGGTTGCTCACTGCCTTGCTGACTTTGGTTTTCCAAAGTGCCTTTTGATTAATAGGAGGTGGGAATGCCCCGATAGATTGGCTGTTTGCTTTAACATCTGTAGACGTTATCTCTACCTTGGTGCACTCTAACCTGTCATGCTTCTGCTTCCTTTGTCAGGATACGCTTGTTTCCCAATTTTGTTGAATCAGAAGAAGCAGATTGGATATTTGAACAACTGTGCCAAGATGTTCCGTGGAAGCAGAGGACTGGTATTCGAGAGGGTGAGTTAGGGAAACTCATTACCTTTCTTCACGTGGGCATTTCTCATTTTAAGCTAGGATCACATCACAAGAGCTTCGAACATCTTAGCTCGTAAAAGGTGAACATCATTTTCAATGTCCTTTCCACTCACGGGAGACATTTCTTGTCCAGAAGCATCATGAACCTAAGGAATGGGGACACTTGGTGCTTTGGGGTGTTCTGTCGGGTTTTTGTATGTGGCTGCTTTCCTACAGGATTATTTCTATAAGACTTGTTCTAAGTTCTTGGAGTCTGTAAGCTCACGTTTCTAACCCTAAGTACTCAGTTCTTCAAACTACTCTCCTCCCATCAGCTACTCCTCCACTCCATGTCAGCTGCCTGCAAAGATACTCACATCCTGGATCTTGCCATTACCCACAGATGTACCACCCCCGTGTTTAAGAATTTGGAAATTCCCTTATCTGATCATAATCGAGTGACCTTTCACCTCTCCCTCTGCCTTTCTTTGTGTAACCTTACTCTTTGTTCGCCCCATAACCTTCAATCCCTTGACCCTTCAGTTTTCTCCTAGGCCATCTCCCCTATAGTAGGCACTCTTTCCTCTTCTCCCCATCTTGACCCCTTGGTGAGCTAATTCAGTTCTCCCTTGTCTTCCTCTCTTCCTCAGTCCCTAGCCCCGTCTCCACATGGCCAGTTACACCTAGCCAAGCCCCAGCCTTGGATCACCCCCACCATTTGTCGCCTTCGCACCTGCACACATGATGATGAATGAATGTAGAGAAAATCACACAATCATTCTGGTTGAGTCCTCTACAGATTTAGGTTACGCAACCTCAAGTGGGCCCTCACTGCTGCTAGACTTACTATCCCACTCTCCCTTCATCAAACCTCCCATGGCTCTCTCTCCCTCAACCCTTTCAACTGAGAACCTTGCCTCACATTTTACAGAGAAAATTCAGGCCGTTCCCTCAGAGCTCCTCCCTCCCCATCTCCCATAACTCGTCACCTCTCCCACATCAAGTGCTGGCCCCACTACCTGCAGCTCAAGGGATCTCATTCCGTGCTGTCCTCTTCAATAGATTGTCCTTTCTGTCCTCCCCTCTTTCACTTATTTTCAGTATCTCCCTCTCTACTGGTTCCTTTTCTCCTGCCTACAAACATGCCCAGGTCTCCTGTATCCTGAAAAAACCCTCACTTGATCCTTCCATCTCTGCTAACTGTCTCTTGTTTCTCTTCTGCCCTCTGTGGCTAACCTCCTTGAAAAGGCCGTCTACAACTGAGGCCTCCACTTTTTCTCCTCTTACTCTCTTCTTTACCCTTTACAATCTGCTTCTGCCCTTACTCCACCAAAACTGCTCTCTCCTAAGTTGCTCTTTTAGCTGCCAAATCCGATGGCCTTTTCTTAGTCCTCATTGTCTTTGACCTCTCTGCGGCTTCTGATCTCTCTCTCCTCCTTGATATTCTCTTTGCTAGGTTTGCTGCTCTCTGGTTCTCCTACCTCACAGACTGCCCTTCCTCTGTCTCCTTTGCTGGATCCTCCTCCAGAACACACCCTCTAATCATAGGTGTCTCTCAGGGGTCAGTCCTGGACCTCTTCTCTTCTCCCTTGATACTATTTCACTTGGTGATCTTATCAGCTCCCATGGATTTAATTATCCTCTCGGTGCTGATGTTTCTCAAAGCTACCTATCCTGTCCCAGTCTCACATTTCTAACTGCCTTTTAGACATCTTGAACTCAATGTCCAATAGATGTCTTACAGTCAGTATGTCCAAAACAGAACTTATCCTTTCCCCTAAACTCTCCCCCCTCCCAAATTCCCTATTACTAGAGAGGGCAACACTTTCCTTCCTGTCTCTCAGGCTCATAGCCCAGGGATTATCCTCGACACCTTGCTGCCCCTCACCCCACTTGTCCAAATTGTTGCCAAGGCCTGCAGATTTCCCCATTCCAACATCTCTCGAATATCCCCCTTTCTCTCCTCTGACACTACCACCAACCTAGGGCAGGCCCTCATCACCTCACCTGGCTTATTGCAGTAGCCTCCAGTCATTGCAGTAGCTGACCTCAAGTCTCTTCCCACTCCAGTCCATTGTCTCTTCAGCCACCAAAGTCATTTTCCTAAAGCAAAGGTCCGATCATGTTACCCCTTCCCTCAACACTCAGTACCTTTCAGTGGCTCTGTCTTGCCTCCAGGAGCAAATACAAAATGCTCTGTTTGGAGTTCAGAACGCTTCATCACCTAGCCCCCTCCTGTCTTTTGAGTCTTCTTACACTTTACTCTCCCACACTTGTTCTTTGATCCAGTGACTCTGGCCACCTGGCTGATCCATGAACAAGACTCTCCGGGCATTCTCTGTGTCTGTCCTCCGTGCCTGGATTGCTCTCCTTCCTCTGCTCCCACTGCTGACCTCCCTGGCTTCCTTTAAATCCCAACTGAAATCCTACCTTTTACAGGAATCCTTCCCCTACTTGTAATTATTTCCTATTTATCCTGTATCTAGCTTGCTTTTTATATCTTTGTTTGCACATTGTCTCCCCGTTAAATTGTGAGCTCCTGGAGGGCAGGGACTGTCTTTTGCCTCTTTTTATATCCCCAGGGCTTAGCACAGTGCCTGACACGTAGTACGTGTGTAAGCAACGTTTACTGAATTTATTGAATTCTCTTCTAATCCATGTGATCGCTTTCAGTTGTTCTTTTAGACTTTTTGGAGTAGACCACTAATTTCATTGTTATAGGCAGCAGTATCCTGCTGAGGGAACTCCTTCTACCCTACACGCAGCAGCACGTCCTCTACAGCTTCTGCCCCTAGATAGCCACCTGCCTGGGGCACTGAGGTTATGGGATGCAGTCCATATTTGTCAGAAGCAGGGTTTGAACCCAAGTCTTCCTGACTCCCAGGCTGCCCTCCTGACACACTGCCTCCCTTTTGCAGACTTCCAGAGACTATTTTATTTTAGGTCATATATATACAGTTCTCACCCAGACACAGCCATATCTGTCCTGTAAGCAGTTACTACTGAACATGGAAAGAGCCCTGGTCTTGAGAGTCAGGAGACCTGAACCACTCACCTCCGCCATGTTCACCTCTGCCATACTCACCTCCATCACTCTCACCTCCACCATACTCACCTCCATCACTCTCACCTCCACCGTACTCACCTTCATCGCTCTCACCTCCGTCATACTCACCTCTGTCATGTTCACCTCCACCATGCTCACTTCTGCCACTCCCTCCTTGCTTGGCTGTCTGGGTGACTGGGTAAGCTGCGTGGCCTCTTTGACGTTCCTCATCTGTCAGACCAGCTGTGCTTGCCTGGCTTCCCTCCAGGAATGGGTGTCAGGGTCTGAGGGGAGCACATCCAAAGGAACCTTCTTTTCCAATACATTTTTTTTTTATTTTTTTTCCCCCTGTTCTTCATTTGAAATCTTTTTTGTAAAACTCTCTTGTGTAGTTGCCTTGGTTTTCTCTCATCAGCTTTGTTCCCTGCCCTTATTAGCTCTGGAATCAGCTTTCTCCTTCCTGCTTCACACAGTCAGTCTTTCGTTTGTGTCTGAGCGTCGGCTCTCCTGCTGGTCCCATCATTCGAAGCGAGTCTTTTGTCAGTCTTTGCTGAGTGACTTCAAAACAAAATCTTGCACCTTTTAATGGAAAGGACCCATTTCCTGTTGCTTCAGCCTTTTGAGTTGTCTCTCTTGCACTTTTAATTTCATGTTGCAGAGAATTATAAGCATAACATATGTTTTAATGCCAGATTAAAAACCCAGAGACAGTTGGAGTGTGAAGCCTTCCAAGGTGCCTGCTCCACCACGTGTTGTCAGTGGGGGGCGCCTGTGCCATGGCCTTTCCTTAGCATTGTCGGGAGGAGGGACGGGGAGCAGTGCACACTGGCATCAGCTCCTGAGCGTCCCCTCCCCGAGAGCAGTTACATAAAGAGGGAGAGGCCCTTTGGAAGTGACGGGGAAAGGGGAGGAGGGTCTCAGGGAGCCACTGCTTCAGTTGGCTGAAGGCTGGCTTTGATAGGAGGGCTTTGCTGCCCTGTTGGCTTCAAGTCCTGTCCCAGACATATGCAGCCTGGGCATGGGCTGATGTAGTGGAACCCTTTCCACTGCCTTTGGACATCAAGGGGAGGGGGTTCTTTAAAAAAAGCCATTGTCACTTCTCTTCTTACCATTCATCTCCTTCCCCATGTTCTTGCCTTCCCCCTCCGTAACCTTGTCGCTCATTCCTCTCTGATGGCTCCTTTCAGGTAAATGTCTTTTCACTTTGATTCGTCATGCACATTCTGATCCCTGGACCTTTGTTTTTGCAATTTGCCCAATTTGGAATATCTTGACTCCTTCTGCCTGCCCATACAAGTCCTACCCATCCTCCCAAGGCCCACCTCATGGCTCAGTTGTAGCTGCACTGCCCACATCAATCTCCTTTGTGCCTTCCTGTTGTACTTACTATCTGTGCTCCCACACTTTGACCCCTGATCACGCATTATCTTGTATTCCTCTATGCCTCGTGTCTAAGAAAGATATTCTAGAGGGAGGGGACTCAGGCTTTTCTTGCATTTTCTGTAGCATCTAATACATTGCAGAGCTCTTAGTGAACACTCAAAAGCTATATTGATTCCAGTGTAACCTGTGTTCACAGAATGAAGTCTCTTTGAAAAGAAAAAACAAGTATGCGTGTTTATGTTCCCACCCCCCCACCCCCATTAGAGACCACACTTGGGTTTTACACAGTCAGATTTTGCAAGGGAGGATATTATGAACTATATTAAAACCGATCTTGGATTGAATTGAATCCAGTTGAAAAATTCCAAAGGCCTTGTGTTTTCTTTCTATAGGTATAAGTTATCTGCAGCCAAGATTGACAGCATGGTACGGAGAACTCCCTTACACTTATTCCAGAATTACAATGGAGCCAAATCCTGAAGTATGTTCAGATTTTATAATTGATGTATTTTTATGGACTAAATACTAAGAATGTATAGTATGGAACTTGAAAAGAATACTCCTACTGGATAGGGTCTGGGGGGGGGGGGCACCAGTCCTTCAGCCCTTGGTGACTGTCATTCTTCACGTCCTTTTTGTGATCTAGTGAAGCACTTGAGAGTAAGATCAAAATAGAAGCAGTACTTAGCATGGCTTATTTTCTCAGCCATTCTCCCTTCTGTGTATACGTTGGTCTCTCCATACTATGAGGTAGTATCCTTGAGTCTGCCCTATGAAATCAGATCGTACCTTTCCCTCCCCTAAGCTATTTTGTCATTTCTGAAAAATCTGGAGCTTTCTGTGTTGATCTGTGTGTTGATCTGTGTTTTGACTGGAGCTTTCCAACCTCCAGCTTGTCATTTTCTTGGGTGTTTCTGCCTCCCTTTTGCTTTGTTTGAAATGTCCACTAGGGTAGGCTGTTACAGCGTAGTCTGTAAATTAAAATTGTTGAGAGGATGGAGTTGGTACATAAGAGCCCCCGGATGAGTTTGGAGGAGCCTTGCCACTGGTGAGGGATGTTATGTGTTAATTAATAAACTTGGAAGAAAAGGATATTCTGTTCACTGTATGTGAACAAACAGAAGTGTGAGACATTTCTGAGAATGTAGTTAATCTGTGGCAGATGCTGGTTAATTTGTAATGGAAAACTTACATCTGAAGATGTGAGAGGGTAAAAATATTGACCAAATCATCATGGTTTTTCGTTTATTCCTGGTTTGCTATTTTGTATGTAGCCCAGGGAAGTAATCGACCCTTGACCACTTGAGGTTATTTTGGAAACCTGTGTTGGGCATTGAGCTCTCAGTCCAGTTTGTAGTTTACTGTTGCCCATATTACTTGGCATCATTAACTGTCTCTCGTTATCAACAATTATTGAATGGGATCATGGCAGTTGAGCTGGGGGCGGGGGAACAGCTCTTATTCATGGTGGTTGCTCTTTCTATGTTAAGTTAGAAGATAGATGGAGCCTGTTAAAAAGTGGTGGTTTAAAGTAGGAACTCACAGCATTTCTCTCTTTCCAGACCCTGTTGGCAATTTGAAATTCCTTCAAAAGGATTAGAATTCTTTAGTTTGAAATTGGGTAGTTTGTTGGGAACATACTTCAGCTTTGCAGATAGATTTTTAAAATCTCTTTAGTCTGCAACCTAATTTTTAGAGTTGGTATATGGGTTAAGGTAACTAATCTAAGGTAACATGGGACCAAGTGAGGTTGTAAAGCACCCTTTCTAGAATTTTCGTTAAAGCAGAGTAAACTATTACCTAACCAGAATAGTTTGTTTATTTCTTGGCTTTAAATTGCGCCTTAGATGCAGTTTTTACTGAAAGAGGGATATGGACCAGCCAGCCGCACTCTCCACATCCATTTTAACTCTGGGATTCCTTTATTTCTTTAGCATTTACTGCATTCCCTTGACTTTTCAGGATGGGTTGTCATTCTTGAGGATGTCAGATAGAGACGTTTAGGCTCCCTTAGAGGTTCCACTGTTTGGGTCGTGGGGGAATTGGGCGAGTCAGTGCAATAGTGATAAAGGGAGGTTTTGTCCTCTGACTCATTGCTTTCTTCTCCCCTATCTTTCCATCATCCTGCCACCACGAAGAATGGAGATAATTACAACCTAGAACCAGCACAAAATTTATTACTGTTACATACTGCGAACTGTAAAACTTGGGCACGCTAAGAGTTGTTCCTTAGAGTTCCTTAGCTCTTTTGCAGAAAGACCATTCTCTTTTTTCATTCACTTCAATCGATATTTTTTGAGCAATTATATATGCACGGAGACACTATGATTTATGCCTCTCTCCTTGTTAAGTCCTGGCTGATCTTTGTTATTGTGATGTTGTCAGTAAGTGCAAAGCTTTAGAATCATCAGGAAATGTAGCTAATTATGTTGTCTGAGGAACTTTTAGGAGGAAAAGGACTTGACCCGAGGTCAGATCTTGGCTCTGTTACTACTGAATGTAGTAGTAAGTAGTTATGGGATAAATACAACTCTACCCTCCCCTGGCCCCCATTCCCCAACCACAGTTACGGCTTTCACATAAGTATGAAAGCAAGACTCTAAAAAGCCCTTCCTTGATGATCTTAGCAGCCCGGAACCCTGAGTGACCCTGAACACTGATGGTTTTCTTTGGCTCCTGTCCTTTCCTCCACCTTCATACGCACTAGGGTGCATTTTTGAAGAATCTTTGAAGAACTCTGTAGAGCACTTTGTTTGAACTTCTGGGAGGAAAGACACGTAAACTGTAACAACAAAGAAACAATTCAGGGTGCCCCAGTAGAAGGCGGTATAAAGTGCTTCATGAGGCTGGGGTCAGAGCTTCCTGCCAAGCAGTGAGAAAGCAGGAACTTCCTCAAAGAGCCAAAGTCTCCACGCAAACCAGCCAGCCTCAGTGACCCAGAACCCCCTCTGTGAGTCTTCGTGAGCCCTCAGTGAACACGTGTAGAAGGACAGTCAGGGTTCGAATTCGGTGAAAGACAATTGGCTTTTCATTCTCAGATCACTGTGTAAAAAGCAGGCCACAGAGAAGGCAGCCTTAAAATCTTGGTAAAAACAATGCCCCCCACTCTTTCTTAAAGCAGCGAAGGACCCCCATTGAAGTGCCTTCTCTGCCTCGATCCTGGGGCAGGGGAGAGAAGCTTCCCCTGATCTCCTCCTCTGACCTCAGCACTTTGCTTCCTCTCTGTGATGCACTTAGCCTCCACCTGGTGTTACTGTTATCTGATGACTTGTTCTCTCTTCCCTACTGGGGCAAAAACTTCTTGTGGATGGGGAGCAAATTTTACTTGGCATCGTATCCCCCACAGTGCTGTCCTTAGCGTGGTCCCTTGCATGGAGGAGGTACTCAGTACATTTGTAATGATTGAATTATTATTGATCTTGTGTCTTTACATTATTTTTACAACTCCCCAAAATAAACGTAAATACAAACAATTCCGTCTTTCAAAATAAATACAGGAACAGAATTAACAGAAGGAGGGTTACAGAGCAGGGTGGTTATTCATGCCAGAAAACTCCATTTGGTACCTTTTAGCTACCTGGAGACCCACCAAATGTGCCTGGTCTGATATGATACTTCTGAACCACAGCTGTTACAAGCCTGCCGATTTAGTTGTTCATAGACATGGTTTACCCTGGTTCAGTTTAGTGACAGTTGTCTCCCTGCAATGGGTCATGTACCAACTGTTTATGGTGAAAAGAAAAGGAATTGGACGGCTAGATTTGTTCTGGTCCTTTGTGACCTTGGTGGTGGTGGGGGCGGGGTATGGTGGGGGGTTGATGGTCTTGTTTAGTCATGTCTTACTCTTCATGTGTGGGCTTTTCTTGGCAAAGATACTGGAGTGGTTTGCCATTTCCTTTTCCAGTGGATTATGGCCAACAGAGGTTAAATGACCTGCCCAGAGTCACCCTGCTAGTTAGTGACTATCTGAGACCAGATTTTAACTAGGGTCTTCTGACTCCAGGCCCAGCGCTCTATCCACTGAGCCACTAGCTGCCTCCGGCTGTGGTATAGACCAAGCCTAATCGTTCTCATTATCGGTTCAATTCCAATATCACATTGCGGAGGGTGACTAGTCTTTATACTAGTTCGTCATCAAGTGTAATGGGAAAGGATTAAATGGTATAATGCTGTGCTAATATAACCAGAGAAATAGAGCAAAAACTCAGCTGTTGGACGTACTCAGGGAATGGGTTCCAGATCAGCATCCCTCGTCCTTATTTCTAAGCTGTTGGTTGATGCCCCCTGTTCTTTTGGCGCCATTTGCTGCCTCTCACTTCCTCTCTGTCCTCTCCTTTGTTGCGCCTTTCCACTGCAGTGGCATCCTGTGCTCAGCATGCTTAAGAACCGCATCGAAAAGAACACCGGCCACACCTTCAACTCGTTACTCTGCAACCTTTATCGAAACGACAAGGACGGCGTCGACTGGCACAGCGATGACGAGCCCTCGCTGGGGACGTGCCCCATCATCGCCTCCCTCAGCTTGGGGGCCACACGCATCTTTGAAATGAGGAAGAAGCCCCCCCCAGTGAGTACTCTCTGTCTGACCCCACGTGGTCCCCGGGGCAGATCGCAGTTCAGCACCGTTGTTGGAATCATTCAGTCAAGTACCTACTATGTGTCAGGTGCCGTGCCAGGTGCTGTGAAATAAATAGTCTTTGTCCTCAAAGAGCTTACATTCTTTTGAGGGGAGACAATATGTAGGAATGTAAAAGACATGTACAGAGTAAGTCCAAGGGGCTTCTGTGGGGCACAGTACGGTGAAGGCAGTTAGAGAAAACGGGAACATTGTGGGTGATAGGGAGAGTGGCGGGTGCCCTGATGACACGCCACCTTCTGGCCAGCCATTTCATTGTAGCCTTATTCATTATTTTCAGCATGTCGTTGATGTACGAGTGGCTTACTTTATTCTTGCAGATAAAGCAACTAAGCCAGGTAGATGTGGTGGTGGACTCGTAATCACAAAAGTCGGTGACGGAGATTGCTCTAGGAGTCAAGGCTTTAGCCTTCATAGGTCTTTTCAGTGGATCATCCTGATATTTCCTCTTGATGCACAAGGATGCTTGGACTGATTTCTGCCCAAAGTGCCATGGTATTTTTGAAGAGCCCCCTGATAGTGGCTACCTTGGCTGTTCTGGTGGGTGGGTTCAGCATCACAGTCTCGTGGGGAGCAGAAAAGTAGTAAGACGTCCATGCCGAGAGGCAGTCTCCCCCACACTTGTTCTGTACCCAGGCTTTTCTGGGTCCTGGCACGTTTTAGCTCAGAGACTCTGACGAGATCCCAGCCAGGGTGGTGTGCTTACACGCCACTTTTTAAATATGACCTGATTCAGACCATGGACACATTGGTCACCTGGGGCTTGATATCTGTTCTTCCTCAGAAGTCTTTCTCTGAGGATAAAGCTAGATGGAGCAGTTGTTCTGCTGAGTCACATATGGATGCCTAAACACTGTGTGTGGTGGCCTCTGCATTTTATTTTGTGTAGGTTATTACATTGTCTTGCTTCTTCTGTAGAGGAGTGTCAAGGTAGCTGTTTGGAGGCGGCTGCTGCTTGGAGGCGTAAGCCTTTTGAGTGCAAACCCTCACTCTGCTGTTCACCCTGCACTCTGGTGTCCTCTTCTGTAAAGAGGGAATGCACTAGCTGCTTCACAGCACTGTACACTTCTGAAGTGCTTTGTGAACCTTGAATCTCAGAATCTAAGTGCCAGCTCCTGTTAAGGTCATCCCCGTTTTACAGAAGAAGAAGTCAAGGCTCAGGGAAGTTAAGCGTTTGGCCCTAGTTACCTGCTTAGTCACTGGCGGAGCCTGGTCTTCAGATCTGGTCTCCTGGTTCCAAGGCCAGCACTGGTCTGATGTGCCAGTGATTAACAGGCAGGGTGAAGGCCTCCTTGTGAACATCACGTTTTGCCAAACCCCACCAGGTCATGCTTTGTTGGGAATAACTTGCAATCAGAATGGTGGTGCCTGGTCCTCCAAGGGAAATAAAGTCCTCCAGGGTTCTCTGGTGCACCCGTTGGGAACCACTGTATGTACTAAGCTCTGTCTCCATTGCCTGGCCCAACTTTGTTAGATTTTGTTTGTTTGTTTGTTTTTTTGTTATTTTTTTAGTGAGGCAGTTGGGGTTAAGTGACTTGCCCAGAGTCACACAGCTAGGAAGTATTATGTGTCTGAGGCCGGATTTGAACTCAGGTGCTCCTGACTCCAGGACCGGTGCTCTATCCACTGCGCCACCTAGCTGCCCCAAGCTTTCTTAGATTTTAATGAAATGGTAACAAACCCGTTTAATTCTGGTTTCAGTTTCAAAGGCAAAGGGGCAGGCAAGGAAATTGAATGTTGAGTACATGTGAAGTGAATTAACACATTGATGAATATAGCTATCAAATAACCTTTCCCCAGTGTCTGGGAGCAGCGTCTTTAGACGAAAGTAGATTTGGATTACAACGACGTGAAAAGCCCTCTTGCTTGTTTCTCTTGTTGCTGCAGAGATCAGCACCTTGACAAGGTTATTAGTTTTACAAGTTCCCTGTGATGCCTGCCACAGGTTCAGCCAGGCTGGAAGCATAAGCACCTATCTTGGCACTGCTAACCTTAGAAACAGGCCCCAGAGGAGACTGTTTTCCTCTCATTTCTCCCCCAGGATAGAAAGGAAACGTGTTCTCAAATTGGGCATCTGTTTGGTTTTCTCTGGAAAAATCAGGTCCGTGAACTTAGTTCCTATAGTCTGGGGAAACAGTAAATTCAGATGAGCATGGCCTCTGGAATTCTAAGCTGCTTGTTCTGTGCTTATTCCTCTTTGCTGCTCTGAATAATAGTTTGGGGGAAAGCTCACATGATCACCTTTTCTGTCAGTAGGACATTTGGGGGTTGGGGAGAATCTCCTGCCATTTCTAACTCCTCTTCTGATCTGTCTGACTTGTCTGAGTTGCTGCTTCCTGCCTGCCGGGTGATGTGGGAAGTGAGCCTTCTGCCGTTCAGGGGCCTTGCCGCTCTGCTCAAGGGTAGTGTGGACTTTGGGTCACTTTCAGAGAAAATTACATTCTCGGCTTTAAAAAAAACAGACCCAGTGCCTTTCTCCACAAAGTGAGCATGTGCTCTCTTTTCATTCTGATACTGTGGCAAACCTCTGGAGTTAACAGTCATCTGCAAACGGCTCCATTGTCTTCAGTGCTTTTTCTGTTGGCTTCTCACAGTGCCGGGATGATCTTGTGCAAATGTCAGGCCTTCCCTCCGCGATTCACACAGTAATACATGGGGTCCACATTCTTCCCCATCAGGAGTGCCTCGCCTCTTCCAACATGCCCAGCCTCATCCTTGTCATGGCTCCTGGGCTGGAGTGCCCTTTCTTTCCTTGCGGTCCTCCTTTGTTTGGTTTGGGGTTTTAGAGCAAACTTAGTGACACCTTTAGCATATTCTGAAGATGTGGTTCAAATACATCAATACAGAAACACAATGTCAGAACGGTAGTGTGCTTTGGGTCTCATCTTGTCTAACCCTTCATCATACAGGAAGCTGTTGGGTCTGGGCTTTGCTAGAGGATTGGAGTGACTGCACTAAGGTCACACAACTGGTCAGGGGCAGAGCTGCACCTAAAATCTGGGTTTCCTGATTGCTGCTCCAGTAACTTTTCCACTCATTCCACTGCCTCTTAGTGTGTCTAGAAACCAGCCCCCTCTTCATTTCAGCACTCCAAGGCCATCAAAGGTCTTAAGGCTGTGCCCTGACACATTTGTATCTCCAAATGATTTTGCTGCAGCGTTGAAGCCCAGTTGTAATGATGAGCTGGGTGCTTTCCCTGGCCAGCTTTAATTCTACACTGCAGTACAAGCTGGAGAGGCAATGACAAAAGCCCGTTGGCAGGCTGCTATTTCTCCGTCGGTTACCAGGGAAACAGTGATGGCTGGAGGAGGGGGGGGTGTTGTTAGATAATAGCAGGAAGTTTTGTGATGCACAAGAGATTTGGATGCCAAAAGGCTTGGTTTTTTTCTAGCAAATAACCTCTAGGTAATCTCTGTCCTTGAGCTGAATCATCAAAATGAAGTGCTTTTTTCATCCACCTCAGGGTGACTTGAGCTAATAGTCTCTCCTTTCCCTGGTACCTTTGGAAGGAGCAAGGGGAAATTCTGCTATATGTATCACCAGGGGGTACTCTTGTTCCACCATTTCTCAGGACAGAGGCTTTTAGGGGGTTTTGGTGAATATGTGTGGGCTGCCCTCGTGAGCTATAACATCAGCCTTATGAAAGGAGGGGTCTTACGTGTGTAGAGTGAAAATCATCAAGTATGATTTGAAAATCATATTTTTTTACTGGCTCTATGAGGTATGAGGCTCTATGAGTTTCATTTTAGGTCACCATTGACTGGAGTTAGAGAGATGGGGAGATAGAGAGAGAGAGAGAGATAGATAGATAGATAGATAGATAGAAAGAAAGAAATACATAGAGGTAGGTAGATAAAGCTAGATATAGATGGATAGGTGGAGAAATAGAGATGGATAAAGATTGATATAGATGAATGCATGTAGATAGATAAATAGATAGGATGGATGAATGGAGGATTTATTAATTACTTATTACTATGAGCCTAACATTGTGCTAAGTCCTAAGAATACAAATACTAGCAAAAAAGGCAGCCTTTACTATTGAAGAGCTTGTAGTCTAATGGGCAACCTCTGGGACAGTGCTTGGAGTACCTGACCTCGGTCCTTTAGCTAACAATGGCCACTTTTATTTCAGCATAGCTCTGTCCCCCTCGTGTACACTGTGGGTCTCCTTGCTCTGATGGCTTACTTGTGGATTCCTGCCTCATTTGTTTCATTATTTTGCAAGGACTTGAGAAAGATCATTGAACATGGTGGTCTTGTGTTTCAGGGCCCTCACCACAAGTTGGAAATGTGACCCCTTCCTGTCTGTCCCTGTTGTTGGTCAGTTGACAGCTTTTTGTTCTAAATCATAGACTGACAGAAGAATATCTGAGATGAGAGGTGCCTTTGAGGCCATTTAAGCCTCCTTTTCAATGGAGTGAGAAGGATCCTGAGGTCCAGATAGGTGGAGGGATTTGTCTGAGGTCTCATAGCTAGTCACAGAGTAAGGACTTGTACCTTGGTCTTCTGCCCCAAGTTTGGGGCTCTTTCAACTGTACCCCTCTCCAATTCAGCAAATGTGTTTAAAAGATGATTTTTGTTTTTAAACCAGTGGTTTCCTGATTTACACCATTCCTGCCGCCACCACCGCCACCACCCCCACCATTGAATCCTTTCTTGTAAAATAGAAAAAGTTAAGCAAAAACCACCCTGACTACAGCTGACAGCGTAGACCGTACTCTGCAGCCCTAGTACCCCGCCTCTCCTTAGAGGATTGTGTTTCACCATTTGCTCTCTGGGACTGAGATTGACTGGCTTTCAGTGTTGTGTTTATTTGTGGTATGACCTGTATTGTGTGTAATAGTCTCCTTTGTCAGTAACATTTGCTAAGGGCCTACAAGGGTGCTGTGTTGGAGGGAGATATGGGAAGAAGTAAAATAGGACCGCTGCCTCATGGAGTTTCCATCTTGATAGCGCCATCTAAAATAGGCACAGGGGCAGCTAGGCGGTACAACGGACAGAGGGCTGGGCCTGGAGTCAGGAAGACTCATCTTCCCGAGTTCAAATGTGGCCTCAGACACTTACTGGCTGTGTGATCTTGGGCAAATCACTTCACCCTGTTTGCCTCAGTTTCCTCATCTGTAAAATGAGCTGGAGAAGGAAATGGCAAACCAGTCCAGTATCTTTGCCAAGAAAACCCCGAATGGGGTCATTGAGGTTTGGACACGACCAGAATGACTGAACAACAGCAAAAACAACAAAAAAGGCACAGATGGCTCAATATAAATTTTGCAGATAAATAAATGAAAAAGCATTTAAGTGTTTACTAAGTGGAAGGTACTGTGCTAAGAACTGAGGGAATACAGAGAAGCAAGTAAGGCAGTCCCTGTTCCCAAGGAGCTTACTTCAGTTCACCGAGCATTTATTAGTCACTTATATGGCAGAGATTGTGATAGCTGCTATAGATACAAAGGAAACACAGGGCGTTGAGAGGCTTATCGAGGGGCTTGCATTCTGATAGGAGAACACAACACATTGGGTGGGTGGGGGGGTGGCCAGGGAGTAGTATTTTGGACAGAGGTTGGAGGAAATACTGATGCAGGTTATAGGACTGGTGATTGACATGTCCTTTCCAGAAATGTTGTGTTGATTTAATGATGATTCTCATACACAGGGTTGGAAATGATTGGGAGGGAATGTTGTACACCCTCAGCATGCTGTGGAGATGGCTAGGGAGTAGTGGGGTGGGCCTGGGTTTGAGCAAGATGTATGCTTATCAGTCAGGAATCCACTAAGTCTGGTACCCGGTGAAAACTTGAGATCTGGTTGGAGATCAAAAAGGGATGACATCTGTACCTGCTGTATGGGAAGAAGAGAAGTACTTTCCAAATAGTGCATAGAGATTCTTAAAAGCCATTATGGAAAGACCACGACCCAACAAAGATACTTTAGGGAATTGCCAGCGTGTCGTAAGTGATGGATGCCATCCATGTTGGCCCATCTAGCTGCGGTAAAACAAAATCTGCATTGCCATTTCTTCCCTTGATGTGGCATTAGAGGAGGAAAGGGAGAAGCCTTCTGAGGCCTGAATGAAGTTCAGATCCATTTGAAGAGTTGGGTAGCATTGGTGGGAGTGCTCAGGAGTGAGGGACTAAATTTGGGAGTTCCCATTTCCAGAATTCTCTCTTGGTTTGGAAAGTTTTTCATTCATTAAAGTATAGATAGCTGGGAAAATGGAGCTTTTACTGATTTCTTGCTTTTCATTTATTCTGTATTTGAAATCATCTTTGGCTTCTGGTGGCCTTATTCTCACTCTAGATTTTAGGCCCTGACTGCCACTGTGATTGACTTGTTTTCACAGTTTTCAAAGAGTCTTTGGCTGCTGGCTTTGTTAGGGGAAGTTGGCTGTGTTTGAACCTTTAATCTCAACCACACTTCCTCTTCCAGAGTGATTTGCTCTTCCTCTGTCTGTGCCTTGACTAAGTACAGTTATCACTGTCTTATTTTCGTTTTTCGTTCACATAGCCTTAGATCGCTGCTGAAGTTCTGTGGATTTGCTGTTCTACTTAGTTCAGTGGAATTTTCAGGAGTGATGAGGGAAGTCCTTTACCTGTCTGGAGAGTAGGAAAGCAATTGTCTAGATGACATCCATCTTGAAATTTTTACTAATTTGATGAGTAGGGAGTATTTCATTAACATTCAGGAAGTGTAGTTGCTCCTGACATCAGACTTCAGAACTGGGCCAAGTGTCTGTCATCCTGCACATATTAAGTGAATGGGCTTTTCTGCTGTTCATTCGAACCTCCCATCTTTCTTGGACACCAAATTCTCCCTGCTCCCTCATCACTGTGTCCAACCACGGTGGAAGAAGAGGGACCACGTGGTCACCATGTGTTAGAGCGGTTAGGGGGCTTGAAGTTCATCTCTGCCACCAGAGTAGCTTATGGTTATAGTGCTGTAGTAGTGTAGTATTAAGCACTTAGCATAGTAGGAAGAGTGCTGGATATAATAATAATAATAATGATGATAGCTAGGATTTATATAGTGATTTAATATTTGCAAAGTTCTCTATATAAATTATCTTATTGCATCCTCATAACCCGTGAGGTAGGTGTTATTATTATCCTCATTTTACAGATGAGGAAACTGAGGCTGAGAAAGGTCACAGAGCTAGTGAGTGTCTAAGGTACAATTTGAACTCAGGTCTCGGGTCACGTACTGCAAGGCCTACCCTCTGTTCCCTGGGCCACAGCTGCGGGATTTGAAGTTTGATCTGAGTGTGAATCATAGTTGTGCTTCTCCTCACAATACTTTTCTGAAGCACTTACTGGGTTCAGAGTACTATTCTGAGCCCCGGGAGAGAAAGGAAGTTTACTTAAGGCTTGGTCTCTACCCTCAAGAAACTTAGGCTCTGGGAACTCCCTAGTCATGCGGCCCTAGGCAAGTAATTTCCCCTTCTCTGGGCCTTGCTTTCTTCTTTTGTAAAATGAGGCAGGGCCAGATGATCTCTAAGCTCTTTTCTAGCATCTTCAGGGTGGGGATCACCATTGCTGGTGAGGTGCAGTGCCAACAGTGCCAAACCCATTGTTCCATGAATTCAGGGGTGTCACGTGTCTTTGAGGCTTCCATGTTTCTGACCTTCTGTTTGTGGGATGTTTGAAAAAGTTACTTGGTGCCCCCTGTGTGAGAGCTTTGATTGCAACTGTTACCAAATTTTATACTCATCTTCTTATCACGTAAGTCTGTGCCAAGTGAATGCTAGGGATAAAAAGAGTATTTTCATCTGTGTTTGGACGTGAAACAGTTGTGTTAAGTGTGGTCAAACAACCTTTTTAAGCACATAAGCCTCGGTACTATTAAAGCAATAATCCCCCCCAGCCCCCGCTCACGTTTGTAGGTCTTGTCTCAGATACAGTAACTTCTGTTTTTAAAGGAATGTGTTTTAGACCAATAACAAAAAATTCAGTCATTTGCTGCCTGAGTTGAGTCAGCAGAGTGACTCTATAAAATGATTTTGTGGGCTGCCATGTTTATTTTCTCTCCATAATTTCCGGAACAAATCAGAAGATGCTTTTTTTTTTTTTTCGGTGTCAGCACTGCAGACAAAAGGTCCAGCTGTGATTTTTCTGCTGCTTGCATCAACACCAGTAAGAACGGCTCTGCAGTCCAAATGTAGCTGAAGGTTCGTTGATCCATGAGGCCAACAGGAGCCCAGCTGGAGGCAGTGAGGCTGGCCAGTAGCATGTTTTGATCAGCGAAGTAAGCTAAAGAGAGATGAAATCTAAAGAAGGAGCAGTGTTTATGTAACTGTTTGGGCGCAGAGCAATGGCCTGGCACACACTTTCAAGTGTTATTCTCTACAGTTTTCCTTAGGGTAGCTAGGTGGTGTGGTAGATGAGTGCTGGGCCTGGAGTCTGAAGAACCTGAGTTCGAATCTGGCCTCAGACACTTACTAGCTGTGTGACTGTCGGCAAGTCACTTACCCCCGTTTGCCTCAGTTTCCTCATCTGTAAAATGGACTGGATAGGGAAATGGCAAAACCCCCAATGAGGTCACAAAGAGTCAGACACGACCGAAACGACTCAACAACGACAATGACGATTGTGACAGTTTTCCTTAGCCCCTCCCACACTTACTCAATCCAACTCTACCTCATAATTGACCCACGGCCAAGAAGGCTAGGTGAATATGGTCACATCTCAGACTGATGCCAGCTATTTTTCTATTTCCATTCATTGTTAAGCTTCTAGAGTAAGAGGTCTATATCTGTAGTATGTTCTTTACTTAGAATCTCTTTATTTCCTCAATACCTATTCATTCCATGACCCCCTGCAGCCTGGCTTCTATCCCCACAGCTACAGAAGCTCTACTGTAGAGATCAGCAAGGAGTACCGAATGCACAAATCCAGGGACCTTTTCTCAGTACGTGAAATACTCTCAGCATCCTCCTTGACTCTGGTCTTCTAGTTGATCAGCTTCATCAACTCCCATAGCCTCTGGTTTTCCTCTCTCTCTTTTATCCACAGGTAGGATCACATTTTATATTTTACCGCTCATTATTCTGCTTATTGAACTCTAAAATTCCTCTCTTCTAACTTCCTTTTCCTTGCTTCTCCTAAACTTACTCATCCTTCTGCAATTTCCGGTCTCTCAACCTCTCCTTATTCTTCCAGGCCATCACCTCCGGGAAGGATGACTGCTCTTTCCTCCCTTCACAGTGTTGACTGTGTGACAACCAGTTCAACTCTGTACTGTTCTCCACGTTTGATTCCCTTTATCTACTTCTTGCATCCGTACGCTTTCCTTGACAAATCCAGGCCTTGAGTTCTGCTCCTTCCTGCATGATGCTGCTGAGGAAAGCCTCACAATATGTTGACTTTGGTCCATTGCAGAGTTGTTGTCTGATTTCCACTGGGTCCTCACTGCTGTACAGCCATCCTTTTATTCTTCCCTGATTGACTTTCTGTCACTTCCCATGGACTTTCCCAAACTTTTCTCCTCAAACTCCTATACCTGTGTCAGCAGATGAACTTGCCTTAAGAAAATGAGTGCTGATAGAGATAAATATACAGCCATATAAAAATAGTTTGAAAAAGCAGCGTCACTAGCACGTGAGTGGTTAGAAAAAGATCTGGGGGTTTTCATTAACTGTGAGTTCAGTATTGATAGTGATACAGCAGCCAAAAAAGCTAATGGAATCTGAGACTACATTAAAAGAGACAACACTAGGGGCAGCCAGGTGGTGCAGTGGATAGAGCTCCAGCTTTGGAGTCAGGAAGACCTGAGTTCGAATCCGGCCTCAGACACTTGACACTTACTAGCTGTGTGACCCTGGGCAAGTCACTTAACCCCAATTGCCTCGCCAAAAAGAAAAATATAAAAAATAAAGGAGACAACACTCCTAGGAATATGGAGGCAGTAGTCTTTATGTTCTTTGCCATATTCAGATCCTGCTTTGAGCATTGTGTTCAGTTTGGACATTCCATTTTAGTAAGAACGTAGATGAATGGGAGAACATTAGCAGGGCAACCAGAAGGAATGGGCCTCAAGTTCATGCCATATGAGAACTGAAAGCATTTTGGAGGGTTTATCCTGGAAAAGAGGCAATTAAAGTTATCCAGAAGTGGAATGAGCTGCCTTGAGAGCTGTTAGAATCCTCCTTACTGGAAGTCTCCAAGAAGAAATTGGCCAACTTCTTCTCATGTATGTTGTGATTGAGAGTCTTTCTGGGGAGTAGTTTGGACGAGATGGCCATTGAGATATCCCTACGCATTCTGAAATTCTATAATTTTGTAATGGAATGTCACTCCACCATGATAAATTTTGTGTTCAAGGAATTTTAAAAATGGGAAGACTTAGATGAAGTAATTGCAACATGAACAATATCAAAGCCCAAAGACCAATATACTGGTCGTTTCCAGTTGTAGAGCTAGACCATAATAATGAAGACAAATTCATGTTATTTATACAGTAAAGGTCACAGCAGAACAGGAAAAAGTATGATGTGGGTACTCATATGGTAATGTAAGTATTTCAGGAAAGGCTTGAGAAATAATAGGAGTTTCAGATATATGTTAAGTTAATTACAGGCTCTTAGTATTTTGTTTCAGCTGTGCTTGTTTTTTTTTTTTCTTATGTAGAAATAAAGTGAAAAATAATAATTCATTGAGTTAATCTCCACTTTAAAAACCTTCAGCAACCAGAGTATCAGAGGTAGAAAGGCTTTAGAAAGCATATAGCCCAACTCTTTCATTTTATAGATGATGAAAAAAGGCTCAATGTAGTGTTATTTTGCACTTGACTAATAATATAAGTTAGTATAAGAAATATTTTCTTGCTTACCAATCTTACCTCCCCATCTAGTGCTTACCATAACAGTGCCTCATACCAAATAGATGTTTAATGAATATTAGTTTGATTAAACTAGAAAGTGAGCTCCTTGAAATCATGGATTATGATTTATATTGCTTTATCCCCCTCCAGTGCCCAGCACAGTGCCAAACATAGAGGATCCATTTGAAAAAGTTTGCTTATTGATCTACAAATGGCACATGTTATTAGACCCCCTCCTTTCCTGCCACACACACGCATAACAGCAACACAGTTGGAGGGGGGTCAGAAACTCCGGACAGAAACTTTGATTCAATGAGATACAGCATTGAAATTCATCTTGGTTGTCCATTCCACAGTGCAGTGAAACAACCAAGATGCCCCAGGCTGCCTGGCCACTGTTCCACTCATAAGCCACCTTTGGACAAGTAGCATCATCCTTGTCACTGACATCTGCCCATTAAAAATCAACTAAAAATACGTAGAAATGGGGGCAGAGTAAAATAAACTTATTTTAGCTCCATTCCCTGACCTCGTTAAATTGGATAGTTGATTTTTTCTCTTATTAGAGACCTGGAGCTTGTTGTTCATAACTCTGGACAGATGCTCTAGGAGGGATTATAGGTTTCTAGTGCACAGACACTTGTGGGATTTTTGTAAAATAAAACCATGAAAAGGTATGCTTACAATCTTAAAAGTGTTTTTTCTTAGACTTTCCTTTCTTAGAAGGCAGTAATGTACTTAGAAAATATATAAACATTAATAAAGCTCCTACAACGTGAGTTACCTCTCAAGTGAAGATGGAAAAGATCCTGCCTTCTGGGGTGACACACACAACCTGAGGGTGTCCTTAAAGTCTTAGAGCAGTTTTAAACTATTAAAGCTTTGGGGATTTTTGGGATACCCTGTTTACACATGCTTAAAGAAAAAAAAAAACAACCAAACATACTTTTTTTGGGAAGGCCTCTAGGATAAACTGGAGTCTGTGGCTTTCTCTCTGTAAGATGGAATTCAGAACTATTAAACTTGAAGAAACCTTCTTCCCCTGTTATTTCAAGAAGAAGTAGAATTATACATCCAAATGGAACATAATTGCTCCCTGAGGAGCAGAGAGCTTGATCAACTTTTTATTCTTTTAGATTCCTAGCAGAATTTTAGATCATTGAACATATAAAAGAGTGAGTGGTGATGATAGCGAGTCGGCTGGACTCTGTCATGACAAGGGCCTGCTAGGCCAACCCGAACTGGTTAAATGGTAGATAAGGCAAACGTTGTAGCTGCAGCTTCCCCAGGTTGTAGCGCAGCACTCGGCAGTCTTTTATGCTATTCTTGTGGATGAGATGCAGGATGGTAGGATATAGATGGTAGTATAGTTAGTTGGATTTGAAACTGCTTGAATGGCCATACCCAAAGAGACTAGTCATTAAGGATTCAGTTTCTGCTTGGGAGGGAGGTCTTGGGTGAAGTTGTTCCCCAAAGATGTATGCTACCTTAACATTTTTATGAGTAAATTGGGTCAACCAATCACAACTTTGCAAAGCAAATTTTGCAGGTGACTTAAAGCTTGGAGAGAGACCTTCTGTGTTGAATGACAGAATCAGGATTAAAAACAGTATCAAAAGGCTAGAATGGTTGTTGCTGAATTGTCTTCAGTTATGTCTGACTCTTTGTGACTCAATTTGGGGTTTTCTTGGCAAAGATACTGAAGTGCTTTGCCATTTCCTTCTCCAGCTTATTTTATAGATTGAGGAAACAGAGGCAAGGAGGGTTAAGTGATTTGCCCAGGGTCACACAGCTAGTAAGTGTCTGAGGCCAACTTCGAACTTAGGAAGATGAGTCTTCCTAACTCCAGGCCTGGCACTCCATCCCCTGTGCCACCTAGCTGTCCCCTGGCAGAATGGTGGGTTGAATCTAATGAGATGAAATTTATTGGGAATAAATGTAAAGTCTTTAACTTAAGCTAAAAAAAACTGTGCTTCACAAATGTAGAATTAAAGAGGTGGTGCTAAACTGCAGTTCATATGAAAAAGATTGACGGGTCTTAGTGGGCAACAAGAGTCAACCATATGAAACTGAAAAAGCTGAGATGACCTCAGATACTCGGACCATATCTGAAACGGTGTGTTTAGTTCAGCCATCCTTCAGAAGGGATGATGAGCTGGAGAGAAGAATCTCTGTAGAGAACAAGCAAACTGGGCGTTAAAATCACTCCGTGTGAGGATCACTTAAAGGGACTAGAACTTTCTACCCCAGAGAAGACAATACATAGGGGAAGACAGGAGAGTCGTTTTCAAACGTTGTCCTGCGCCTCGG
Source organism: Vombatus ursinus (assembly GCF_900497805.2). Classification (NCBI taxonomy): domain Eukaryota; kingdom Metazoa; phylum Chordata; class Mammalia; order Diprotodontia; family Vombatidae; genus Vombatus; species Vombatus ursinus. The sequence goes on along the minus strand of NW_020954600.1, from coordinate 4,554,041 downwards.
GAGACAGAAGGTGGAGGTCACAAAGAGGCATCGGCTGGCTCAGTGTAAGGAACCACTTCCAAAAACTGAAGGTTTCCATGGGGGTTAGTCACTCTAGGGGCGTTTGGACAAAGGCTGTGTGGCCTCCTGCCGGGGGCGTCGTTGAGGGGCTTTCCACGTAGCTACTGATTGGACTAGGTCAGGGGTGGGGAGCCACACGTGGCCTTGAGGCTGCAGCTTTCCCACCCCTGGACTGAATGCCTCCTGAGGACCCCTGCAGCTCTGAGATTCTTCAATTCTTTCTTCTATGTCTTTATCTGTCTTTCTCTGGAGTTGGGAAGATTTCAAGGTTCCATGCACAGTGCTATAGGTACTGAGAAGCGCCGTGTGGAGCTTTCGTTTTGAACTCTGAAGCCCACTTTGAGGCTTGGAGCAGACATGGAAAATTTCATTCTCAGCCGTAGTTGTTTTTTTTTATTTTTCTGGCCGTATTTAAGCAAGTTAAATAAATAAACGAGAAGACTGTTTTTTTCCACTTACCCTTGCTTAATGACTGTGAATGCAGGTCTGTAAACAGTCAGAACCAAGGTTTCCACTGTTGCTTGTCCATTTATCAGCATGGATCTTTGTGCACTCTGGCACCGGCTCTTCTGTATCTTTAATTGGTGCTTTCGTCAGTGGAAAGAGGCTGTCCGCCATCTTGTCTGAGTCAGGCCACATAGTTTATAGCCTCATTAAACTTGGACCAGAGGATGAAGCATTTGTGAGTACTCTAGTTGTGATTTGTTGTGTGACCTTGTGTACATTAGAGAGACATGCATTCTTACCGTCTGTTTCTTCCTGTTATTCCCTTAACTTCTCCTCTAAGAATCTGGATGCTGTACTACTTGGTGTATATATATATTTAGTAATGATATTACTTCGTTGTCTGTGGTGCCTTTTAGCAGGATGTAGTTTCCTTCCTTATATCTTTTAATTAGATCTATTTTTGCTTTTGCTTTGTCTGAGATCAGGATTGCTACCCCTGCTTTTTTTAACTTCAACTGAAGCATAATATATTCTACTCCAGCCTTTTACCTTTACTCTGTGTGTATCCTTCTGTTTCAAATGTGTTTCTTGTAAACAACATATTGTAGGATTATGGTTTTTAATCCATTATGTTATCTGCTTCCCTTTTATGGGAGAGTTCATCTCATTCACATTCACAGTTCTGATTACTATGTGTGTCTTTCTCTTCATCCTATTTTCTCCCTCATTTATGCTTTTATTTCTCCTGTCTCCCTTTCCCTCCTCACTAGAGTTTTGCTTTTGACCACTGCCTCCCTCAATCTTCCCTCCCTTCTATCAACCCCCTCCCTTTTCTTTCCCTTTTCCCTTACTATTTCTTCCCTCCTTTCTAATCACCCCCTTCCTTTTCTTTCCCCTTTCCCCTCCTACTGCCCAGAGGTCAAGTTAGATTTCTATACCTAACTTAATATGTTATTCCTTCTTGAGCCAAATCCGATGAGGGTGAGGTTCCACTGCTTACTCTGCCATCTTGGCTCCTGGAAACTGCTGTGTGCGACATGCATTTTTTAACCAGGAAATTATGAGAAATATATAGAAAGGCATATAAAAAGAGCACTGAACTAGAATTAAGTGCTGGTCTTCCCTTTTACCACTCGCTTGTTGAATGACCCTGGCTTAGTCATTTCTACCCTCTGGGCCTCAGTTTCCTCCCTCTTTGAAATGAGAGAACTGGACTAGATAACCTTCTAGTCCTAACATTCTATGATTCTAAGTAGGAATAAGCAATATAGTAATTCTGTGTAGCTCACCAACTTTACCATGTCTTTTTTACCTCTCTCATAACTCTAGGCCTTTGGTCATTAGAATAGGTTTCGCAAGAATACACTTATTTTTGTCTGCTGTATTTGCTACATTGAGCCAGAAGTGTCTAAAACTAATAGGACCCATTCATCCCGCCAGACTTATAAACAATGGTGAGCATTAAAAAAAATCAGGAGAGAACAAGGTCAGGTACAATTCATGGGTATGACTGGGGGGAAATTCTTCACCAAACAAGGGATAAAAGTATTTTTAAAGGTAAAATATTTTCAGTAACTTGAAGTTGAAAAGCTTTAGCATTATTAATAAAATCAATTACAGCTAGGATAAGAAGGGAAAGCATTGATTGGGGTGGGGGGGAATCTTTGCATGAAGTATCTCTGAACAGGGTCTGTTATGCAGGATGTCACAGTGTCTTAAAATTGGAGAGCTGGCATTTCAGTTGGTCATTTAGACCAACCCCTAAGTGATAGGAATCCCCTTTATAGGATACATGACAAGTGGTCATTCTCAGCCACTGCTTGAAGAGCTCCAGGATAGGGCACCCTACCACCTCTTAGGCAGCCAGTTTCACTTTTGGGCAGCTTTTGTTGTTAGGAAGTGACATTAAACCTCAACTGGCTTCTTTTTAGCTTCTGTCCATTGCTCCACGTTAGGTCCTGTGGGGCCAAATAAATAAAGTTGTCCCTTTTCCACCTGACAGTCTTCTAAACACTTGAACAACTTCCTTGTATCTCACGCAAGTCTTTTCTAGCCTAAATATCCTCAGTTCTTCATGCATTAAGTACTCCATGCCTTTCACCGACCTTGTTGTTCTCCTCTGAGCACTCTATGACTTATCAGTGTCTGTTAAACTGTGAGGCCCAAAACTGAACATAGTGCTCCAGAAGAGGTCTGACCTGGGCAGAGGACTCTGGAAATATTGCCTCCTTGTCCTGGATTTTTCCTTATCTCTGTATTCTTGATGTAGCCCAAGATCTCTTTATCTTGTTTTGACTGCTACATCACACTGCTGATTTTTATTCAGCTTGCATTCCACCAAAACCCCCAGATCTTTTCAGAACAGCTACTGTCTGTCCCTATCTCCCCCTTCTTGGCAAGTTGATTTTTGCTGCCAAGATAGACGACTTTACCTTGAGCCCTGTTGAATTTCATCTTATTAGATTCAGCCCCATCCTCCAGCCTGTCGAAATCCTTTTGGATCATGATTGTCATCCCTTGTGTCTGCTGTCTCTCCCAGCTTTGGGGCCTTTGCAGATTTGAGGAGCATGCTATCTTTGTCCCTATTCAAGTCGTTGGTAAATATGTGAACCAGCCCAGGGCCAAGCATAGAGACCTCCTGCTGTGTTAACTGTGACCCATGAGCCCAGCCATTCAGCTAGGTCTGAATCCATCTAGTTGTGTTGTTATCCAGTCCACATGACATTGTGTATCAAAAGTTTTACAGAAATTTAAGTAAACTGTATCCACAGCATTCCCTTCCATTGGTTTAGTTATCTTGTCAGAAAAGGAAATGAGCTTAGTATGGCATGATCTGTTCTTGATGAAGCCAGACTGGCTCTTTGTCATCCCTGCTCCCCATTTTAGATGTTCAGCAACCGTCTCTTGAATGATACCTTCTTAGAAATTTCCAGGGAATTGAAAATCAAACTCACTAATTTTTTTAGAATTTTTATTTTAGAATTTTTTAGAAAAAAAATCTATGGTTCATAGACTATTCTCTTCCCTAGTTTGAAACTGAAGACATTTGCTATTCTCCAACTTTGTCTTCCTCTCATTTTCCCACAGTCTTTCAGGTATTGATGGCAATGACTCAGCAGTCACATCTTCTACTTCTTTTAGGATCTGAGGCTTTAGTTCATCTGGGCTGGGTAGCTTTAATTCTTCAGGAGCAACTAGGTGTTTTCTTCCTGTACTGTGTCCTGAGTTATCTCGGGCATCAGCTGTCTGCCTTAGTAAGGGACAGGGAAAAGCTGGGACTTGTGATTTCATTAACATAGGAAGCTCCCAGATGAGAAACTGCCCCCACCACGCTAGTTGCTATCTTCTTTGCTAATTACAGTCACAGAGTTGCCTAGACCTCTCTCCACTACGTCAATCTGCGTCTCATGTAGGGAGTTAACACAAATAAGTAAGACCAAGAGCCATGTCCAAATGATTAGGTTGTCAAAGGCTGTGAATAAACAATCCTTAAAGGAAGGATTATAAACTGTCAACAACCATGTGAAAGATTGTCTCAACTCATTAATAATAAGAATACGAATCAAAACAACTTTGAGGTTTTGCTTCACAACCAGCAAATTGATGAAGATAACAAAAGATAGAAATAATAAGTGTTGTAAGGGCTGAAGAGAGGTAGATATACCAATCTATGGTTGATGGAGTTGTGAAAACAGTTTTGGAAAGCATTTTGGAATTATGGTCAAAAATAAGTAAATGAATGAATGAGGTACTAAAATGTCCATCAGAGATTCTGTTCCTAGACATATGCCTCAAGAAGGTCAGGTCAGAATTCCAGAAGACTCATGATAGAATATGCTATCCACATCCAGAGAAAGAACTATGGTGTCTGAATGCAGATGGAAGCATATTATTTTCACCTTTTTTTAAAAAAAAAATTCTTTCTCATGGTATTTCCCTTTTATTCTGATTCTTCTTTAACAACATGACTAATGTAGAAATGTGTTTAATATGATTGTACATGTATAACCTATGTCAGATCAGGGTGAAAAAAATTTGGAATTCAGAATCTCATGAAAGTGAATGTTGAAAAAAAAAATAAGAGTTAGAAAAAAAAGGTGAAGTCAACAAGCATTTTATTACTTTGTGTTGGGTAGCTGAAATCTAGAGAATTAATCATGGCTGGTCTGGACCCTTCCATGGAGGTTCCAAAAAGAACTCTCCAATAGGAGAAGAGGATCACAGTAATGGAGAGAGAGGGCAGATGAAGCGTTAGTGGCAGTGTGGGAATGAAGCATAGTTGGTTTGAGCCCTTCCTCAAAATGGAGATTCCTGGAGGAACTTGCCAATGGGAGAGGGGCTGAAGGACAGAGGGAGGGGGCAGATGGAGCTTGGTGGCAAAGTGTGGACGGTGAATATGGGAATAAAAGGTCTCATGCACAAAAATATTCATAAGCATCACTTTAAAAAATATTTTTTTTATTTTATTAAATATTTCCCAATTACATTTTAAAATTTTTTACCATTGTTTTTAAAAAATTTGAGTTCCCAATTCTCTCCCTCCCTCCTGCCCCCTCCTCTACCCCTTGAGAAGGCAAGCAATAGGATATTGATTGTACTTGTGAAGTCAAAGCACCACTTTTTGTGGTAGCAAGAAGCTACAAAACAGTTTCTTCTCTTCCCCCCCCCCCCCCGCCAGCTGTTGGGGCTTGGCTAAGCAAATTGGGGTAGGTGAAAGGAAGGAAACATTCCTCTGCACTGTGAGATACAGTGACCCTGAAGAATTCAGAGAAGCTGAGCAGAAAGAAAAACTGAATGTGCCCTGCAAGGTGATTACGAATGACCCAGATGGGAGACCTCGGGTGTGAAGTACTCTGTGCACTCTGGGGTTCAGCCAGGGTGTTGCTGAAATTATGTTTTTCCTTTTTAAATTCTTTGTTACTTGGGGATGGCTTGCTAGCTAGAGGAAAGGACATTTGGAAATGTAGCTGATGTAAAAACAAGATAGCGACAAAAAAATTTAAAGCACCCTTGTGAAAAGCCATCAGTAGAAACAGAACTGATGAAGCGACTGCTTCTTTGTCTGCTGCTTTTTCCCCTTTACGTGTGAAATTCTCCTTGGCTTTTAAAATCTCTCCTTGTTTTATCCACAAGCATTCACAGTTCTCCTCCTTCCTTCTTCTACCATATGCCCCAAAGAAACAAATAACAAAAAAAAAAAAAGAAAGAGAAAGAAAAATTCATCCATCACCTGAAAATTAGTCAGTTGTTTTGGAAAAACATTTACTTCCTCTACTATTTTCCATGCTCCAGTTCCAGTTTCTGAGCTTGATTTACTGATTACCTGCTTTTTGCACACACTCTCCCCATTCCTGTTTATTCAGTCTACTTGTTTACCAGCATTACCATCCTCTGACTTCCAGCTGTCGTGAACCCAGCTCTAACAACTCTGTTGCCTAAATCAGGCAGCCTTGGATTCCCTTAATCTCATAGATGACGCACTCAGTTTCTGCTCTCTTTTTCCCCATAAAACATAAATCTTGTGTGTCTGACAATTTTCTTTGCTTGGAGCAACCTCGTGCTGGGGAATAATCAGAGCTAGGACCAGGCTGCCATAGGGCAGGGTAACCTTCCCACTGCCTTCTGGATGGTAAGTAGGTCACAAAGGGATGTTTGGGGTCTAGTTGATCCCTGTCAGAGGTGAGAGGCATGCATCATTAGGAGTCAATCAATAAATGAAAAAAGAACTTCGGTCATCTGTTTCACTTCTGCCTGTGTGATTTGTGGCTGTGCCTTCCAGAGCCGCTCCTAAGAGGGTTAGGGGCCTGAAACTTGGGCTGTTTATCCAAGTGCATTATTGTTTGGGTTTTGCTTTTTCTGGGAGAAAGAATTATAAACAGTGAAGTTCTCCAAAGCAAACCCACAATAATAAATCTAAACATAACCACACTCTAAAAACTAAGCCCAAATAACGAATAAATGTGAGGTCTTTGCATCAGAAGGGAAATGGACTCTGAAGCAGGCCTACAAGGTAACTCCTTATGCTCACAGCAGAGAGGCTGATGGTCCAGGGACCTCCTGGCTCAACTGTTGACCTCCCCCAAAGCCCTCGGGACAAATAAAGTTGCTTAATTCACCACTTCTTTAGTTTCTGCTTCTGTGAAAGAGAAATAACACCACCTGCCTCTCACCGTGCTGTGTTGTGAAGGCTTTTAAAAATGACGTACATAAACCTCCTTTGAGATCCTTGGGAGAAAGGTAGTGTTAATACAAAATATTTTCATTCTGGACTTCCAGGAGTTAGTGGTAGATTTCCAAGAGCTAAAACAGCTGGTGTCACCTGGCAATATCATACTTTTGGCTGTAAGGCTGCACCCAGCTTTTCAGAGAGTCAGCAAGTAGAAGAAGAAGGATCCTTTGGGACGTGGACCAGGAAAGGAGTTCTCACTGGTTAAATAACTTGAAGAACTAGTTGTTGAATTTCTTTGTTGCCTGTTAAAAGATGAAATGTGACCTACTGGTGTTCCACTGAACGCTTCATTTTCCTGATTTTGCTCTAATGCCAAATGCTAAGAAATGATGACTCTTCTGTAGGGCTTTAAGATTGACAAAGCACTCGTCTCACAACAACCTGTGGAGGTCTCACAGGGAGGCTCAGAGAGTTGTCACTTACCCAAGGTTACACAGCCAGGAAGTGGTAGAGCCAGGACTGAAATCCAAACTTGGCTTTCTGACTCTTGTACCATAATTGAGCATGGTTGCTTGTAGAGAGTTCCTGGATCATTGGAATTTGGTTTCTTCATAGGCCAAAATGGGCGCTACTATAAAACTGGCTACCGTAAGTGATATCTGATAGGGTGGATGATAGATGGAATTTTCATTTGGCTTGCCATCTGTTATCAGTTCTAATTATTCTCGTTATGCATGCATATAACTTGGTTCACTTAATGCTATTTCTCAGGAAGAGAATGGGGACTATACATATGTGGAAAAAGTAAAGATACCCTTAGATCATGGCGCCTTGTTGATGATGGAGGGAGCGACACAAGCTGATTGGCAGGTAAGAACAGAGAAGCAGTGTGAATAGCATCTCTTGTACAGTTTCCCAGATGTAGCCTAGGACTGTGAGTTTAGGAAATGCCATGATTTCATGATGATTGAGACATTAAATTAATGTCACATCAAGCTTGATAATGCTTATTGATTGATGATTGCCAGTAAGTTTGATATTATATATGAGGCTTTAGTCAAAAAGTATTTCAGGCCAAGTTCTCTTTAAAGTGTTAAAGGGCTAGGAAATGATGGATCAGTTACCACTTAAGGGATAAGTGTCTCATGCTGCCCTTTGATTTACGTTGAAAGACTTGCCATTTAGGATCCTTCGTGTGGGACTGGGGAGAATGGCAAGAGGTTGAGATGAAGAATAATGCTTGGGGAAGGTGAAGCTATTTCAGTGCTAGAATGTTCTCACTTTGTGGTAGGGGGATGTTAGAAGGTGGGGAGAGAATTTTTATACAGGAGTTCATTATCCGTGTTAGTTTGAAACCTTTGTCATATCCACTTTAGGGAGGTTAGAATAGCATTGTTCCTCTTTTCTTAAAATTGCCTTTAATGCAGATTATAACTAACTGTAGTTGTTTATAAAGTATAGTTGTTAAATAACTTGTCTGTTTCTCTGCAGCACCGGGTGCCCAAGGAATACCATTCTAAGGAAGCAAGAGTGAACCTGACCTTTCGAACTGTTTTCTCTGAGCCCAGTGGGATGGATTCAACAGTGACCTAAGAGCCTTCTGAGAGAAGCTGCCTTTGGAATGAGTCCACCTTTTGATATCAAGTATTCCAAGGTGGATGTGGGCATGGACATTCAGGTCTCCTAGCAATACAGCTCCACAGGAGATGGGAGTCTAATTGGTACCTTAGCAGAGGGTTCTGTGAAATGGCAGCAAGCAGTTCATGTTTGAAATATGTTTCTTGTGGGAATAGTAATCTCTAAACAGGTCTCAGACTTGTGGATTTGCTGTGTTCAAATTAAAATCTATTATGGTTGTACTCACAGATGATTTCTTCCATTGGCTTTTCTTTTTCTTTCATTTGTATACAGGGACTATGAATGGATGGATTTGTGTCCCCAGGGGAAAATAGCATGTTCCTCTCCCTGTGACTTGAGAGAAGGTGAGATGTAAATGTGTCACCATCTTTGGATTTCCGTCTGGTCAGACAGCTGCTGAAATCCAAACAGAGGTGTTTTTCCTGGGCTGCTTTGAAACTTGCCTTGACTTCTTGACTTCTGTGCTATTGTCATGGAAGGCTGTATATTCAGAGTACACTTTGAATGACACTGAGTCATCCAGCCTCTCCGGGCTCTACCGTAGCTAGTCCCTCAAACCCGAGAACCTCAGGCAGCTGATCCAGTTGGCCCAGCTACCTTTGGGCAGTCAGCAGTACATGTTTAACCTCATGAAGAGAAGAATCATTTAGTGATGTAAGGAGAAGTAATAGGTTGAAATTTAGGCAAAATAGCAGAGCAGATATCCGGGTAGTGACATCTGTTCCTCACAGATTAGCCTCCCCTGGAGAATTGCTGCAGTCATTTAAAGCCAAGGCAAATAGAACCCTAGTGAATAAATATCATGTTGGAAGCTGTCCTTCCTGGGGGCTGTTGGGAATGGACTAGATTATCTAAGGATTCTTTCCTCAAATTTCAGCAACCCTGTGACTAAGCTTTTGAGTCCATTACATCACTGAGGTTCCCAAAACAGCTTAGGGTTGCTGCCTCTTAGTGCATCATAAACATGTGCTTTTGTGAACTCTTGGTCAGGAGAGGCATGCAAGCATAGTTCCAAACCATGACTGGGAAATCTTTTAAGAAAAAGGAAATTAGTTTAAATAAGTGAGAATGGAACAAGAATATGGACTTAGCAGTTGTGGAAATAACCTCATTGCTGAACTGTCTCCTTTTTATCCCATCTCTGTTCCATGCTGTTAGATCTGTGATCCTGGTGCCCATTGTAAAGAGGCTAGAGGGTATTTGGTTTAAGAGGAGGATAGAGTTTGTTGTTTGCTGAGCTGTGTAGCCTTTCTTTTTTGACATCTCACCATTACAGTTTCCATTATTTTTGCCATTGGCTTTTATAGAGCACCTTTCCTCCAAGGAATGTGAGGCAATTTGTAGAACCTGTGAATTACCCTGGTATTTTCAAGGAAGATATGAATGCTTTCTGTTAAAGTAAAAGCAAACCTCTACTGTGTTTCCGCCTCTTTCTTGTTGACAGACTAACCAACATTAGCCGAGCAACCCATTTGGTGGTGGGTTCAGTAATGGTCATTTGGAATGTCCTCTTTCATTCCTTTGGATGCCAGCAGACTATACAGGTCCTTCAAGATCCTTCCCAGTGCAGAATCATGACTTCACATGTCTCAGGCTGACAACTGTAACCTTCACACCTGCATCTTGCTATTTCTGTTAGAGTGATGCCTACTGAGCAGCACTGCTGAGCTCAGGCTGAGTCAGCAGCGAGATGTGACACTTCAGAGAAGGCTCAGGTGACCATCCAGTGTCCAGATGGAACAAGGTGTCTCACCTGCTCTATTCTTTCCTAGTCAGAAGACATCTGGAATATTGCAGCCATTTATGGGCACCATGTTTTACTGATGCATTTCAATTTTTGATTTTCCAGTAGGCCACTCAACCCCACATGGTCCCCATCTTTATAAAAAAAAAAAATGACAGCTAAGCAGTGTCCCATATAACAGTAAGTGGCAATCTGTAGCCCTTAGTCCACTTCTCTGCAGAAAAGAAGGAATTCTCTTCCACCATCAGTCATCTGGAGCTATTAGTCATTGCATTATTGCAGTCAACATGCATATTGTTCCCCTGACTTTGTTTGCCCTGTTCTTCATCAGTTCATGGTTTGCCATGTTTCTCTGAATCTTTCATATCCATCAGTCTTTTTTTCTTTTTGAATTTTTTTCCATCAGTCTTTATAGCCAAATTGCATTCCATTACAAAGTTATACTCTGCTTAGTCATTCCCCAGTTTGTTCACAGTTTTTTGCTACTACAATAAACACTACTAGTTGGTAAGCCTTTATTAAGTACCTCCTATGTGCTAGGCATTGTGCTGTGTGCTGGGAATACAAAGAAAGCCCCCCCCCCCCCCCCCCGAAAAAGACCCTGCTCTCACAGAAGTCACAGTCTAATGGAGGAGACAACATGAAAACAATTATGTACAAACAAGATATATGAGGGATAAATTAGAGATAATAGGAGAAAGGGTTATCCTTAAGGAGGAATGTAGAAAGGCTTCTCATAGAACATGGAATTTTAAGTGGGACTTGAAAGAAGCCAGCAAACCTCGAAGGCAGAGATGCAAAGGGAACAGAATTCCAAGCATAGGGAACAGTCAGTGCAAATGCCTGGAAACAGAGATGGAGTGTCTTGTGGACACTGGGATGAAAGAGGAGGGAGTAAGGTTTAGGAGGGGGCCATGTTGTAAATGGCTTTGGATGTCACACAGGATTTGCTGGAAGCCACTGGAGTTTACTGAATGGGGGTATGACATGGTCAGACCTGTGCTTTTAGGAAGATTAGTTTGACTAATGAGTCAAACGAGTGAGGGCCAACTGGAACTGGGAGAGACCTGTGGCAGGGAGAACAGTGAGAAGGCCTTTGTAATGGGACAGGCATGAGGTGATAAAGGCCTGCACCAGGGTGTGAGCTATGTTAGAGAATCCAAAGGGGCCCATGTGGGACATGTGTAAAGATAGAATCGACTAGACTTTGCAAGTTTGGATATGGGGGAAGAGAGAAAGTGAAGAATCAAAGATGATGCCTCAGGGGATGAGGAAGATGGGGGTGCCCTGGACGGTAATAGAGAAGTTAGGAAGAGGCGGGGCAGGGAAATAATGAGTAAAGTTTTGTACTGTGAGTATTTCAGCACATATGGGACCATTCTTGCTGTCCTTAATCCCCTTGGTATTTAGGCATTATGTGACCTGGGATGGCTGGTTAAAATAAACTTTTAAAGGAATAGTAAATTTGGGGGGTAATTTTAAATTTTGGGGTAACTTTCTCACATAATTCCAATTTTTTTTAAGTATAGTTGAACTAATTTTTCAGCTCCCTGCCTGTCTTCCCCAACAGTGCATTACTGTGCCTATCTTCCCATTGCTCTTCTGATCTGGATATTTCTTTTTGTCACTCTTGCCAGTTTGGTGGACGTGACATGAACCTTGGAATTTTGATTTGCATTTCCTTTATTAGTAGTGATTTGAAATCATTTTTGTGTAGTTGGCGGTGGTTTGTATTTCTTTTGAAAATGTGCCTGACCTTTGATTTGTCTATCAGGGAAGTTTTTAGTTTTTAAAATTTCTCTCAGTTCCCCATATATTCTGGGTGTCAGACCTTTGTCAGAGATTGTAAGATTTTTGCTTCAGAAAGGATGTAGAGGTGAGTTAGTCCTGCCCCTTCATTTTTTTTTAATTAAGAAATTTATTTTTAGTTTTCAACATTTACTTCCACAAGATTTTGAGTTCCAAATTTTCATCCCATCTTGCCCCTCCCCCACCCCAAGATGCCATGCATTCTGAATACCCCTTCCCCTAGTCTGCCCTCCCTTCTATTTCTTCCCCCCTTCTCTTATCCCCTTCCCCTTCTATTTTCCTGTAGGGCAGGATAGATTTATGTAACCCATTTCCTGTATTTCTTATTTCCCAGTTGCATGTGAAAACATTTTTTTTAAACATGTGTATTTAAAACTTTGGGTTCCAAATTTTCTCCCTTCCTCCCTCCCCACCCACCCTCATTGAAAAGGCAAGCAACTCAGTATAGGCTATACATGTGCAGTTACGCAAAACACTTCCATAGTAGACATGCTGTGAAAAACTAACTCTATTTCCCTTAATCCTATCCCACCCCCCCCATTTCTGTTCTTTCTTTTGACTCTGTCCCTCCTCAGAAGTATTTGCTTCTGATTACCCCCTTTCCCAATCTGCCCTCCTCTCTGTCATCCCCCTACTTTCTTGTCCCCTTCCCCTCCTGTTTTCCTGTAGGGTAAGACAGATTTCCATACCCAATTGGGTGTGTATGTTATTCCCTCCTTAAGTCAAATCCTATGAGCATAAGATTCACTCATTCCCTCTCACCTTCCCCTGTTTCCCCTCCACCGTAAGAGCCTTTTCTGGTTTTTTTTTTTTGGAAGATAATTTACCCCGTTCTACCTCTCCCTTTCTCCTTCTCCTAGTGTAATCCTCTCTCACCCCTTAATTTTATTCTCCAGATATGACCCCTTCATATTCAACTCACCCTGTGCCATCTATCTATCTATACATATGTATAATTTTTCCCTCAAACTACCCTAATACTGACAAAGGTCTCATGAGTTACAAATATCATCTTTCCATGCTGGAATGTAAACAGTTCAACCTTAATAAGTCTCTTATGATTTCTCTTTCCTGTTTACCTCTTCATGTTCCACTTGAGTCTTGTATTGGAAAGGCAGATTTTCTATTCAGCTCTGGTCTTTTCATCAAGAATGCTTGAAAGCCCTCTATGTCACTGAATGACCATTTTTTCCCCCTGAAGAATTATACTCAGTTTTGCTGGGTAGGTGATTCTTGGTTGTAATCCTATCTCCTTTGCCCTCCGGAATATTATATTCCATGCAGTCCCTTAATGTAGAAGCTGCTAAATCTTCTGTTATTCTGATTGTGTTTCCACAGTACTTGAATTGTTTCTTTCTGGCTGCTTGTAATATTTTCTCCTTGACCTGGGAACTCTGGAATTTGGCCACAATATTCCTAGGAGTTTTCCTTTGGGGATCTCTTTCAGGAGAAGATGGGTGGATTCTTTCAATTTCTATTTTGCCCTCTGGTTCTAAAATACCAGGGCAGTTTTCCTTGATCATTTCTTGAAAGATGATATCTAGGCTCTTTTTTAGATCATGTCTTTCAGATAGTCCAGTAATTTTAAAATTCTCTCTCCTGTATCTATTTTCCAGGTCAGTTGTTTTTCCAATGAGATATTTCACGTTGTTTTCTAATTTTTCATTCTTTTGGATTTGTTTTACAGTGTCTTGATTTCTCATAAAGTCACTAGCTTCCAATTGCTCTATTCTAATTTTTAAGGAAGTGTTTTCTTCAGTAATCTTTTGGACTTCCTTTTCCATTTGGCCAATTTTGCTCTTTAGGGCATTCTTTTCTTCATTGGCTTTTTGGACCTCTTTTGCCATTTGGGTTAGTCTATTTTTTAAGGTGTTTTTTCTTCAGTATTTTTTTGGGTCTCCTTTAGCAACCTGTTGACTTGTTTTTCATGATTTTCTTGCATCACTCTCATTTCTCTTCCCAGTTTTTCCTCTACTTCTCTTACTTGCTTCTCAAAATCCCTTTTGAGCTCTTCCAAGGCCTGGGACTGATTCATATTTTTCTAAGAGGCTTTGGATGTAGGAGCTTTGGCTTTGTTGTCTTCTTCTGGTTGTATGTTTTGATCTTCTTTGTCACCGAAGTAAGATAATATAGTCTGACCCTTTTTTGCACTGCTTACTCATGATCCCAACCAATTACTTGAGTTTTAAACTCTTTGTTAAGGTAAGAGTCTGCTTCCAACATGGAGAATGTACTGTCCCAAGCTTCAGGGGTTTGTACAGCTGTTTTCAGAGATACTTCTAGGGACCTGAAAATTTTCAGTTCTTCCAAGGTGGTGTGATAAGGGGCGAGGTGTTTCCTCTCTACCTCCACAGCAAGCTCCACCACACCAGCGCCCCTCCTCGCCCCAGGACCGCCCCTCAGAACTGTGACCCAGATCCAAGCATAAGCAAAGCAAGAGATTCCTGCCTCAGCACTGGCAAAGAGATCCCCCTCTGATCAGCCACTTGATTCCCCCTCAGTCTGTGGGCTGGAAGCTCAGGAGGCAGCCACTGCCCTGGGGGTGGCTAAGACCTAGCTTCTTCTCTCACCGCAGTCACAGACTTTTCCCACTGACCTTCTAAGTTGCCTTTGGCGTTTGTGGGTTGAGAAGTCTGGAAACTGCCACAGCTGCCTGCGATTCAGTCCTCTGCGGCCTGCTCCAGGGTCGCTGCGGCCTGCTCACCCACGCCAAACTGCACTGCTCTCCCTGCCCGAAGCGATATACCTTTCTGATCAGCCATCTAGATTGTCTTGGGCTGGAAATTTGTTTTACTCTCTTTTTTTATGGGTTCTGCTGTTTAGAGCCATTTTTTATAGGTATTTGGAGGGGTTTGAGGGAGAGCTCCAGCAAGTCACTGCTTTCCCTCCGCCATTTTGGCTCCACCCCCCCTTCATTTTCTAGATGAGGCATTTGATCCCTGGAGAGGTTAAGTGACCTGTCCAGAGTCACAGAGGTTCAGGAAGTGATAGAGCTCCAAGTCAAAAACCAATTCTACTGCCTGTGCTTCCAGATGGGCCACCTTGGGAAAAAGTGATTTCCTTATCATGAGGGATCCTGAAGTGGCAGTTAGATGGCATTTGATGAAGGGTGTCACAGCTGGGATTCATGGTAGAATTTGGATCACATTAAATGATCTCTGAGGTCTTTTCCAACTCCCAAGTCTAAAATCCTGTCATTCATTCCATTCATTCATTCATCCATCACTTAATGCTCTATATGCATGTGGCACCTAGGTTGTTTAACTTAGAGCTTCTTCTGCTAAGGTGATCTGAATCAGGGTTGCTTCTCTTGATTTTAAGAAATGTTTTCTTTTTATTTGGGGATTACATTTATCTGATAGTTTAACTTCCTCTTTTGCTGGAGTTGATTTGAAATTTAAAAATTTTTTTTTGCACTGAGGAATTACCTTTCACTCAAAAGGACGATTAACACTGTGTGCAAGTACTGCCATTCCCCCCCCCCCACACACACACACTAAAGTGCATCATATAAAATTATACAGTAGTTGAGGAGTGAAAGGGGATACTGAATTTAGGGAAGATGACTAGGCAGGTAGGAAATTTTTAGTAACTGCCACTAATCCAATCCCAAAGACACATGTTTTACTAGTGATGGGAATCAGGTTGGCAAGTTCACTCTATTCTGTTTGTAAGGCAGAGGAGCCAAGCATGGTGGCACTGCCCTGTAATCTCTGCTTCAGGAGAGCCCTTGAGTTGGGGAGTTCTGTGCTACAATAGGGCTGAAGCTGATTGGATGTCCCCACAAAGTCCAGCACCAATATGGGGAGATCCTGGGGGTGGAGGGCCATCCCCTGAGAGCCTACCCTTCCTTGCTGTCCCCTAAGGGAAGGTGGCAAGGGACCAGGCTGGGCCAGCACAAGGCATCTCTCACCTCCAGCTAGCAGCCTCATCTCCCAGCTGGGATGTGTAGAACCTCCAGTCAAAGAGGACCAGCCTTCTCTTTGACCTTTGCTGCGCCAGAACCTTGAGGAAAGAGGAAGAGGAAAGTCAATGAGGATCCAGACTTCCTTCTGTTGTTGACTTCCATCTCCTGCCACACTATTTCCTGTCTATTTTCCAGCCTTCAGGGGGAAGAGGAAGAGTGAAACAGGGCCTTCCATCTCATGCTACATCTGTCTCCAGTCCAATCTCCAGCCTCCTTTGGGAAGAAGAGTGGTACCTTCCCGTCCTGCTCATACTCTACACATCCCATTGACTCTGAAACCCTGTAGGTCATCATCCAAATCCCATTGCCCATCCACCACTACTCCTTTCTTTATTCCCATCCTTTTCAATCCTCCCACCCCAAAGTTCCAGCCAAACCCCACCCAGCCCTTCCATTGTGCCCGCTGGAATGCCTGTCCCAGAGAATAAACTTACCTTCATCCTAAACCATTTCCTCTCCCATTTTTTACATCTTCTAACTATTACTGAAACTGGCTCCCCCTGGTAACACAAACTCCTGAGCATCCTTTCCAGTACTGGCTGTACCTCCTGTCATTCTCCTTGGCTTACCAGTCAAGGTGGAGGAGGTGGGATACTCCTTGTTCCCCATGGCCACCTGCAGGTTCTCCCCCTACCTCCATCATTCAGTCATCTCTCCTTCTCTTGAGGTCCATGCTATTCATATCTAGCACCCAGTCAAAATCCTGGTAGCTCTTCTCTGCAGACCTCCAGGTCGCTCCCTTTCTCAATGAATTCAGTAAGTGGCTCACAACTTTTCTTTCCTCCAGTTCCTGCCCTCATGCAAGGGGACTTCAGACATAGATATTGACTCTCCCTCAAATGCCCTCACCACTCAGTTCTTCAACCTACTCACTTCCTGTGACCTACTCCTCCACCCACCTCAGTAGCACTTAGAGATATTGGCACCTTATTAGACCACCTCATCCAACCATAATCTCTATGCTTTCCACCCCTCCGTCTACCTTCCCTTACCAAACCCTACTCTTCATCCACATTGTAACCTCCAGTCCCTCAACCCTTCAGTTCTCTCCCATGCCATCTCCCCTGCACTAGCCATTTTCTCCACTTTTCTCTCTCTTTAGCCCTTGGTGAACCAGTTCATCCCACACTGTCCTCTTCTTGTCTCCCTTGCCTTCCTACCAAATCGCTGATTGTGCCCTGCCATTGGGTCACTTCCACCATCCACTGCTTTTATTCCTACATGAGTGCTGCTGAATGAAGGCAGAGAAAGTCATTCAACCATTCTGATCAGGTCTACTGCAAATTTATGTTACACAATCTTAACTGAGCCCTCACTGCTGCTAAGCAATCGTACTACACCTGCCTTATCAACTCATTATTCTACTCTCCGTAGCAGCTCTTCCAAACCTTTCGTATCTCCTTAAATCTCCCATGGCTCCCCCTCTCTCAACCCTCTCAGCTGAGAACCTTGACTCATATTTTACGGAAAAAATTGAGACCATTCACTGAGAGCTCCCTCTCCTTCCCTTTTCTTCATCTCATCACTCAGATGCCTTCTGCCACTATCTCCTTCTACACTCCTGTCTCATTTGAAGAGCTGACCTGCCTCCTTACCAAGGCTAACCCATCTACCTGCAGAATGATCCCATTCTATCCTTCTCCAACAGATTGCCCCTTGGTCTTATCCACTCTTTCACTTCAGTCTCTCCCTCTACTGGCTCATTCCCTACAGATTACAAACATGCTCATGCCTTCCCTGTCCTCAAAAGATCCTCGCTTGATCCTTCCATCTCAGCTAATTATTGTTCTATATCTCTTTTGCCTTTTGTAGTTAAACACCTTGAAAAAGGTTGTCTACGATAGCTGCCTCCCTTCCACCTCTGTGTTTAATCCTTTACAATATGGCTTCCAACCTCATCATTCCACCGAAACTGCTTTCTCGAAAGTTACCAATGATCTCTTGCCAAATTCAAGGGCCTTTTCCCAGTTCTCATCCTCCTTAACCTCACTGTAGCCTGTGACATTCTCTTCTCTCTAGGTTTTTGGGACACTGCTCTCTCCCGGGTCTCCTACCTGTCTGACTATTCCTCTGTGGCCTCTGCTGGATCCCCATGTAGATCACACCCTTTAACCATAGATGTCCCTCAGGGTTCTGTCCTGGCTCCTCTTTTCCCTCCCAACTAAAATCTCATCTCCAAGTTGCCTTTTCCAACCCCCCTCAATTTTAGTGCCTTTTCTCCCTTATTTCCTATTTATTCTGTATTAACTTGTTTGTACATATTTTTCCTGATGTCTTTCCCCACTAGATTGTGAGATCCTAGAGCGCAGGGACTATCTTTTGTCTCTTTTTGTATCCCTAGCTCTTTGCATAGTGCTTGGCACATAGGAGGTGCTTAATAAATGTTTATTGACTGACTGGAATTGAACCAATTCCTTATCTTTCCAGTTACCTATTTCCCTTCTAATTTTAGCTGCATTGATTTTGTTTGTGCAACAACTTTCTAATTTTATGCATTCAAAATTGTTCCTTCTATCTTCTGTGATCCTTTCTGTCCCTTATTTCTTCATGACTTCTTCATAGATCTGAAAAGTCATTTCTTGTTCCTTTTAAGCTCCTCTTTTTCTCAGCCAGGTTTTTTGGTGAATCAACTCTGAGCAGTGTTTCCCAACTTTTTGTTACTCTTGACTTGCCAGGACACACAAGGATCTCCTTCTAATCATCCATCCCCCACTATCTAGCCATCTGTTTATATTATAGCTGTCAGGCATCTCATTCCTGTATAATACGGTTACCTGAGGAATCCCGGGTCCTGCCTCCCAGAGTCCTTTTTCAGGTCCCAAAGTGTCATAATTCAATTCAGTCAGAATTTACTAAATGACATTCA
Organism: Vombatus ursinus; assembly: GCF_900497805.2. Taxonomy (NCBI): domain Eukaryota; kingdom Metazoa; phylum Chordata; class Mammalia; order Diprotodontia; family Vombatidae; genus Vombatus; species Vombatus ursinus. The sequence goes on along the minus strand of NW_020954600.1, from coordinate 4,535,341 downwards.
TTTAATAATAATTTAATAAAATTTAATAATCTGCAAAGTCCTGTGGTACTTGCTAAGGATACAGAGACAAACAAGATAGTCTCTTGACCTCAGAGAGCTTACGTTCTAGTGGTGGGCGTGATGGTGCTCATATTCCTTGCTTTCAGTCCCTTCCAGCAACAGATACTGCCACTGTTACTGAAGTCAAGGGGGTTTTTAGCCATCCATAACTACTTCTCCTCAGCTTGTTCTTATTAAGGATTTTCCTGTGCTGTGTTGCATCCTTCTTTTGCCCTGTCCCTAGAGCTGGCATGAGGCTGCCCCTTGTGTCCCAAGTGCTGACATCTTGATTCACTGAGGGAATGAGTGATCTCTTGGACCAGCTGTGGATGGAGCAGCTTGTAACATGGGAGGCGGCAGATGGGGGAGGATGTGGAGGACGGTGTGAGAAATGCTAAGCATCCCTGCCGCTAAGAATGGCCTTCTGACTTCTCGGCAGCTTTCACTTGGCCTCAGCACCCTTGCTTTGCCTTTTCTGGTCATGGACTCTTAGAATGTAGAATTGGAAGCTTTGGTTGCTTTGTTTTTTCTCTTATAAAGCCTAATGTTTCCATGGTGATGTGTTTTATTTGTTGAAATCTTCACTTATTCGTGGTTTCATCAACAGATGAAATTCCTCCCCAGAACTGACCCACTGTCTATAATTATGTTTTTTTTTTCTTTTAATTCAAGTTCTGTAGCTTTGGGAGGAGTTTTCCATCTGTGCCTCCTGCCGTACGAAGCCAGCCTCTGCCTCTCTAGGGGAGTCAATCAGATGCTCATCAGTTAGACCTGTTTTCACTTCTAGACTGTGTTCTAAAAACCCATTAGAATTGGCCACAAGGAGGCCTGTGACTGGCTGGGTGGTTTTGGTCCTAGAGTTGAGTCAGGGGACAATAGGAAAAGGGAGAGCCTGAGAGGGCACGAGGTGGAGGTGGGGGAGAATCATGGTGGAAATAGAGACCACTGAACAGTGCCACCCTTTTAGAAGAATGAGCCTCAAACACCACCGCTGTGACAATCGGTGTCCTCATCGGGAGGGTGGAGATATAATACCTGTAGCACTTGCTTCCCAGGTTGTTATGGGGATCAAACGAGGTCATGTATGGAAAGTGCTTGGCCATCCTTAAAAGGATTGCTCTGTGGCTGGACGGGACCTCAGAGGCCCACTGAGTCCACACTCCCCTCTTCCAGATGAGGCAGCCAAGGCCCAGATTTAGTAATTTGCCCGATGTCATAGAGGGTAGCTAAGGGCCTGAAGTCAGAAAGACTCCTCTTCCTGAGTTCAGATCTGGCCTCAGACACTTACTGCCTGTGTGACCCTGGGCAAGTCACCTTTGCCTCAGTTTCCTCATCTGTAAAATGAGCTAAAGAAGAAAAGGACAAACCACTCCAGGATCTTTGCCAAGAAAACCCCAAATGAGGTCACAAAGAGTTGGGCATGACTGAAACGATTTGAATAACAACAAAGTCACACAACTAATAATTATCAGAGATAGGATTTGAACCCAGGTCCTTGGACTCTAAATCTGAGGTGTTACATTTATGTACATACGTACATAGAGACCTATTTACTATTCAATTTGTTTTTTTGTGGCAATTAAGAAACGTTTTTGTCTCTCATGTGTCGCACGCCCCGTCCAGGAAAGGAGGCGAACACCGTTGCAGCAATCTGCATTGAACAGAGCAATGCCTTCACTGGCCATAGCCCAGAATGTCTGACTCATTCTGCGTCTGGATTCCACGACACCTCAGTCAGAAAGTGGGCAGTGGTGTTTCGCCGTCCATTCTCTGGAATCGTGGTTAGATCTGTTTATTGTTCAGAAAGCTTTCTTGGTCCCCAGTGCTCAGTTGGGCGTGTCAGGCTGCCCCTGATGGAAGTTTGCTGGCCGAGTGTGTCTTGGGAGATATACAGAAGAGCAGGGGAATGAGGAGGGAAAGAGACCTGCTCCATCCGTGTCCCCAGTCACACGGGGGCCTAAAGCCAGGCTCAGACTTGTTTTGCCTATCCCTGCAGCTTATCAGCCACCCTCTGTCCTTCCTGGAGTAGATGTTTTGCACAATCCCCAAAGAGATTAGTTCTGACTCTTCCTAAGTGAGACCCGTTGCATCTTCATCTCTTATCAGTGGGCCCCCAGGGTGCAGCAGCATTACCAGGCACCTTCCTACTCTCCCCTGCTCCACTCCCAGATGGCAGCTTTGGGAGCTAGGAGAAGAGTGGGGGAGGTTTTTACTCTGCTCAGGAGCAAGTGAGCAAATCCCTGCAGCCCATCTTCAGTAGGAAGCAGCGATCTCTGCCTCTCCTGGTGAGCCAGCCGAGGGACCGTGGAATGGACCGCAGGGGATGCTAGCTTGGTGGCACGAAGGAGGGTTTGGAGGAGTAAAGGGACATGGTGGGCAGAATTGGGCTTCCAAGTGCCCTTTGATCAGGGCGCCATTACCAGCCCAGTACAGGAAGGGGGCAGGCAGAAGGGCTCTGATGAGTTGCCCAGGGCGACTGCACAAAGACCTCCCGAGCAGCAGGAGTGCTATTTCAGGGCTGGGGCTGTTCAAAGCCCTTCTTTTTTCAGGAAGGGGGGCTAATTGGCCCACCCCAAGAACTGCATCCCAAGTCCTTCTGCAGCAGGTGGATGGTGAAGCACAGTCATTTTCTCCTCAGTCAACCACCCTTACCTATGCCTAGACCTGGTGGGGCTACTCCTCCCCCCAGAGACTTTCCAGGGCTCCCTCTTGCCTGTTGAGTAAAGTCCAAAGCCCTTGCTTGATATCCACTGGTAGCACTCCTTTCCTGCCTTATCTTATACTGTACTCTTTCACACAGAATGTAAGCACTTTGAGGATGCTTACACCTTGTCCTTGCCTGTCTTTGTATTCCCAGAGCTTAGCATAGTGCCTGGCATATAGTAAGTGCTTGACTTTGCACCAAAGCCAGCCTGGACTGCTCTCTGACTTTTGAACATGCTATTTTTCCACTTCCAGACCTTTGCCCCTGTCATTCCCTATGCCTGGGGTGCCCTGTCCCCCCAATCTTCCTAACCATAGTTCTTACCTATCCTTTAAAGTTCAAATGCCCTTTCCTCCAGGAAGCCTTCCCTGATTCTTCTCATCCCCCTGTCATAGACCTGTGAGTGAAGCAGGGTCAGAGAAGTCTCCTCCCTTAACCCCTAACTCTGCTCCAAAGTCTTTGTTCATCAGGCTCTACTCTCTGCCCTAACCTCAAAGGTTCCCTCATTGCCCCAGCCCAGCTTCTGGCATGGAAAGCAAAGTCCTAGGAAGAAAGGGGGTGAGAGGAAAAGAAGAGCCCGGTACTTGAAACCAGGACATGTGGGCTGCTACCATTAACCTCTTAGAGGTAGTGTGGTATGGTGGATTTGGAGTCCAAGGACCTGGCTTCGGATAACACCTTTCCTCTTTACTACTTGTGTGACCTTGGCCAAGTCATTTTCCTGAGCCTCAGTCTCCTCATTTGTAACATGAGAGGGTGAGGCTCCAAGGTCCTTTCCAGCTCTGAGTTGTGTTACTTAGGCTCGTCCCTCGAGTCACTGGTAGAGGCAGACGAGGACCCACGTTTCCTGATTTATGGGCTGTTACTGGTAAGACATCACGTTACCTTCCTGAGTGTGTGTGCTTGGAGATCACAAGCCAAAAGGCATTAAATGGTGACCAATGTTTTTCTGAGAGACCTAGTAAATAGGTCTCTATGTACATATGTACATAAATGTAATACCTCAGATTTAGAGTCCAAGGACCTGGGTTCAAATCCTATCTCTGATTGTGTTGTGCAAGTCTTAACCAGCTATATAAATGTGTGCACTTTTTAAATGCTATGTGAATGTCCTTCATTATCGCTTGCATTTTGGGTGGTATCCAGGGCCCCCTGTGCCATGGCGCTGCTATAGCATTCTCCAGTGGCTTTTCAGTCTAAGCCAGTCAGGGACACAGAGTCGATGGCTCTGGGAGGGATAGTCAAAATGGAAAAATCCATTTCTCAATCAAATGTTGGGAGAAGGTGGCTAGCCACCTTGGGACCTGGCCTGAAGTCTCACCTAAGGCTGTTCCATGAAACATCCCCCATCATGTTGCTCACTTGGTCATAGCATCTCCTACCAGCGCTGGAGGTTAGTTGAGCTGAAATGAGTTGAGACCCATTGCACCTGCTAACTTACCAGAAGGACCTAGATAATTTCAAGCCTCTCTGGCCCCAGGCATCCCTTTCTGGTGTGTGTGGAGCCCTTTCCACTGGGTCATCTGCTGATGTGGAATTAGAAATCAAGTGTCCCCAGTGTGCTTTTGCATGTGTGTGTGTGTGTACACATGTGTGCATGTGTGTGTGTTTGCATATGTGTGTGTTTGTATGTGTGTATGCGTGTGTATGGTGTAAGATTGGGGCAGAGGGGGAGGTCTCAATGCCTAATAGTCAAACAAGCTATACTCAGCCTTGTCTTAGTGGGGAGATTCCCTCCAGTGACGTTTCATGGTGCATCTGTATGCATTGCTGCAGCAGGGAGAAAGGTGCCTGCACATGGATGTAGCGAATGGACGGATGAGTAAAAAGTATTTCTTTAGTGCTTCTGCCGGGCCAGGCACCATGCCAAGCTCTGGGGATATGAAGACAAAGCAAAGATAGCTGCTGCCCTCAAGGAGCTTATATTCTAGCAGGGGATGTAACAGGTCTAGGGTGACTGCGATGGAGGGGTGCTTTGGTCCGGCCTGGTCGTACTTTGACCTCAAGTCATGGGGATGTTGATTAGCACCAGCAGGCAGGTGATTTGAGATGCCCTTGCCAGAAGCAATGGAACCAGAGTAAGAGATAGAAGGTGGGGGAAGGAGTCCAGATGAGGCAGTGTGGAAAAAAGATGAGGCTTGGAGTTCTGGGGCTGCTGAGATCTCTGAGCCCTCACTAGTCAGGACCACCTGGTCCAGGGCAGGAAGTGGGTGCAGCCATCTTCTGATGTCCAGTTGGCAGGAGGAAGATGACTGGAATAAACCATGAGACAATATGAGACTAACACTGCAAACCCTCAAATAAAGGGGCATCGTTGTGAAGTGGAGAGAGTGTTCCACCTGGACTCAGGAGGACTGGGGCTCATAACCCTCCTCAGACACATTCTGGCCTTGGGACCCCGGGTAAGTCACAGATCTGCTCTGAGCCTCAGTTTCTTATCTATAAAACAGGGATAATAATAGCACCTATATCACAGGATTGTAAGGCTCAAATGTTCTCCCCCATTAAAATGTGAGCTCCTTGAGAGCAAGGACAGGGTTTTGTTTTTTGTTTGTTTGTTCATTGTGTTTTGTTTGTTTGATTTTTCCCATTCATTTTACCCAGAAACACAGTGCTTGGAACATAGTAAGTACTAAATCAGTATTGGCCGATTATTGAACAATTGAAATGAGATAACAGACCTAAAGTGTTGTGCAAGTCTTAACCAGCTATATAAATGTGTGCACTTTTTAAATGCTATGTGAATGTCCTTCATTATTGCTTGCATTTTGGGTGGTGTCCATGGCCCCCTGTGCCATGGCACTGCTATAGCATTCTCCAGTGGCTTTTCAGTCAAAGCCAGTCAGGGACACAGAGTCGATGGCTCCGGGAGGGGTAGTCAAAATGGAAAAATCCATGAGTCTGGGTCTTATCTTGTTAAAGTCATGGCATTTGCAGGTCCTCTTGGGAAAGCTGATGGGCCAGGCTGAAGAGGATGCTCAGATGAGAAGCTGCCAGAGAGCTCCCAGTGGAATCCCAGATTTCCCTAACCGGAGCCATGTGCTCCCCAAACCTAATGGGCCTACCAACCGAGGATTTCACATTCTGACTTCTCTGACTCTTCCCTCACTTAATTCAGTCATCTGACAAATCCCAGATGGGATGAGTGATGAGTGAGTTCCAAGAAAGGCCCTTTGGGGGTCATGTTACATTTTCCCTTTTTTCTTCTGGCTGTTGAAGACCATTTCTAAACCATAAAGGATGCTTTGGAACCTCTTTCTTTTCCCTTCCAGATTGAGTTGTGTTCAGGTTTGGGCTCAGTATAACTCACTTTACAGAGAATTTATGCCACATCCACTGGGCACTCCTGTGTGGTCTCTCAGTTCAAGCTGCTTCTAAATCTAATTTGGGAAACAAGACATAAACATACAGGACAGTAGATGATTAATTACCAGAATGATAAGCACAGATGAGCACCTGAGGTGGGGTGGCCAGAGAAGGCTGCCTGAAGGAAGTCGGACCTGAAGTGCAGTTGGAAGGATGGTTATATTGAACAGGAATATGGAAGGCATTTCAGGCTGGGCAAGGCTGAGCAAAGGCACGGAGGTGGGAAGAAGCCTGGCACATTGGTGAGACTGTGAGGAGACCAGCATGGCGCTGTCACAGAGATCTGGTTGGGAAACAGTAATAATAATGATTGCTCAAACTTTATTACCCTCTAGGTTTGCAAAGTACAAATGATCTCACTTGATACAAAAAAGAATCCAGAAAGGTAGATACCATCATTATCCTTCATTTTCACAAATGAAGAAATTGAATAGGTCACATAGTTCATAAGTATCTGAGGCAGGATTAGAACTCAGGTTTCCCTGCTTTCAAGTCAAGCATTCTCATCCATTATTCTATCCTGCCTCCCCAGATAAAGCTGTATAAGGAAATTGAAACCAGATTGTAGAGATGAGTGATAGGGAGCTATTGAAGGGTGATGAGCAGGAGAGTGTCATGAAAGCCACATATTAGGAAGATGACACTGACAGCTATTTGTAGGATGGATCGGAGGCAGGAAGTGACTTAGGTGGCTGTGGGAATAGTCCAAGCAAGGGACATAGGGGAGCAATGGGGTGTAATGGAGGGTAGACTGGATTTGGAGTCAGAAGAGCTGGGTTTGAATCTGGAGAACCTTGAATCCTTCCTGCCTTTGTGACTTGAGGCAGTGGACTTCACCTTTCTGGATCATGGCTCTCTTTTTTGTGACATTGTTTTCTTTTGTTTCTCCTTCCTATCTGACTTTTTAAGTCTCTCTGCTGGGTCCTCATCCACATCAATTCAACAGCAGAAACAGATATTTTATTGGTGGAAATGACTTATATAAAGAGATATTAACATCTATTTTGCTGCTGTACCCTAAGGACTATGGGACTTTTCTATCTGACTTGCAGCTGTAACTTTCCATTTATGTTATCTCCCTTATTAAAATGTGAGCTCCTTGAAGGCAGGGACTGGCTTATTTTTTCTTCTATTGGTATCCCTAGTGCTTAGCAGCATGCCTTACATAGTAAGTGCTTAATAAATGCTCCATCCATCCGTCCGTCCATCCATCCATCCATCCATCCACCCACCCATTTATATCATGTCTCCTTAACTGGATGTACCCAAGGCTTTGTCCTGAGCCTTCCTCTCTACAGCCTCTCATTTGATGACCTCATTAGCTTCCAAGGTTTTAATTATTATCTCTATGTCAGTGACCCCCAGTTCTATAAATCCAACCCTAGTCTCTCTCCTGAGCTCCAAGGTCACATCACCAACTGCTTATTCAAGAACTGGATTTCCTAGAGTCACCTGAACATGTCAAACCCAATATGTCTAAAACAGAAATCATTATCTTTTCTCCCAAACCCATCCCTCTTCTGAAATCCCCTATTTCTACCAAGGGTACCACCATCCTTCTTGTCATTCGGTTCATAGCTTTGCTGTCATCCTCAACTCTGCACTCACCCCACACATGGAGTCAGTTACGTAATCTTCTTTTTCTGCTTCTATGCCATCTCTTTCACACGTCCCCTTCTCCCTACTCACACGGCTACCATGCCTGTGCAGGTCTTGGTCACTCCTTGCCTGGAGTATTGCAGTGATCGCCTCTCAGTTGACTGTCTTTCCTTTAGTCTCTTCCAAACACAAGCATCTTCCAGCCAGGTGCCAAGATGGTTTTCCTAAAGCTCAGGTCTGATCTCATCATTCCCCACCTCAACAAATGCCCATGGCTTCCTATTACCTCTAGGATTGTATATAAATTCTTGTGGTTGGCATGGAAAGTGCTTCAGAGCCTGCTCCCAGTCTGTCTTAATGTACGCATTACTTTCCTTAAATCACCCAGTGTTTTAGTCAAACTGGGCTTCTTCACTCTTCTTCATACAAGATGCTCCAGTCCCATCTCTGGGCCTTGATGTTGCATGAAATGCATTGTCTCTTCTCCTCTGCCTCAAGTCAAATCACCTTTTAAATTAAATTAAAATTAATTAAATTCACCTTTTAAATTAAATTAAAACTAATTTAATTTAATTAATAACCAACTACTAGGCATCAGGCACTGTGCTAAGTGCTGGGGCTACAAAGAAAGGCAAAAATAGTCTCTGCTTTCAAGGCACTCAAGCTAATGGTGCCTCTAAGAAGGATGAGGCTCCTTCCAGACTCAGTTCAGGAACCACCTTCTACGTGAGGCCTTTCCTGATCCCCAGCTGTCCTCTCCTCCACGATCGCTTCAGATGTCTTTTGTAGATCCATATGTACACGTTGTCTTCCCTGATTGAGTGGAAGCTACTTGAGGGCAGGTCCCGCTTCACTTTTGTCTTTGTATCTCCAGCACCTAGCAGTGTTTGGCATGTAGAAGATGCTGCAGAAATAAAGATTTACTGAAATAAATACTTTAAAAATATTCAGTGATTGACTGATAAAAGTGAGGAGTTTGTACCAAATGCTTTCCAAGGTCTCTATTAATTCTGAGTCCTGTGATCCTAAGGGAGAGTCTGGACAATAAGTATCAGTGGGAAGGAGAGGAAGAATCATTCTTAGAGGGCCCCTGGTGTAATGCAGAATCATCAGACATGTAGCCACGGGCCATATGGAGCCCACAAGATTCCCAAGTGTGGCCTGAACCAGATTAAAATGTAGTTTCTGACTTTAATGTGTTAGAATATTAACAAAAAAACCCATACATATGTATAAAACATGCACATGTGTGTACATACATACACATATGTATGTGTGTGGTTTTCCAAGTAAGCCCACAGGGATTATTCTGTATGATTTAGAGGCTATTGTTTTAATTTGAGTTTGACATCTCTGTTATAGTGAATTTGGTACCAAAGTACCTGAGTTCAGATCTAGGGGCAGCTAGGTGACACCAGAGTGCACAGAACACTGGGCTTGGAGTCAAGAAGACCTAAATTCAAATCCTGCCTCAGACACTTACTTGTGACCCAGGGCAAATCACTTAACCTCTGTCTGCCTCAGTTTTCCCAGCTGCATAATGGAGATAGTAATAGCACCCACCTCCTATAGTTGTTGTGAGGATTAAATGAGATTATATTTGTAAAGTGTTTAGCACAGTACCTGGCACATAGTAAGCACTATATAAATGCTAGTTATTAGATCCTTTCATTTTCTTCCTATGTGATATTGGGAACATCTTTCTGGGCCTCAGTTTCCTCAACTGTAAAATGAAGTGATGGGCCGGATGGACTCATGGGTCTATTCCATCTCCAAGTCTATAAGCCTATAATCCCTTATATAAGAGATGGAAAGCATCTCAGAAAGGAAATGGCAACGGGCCTCATCATTTGGTTAGGAGAATCGAGGGTTACCCCAGAGAGGATACAATCTTGGTGGTGCCATTGACCAAAGTAGTGAAGGGGGCCCTGGGAGGACTGGTTGGGGGAGGAAAGTGATGAGCGTGGTTTGGGTCAGATGGTGAAGGTAGGATCCAAGTGGGACCTTCAAGTTGATAGAAGGATAAGTATAAGAGATACAGAGAGCTCAGCTAGGACTCCAGAATTAGCAATGTGCATTGGAGGTTCAACCATGTCAAAGTGATATCATGAGAAGAAAAGGGAGAAAATGTCAAGACAGAGAAGGAAAGTGCCAAGCCCTGGACTCTAGAGAAAGCCAAAAGTTGGGGGTGGTGGGTGGGGAAGGAGGCAGAGGGGCCAGCCAAAGGAATGCAAATTAATCAGGGAGAGCACACACATACCACAGCCGAGAGTTTCCAGGAGATGGTAGGGTGGTCAGAGCTGTGACATGTTGCAGAGAAGTCAAGAAAACTGATGATGGAGAAAAAGCCATTCAGCTTGGCAAGAATGATGTCACCGACCTTTTCTAATGTTGTTCCAGCACAGTGATGAGGTGTTATCATCATAGAGAAATAGTTATTGAGCCTTGCTCTGGAAAGGGAGAGCCTTGGACTGGAGAGACAAAGAAATATAACTATGGCCCCTGCCTCCCAGCCTATAATGTAGCTGGGGAAGGCAGGGTGTGAATGTAAACAGAAGAGTCATCCATGGGTGGGAGTGTGGGTACAGACCTCTCATCTGAGGAACTTGCTGTCTCCCCCATTGGGAAGGGAAGAGGATGAGAGTGACAAGGAACAGGCATCGGGGGTCAGAACATCCGATGTGGCACTGGAAGGTGACCATCCTGACCAAGCAGAAAGCAAGTGGTCTGTCCAAGATCAAACGCCTTTCCTTCATCGTCTGAGAGTCTGGCCTCATAACAAGGCCAAGCTTCCCTCTTTGTAACTTCCACTTTGTAAACTTTGTGACTTTGTTCTGCCCTTTGGGACCAGGTGGAGTAAGTTTCTTCCACGTGACAGCTCTTCAAAAGATAGAGGATAAAGAGAAAGGAGCTTCATTTTACAGATGGAGCAACTGAGGTCGAGGGAAGTTTGAGTATCGTGCCTGGGGGATTGCATCTCCCAATGGAGATCAGTCCATTCAACTGAGAGTCTTAGAGAGGAGCCTGTAAGTATAGGGCCCAAGGTCACACAGCCATCGAGTTTCAGTAGCAGCACTTGAACCCAGGTGTGGCTGACTCTTTCTCCGCTGTGTCTCAGCTTCTTCTAGCTTTTTTTTTTTTTTTATCACTGGCGGCTCTCCTCCTATCAAGTCTTCTCTAGGCTAAATAGCCCTAGTTCTTTCAACCAATGCTCATATGATCTGGTTGCCCCCCTTTGGATGTTCCCTGGTTTATTGAGATCCTTTTGGGACATCCCCCATTCTGGAAGCAGGTGGTGGCCCACTGGATAGAGCACTGGGCCTGGAGTCAGAAAGACCTGGGTTCACATCCAGTCTCAGATACAAACTAGCTGTGCAACCATGGGCAAGTCACTTAAAAAAAACAAACAAACCACTTTTTGCCTCAGTTTCCTCAACTGTAAAATGAGGACAATAACAGCACCTGGGATTGTTGTAAGGATCAAATGAGATAATTTTTGTAAAGTGGTTAGCACAGTATCTGGCACATAGTAGGTGCTATGTAAATACTTATTCCCTCTCTTTCCTGAAATGTGGTGCCTAGAACTGAACACAATACTGCAGGTGTAGTTTGACTAGAATAGGGAACAGTGGGACTTCTTTATTTATTTTTGGTCTAGATCTTTGACTTTATAAGTTTTTACATTTTAAAAAGTAATAAAGCTTTATTTAAAAATGTAAAAATCATTCTTAGCTCGCAGACTGTACAAAAACAAATGGTGGGCCAAATTAGGCTCCAGGGCTGCCCATGGAAAAAAATTGCTCTACCAAACAGATCAGCAACTGTTGAGCAACATATGGTCTTAGATTCAGCAGTTAGTCAGTCCACGTGCATTTGTTTAGTGTTTACTATATGTTAGGCACTGTGCTAAGTGTTGGGGATACACACACAAAAAAGGCAAAAACATGGCCCCTACCCTCCTTGAGCTCACATTCTAGTGAGGGAGACAATATGAAAACATGGAAGTGGATACAAGATCTATACAGAGTGGGTGGGAGGTACTTTGATAGGGGAAGGCGCTAACAGAGTGAAAGCTAACACTGAGGTTGTGGTAGAGGGTGAGAGGGAGGATGGTGGTACCTCCAGCAGTAAATAATTAATCAGTTAACATTGATTAAGCACCTACTACATGCCAGGCATGGTGCTAAGTCCTGGGGATACAAAAAGAGGCCAAAGGCAATTCCTACCCTCAAGGAGCTTCCAGTCCAATGGGGGAGACAACATGCAAACAAATATATACAAAGCAAGCTCTATACAGGATAAATAGAAAATAATGAAGGCACTGGAATTAAGAGGCATTGGGGAAGTCTTCCTGGAGAAGGTTGGATTTTAGTTGGGACTTAAAGGGAGTCGGGAAAGCCAGTAGGCAGAGAGGAGGAGGGAGGGCATCTCAGAGGAAATGCCCAGAGCCAAAGGAAGGGTGTCATGTTTGGGGAACAGCCAGGAAGCCAGGGTCACTGGATCAAAGAGTATTTCAGAGAATCCGGTGTAAGAGGACTGGAAAGGTGGGAAGGGCAAGTTCTGAAGAGGACTTTGTATTTGATCCTGGAGGCAATAGGGAGCCTCTGACCTTCATTGAGTGGGGAGGGGGAGACGTGGTTGGACCTGTACTTTAGGAAAATCACTGTGGTGACTGATTGGATGATGGACTGGAGTGGGAGAAACTTGAGGCAGACAGACCCACCAGGAGCTGTTGCAGTAGTCCAGGCATGAGGCGATGGGGCCCAAACTGGAGCAGTCACTATGCCAGAGGAGAGAAGGGGGCAGTGACTGAGAGAAGGTGAAATCGATAGATCTCGGCAACGACTTAAATGGGGATGGGAGGGGGGGCGGGGCAAAAGACAGCAGGAGTCCTAGATAGTAAATCTGGAGGACTGCCCTCAGCAGCAATAGGGAAGGCAGGAGTTGGGGAGGTCTTGGGGGAAGGATAATGAGTTCCCAGTATCTGGGATGCTGAAAGTTTATGTGTCTTGCCTTCAGTATGTGTCGGACAAGGGAATTCAATCCAGGGCATCCTGCCTCCAGCGCTGCCTTTCTGTTCACTGTGCCTAGAGGCTATACTGCTCTGAAGTCAGCCCAAGGTTGCCTTAGCTTTCTTAGCTGCCATAATCACGTTATTAATTTCACACTATTAATTCTCATTGAACTTAGAGTTTACTAAAACCTTCAGACAAACTGATATCTAACCATACTTCTTTCAAGCTGTTCTTGTTAAGTTGACATAAGACTTTACCTTTATTCCTAGAACATTTCATCCTTACAGTGAACAGGCAGGAGTTGTTACTGTTCTAAAGAGCCTTTAAGATCTCTGACGCTGATCTGAATTGATTCCAGGAGTGGAGTCAAGGTTTCCGTGTATAAGTCAATATTACTGCTTGTCAAGGACACTGTGGTCTCACTGTCTGTTGTTCCTGCCAAATAATGTTTTTTTTTAAAAGCCTCCATCAAGCTTGGGGAGCACGAAGAAGACAGACAGTCCTGTCCCCAAGTTTATATTCTAGGAGAGACTCATTCCAAAATGCAGTGTTTTTTAAGGCACTCATTTGAGTTTAAAAAAAAATCCTATTCTGGTTTTCTTCCCTTCCTTTCCTTTCATGTAAACCTTTCATGATTAAATTCTGTGGCAGACTTTGGTCGTGTTTTTTTTTTCCTCAGCCCCCAATCCTGCACAGTAGTTAAATGAAATGGCTTTTTATTTACCAGCATGAATAGGATTGCAAATGAGACATCTAAAAACCTCCTCCTGGAGCAGATGTGATTCTGAGACATCTCTAATATTTTACAAGGGCTTATTGATATGGGTTGGGGAACACAACAATCTCAGTCTTATTACCCCTCCAGAGAAAGAAAGGAATGGAGCCAGGAGTGGCTTGCCAGGTCAGAGAGCTGGGCTTAGAAATCAAGAATTCCCAACTCTTTTCCCTAACTTCTCAAACTAAGGGCAAGGCAGCGGCATACTTGGATGTTGGCACTCCAGGGAGCTGTCCAATTTATTTCACTACTAGAAACTGGGAGGATGGTGCAGGGAAGGCAGGTATTGTCACTTTGGACAAATCACTTTGTTTCTAGGTTTCCTTAACTTCAGAATGAGAGGATTGGACTGGATGGGGGATGGGGAACCTTCGGCCTTGAGGCCACCTGTGGCCTTCTAGGTCCTCAAGTGTGGCCCTTTGACTAGCTCAGCCACTTTTGTCACCTGTGTGACCTTGAGCAAGTCCCATAGTTTCTTTGGGCCTCAGTTTCAAGATCAAGCAGGGGAAGGGGGGGGGGGGGGGGGGGCGTCCCTGGGCCTCAGTGTCCTCATCTGTTACATGATGGGAATGGATTCAATGACCTCCAAGCTCTGAGCTCCTTTCCAGCCCTACATCTATGATCCGATGACTAGGGTACTCTGTCCTCCCTTCTCACCAATCACTCTCCCCTTTTAATCCCTCCTCAAGAGAAGTACTTTGGTGCAGCTGAATCCTTTATCCACTGTGGCTACTTCCCAAACTCCATTTGGGAAGCACTGTCCCAGGGGAGACTCTGCTGGGAAGGAGTCCTCTTGTGGTCCCTCAGAGGCTGGGCTAAATAAGACCTAATGAGTCTTTCCCAACCCATTTTCCCCTGCCTATTAAACTTCTGTGGCTGGAGCCCCACTTAGAACACATTTGGCTGAGGTACAGAGACTGTCCTTGGAGAGTGGGTGTGTTGCCAATGAGGTACTCAGAGCTGGGGGTTGGTGTCCTGCTCTCACCAAGTAGGGGCTGAGCTTGGGGCTCTTAGAAGGATCAGCTTGCCCTGACTTTATTATTAGGTACTTAAGGAAAATGAAAGCTCATTAGTCTCCCAGGAGAAGGGAACATATTCCTTCAGTAACTTTGAGGGCAGAGAGGAGGAAAAGAGAAGGGGTGAGATTCCAGCTTCAAGGCTCTCCCTGCCTGAGTTCATCCACTACATAGCTTCCAAAGTGGTTTTCTTTAAGTGCAGATCTGACCATGTCATCCTTCCCTGCTCAGTACACTTTGCAGCTTCCTGTTGCCTATAGGATCAAATAGAAAGTCCTCTGTTTAGGCAGGTTTCACAACCTGGCCCCAACCCAAATGCCCATGCTCACTGGTCATTACTTCTCTTCCTGAACTCTGTGATTTAGCCCGACTGGCTTTTTCTGTTCCTCGAATTCAGTGCTCCCTCTCCCATACATCCCTTCATTCTCCCGAGGCACCACTGCTGACTCTAGACTTTCTCTATCAAGCCCCAGCAGCCTTCATCACAACCTTGGGGGTTCACGCTGCCTCTAGGCTCCTTCCTCTGATTGGTCAGTTCCTCTCAGTACCTCCATTTTAAGGGAAATGTCCAGGCCCCCCAAGTCTTCATTCATTTCTAGGCTTTAGTCCTGACTGTCTTGTCCTCCTTTTGTGTGTGTGTGTGTGTCTGTGTGTGTGTGTGTGTGTGTGTGTGTGCATAGAATGCTCTCTTCAAGAGCAGGGACTAGCTTTGATTTTGCTTGTATTTGTATTACCAGTTCTCAGCACCATGCCTGGAATCAGGATGTAGAAGTAGGTTTGTAAGCCTTCTAAATGCTTCCCATTCCAGGGAACTTTCCTGCCCAGAGCTGGTGTCTCAAAAGCAGCACAGTTATTAGGGATTCTGAAGAATTTCAGGTTCTAGTTCCTGTTCTACTGTTCGCTTGCTTCGTAAATTTGATCTCATTCATTCCCGTCAATTTCTGTTATATCTTGGATATCAGACTTTTATCTGAGAGTAAGAGATTGATGCAAACATTTTTTCCCCATTCATTTTCTCTTCTTATTCTAGTTGCATTGATTTTATTTGTGGAAAAGCTTTTGCATTTCAGACAGTTCAAATTATCTGTTTATGACAACATCTTCCTGAGTTCAAATCTGACTTTAGACACTTACTAGCTGTGTGACTCTGGGCAAGTCACTTCACCCAGTTTGCCTCAGTTTCCTCATCTGTAAAAGGAGCTGGAGAAGGAAATGGCAAGCCACTCCAGTATCTTTGCCAAGAAAACCCCAAATGACCAAACAATAACAATTCTTTGTTTAGTTAAGAATTACCTCCTCCCTGTCCCCCAATTGTTCATCTGAAAAGTATCTTTTTTTCCCATTCTCCTTTACTTTTTTTTTTTAAATGATGTGCCCTTCTATATATTTAGTTTGGTTACCCATATGGAATTTTTGTGTTGTATGGTGTAAGTTTAAATAAGTATAATAAATAAGTATAATATGATAAATAAATAATAAATAAGTATAAACTTATTTCTGCCTAACTTCTTTCTTTTTCCCCAGAAGTTTTTAATGAAGAGGAAATCTTTCCCCCAAGCGGTTTGAATTCTTGAGTTTATTGAAGGCTGAGCTTCTGTGTTTGATTGTTTCTGAGACTTAGCTGTCTTATTATTCTGTGTTTTAACTAATACTGAATAGCTTTGAAAACTATTTGATAAATAACTCAAAATCTAAAAATGCTGTGACACTTTCATTCTTGATTTTTTTCTTCATTGCCTTTGAAATTCTAGACCTGTCATTCTTTCAAATGAATTTTATTGTTATTTTGCCTAGTTCTCTAAAGTCCTTGAGAGCTGAATTAGCATAGTGCTAAATATGTAAATTAATTTATGTATCATTATAATTTTTACATTGGTGTAGCCAAACCATGAAAAATCAACATCCCTTTAGCTCTTGAAATCTTATATCTGTAAAGAATGTTTTGCCGCTATATTTATAGAAGACCAGAGTTTGATTTGGTAGATTAACCCTAAAATGTTATATATATTTTGTAGCTATTTTGAATGGGATTTCTCTATTGTTTCCTCCTAGTTTTTCTTTGTATCACAGAGAAATTATGATTTCTGTGGATTTATTTACTGTGCAGAAACAGCATAGAGGAAGAGTCTTGGAGTCAGAAAGACCTGGATTTAAGTCCTAACTGACCACAGGCACATTGTTTAACTTCTGGGTCCTCCTTAGAAGATGCTCTAAGACTATAAATTACAGAGAAATTGCTGACCTGCATTGGTGCAGGAGCCACAAAAGGGGCTCCCCTCACTAATGATATCATAGGTCCAGAAAAGAAAACAAACTAACCAACAATAACCAGAAAACAAAACAAAACAAAACAAAAAACAAAATCTTGCTGTGACTTTGTTTATATTACTTTATCTTCCTGGACCCCAATTGCCTCATGCCTGAAATGGGAATGATAGTATTTGCTCTATCTACCTATGTCCCAAACATTATGGGAAATAGGCATTTAACCCACATTTGCTGGATGAATGAATGAGGGGAAAAACCTCCCGGGGTTATTTTGAGGATGAAATGAGCTCATGGATGAGAAGGAGCTTTGAAGAGTGATAAGCGCTCTACCATCAGAAGGTAGGGTGATTATTATTAGTATCATTATTATTCATGAACCTTATCCTCTGGGGGTAGGGCACTTAAGTCTACAAGAAAATGTCTCGGAGAGAAGGAAAATGTACAAACCTCTGGACTGGTGATCCATTACCATAACAAGATTGCTTGAAGGGTAATGAGATTACAGATTAAGGAGAGGGCAAAGATGCTTCTGGTTTAATCATCCCATCCAGCCCTCCCCTTCTCTCCAAAGTAGCTCTGCGTGGCTCATGGGGGAAATTTCCCTGGGCATCATTCCCCTTTGAATCAGAGTTGGGAAAATTCAGAGCCGAGGAGGGGTAGGCCAGGGCAAGCAACTGTGCCAATCCCCAGTCAGATGACTCCCCTCCCTGCCCCCACCACCGGTGTCCCATTGCATGTACAGTGAGCATCCCAGATTAGAGCAATGAGCTCAGCTACTGGAATGAGCTCAGTGGGGCTGGGGGGAGAAGTGAAAGCCTAACTTCAGGGCCTGTCACTGCATATCCTCTCTCTCCTTCCCTCCCTCCCCCCCCCTTCACACACAGAGAGCCCCTTTTGGAGCTTGCTAGGGATTGCCATGGTAACCCTCCCGCAAAATTATCCAAACACTTTGATGTTCATAATTGTACCAGACTAAGTGCTAATTCTGAATGTGGTAGAGCCAGTTGGTCCGATACTGAACTCACAGGCTTTGTTCAGAGGGCTTGGTGAGGAGTAGGGTTGGGGAAGAGAAGGTGGGTGCTAGAGGAGAGCTCTAGCTGCTCGCCCTGGGTCTCAAAGAAGGATCAGGAAGACTCCCCACCAGAGCCATGGAGCTGTTCAGTGTGTCCCCATGCCCCCCGACTCTCTCTCCCTCTCTCTCTCTCTCTCTTTCTCTCTCTCTCACACACACACACACACAGGCACTACACTTAAGCACACATACATGCTCTTATACACTATTCACACTTTTTCATATCACTCATATACTTGGATACACATACATATAGACATATTTTCCCATGCAAACTTTCCCATGCACCAGATGGGAGCAAATAAGCCCAACTTCCAGAATGATCCAGGCTAAAGAAATTACCCTTGAAGACCAAATTGTCATGTGATTGCAAAGTCTGCTTTTCTTAGTTAGACTTTTGAACCCTAGACCTAGTCTCCTGGGACAGCTTGGAGGCGGGGGTAGGAGAGGGCAATTGGAATCTAACAGACTAACTGATCTGAGACTGGAAAGTGGGAGTTGGCAGCCAGAAGAATCTGGCTTCCAGCTGACCAGCATCTCAGGCCCTCTGTGTTTCTGAACTGGAGGGACCCAAAGCCTGGCTGCTTTTAACATGGTGGTTGGGTTGACCCAGGCCTTCACCCCTACTTTCCCCATTAGAAGAAGTCAATGGTCCAATGGATAGAAGGCCAGAGAATGAATTAGTAGACCTAGCTTCTGTTTCTAATTATACCTAGCTTACTGTTTGGTCCTGGTGATATACCATGCCTTTCTGAGTCCTAGTGTGTCCCTATATGTCCCTGGCTCCCTACTCAGGAGCAGAAGCTTTGGGGAGGATGATTGAGATGAGATATTTGGAGTTCCTTTGGATGAAAGCCCCAGGAGGCACAGCTGAGAATCTGCCTGCTTTTTTTTTTAACCATAGCTCTACTGTTAAGTCAAAGTTGGGGTGGTGGGGGGAAGGTGGTAGTGATGGTGGTAGCTGCAAGCCTTCCAGAGCTTGCATCAATGTGTCTCCATTTACTCCAGTCAACTTTCCTTCTCATGATATTATATTTTTTTAAATTTTCTTCTGCCCCAGATTCAAGATCAAGCTATTCCTTCTGAAGAAAGCCCTTGTTTCCAATTTCAGATTATAGAATGTTAAGCTGGAAGGCGACAGCCTGAGTTCAAATCCTGGCTCTGGCATTTATTTCTCCTGTGGCCTTCGGCATACAACCTGATTTTATACTCTAGTGGTATACTGTACTTGGATTTCAGCAAAGCACTAGGGGACGGGCAAATGAGAGAGTGATTCCCAATTACCTTGTATTTAACATATACACACTTGCATGTATATATACACATCTGTGCACGTGTATGTGTGTGTTCATATACATACATATGTATATACAAATATGCATATGTGCACCTTTCTAGATAAAATGTAAGCTCCTTGAGGACAGGGAGGGACTGTTTCATTTTTGTCCTTTGTATCTATCCCCAGTGTCTCACAGTACCTGGTAAGTAGTAGGTGCTTAATAAATGCTTAGTAATTGTTTGAATTTAATTCAACAAACATTTCCTCACCTGTAAAACGAGGAGGTTCAAGAAGGTGTTCTCTAATGTCCCAGATTTTATAACCCTCATGGTTTATGTTAGGACACAGAATGTCAGAGCTGAAAGGGTCCTTAATGTATAGAATGTCAGAGGAGGAGGGACCTTAGCACATAGTACGTAGAGCGTAGACTGGCAGAGCTCTAAAGGACTTCAGAATATAGAAGACAGAATACTGCAGCTGGAAAGTACCTGCAAGTGATATGTAAATATCAACCCTTATTATTCTGAAATTACCAACTTACCAACTTTGTTGTTTTGTAAAAAAGTATCTATTATATTTAACACAGTAATAACAAAGTTGCCCCGCTTGTGTGTGTATTTCTCTAAACTTTCTTCTACTGGCTTCTGTTTTTTGTACAAAGTTTCACTGATACTTTCTGCTGTTTTTTTCTATCAC
Source organism: Vombatus ursinus (assembly GCF_900497805.2). Classification (NCBI taxonomy): domain Eukaryota; kingdom Metazoa; phylum Chordata; class Mammalia; order Diprotodontia; family Vombatidae; genus Vombatus; species Vombatus ursinus. The sequence goes on along the minus strand of NW_020954600.1, from coordinate 4,515,512 downwards.
TCTTATTACCTCCAAACCTTCCCAACCCCCCATCCCTCCCTAGTAACGTTCGTAAGTATCGTCAAACAAAACTAATCAACCCATAGAGGGTTAGGTGATTTGCCTTGGGCCATGTAGTATTAAAAGCAGCAGAACTGGGCTTCAAATCCAAGTGGCTCCCCTCAATCTCATGGCCAAGTCTGTGGTATTAAAGTGTACCCCCTCCCTCCACGTCTCTTTTAGGATGCAAGAACCCGCTGGGAGAGGATAGTAAAGGGGAGGGGTGGGGAGAACCCAGCTATATTTATTTGGGGTGGTAGATGTCATCCTACAGGCTTAGGGTAGGGGAGGTCAGGGTAAGCTACCTCTCTGGACCCAAGCACCTCATTAGAGCCTGTGTGGAGAGATCGCTTTTCCTCATCAGGATCATATCCAGGGGAGTTATTCTTATCCTCACTGTCCTCATCATCTCTCCTCCTCCCTCTCCCTCCCCTTTCCCTCCCCCCTCCCCCAGGCTTTCAGTGAGCAACAGGCCATAGGGAGAGCTTCCCCGAAGATGGCTTCCAGGGGGATGATCTCATACTCTAAACCAGAGCCCTCCAGCGAAGCTGATACCTGCTTCTTCCTCCAAGAAGGGAGGGGGTGGGGGGTTCTTCCCCCATCTTTAGGGAGCAGGGGAAGTTCAGAGGATGAGGGGAGCTTGAACTCGGACCATTCCAGGTCCTGGCCTGCAAATGTGTTATTATATATAACATAGCATTTTGTGTAATATAATCCCCACCCCAAAATAATACCAATAATGCCAGTTTCCATAGTGCTTTAGGATTTACAAAGTCCTTTCCTTACAGTAGTTCAGTGAGGTGGGTGGAGGGGGTAAAGAACAGAGAGAAGGAACAGTAAGTACAATGAAAGGATCTGGGAGATGATGGTGCAGAGATCTCATTCTCATATTTGCCAACACCTAACCTGCTCTTCTGTATCCCACCCCAATAGCTGGGTTAAGTAAGGGAGTGAGTGGGTGGCATGGGCTTCTGTGAGGCTGACTCATAGTCATTCATTCATTCATGCATTCATTCATTCATTCTTTATTCCAGGATAGGGATAAGGACTGGACTTGTGATTTCATTGGTATATGTAACTTTATGAGAAAATTCTTTCTACCTATACAAGCCAGCCTCTTTGCTAAGATTGATAGAGTTATCTAGATCAGCGGCTCTCAAACTTTTTGGTCTCAAGACCCCTTGATACTCTTAAAAATTATTGATGACCTCCAAAGAGCTTTTGTTTATGTCAGTTATATCTATCGGTAAGTACTATATTAGAAATTAAAACCTCTTATGATTATGAAAATTTTTTACCTCAAAGACCTCCTTAAAAATTTCAGGAACTGAAGGAATCCTTAGACTACACTTCGAGAAGGCTTGGCCTAGAGAGTTAAGAGGCTTAATGCCTTGCCTAGGGTCACAAACAAGCCAGTATATGTGAGAAGCAGGACTGGAACCCAAGTCTTCCTGGCTCTGAGGCTGGCTCTCTATCTATTACCATTCCAAGAGGAATTTGTCCAATTCAGAGATACCTAGGTGGCTCAGTAGTGCACTTGGGTGGTACAGTGGATAGAGTGCAGGGCCTGGAGACAGGAAGACCCGAGTTCAAACCTGGCCTCAGGCACTTACTAGCTGTGTGGCTCTGGGCAAGTCACTTCACCCTGTTTGCCTCAGTTTCCTCATCTGTCAAATGGGCTGGAGAAGGAAATGGCAAACCACTCCAGTATCTCTGCCAAGAAAACCCCAAAAGGAGTCATGAAGAGTTGGGCAGCACTGAGCAACCACTGGACAACAACAGATGGCTTGATGGATAAGGCCCTGGGCCTAGAGTCAGGATGACCTGAGTTCAAATGTGACCTCAGGCACTTACTAGCTGTGTAACTCTGGGCAAGTCACTTCACCCTTTCTGTGCAGTAGTTTCCTCATCTGTAAAATGGGGCTAATAATAGCCCGTATTCTTAGCATTGTTGTGAGTCCCAATGAGATAATATTTACAAAGAGGTATGTAATTATTCAAAATATGGATAATAGATTTCTAGCTCCAAGGGACTTTAAAGGCTCTCTAGTCCAACCCTTTCATTTCACAGATCTGGAAACTCAGGTTTATAGAGGTTAAGTGATTTGTTCAGGGTCACACAGCTAGTATGTGTCAGATATAGGATTTGAACCTATTTCTTTCTGGCTCTAGTCTAGTACTTTGTACACTTTGCCACCTGCCTGCACCAACTATCTATAGGTCAAGGGTCTGTGACTATGCCAGATCCTAAGGATTCTAAGATTCTAAGAGGTGAAGATGAGGGCATTCCGGATATAGGAGACCCCTTGTGCAAATGAGCAGAGTAGGGACATAGAAGGTCATGGAAGGAGAAACTAGCATGCCAGTTTGACAAGGAAGGAAAGTGTGTAGAAAGGAATACTACAGAATAAGGCTGGAAAGGTCTGTGGGAGCCAGGCTGTAAAGGCTGAAGAGCCTGCATTTTATCCTCGAGGCCCCTGAAGGTTATTGAATGGAGGTAGGAGATGGTCTGATCTGGGTTTTGGGAATACCAATTTGTACTGAGCAAAGTTTAGTTCATTGCTATTGTTCATTCATTCACTCATGTCTGACTCTTCCTGGTCCTTCTGTTCTCCACCACCTCCTGAAGTCTGGCCAAGTTCATGTTCATTGCTTTTATAAGCCTACCCATCCATCTTATCCTCTGCCATCCCCTGCTCCTTTTGCCTTCCATTCATTTCTTGAAATATTGACTGGTTTGATCTCCTTGCCATCCAAGGGACTCTCAGAAGTCTTCTCCAGCACCACAATTCAAAAGCATTGATTTTGCAGCACTCAGTTTTCCTCAGAGTCCAACCCTCACAGCCATACATTGCTACTGGAAAAACCATAGCTTTGCCTACATGGACCTTTGTCAACAAGGTGATGTCTGCTTTTTCATATGCTGTCCAGATTTGCCATAGCTTTCCTTCCAAGGAGCACGAGTGTTTTAATTTCATATCTGCAGTGATCTTTGGGTCCAAGAATAGAAAATCTGACACTGCTTCCATTTCTCTCCCTCTCTCTGTCAGGAAGTGATGGGATCAGTTGCCATGATCTTAGTTTTTAATGTTAAACTTCAAGCCAGCTTTTACATTATCTTCTTTCACCCTCATCAAGAGGCTTCTTCATTCTCCTTTACTTTCTACCATCAAAAAGTTTAGTGTATACAGAACTCGGGGTCTGTGCCCCGAGATGGTCAGAGCATTGTCAGGCAGATTTGCATCAGTTCTCCACCAGGCTCAGTTGCTATCAGTTCCAATTTCAGAAATCCTCATTGCTGGTGTTTGATTTGTGACTGGTTTATGTCCCACCGTGGCAGAAGGGCCATTGTTTCCAGATGTTAGAAAACGGTCAGAGTCTTTCTGGGTTCAAAGTCTGGGCAAACAAGGCTGGCTTTAAGAAAGGTAATCAGCCTAGGGATTCCCATTATTTAGTCTATGGGGTCATGACCATACACTAAAGTCCCCCTCTAGTCCCTCTCTTAGCACAGAAGTAGCCCCAGGCTCTTAAGGCTAGGCCTATAGAATGGAGGGGCAGCTAGGCGGCACGGTGGTTTGAGCACTGGGCCCGGAGTCAAGAAGGCCTGAGTTCAAATCCAGCCTCAGATACCAGCTATGTGACCCTGGGGAAAAAAAAAAACCCTGTTTGCCTCAGTTTCCTCATCTGTAAAATGACCTGGAGAAGGAAATGGCAAACTACTCCAGTATCTTTGCCAAGAAAACCTCAAGTGGGATCATGAAGAATTGGACACTACTGAAATGACTGAACAGCAATATGTCTGCTGGCCAATTCTTTTATTTTCTTTTTTAAAAATATTTTAATTTTTTTTTTTTTTAGCAAGGCAATCGGGGTTAAGCGACTTGCCCAAGGTCACACAGCTAGTACGTGTCAAGTGTTTGGTCTGAGACCGGATTTGAACTCAGGTCCTCCTGACATCAGGGCCAATGCTCTATCCTGCACCACCTCGCTGCCCCACAAAATATTTTAATTTTCCCCAATAACATGTAAAAACAATTTTCAACATTGGTTTTTAAAATTGAACTCCAAATTTCTTCTCTCCCTCCCCATGCCCCTCATTGAGAAGGCAAGCAATTTGATACAGGTTATACATATGTAATCATCGAAAACACATTTCTATATTACTCATGTTGTAAAAGAAAACATAGACCAAAATAAAAACCAAGAAAAATAAAGTAAAAAAAGTATGCTTCATTCTGTATTCAGACTCCATCACTTTTTTCTCTGGGGATGGATGGCATTTTTCATCATAAGTCCTTCAGAGTTGTCTTGGATCATTGTATTGCTGAGAATAGCTAAGTCATTCACAGCTGATCTTCTTACAATATTGCTCTTACTACAATGCTCTCCTGGTTCTAGTCATTTCAATTTGCATCAGTTCACGTAAGTCTTTTCAGGTTTTTCGGAGAGCACCTAGCTCATTATTTCTTATAGCACAATAGTATTTCATCACAATCATATATCACAAATTGTTCAGCCATTCCCCAATTGGTGGGTATCTATCCCTTCAATTTCTAATTCTTTGCTACCAGAAAAGAGCTGCTATAAATATTTAGGCATAGTTCCAAATTGTTCTAAATAACGATTTAATCAGTTCACAACTCCACCAACAGTGCATTTGTGTCTCAATTTTCCCACATCCTCTCCAACATTTGTCATTTTCCTTTTTTGTCTTTATTAGCCAATCTAGTAGGTATGAGGTAGTGCTTCAGAATTGATTTAATTTGCATTTCTCCAATTAGTAGTGATTTAGAGCATTTTTTCATATGGCTATAGATTCTGCTGGCCAATTTTCTGATCATCTCAGGGCACAGACTCCAGGGCACCTGATCAGAGCTCTTCATACACTAAGCTTCCTGATGGCAGAAAGTGAAAAAGAACTGAGAATCCTTTTGCTGAGGGTGAAAGAGGAGAGTGTAAAAGCTGGCTTGAAGCTTAACATTTAAAAACTAAGATCATGGCAACTGGTCCCACCACTTCCTGGCAAAGAGAGGGAGAGAAAATGGAAGGAAGCAGTGTCAGATTTTCTATTCTTGGGCTCAAAGATCACTGCAGATGGTTACTGCAGTCATGAAATTAAAAGAGGAAGGGAGGAAGGGAGAGAAGTAGAGACAATGAAATAGTTGAAAAAGACAGTGAACTCAGTGACAGAAGAACCTCGTTGAGGGCAGGCATCGTCTCACTTTTGTATTTCTACTCCTAGTGCCTAGCTCAATTGCCTAGCACATTACGGGTGCATAATACATGTTTGCTTACTTGCTTGGAGAGATCAGTATGGAGATGGTGAAGACAGAACCAAAGAGAGGAGAAAAATAACCACTTTCTCACTGTATAGAAAGAAGCTACCGACCCCAAGTATCTCCCCAAGCATCAGTGCAGGGTGCCACCTTTTAGGAAGGACATTGGTAAGAGGGAGTGTACAACTGAGGTGTCAAACATGTAGCTAGTGAATCACAAACTAAAAATGTAATTTGGAATACTTTTTAACCAGAAAAAATACAATAAAACATAATGTTAATGTGTGGTTTTCTAAGTCAATATGCCCCCCCCACACACACAGACATACACACAGAGAGGAATCCATATATATAGTTAGTGGCAGCATTTCTTTTTGAGCTTGACACTACTGCTATACAAGATAGTAGATAAGTGGGTAAGATAGAAAAGGTCACTGATTAAGGTGGAGAGCCCAGAAGATAGTGGATAAGATAGAGGAGGCCAACCAGGATGGTAAAGGGTCAGAGGCTCTTAAGTTTAAAACTGAAAGGGAACTTTTTTGTTCAGTCATTTCAGTCCTGTCTGACTCTTGGTGACCCATTTTGGGGTTTACTTGGCAGAGATACTGGAGTGGTTTGCCATTTCCTTTTCCAGTTCATTTGACAGATGAGGAAACTGAGGCAAGCAGGGTCAAGTGACTTGCCCAAGGTCAGAAAGCTAGTACACGTCTGAGGACAAATTTGAACTCAGGTCTTTCTGACTCCAGCTCCCGAACTTTATCCACTTCTGGCACCCTGCTGCCCCTGAAAGGGACCTTAGATGCCATCTAATCCAATCCTCTCATTTACATAATAATCAGAGTTTTCCAAAAGGGACTTGGTCTGTCTCTGGAGTCATAAGTTGCCTGCACTGGGAAGACTTCAAGCAAATGCTAGATGGCCACTTCTCAGGGATGCTTTAGATGGGATTCATGCTCCTACCAATTCAAAGTCTATGATTCTGTTACCCAGTCCAAGGGGCAGCTAGGTGGCGCCATAGTGAATAGGGCTCAGGGCCTGGAGTCAGGAAGACTCATCTCCCTGAGTTCAAATCCAGCCTCAAACACTTACTAGCTGTGTGATCATGGGCAAGTCACTTCACTCTGTTTGCCTCAGTTTCCTCATCTGTCAAATGAGCTGGAGAAGGAAATGGCAAACCACTCCAGCCTCTTTGCCAAGAAAACCCCAAATGGGGTCAATAGAGAGTTGGACATGATTGAAAACAACTGAACAACAGTCCATCAGGGTAAAGGTTTAATCAATGGATGTTAACATTGAAGGAAAAGTGGGCATAATTAAGGAGACCCCTGAAAAAGTAAGCGCTTCTTACTCATCAAAGATTTAGAGCTATAAGGGATCTTAGAAGTCATCTAGTCCTACCCCCATTTTGAAAGATGAGAAAACTGAGGCCTGGATAGATTAAGAGACTTGCCCAAGGTCATACAAGGAATGCATCAGAGACAGGATTTGAATCCAGGACCTCTGATGCCAGTGCTCTTTCCACTGTGCTCCACTACTTATTATCTGTGTATATTGTTTCCTCTAGTAGAGTGTGAATTCCATGAATTGAGGAACTGTTTTGTCTTTGTCATTGTATTACTACTGCCTGACATTTAGCAAATGCTTATCAAATTGCCAAAGATCACTCAGAGGGAAATCAATCTCCAAGCATTTACTATGGGTCTATTATACGCCAGACATTGTGGTAGACTGGGAGCTCCCTGAGAGCAGGGACTTTTGCTTCCTTTTGTATCCCCAGTGCTCAGCACAGTGCTTGGCACATAGTAGGACACTTAATAAATGTTTATTGCTTGACTGATTGCTGGGGATACTAAGAAAAAAACAATATTGCCCCATTAGAATGTGAATTTCATAAAGGCAAGGGTGGGTTTTTGCCTTTCTTTGTATCCCCAGAGATTAGCATAGTGCCTGGTACGAAGTAAGTACTTAATAAATGCTTGTTGATTGACTTCAAGGAGTTTACACTTTATCAGAGAAGACTTATATACATATATGTTTACACAAAACTGTATTCAAAATAAATGGAAGGTGATTTTTTGAGGGAAGGCACTAGCAGCTAGGGTGGGTGGATTGGGAAAGGCTTCAGGTAGAAGCCGAACTTTAACTAGCAATCCTAAGAGTTGGCACTGAGGAGGGAGTGCCTACCAGGCATGGGGGACAGCCTGTGCAAAGGTATGGCTATGGGAAATAGGGTGTCATAGATGAGGAACAGCAAGAAAGTCAGTTTGGCTAGACTGGCAAGAACATGTAAGGCTGGAACAGATGGCTGGAGTCAGATCGTGGAGGGTTTTAACAGAGAAACTATGGATTTGAACCCACATGCCCTACCCCCACTCCAAATCCAGTATTCTTTCCACTCTAACAGAATTTTTAGGCATAGCAAGACCGTCCTTCGGAAAGTCTCCTGCTGATCCCTGGTACTTTATAAAACTGAGGTTTTAGAACATCACCAGGTCCTCTGGGGAACAACATTGGCTAAGGCAAAAAAATATCCCAGACCATATATCCTACTCTTCCTGCCCCCTGCTGCTTCATGGCCCTGTATCCCTGGATGTTGGGGACTGAGCAGTCCCTGAAGGAGGAGCCAGTCCCTGAGTAGGGGCTAAAGTCTGTTAAAAAACGACGTTCCTGGAACCGTTCTAAGGTTTACAGAACACTTTCCTCGTGGTAAACCTGGGAGGGGAGTGAGAGAATGGAATATCATGCCCCTTTAACAAAAGGGGAAGCTGGAAGAACCCTGGACCAGTCCGGGAGCATGGCTACAACCAGGGTTGTAGATCTGCCAAAGAAAACCCCTACTAATGGGCAGTGACCTTGGGAAAAGCACTGGCTTGGGGGCCAGAGTTCTTCAATTAGGGCCCACAGATCCGAAGAAATCTTGGATAGACTTGGGAAGTTTGTGACCTTGGAAGAGGAAAAGAGATCTTTGTTTCAATCACGAGTGTTTCCTTTGTAGTCTCGTGTATTTTATGTACATTTGAAAACTCTGTTCTGAGAAGAGGTTTCACTATTAGGTTTCAGCAGATTGCCAGAGGAATTCATGACCCAAAAAGGGCTGAGAACCTCTGCTTTCGGGTCACTTGTCTGGTTTGGAGTCGTGACTGCCCCTTCCCAGCTGATGACACCTAGCCGTTCGGTGGAAAGAGGTAGCCGGGGGTCAGAGCGTCTGGGGTTCCAATCTTCACTCTTGAAGCTTATTATTTTTGTGACCTGCTGGGCTCATACCTACAGGGAGCAGACTCTGGAGGGGTGGGCCAGATCTAACTTTAGATATAACTTCAATCCAGTTGCTTCGCAGCTCGACGTCACAGTCAAATTGGGTAGGGGGATGATGGACTAGACGACTTCTAAGGTCCAGTCCAGCTATAAAAACCCTGAGCTAAGCCTCTCTCCTCTCTGAATCTCTGCTTCTTTATCTCCAAACCTGGGGGCAGGGAAAGCAGCAGGATGCTCGGGGAAACTCCCCAGTCGCTGGTGATGCTCGGGTGCTATCTCTACCTCGGAGCGTCTCTGCCGGGTCCCTGCCGGAGAAGAGCGAAGTGGGGGGGGGGGGGGGGGGGGGGGCGTGGAGGGGGGGAGGGGGGGAGCGAGAAGAGCTGGTTATTTTAATGAACTGAGTCGGAGACGTCAAGCGGAAGAGAGCCGGGCTCGCAAGCTTTAAATGGTATTTGTTGTCATCTGAGCATGCTCCCGTGTGGGCAGGCGGGGGCTATATAAGCGAGGGAAGCCGGCGACCTCGAGGCAGACGCAGCGGCGGCGGCGGCAGAGCCCGGTAGGAGTGAGGGCAGCGGCACAGCAGCCGGATCCTACTGGCAACGAAGCGGTACCGGCGGCGGCAGCGGCAGCAGCAGCCGCCGCAGGAGGAGGAGGAGGAGGAGGAGGAGGAGCCGCCAGCCCCAGCATCAGCATCAGCAGCAGTGAGAAGGTGCCCCGAGCAGCCTCCGCACTCCTCTACGCTCCCAGCCCGTGCGAGGGCGCCCCAAACAGTCGGCACAGCGGACCCCAGGCGGGGAGGCGCTCGCCGCGGGCGCCGTTGACCCCCGTAGCCCCCCGCGGGCCGCCCCTTCCCGCTCGCCCGCCGCCCCGGCAGCAGATTGGATCCCCCGGCCGGCGGACGTCGGGCCGCGCCCCGGGGGGAGCCGCTGGTTCCCAGCCCTCCCGGCCCGGGGGGCGTCCGCGCCTGCACGCCGCAGCCCGCCCCCGGCACCTCCCCAGAGCCCGGTCCCGAGCCAGCCCGCGGCCCGATGGCAGCGGCGGCGGCAGCCGCGGCGGCTAAGCCGCCGGAGCTGATGGGCATCTGCTCCAGCTACCAGGCGGTCATGCCTCACTTCGTGTGCCTGGCCGACGAATTCCCGCAGCCCGCGCGGCCCACGAAGCTGCCCCGGGGCAAGGGCAAGCTGCGGCGGCCCCGCCAGTCGCGCTTCAAGACCCAGCCGGTGACGTTCGACGAGATCCAGGAGGTGGAAGAAGAGGGGGTGTCGCCCATGGAGGAGGAGAAGGCCAAGAAGTCCTTCCTGCAGTCGCTCGAGTGCCTGCGCCGGAGCACCCAGAACCTCAGCCTGCCGCGGGAGCAGCTCGGCAGCTGCAAGATGCGGAACAGCCTGGACTCCAGCGACTCGGATTCGGCTCTATGAGACGGCCCCTCCCGCTATTCCACTCCCCAGCGGCGGCGGCGGGCCGGCCGGCTGGCCGAGGACTTGACTTGGCCCCAGCCCTGGGGGGGCCGAGCCCCTGGTCTCTGCTCCTGCACTGGCCAAGCTGCGAACTCGTTGCCCTCCTCCGGGCGCTTATCCCGTGCGGGGACCTGGAGCCAGGCGGGGCAGCTGCCGGGGCTAGGCAGTCCAGGGGGCCAAGGGAAGGGCTCCTCCTCCCCCTCCCCCGTTTTCTTCTTTTCTTTTACTCTGCCTAGTACAAACCCTGCTGTGAACGTGCCTGGTTCTAGGAGCAGAGAGAGAGAGAGAGAGAGAGAGAGAGAGAGAGAGAGAGAGAGAGATTGGGACATTTTCTAGGAAAGTCGCTATGTATTTGTCTTTGATTGGAGGGAGCTCCGGTTTCCATCTATCCCACCCCCCTTTCCTGGCTCCCCAGTACTTTTCTACCAGCCCATCGCCACAGATGGAATTTGGGCTACCGCGAAGCTTCCGGAGTCTATTTATTTTTGCATTTCAATCGTAAACTGCATTTATTTAATACTCTTTCTACCTGGATGTGTCTGTGAGGTTTCCAGAACAGAGAAATAAAACCATATATTTGCACAGTGCATTCGTTATTCTGAGAGTGTCTGTCCGTCTAACTGGCTGTCTGCAGCTCCCTGCTGCTGGGCGTGGTGTGCGTGCGTGTGTGTGTGTGTGTGTGTGTGTGTGTGTGTGTGTGTGTGTGTGTGTGTGCGCGTGTCTGCGCGCGCGCGCGCGCGCGCGGTGGGAGGCAACTGGGGCCAACGGTCCTTGGAGAGACCAGAGTTGAGGGAACTGGGCGGGGCTGGAGGGGAGATATTGACGAGGTCCTGTCCATTCAGTTGAAAGCTTGGCCTTCCACACTCCCCTACGTCCATCCCAGTGTTGATCCAAATTAAACCCAAGCCCCGTCCTACCTTTGGGATAAATAAATCTGTCCTAGATCGAACTTCCTCTCGATAGGGTCGGGCGCCTGGCCCAAGGAGCTGGGCGCGAAGTCCCTTACCTGATCTAAGAATAAGAGTTGGCATGTGTGAAGCGTTTTACAAACGCTGTCTTACTTGAGTCTCAGTACAGCCAAGTAAGGTAGGAGCTTCATATATTACTTTCATTTGACAGATGAAGGAACTGAGGCTCTGGGAACAAGCACTTGCAGTGCGTTTAAGTGTGGGTCTCTGGAGCCCCAGGGAGGATGCCTGAGGGCAGTGGGCTTCCAAGACAGAATTTTGGCCCTGAGTTCTAATCCCAGCTCTGACCCTCCAAGCTGTGTGACTTTTGACAAACCCCTTCATTAATCTGGGCCCCATTTTCCTCTTCTACCAAATGAGAGCATTGATCCACAGGATTTCCAAGGTGTCTTCCAGCTCTGACCTTTCTGGTAGAGAAGTGATGCCCACCCACTCTTGTGGTGGTTGAGTTCCATCTCAAAACGGGTGAGTCGGGAGGACCTGCAGACTGGTTTCCTCTCAAGGAAACAACTCTCTCATCATTCCAGCTCTACTGGGGCAGAGAGCCTGAGATGCTGCTCTTGGGAAGCCCAGCTGGTCTGGCCTGGAAGACTAGAAGCCTAGGAAGATGGCACGTGTCTGGGGGCCCTCCAGGGAGTTACAGTCCTGGAGACCTGGGCCTGAGCCACTCCTTTTGGTCAGGGTCTGTCAACTTTTCTTAATGCTGACTCAGTGGAAATGCAAAGAACAGCTGTCCTGGCTTCTTTTCATCCTCTCTCTCTTCTTCCTCCCCTACTCTTTCTTTGCTTGTGATTCTTAAGGTTGATCATCACACAGAGAGGTGTCCCTGCCTGCCTAAGGATGGCCAGTAGGCAGCCTCTGGGCACTGCCTGCCCTCAGTTCCTATCCAGTTGTCTCTCAGTGTCTCAGACGCCCAGTTCTGGTGCTGGACATCTGTCAGTCAACTGCTTACAGTCTGGCTCCTTCCCCTGGGATTCTTGGGGAGAGAAGCGCCAGAGACCCTGGAGTTCCCTCACTTTCAGCAGCCCCAAAACCTCTCGGGGCAGGGAAGCAAGCAAGCCCCTCAGTTGAGGGCAGAAAGCAGATAATTAGCCAAGTGACAGGGGAGTTGGGAATTGTATGACATCAACGCTGGCTAAGTCCTCAGGGTCTACAGGGCTATTGATTCCCCAGGGACCTCAGACCCATCTCCTCTTCCCGACCCCCATTCTAAGCCCTACGCTAAGCTGGCTTGTTGAATGGAATCCCCCAACACCTTCCCTGGGGCTCCAAAGACCCAGACTGAGAGGGATTTGGCAGGCCTGTTCCTGAAGAGGACTGATCACTGCAGTTCCTTCCTAGCCTACCCTAGGATTGTGGGTAGGGGTTTGTGTATGTGTGTGTGTGTGGGGGGGTGGCAGCGCTTGTTCTCAGGCTGGTCCTTCCAACTCTCATTGACCTGATTTAACTATAACCCTGTTGGCTGCTCAGGTGATAGGAGAGCAAAGAAATGCCTCCAGGGAATGTTATTTTTCCTCCTGTTGTAGTCAGTTAAGCATTTATTACCAGATGCCCATTCCATCCCTCAAGGAGCCTCAGAAAAAAATGGAAGTCATTTGGATGGATAGATGTAGATGTTGTGGGGGGGGCTAGGCAATGGGGTTAAGTGACTTGCTCAGGGTCACACAGCTAGTAAATGTCAAGTGTCTCAGGCTGGATTGGAACTCAGGTCTTCCTGACTCCAGGGCCAGTGCTCTATCCACTGAGCCACCTATTTTGTCTCCTCATCTTTGGATGCTAAGCCCTGGGGTGACACAAAAAGAATAGTATCATTGCCTCAGAGCTGGAAGGGGCCTTAGAGATTACAAATTTATCTCATTTGTATCCTTTGAGCCTCACAACAACTCTGGGAGGCAGGTGCTGTTATTGCCCCCTTTTTGTAGATGAAGAAACCGCAACAGGCAAAAGTTAAGTGACTTGCCCAGGATCACATGGCTAGTAAGTATCTGAGGTACCATTTGAACTCGTGTCTTCCTGACTCCAAGTCTAGCACTCTATGCACTATGCCACCTGTATCTAGGTGCCAGTACTTAGATTTAGAGCTGGAAGGCACCTCAAAGGCCACCTACCCTAATCTTATTTCCCAGAGGAAGGAGAATGCCACTGTTTATTGCTGCACTTTTCCCTCTCCACCTTCCCATTCCATTCTTGCTCTGGAAACTAGTCAAATCATTACTACCATTGCTTCTGGAAAGAGTGTGCCAAATGATGGCCCCATATCCACACTCAATATCCCAGTGACTCCCCAGACCAAAACTCCCATTGCACCATCTATGCTACCTTAGCATATCAGCATGTAAGCTCTTTGAGAGCAAGGATTGTATCTCTTATATTTGTATTACCAGAGCTAAGTCCAGTGCCTGGTACATAGTAGGTGCTTACTAGATGCTTTTCCATCCAGTCCATTCCTTTCATTTCATTCATTCAGTATGGCAGTGAAAAGCTAACCCTGGGCAAGTCACTCAAGTAGGACCGAGTAAAGGTGGAGAACTGGATTCTAGTCTGGGCTGGATGACTTTGGATAAGGCTCTTGGCCTCTCTTGGCTTCAGTTTCCCCTCTCTAAAAGGAAGGGGTTAGCCTATAAGATGTCAAAAGGTCCCTTCCTATTCTAATAATCTATGATTCTTTTATCTACTGCCTTCCACCCCATACAAAAACTGGCAACTGGTGATACAACCTTTCAGGGAGGCAGAGAGTAGTGGTTTAACTGTTGTTCTGGCCACCTAGAATAACATAGATCTAGCTGTCCAAAATTGAAACGTTGTTATTGGGTCATGTCTGACTCTTTGTCACCTCATTTGGGGTTTTCTTGGCAGAGATACTGGAGTGGTTTGCCATTTCCTTCTCCAGCTTATTTGACAGATGAAGAAACTGAGGCATATAGGGTGAAGTGACTTGCCCAGGGTCATACAGCTAGGTAGTGTTTGAGGCCAGATTTGAACTCAGGTCTTCCCGATTGCAGGCCCTGCATTTTATCCACTGCATCACCTATCTGACCCCAAAGTGAACCTGCCTCCGTATGTAGTGAGCTCATCATCACTGGAATTCTTCCTTCAAGAGAGTACAGCAGCTGACCACCATTTGAGGCTGTTTTAGAGTCAGTTATGATCAGGGTAGGGAGGGGTTGGGCTGGATGGCAAGTGAGATCCTTTCCCTCTCCACGTCTATAAGATTCTGAGCAGGCTCTTTTAGTTATGATTGGGGGGGGGCAAAGGAAGGAGGAAAGGGCGGAATGGGGGGCTGTCTCATGACAAGAATGGGCTAAACCAAACCATTTCCTGTAAATATCTCAGTCACATGAAGCAGCTACCACTGATCCTTTGATTTCCATCTCTGCTGTTGTTCTAAGGGGAGATTAGTTCAGAGGAAGTTGGGGGGGGGGTTGGATAATGATAGTGATCATTTCCACTTCAAATTCTAAACTTTGTGATGTGCTTTGCTCACAACACTCTACCTGTCTGATTGAGTAGTGCGAATTATGCCCCTTTTTAAATACATGAGGAAACTGAGGCTCAGAGGTTATGAAGAAGGGTAGACATTTATATAGTGTCTACTATGTGTAGGCACAAATCAGGTTGAGGGTAACTGTTGTTGGGTTTTGGTCATTTTAGTCATGTCTGACTCTTTGTGATCCCTTGGGGTTTTCTTGACAAAGACATTGGAGTGGGTTGCCATTTCCTTTTCCAGCTCATTTTACAGATGAGGAAACTGAGGCAAACAGGGTTAAGTGACTTGCCGAAGGCTGGACAGCTGGTAAGTGTCTGAGACAAGATTTGAACTCAGGAGAATGAGTCCAGATGTACTCCAAGTACAGCACTCTATCCACTTCACCACCTAGTTGCCCCCTGAGGGTAACCGACAGGCCTCAGACCTGTCGGTCTGAGGGGCAAGTTAGGGGGATGTCTACCTCAAGTGTGTGAAGACTCCCCCGATCTTCCCCAGTGGAATGTGGATGAGAAAAATCTGTTCCAATCGCCATGGAGCGGGTGCTGTGGAGTGCTTAGAGCTTGGTCAGACATTGAAGATGCCAAAGCCATCCACTGCATCCTGGGCCATCCATCACCAGTCATCTTGGCTTTGGTCTTGCCATTGGACTTCAATGACTCTGGAAAAGAGAGTGAGGTTGATGACTTTGTATGGCTCTACCTCACTTAAATCCAATTCTCAAGCAAGTCAAGACATCACCCCCAGATATCACTGGTCCTCTTCGAAAACAAAGAACAAGCAAAAACAAAATCTATATGATATAAACATAGTGTAGATTTTAGAGTCCATCCTCATTTTTACAGAGGGGGAAACTGAGGATTAGAGAGAAGTAACTTATTCAAGGTCACACAGATAATAGTATCAATGACTTAATACTCAAAATGGATAATATTGTTAAAAAAACTCAAAAAAGAAAGAGGGCAATGTTTAAACAAAAGAGAACTCACTTTGATTGCTGTAATACTGGTATGTTGCTTCTCACTCCCCTTCTCCCTTTCCCCTTCCCTCATCTCACCAGTTAGGAAATCTCTCTTCTGGGCAGAATAAGGAGGAAAAGAACAGCCATCCCTACCCCCTTCAGTCCTACCACACAGGCAGCCACCTCTTCTACCTGTGTAGGGTCACTCATGATTCTGAGAGATGGCCCATGTGTTCTGAGATTACAGTTCCTTTCCTTTGATCTTCATGTTTACACATGGGGCCAAGGGCCATCACTTCCTTCCATTGATCTAACCCAGGGTGATTTTCTTTTGGATTGATGAATATCTTGCCCACCTTGTCTGGACTTGTGGGGGTAGTCCAGCTGTGGTGGCTGCTGTGTTCCAGAGCTGGGAGGTGGGAGAGAAGATGGGAGTTAAAGAGTCAGGGGTGGGGTAGGCCAGGAAGCATCCTGGAGAGAGAGGGAGAGAACTGAACTTTTGTACCTAATCCTGATGAAAGATGGGCTTACTAGAACCATAGGCTGTTAGAGCTAGCAAAGACCTTGGGAACTGCCTAGTCACTGGGATAATGGGATTCATAAATAGAAAGGGTATTAACTGTTATATAGCCAAGCTTCCTCATTTTACTGATGGAGAAACTAAGTTCCAACATTGTGGAGGTAATAAGCAGCAAAGCCAAGAGTTTTGGTGGTACTGCTCTTGGAATGGAAGTGGGTAGTTGATCAAAGGTGGCCTCTCCCTCAGCCCACATCCTCTGAGCTCTGTAATTCTTTCCAGCTCCCAATATCTATAATAAAAACCTTACCCTCATCCTGGAGTTAGAAGGGACATTTCCCAGAACCCTAGTTCTGGTCATTCTGGAGACTTAGAACACTAAATAATTGATGGTCAGTGCTTCAAAGTTCCCAAAGTGGCAGCCCCAGCTCCTCACCCCCTCTTTTAAGATACTGGCCCCAAGTCCTCCTTATCTAGAAGCAGGGAGCTTCGGGAATAGGAGGGATTGGAAGAAGCTTCTTGGAACTTCTAGATAGGAATTTAGGGGGAATAGAGTAGGTAAGTCCTGTGATCCCACCTCCCCACCCTCTTGTTATTGAAGAGGAACTCACTTGTTTTTTTATTCATCCGATGAGAGGACATTGGACTTGGAATCAGTACAACCTAGATTTCAAAATCTACCTCAGAAACTATCTGTGTGATCTTGGACAAGTCTGACGAGTGCCTCAGTTTCCTCTTTTGTAAAATGAGGGTGTTGGATGTGGCCTCTAATGTCCCTTTGGCCTATGATGCCCTATGATCACCTGTGATCCCCATATTTATGATGAATAGAAATATACCTCTTTCACCTATTGTTCCTTTACTTCTACCCTCTGGGACCAAGCAGAAAAAGTCTCATTTCTATTTTCTATGACATAGGAAATATTTGAGAACACCTATCATGTTCCTTCTGAGTCTTGACTTCTCCTCATCTAAGATGGAGGTCACCTGATGAGACACCTCCAGATCTTAGCCCCAAGACCTTGGCCAGAGAGTCTTGAAAACCAGAAGTTGGAAATTCTTGTCATTTCCCGAGCTACCAACGAGATGGAACTTCATTCTTTGCGAGAGACCATCTCAGCTGTACATTCTGGTGAAGCAATTGTATTTTCTTGTCTTCATGGCAGCAGTGTTTTCTGGGAGGCAAGGTTACCCCAAGAGATATTATGTCTCTGACCATGGGCAAGTCATTTAATGTCTTAATTTAAATTCTTAAATTTTTACTTTAAGATATGTATGTATGTATGTATGTATGTATAAAACACTTAAATTCTTTAAGCATCATTCTCTTAGTTTGTAAAATGAAGGGGCTGGACTAGCTTATAAAATACTCTCCAACTCTAAAATCCCATGACTCCTTTGAAATCCTTCTGATGATGGAAGAATATCCCTTATTGGGAATACAGTTTCTCTTAGGTGGAGGCCATTCCTCTCATTTTACAGCCTTCCCTAAGGTCATGCAGCCTTGTGGGTCTTAAATGGGACTTGAACCCTAGTTTGCTGACTTCTGCGTTAGTTTTTTTTCCAAACACATCATGCTGCTTTGTCTGTTTTGCCATCTGCATCTACAGTACCCCTTCCATCCTAAACATCCGCCCGATATCATGGAGAGAATGCAGGAGGCGTAGGCAGAAGACTTTTGTTTGCGAACCACACATGCTCCTCACGAGCTCTCTTAGGGTCGTGCTCCCTGCTCAGCCTCAGCTTCCTGCTTTGTAAAATGAGAGGGTTGAATGAGGTGATTTCGAAGGTCCCTCGCAGCCCTACATTCTGTTTTTCTTAGCCATGCTACTAAGTCACTTAGTCATGCTGTCCCAGTCTTTAAAGATAACTTCTTGCATCTTTATTTTTAAAGATTTGTACTAGAGTTTTATTTTCTCTGGCTGTTCCCCATGCCTGGAATGCTTTCCCTCCTTCTCTGACTACTGACCTCCTTGGCTCTTTTAAGTACCAACGAAAATCCCACCTTCTTCAGGAAGCCTCTTAATTCTAATTCCTTCCCTCTGTTAATCATTTCTCATTTATCCTGTATGTAGTTTACTTTGTTTCCTTATTGTCTCTCCAATTAGAATGTAAACTCCTTGAGGGCAAGGACTATCTTTTGCCTCTTTTTGTATCCCCAGCACTTAGCACAGTGCCTAGCACACTCTAAGCCCTTAATAAATGTCAATTGATTGGTTTACATTTTCCCCAATTTAGAACTTTTACTCATACCCCTTTCAACAACAAATGATTTCCAGACAGCTAGATGGCTCAGTGGATAGAGTCGGGAAGACCTGAGTTTGAATCCAACCACAGACACTTACTACCTCTGTGACCCTGGGCAAGTTACTTAACCCCAATTGCCTCCAAAAAACAAAACAAAACAAAGACCTAACAAATGATATCCAGATATATTTTTCCATTGAATGTTCCCTTGTGAAAAAAATTTGAGCAAGACTCAACTAAAAAAGTGACTACATTTGACTGTATCGGTAATATTCTGCTCCCCTAGTCCTCTATATCTCTTCTAAGAGAATGAAAGTATATTTTCATTCTTTTCTTCATGACCAAAATTGGTTTTACTCTCTCTTCTACTGTGGGCCCTGGGATAAGGAGAGACCATGCTTGACCAGGCTCCGTCACTGAATAGTTTGTAAGGGCAGACTATGTGTCAGCCTTGGCGAGGAGAGGGGGGACATCACCATGCCACCTGTTGGAGGTCTGAGCCATAGGGAGATCCCACTTTCCCTGGCCAGTGGCCAATGGAGGATGCCCTACACTCCAGGGCAGCTGCCTCAGCTCTCCCTATTTCTGGCCCTGTCCAGCCTCTATCCGGGCTCATTTTCCATAGCTCTGTCAGGACCCAGAGGAGGATTTAGCCAGCATTCCAGCCTTGGAAACTTTGCTAAGCTCAGTTCCCACTCAGCTGGAGCTTCCTGTGACTGTCATGTGGTATATGCCTTTTAAGGGTCTGGGGGCCAGAATCCCTGTGTCCTCCCTGTGCTCCCACCAGCTTCTATCCCAGAGACATGGTGGGCTATAGTAGCAAAAGCAAAAGCATAGGACCGACCTAGTCAGGTAGACTTGGGCTTGAATTCCCCCACTGACATTTGCTAACCATGTGGCCTTTGCTTCCTTGGGCCTAGTTTCTTCATATATAAAATGGGAATAAATAGCAAATAGCTAACACTTACATAGCACCTACTATGTGCCAGCCGCCATGCTAAGAACTTTACAAATATGATTTCATTTGATTGTCCCAACAACCCCGGGAGGTAGGCACTATTATTACCCGAATTTTACAAATGAGGAAACTGAGGCAGAAAGAGGTTAAGTGACTTGCCCAGGGTCATGCAGCTAGTGAGGATCTGAGGCCAGATTTGAACGCTGGTCATCCTGAGTCCCAGCCCAGCGTTTAATCTACCATGTTACTTCACTACCCAATAGTACTTCTACTACCTACCTGACAAGGAAGGTGATTTGCAAACCTTAAAGTCGTGTGGAAATAGGCTATTATTTTTATGATTATCAACATCATTGCTTGGATTTAGAGAGCATCTTTTTGAAAAGTTTTAATGATAACTTTTACTTTTTGTACCAATCATTTCCTAGCCAACCTCTTCCTCTTCTTCTGCTGAATACCTCTTTTTAGCATGTTGCTGTTGTTCACTTGTTCCACTTGTGTCTGACTCTCCGTGACCCCATTTGGGGTTTTCTTGGCAGAGATACTGGAGTGATTTGCCATTTCTTTCTCCAGTTCATTTTACAGTTGAGGAAACTGAGGCAAACAGGGTGAAGTGACTAGCCCAGGGTCACACAGCTAATAAGTGTCTGAGGTCAGATTTGAACTCAGGTCTTCATGACTCCAGGCCTGGCACTCTATCCACTGCACCACCTAGCTGCCATTTTTAACACAGAAAAAAAGTTAAACAAAACTAGCCTCATCTCACAATATATGGAACATTCTACCCTGTAGACCCCAACCTTTCTAGCCAATCAGTCGACAGATTTAAGAAGGTTTTGCTGTGTTCCAGGCATCATGTGAAAGTGCTGAAGATACTAAGAAACCAAATGTAGTCCCTGCCCTCAAAGGATGTACATTCTAAGGTGGGGAGACAACATGCAAAAACTGAGGTTTTCCACCAGAGGAAGGGGGTCTGTTCATCATCTGTCCTGTGAGAGGAAGATTGGCCATTGAAATTAATCTGAGTTCAGCACCGTGATATGGACAGGGGCTCCTCGTGGTCCAATGGAACAGAGTCCTAGCCCTGAGGTCACAAATCCTGGGTTCAAATCCCATTCCTGACACCATCTATTTGACTTTGGATGAGTCACTTTCCATGGGCCTCAGTTTCCTCATTTGTAAAACAAGATGGTTGGAGTTTTCTTCTAGATCAATGATCTTATACTTTTCAGAGATGTTTTCATTCCTTATCATTGTAGCCATCATGCAAATTGTTCTCCTGGTTCTACTTTGTTTGTTCTCCATGGAGACTATCTTTTCCCTCCCCCTTCCCCCAAAGGACACACACTTATCTTTCCAGCATCCCCAAGAGGGAAGTGAAAGTGGGTGTTATCAGTCCATTTGACCGATGGGGAAACCAAGACACAGAACCACCGGGCTAAACATATTGAACACTGAGATGAATCAGGATCCAAGAGACACTGGACGTAGAGGGTGGGGCCAAGAGAGAAGATTTAAGGCTAACACAGAGCTGCCAGCTGTAATTTTCTAGGCTGGTATCAGACAAAACTGACACAGCAGGGGGTGAAGGACCCTGGGGAGATACTGATGGAGGTCTTAAGTGCATTTCACATGTGCTTAAAAAAAAAAGACAACCCATGCTAATTATACACCAGGGGATCCATACATTAGCACCTCTGCTTTTTTGTGTTAAAAGCTTGGGGCACTGAGGGCTTTCATCACCAGCTCTGAGCAGAGAAAGAAAGCTTGGCATATCTTAGCTAAACCATCATGGCAAGAACCCTGGAGTGATGGGAATCCATCAATCAATTACTTCATTGATAAACACTTATAAATTGCTTACTGTGTGCCAAGCACAATGCTAGGTACTGGGGATACAAAGAGAAAATTTGAAAAAAAAAACAGTTCTTGTCAGTTAGGTGGCATTATTGTGCCTGGAGTGCTGGGCTTGGATTAGGGAAGACCTGAGTTCAAATCCAACCTCAGAAATTTACTAGCTCTGTGACCCTGGGCAAGTCACTTAATCCCTGCCTGCCTCAGTTTCCTCAATTATAAAATGGGGATAAAAATAGCACCTACTTCTCAGGGTTGTTGTGAGGATCAAACAATATGATATTTGTAAAGACTTAGCAGGCACCTGGGACATAGTAGGTGCTTAATAAATGCTGGTTTCCCTGCTTAAGGAGTTCGTAGTTTCAAAGGGGAGAACACATGTATCTCACACACACACACACACACACACACACACACACATATATATACACATATACACATTATATATATGTATATTACATGTGCGTTGTGAAATAAAAATAGATATAAGGTGATTGGAAGAGGGAAGGCATTAGCAGCTGGGGAAAATTAAAGACCTCTTCTAGGAGGTGATGCTTGAGCTGAGTCTTGAAGGAAAGCAGGGATTCTGAGAGACTGAGAAGAAGAGGGAGAACATTCCTGGCATGGAGATGAAGGGTGGGTACAGCAAGGGCAGTTTGATTAGACCTTAGAGGGCACAAAAAGAAGAAATGTGTGATAAGGCTAAAAAAAGTATCCTGGAGACAATGGTAAAGGACTTTAAATACCCAATCAAGAGGTTTGTATTTGATCCTGAAGGTAGTAGGGAGACAAGGGGGGTTATTGAGAGAGGAGAATACTTATTATCTAGACTGTGAGTACTATCATTGTGAGGATAGGGCCAAGCCTTATATTCTTTCTGTATTACCACATCAGGGATCTCTACCCTTTTTGAGTGAGAAGACCACTTTTGAATGCCAGAAAATTTCTCAGACCTCCATACCATAGTAGCTGTACTGTTTATTAATAAAGATAAAAAAGACAGTGGTTGACAGGAACATATAGATTCACGGTTCCCATGTAGGAACTCTGGAGTGGAGTTATAATTAGGGTGAGATGACTAGGGGTCAGAATTTAGAAAGTGCTGATAAGGCCTTCCCAGTACAATCAAGGGTGAAGCAAGGATGCCCATTATCACCTCTATTATTTAATATTGAACTAGAAATGTTAGCTTTAGAAATAAGAGGAGAAAAAGAAATTGAAGGAATTAGAATAAGTAATGAAGAAACAAAACTAGCACTCTTTGCAGATGATATGATGGTATACTTAGAGAATCCTAGAGAATTGACTAAAAAACTACTTGAAATAATTAACAACTTTAGCAGAGTTGCAGGATATAAGATAAACCCACATAAATCACCAGCATTTCTATATATTACCAACAAAGCCCAGCAGCAAGAGACAGAAAGAGAAATTCCATTTTAAATAACTGTAGACAATATAAAATACTTGGGAGTCTCCCTGCCAAGACAAACCCAGGAACTATATGAACACAATTATAAAATACTTTTCACACAAATAAAGTCAGATCTCTGTCTCCAGTCTTGATCTTTTTCCAAGCTCTAGTCCCTCATCACCAACTGCCTCTTGGACATTTTAGACTGAAATGCAAACTCATCTCAAATTCAGCATGTCCCAAAGAGAACTTATAATCTTTTCCCTCTTCTGATCTTACCTATTCTGTTGAGAATACCACCATCTGTCCAAGTTACCCAGGTTCAAAAAATCAGCCTTGATTTCTTACTCTCCTTCCTATATCTCACTGAACCTTCCTCCATCCTATCAGTTGCTATGACTTGTCGATCCATTCTCCACAATATCTCTGCCATCAATAATATCCCTCTCTCTATATATAGATGACCACTTTAGGGGCAGCTAGGTGGTGCACTGGATAGAGCACTAAGCCTGGAGCCAAGAAGATCTGAGTCCAAATCTGACCTCAGACACTTACTAGCTGTGTGACCCTGGGCAAGCCACTTAATCCCTATTGGCCTCAGTTCCTCATTAATAACATGGGAACACACTAGAAAAGAAAATGGCAAACCACTCCAGTATCTTTGCCAAGAAAACCCCAAAATGGGGGCATGAAGAGTTGGACGTGATTGAATGACCGACCAATAACAACCACTTTAGTTCAGACCCTTCTCACTTTTTTTTTTGTAAGGCAATCGGGGTTAAGTGACTTGCCCAGGGTCACACAGCTAGCGAGTATCATGTATCTGAGGCCAGATTGGAACTCAGGTCCTCCTGACTCCAAGGCTCTATCCACTGTGCCATCTAGTTGCCCTCACTTTTCACTTCTTAACTAGGTTATTATAATAGGTTACTATAACCTATTATAATATAATTATAACCTTAATTGATGTCCCTACCTTACATTTCTTCCCTTCCAATCCATCTTCCACACAATTGCCAAAGTGATCTTCCTAAAGCACAGGTACCTCCCCTGCTCAACGATGTCTAGCAACTTCCTATTACCTCTAGGATTAAATATAAGCTCTTCTCTTTGGCATAGAAAACCCTTCACAACCTGGCTCTGACCCAGCTTCCAACCTTTATCATATACATTAATCTGTTTCATTCTCTCTTAGGTCCAGTCAAAGTGGCTTTCTTGATGTTCCTCACACATATCATCGCCTATCCCTGTGCCTTTGCACAGGGAATGAACACTATCTTCATTTCCAATCTTAGAATCTCTCATTTCTTTCAAAACTCAGATCAAGAGTAAGCTACCTGAGTCCTTTCCTGATTGCTCCAACTGCTAGTGCCTCTCCCTCCAAATTATCCTGCATTTATTTTGAGTATACTTACATGTATACATGAATATATAAGTATACATGAATACATATATACATGTAATATATACATGTATATATGTATGTATACATGCATTCATGTATACATGAATATATATATATTATATCTAGCTTCAGACACTTACTGGCTGAGTGACTCCACTTATCTTCTGTCTGCCTCAGTTTCTTCACTTGTAAAATGGCGATGGTCGAAGCAGTGACCTCCCAGTGTTGCTGTGAGGATGAACTGAGAGAAGATTTGTAAAGTACTTTGCAAACCTCAAAGGGTTATGTAAATGCTAGTTATTATGTGGATACATGTTGTATTTCCTAATAAAATGTGATTTCACTGAAGAACGGGATGGTTTCGTTTTTGTCTCTGCCTCTCCAGTGCCCAGCACATCTGGTGCTTAAAAGTGCTTCTTATCCTCTTATGCTCACTTTGAGACTGAGAGAGAGGAGTTGAAGATGGCATCCAGGTTGCAAGCCTGGGTACCTGGAAGGATGGTGGTGCTCTCCTCAGAACCTGGGAAATTGAAAGGAGGGGAGGGTTTAGGGGAGAGGTAAGGAGTTCTGCTTTGAACAGGTTGCCTTTGAGATGCCCAAGAGGCATTGGGAGATGTGTGATCAAAGCTCAAAAGCAAGATCAAGGCTTGCTATATAGATCTGGGTGTCATTGGCATAGAGATGACCATTGAACCAGGGGGGAGCTGATGAGCTCTTTAGAGCTGGAGGGAATCTCAGAAAAGAGTATCTTGGAAGGGACCTTAGAACATCATGGGTCAGGGAAGAGACAGCTATTGACTGATTCTGAGGGGTTTTCTTGTTGCACCACACTTCCTCATATCAATGGATGTACAAGTATTTATTGGGACCTCATTACCCAGTCCTTCCATTACATAAGCACCTATTATATTAGGCTACACAGTGGAGCAAGAGTTCATAGGCCCCAAGTCACTAAGCATTTATTAAGCACCTACTATATGTCAGGCACTGTGCTAAGCACTGGGGATACAAAGAAAGGCAAAAGGCAGTCCCTGTCCTCAAGGAGCCCACAATCTGATGGGGAGGAAACATACAAACAACTAGGTATGAACAAACGACATACAGGATGAATAGGGAAATAGTCAACAGACGGGAAGCATTAGAATTAAGAGGCACTGGGGAAGGCTTTATGTAGAAGGTAGGATTTTAGTTATGACTTGAAGAAATCCAGGGAAGTCCAGGAGGCAGAAATGAGGAAGGAGAGAATTCCAGACACGGAGGACAGACAGAGAAAACGCCTAGAGCCGAGAGATGGAGCATCTTGCTTGGGGAACATTGGGGTGGCCGGTGTCACTGGATCAAAGAGTGGGGGACATGGGTGTGTGTGTGTGTAAGGTATGAGAAGACTGGAAAGGTAGGAGGGGGCTAGATTATGAAGGGCTCTGAATGCCAGAGGATTCCGTATTTGATCCTGGAGATAAAGAGAACCACTGGAATTTATTGAGTAGAGGCGTAACATGTTGGGCTTTAGGAAAATCACTTGGGCAGCTAAATGGAGGGTGGAGTGGAGTGGAGTAGGGAGAGACCTGAGGCAGGTGGACCCATCAGCAAGTCTAAGTGTGAGGTGATGAGGGCCTGCACCGGGGTGGTAGCAATGCCAGAGAACAGAAGAGGGGCAGATCCGAGAGATGATGAAGAGGTGAAATTGATAGATCTTGACCACAGATTGGACATGGGGTTGAGAAACAGTAAGGAGTAGAGGTGATTCCCAGGTTGTGAGCCCAAGGGATTGGGAGGACGGTGTTGCTCTTGATTGTAACAGTGCAGTCGAGTTGGGGGAGGGCTTAGGGGAAAGATAATAAGTTCAGTTTTGAACATGTCAAGTTTGTCTACTGGACATCTAGTTCAAGATCTCTGGAACGCCATTGGATATTTAAAGCTGGAAGGGACCTTAGCGGTCAACTCTAATCCCCCATTTTACGGATGAGTCTGGAGTCAGACGACTTGGGTTTAAACCCTAATTCTGCTTCTTACCAGCTGTAGGATTTCAACAAGTTGCTTCCTTTCTGGACTTCGATTTTCCAACACATATAACATATGGTTGGCTATTATTGGATGACTGTTGATTGACTTCTTCTGGCTCTTTTCTCCAAACCTCCCATGTGTGCATACACCCTTATGCCATCCACACACAGCTTCATCTAGCCCATGGCTCTGTGAATCCCAAGGCTCTAGAAATTGGAGCCCAGTAGACTTCTCTAGCCCAAGGACTCAGTCTGAGAATCATCCTCCCCTCTCCACAGTCCTCCTGGGCCCCCAGCTAATCTAGGGGCCTTGGTGAGTGGCTCTGTGCCTGGAATTGTGTCAACTGCTGGCACCATGGTGCAGTGCCAGCTAACCTCGAAGGCTCCTTTCAGTCTGCAGGCTATGTGGCAGGACCAGAGGCCGAAGGAGCTGTGGCAGAAAGGTGGCAGAGACCCAGACACTATGCAGAAGCAGAAGAGGGAGGGAGGAGATGGTGGGGCCCACAGTGCAGGGCACAGCCTTTTTCCTGGATGCCAGGGACTGCTAACTGGGTCAGACCCAGGAAATGGGGCTCTACCAGGCCCTGGGCAGAAAGAGTCCCCGAGCTCTTCCACCCGATCTCAGCTGAGGCAATGCCTAACATTAGGACCTCAGCCAAGCTGCTGCCCCTCTCAGGGCCTCATTTTCCTGTACTTTAAAAATGAGGAGATTGGACTAATTGATCTCCAAGGACCTTCCCAGTTCTAAATGTAAGAAGGGAATGTGGTTCATTGGAAAGAGAGATGGATTTGCAGTCAGAGGACGTCCGGGGTTCAGATCCCGCTTCTGTGTGACCTTGGGCAAGTTGCTTAGCCTCTCTGGGCCTCAGTTCCCTCATCTGTGAAACAAATAAGTTGGACTAGATGCGGGGTGGGAAAACTGTAGTCTCGAGGCCATGTGGCCCTCTTGGTCCTCAAGTGTGGCCTTGAAGGGGGACCTAGAGGGCCTTGAGTCTCCACCCCTGGACTAGGGGGTCCCTCAAGGCCTCTTTAATACAGCGACAGTGGCCACCTTGATGTTCCACAAACAATATACTCCCTCTTTCAGCTCTGGGTATTTTCTTGGCTGTCCTCCATGCCTGGAATTCTCTTCCTTCCCATCTCTGCCTCTTGGGCTTCCCTGGATTCCTTCAAATCAAACTAAAGGCCTCTTCTAGCTCAGCTCAAGATCTATGATTCTGGGAGAGCATAGCCTGGCTCACTGGCCCCTATGAAACAGCCATGGGATCATCTACCACTGGACTCGAGCTGAGGTGGCCTCAGAAGGGCCAGAAATATGAATCCCATCATCTGATCATAGATTTAGAGCTAGAAAAATACCTTCTCATTTTATAGATCAGGGTGGTAAGGCCCGGACTGGTTAAGGGATTTAACCAAAATCATGCAGCTAATAAGTAGCAGAGACAACATTTGCACCCAGGACCTTGGACTCCAAAGCCAACGTTCTTTTCACTGTATCAGGCTATGCTGCACCGCCCCCCCCCCCGACCCCCAAACACACACAGGAAGCAGGGGAGCTTCTGGCTCTCCCCCACTGGGATGACTTTTCTATTGCTATGGCAGCTGGAAGTTTTTCAAGCTTCATCAATCAAGTCCTCCCCCATTCATTCCTGTTTACCCCCCTACACATGCATCCACAGAGCCAGGATAAACAGTCTCTCCTTAGTCATCAGTCCCCTGAGCTGCTCAGCCTCTGCTCCCCAAGCTTCAGGCTTCTCTTTCTCTCCCCTCCACTAACTGCTCAGTCCTTGCTCTGGGCCCTTGGGGAGAGCTGCTAGTTTCAGCCTCTATCTCTCTCCTGCTTTTCCCAGCCAGGTCAGACTGGGACCACCCAGGGAGAAACCCAGCCTGCTCCGGGCGCTCCTACCCCAGCACAACAGCTCGACTTTCAGACAAAACCTGGGAAACTCGTGAGGGGAAAGAAAAGAGAAAGAGGGAGGTGGGATGGGCCTGGGAATCAGAAAACCAGGGTCACAGGAAAACAGAATCTCCCAGTTGGAGGGGACCTTAGACCCCATCTGTACCTGACCAACACCCCCACCAAGGAGTCAGGCAATCTGGGCCTGAAGGCCCCCAACAAAACCACTTCCCCTGGCAAGTGGTTCTACTTTGATAGAACTCTGATTACAGGAAGGCTCTGCCCTGAAAACAAGCCTACATCTGGTTTGTTGTCATTTCCCCCATTGCTCCTACTTCTAACCTCTGGGATCCAACAGAAAAAATCTAATTCTTCTTCCACAACAGCCCCCTTCCAGTGCTTAAAAAAACTATCAGCTCCAACCAGGTTTTCCCTTTTCTTGGATAAATACGCTCAGCTCCATCAACTGAGCTCTTTTCTGGCATTTTCTTCTTCTTTTTTTGGGAGTAGGGAATTTATTCTGAAAATTCTTCATGTTACTTTCAAAATTATCCTGCTTGTCTGTACTCACATCTGAACATCTTTATCTTATGTGAATTTTTAAAAAATGTTGTAGTGGCCCTCTTTTTTATTTTGGCATCACTACTGCTAACTAGCCAATTAAAAGCAGAGAGAGAGAGAGAGAGAGAGAGAGAGAGACACACACAGACAGACAGAGAGACAGATAAAGGGAGGGAGGGAAAGAGAAAGAGAAGAAGGAAAGAAGGAAGGAAGGAAGGAAGGAAAGAAGGAAGGAAAGAAGGAAGGAAGGGAAGGAGGGAAGGAGGAAGGAAGGAAGAAAGGAAGGAAGGAAGAAAGGAAGGAAGAAAGGAAGGAAGGAAGGAAGGAAGGAAGGAAGGAAGGAAGGAAGGAAGAAAGGAAGGACCCTGATAACAAATAAGAATGGTTCAGCACAATGAATAAACTCAGTGGCCTTCTTAAAAAATGTATGCACCTTTCTGCACCTTGTGTTCATCACTTCCGTCAGGAGATGGGTAACATTCTTCATTATGGGTTATCTGGATAAATGGTTGGTCACTGCACTGATCAGAGTTCTCATTTTTCAAAGCTGTTTTTCTTTAGAACATTGCTCTCTTTGTATAAATTGTGCTCCTGGTCTGCTCACTTCACTCTGCATCAGTTTCCATTATCCAAGATTCTCTGAAATCATTTCTTTTGTCACTTATGATGCCATAATTCCATTATATTATTATGTTACAATTTGTCCCACCATTTCCCTACAGCTTGAAAGACAATTTAGATTAAAAGTCTTTTCCAGTCTTTTAATTCCACCTTCAGGGTAAGGAGGCTTGTTTTGCTCACAACTATTCCCTCTCTGATATTATCCTTCTTAATCCCAGCCTCTTTTTGTCTCTGCCTTTCCACCCCACCTCTGCCTTTCAGTCGTGTCCAACTCTGTGATCCCATTTGGGGTTTTCTTGACAAAGATACTGGAGTGGTTTGCCATTTCCTTCTCTAGCTCATTCTACAGATGAGGCAAACAGGGTGAAGTGACTTGCCCAGGATCTCACAGCTGGTAAGTGTTTGAGGCCAGATTTGAACTCAGGAAGATGAGTATTCCTGACTCTAGGTCCAGCTCTCTATCCACTGCTTCACCTAGCTGCCCATGCCAGCTTTACTAAGTCTTAAAAATGGAATTAAAATCGATTTTCAATTTTATAATCTCCCTCCTCTGATTCTTGAGAGACCATGTCTCCCATGGATCAGTAATCCTGATTAAAATGACAAATCAGAGTATAGTAAAAATCAAGTACATCTATTAATCCATAATGATTAGTAAAGCTGAAGCAATGGTTACAGAAACAAAAACATGCTGGGGAAAAGTGTTAATATTTTTGCTTGTTCTAATGCTGTTCTGATGTTCTAATGCTTGTTCTAATCCCAATATATTGGAATAAGAACTAAAACAAATTTTATCTGAGATATTCTACTTTAATAGGACTAACTTAAGAGAGATGGCCCCTGAAACATAAAGCTTAATCTTTGATCTTTGAGACCTCGAAAGACTGACATTGACAAATTCCATTAGGGGCAGTCCCTTTTGGTAAGTAGGCCTTACAGAAATATAGAGAAGGAATGAGAGGGAGGGGTGAACATTCAGTCTCTTTCCTAGTAACACAGTTTGAATGTCAATTTCATCGGCACCTTAAATCTTCGGGCTCCGATGTCTCATGCAGGTGTCTGGTTTCTGAAAACATCTCCCCTTGGGCATTCTGGAATTGGGCCTGTTCTCAGAGCAGATCTGAAGGGAGGGGCTTCTCCTAGAAGATTGGCTTCTCTGATTCAGGTTACTTGTAGAGATTCTTAGCTGTTTCTGCTAAAATTATAGTCAGGAAGGCCAAATGTTGGTGCCCCAAAGCTCTTTTAAGTTCCACAAGGGCAGTGGGGTGTTGTGGGCTCAAGCTGTAGACATCCAGAACCTAATCCTCAGTTCACTCCTTGATTTAAGCAAACTTCTCTCCTTTTGGGGTCAAGAAGAAAGTTCAAATTGTAATGTGTCTTTGAAATCTTACTGAAGCTGACTTGAAGCCTTTAAAACTTAAACTCAGAAGAAATTGGGCCTGGGAGGGAGAGTCAGGTCCCTGGTTATAGTCCTTCATGGCAAAGCCCCTGGTGGTGAGCTCCTGTGGAGCTGTTTCAGGGACCATTCTCTCCACTCCCTTCCCTTTGAGGGTTGCTGTGCTCCCATCCCGGGTTGAAAATTAGGGTAAACTGAGAAACAGTGGTCCAAGCATGATCAATTTGTTAGTTAGCCTAGTAGTAACCAATAAATTGGGTCAATGACCTCTCCCAATGACCAAAGACGTATATGTTTTTTGTATGCATTTGTTATCTCCTCTATTAAGATATAAGCTTCTTGCACATAGGGATTGTTTCATTCTTTCTACTTGTATCCCCAGTGGGTAGCATAGGCACTTAGTAAATGTTTATTTTTCAGTTAATTGATTGGGAGACAAGATATCTACAGTATCCTAGGTCAGAGGATCAGGACCCTGTGGGACTAAGAAGTGAAAGGGAGAAACAGGTTTGCCTTGGATGCTGCACAGGTAGGCTGGTGCCTACCTATTGAGGAACAGCTAGAAATAGCTCTAGGAATGGTGTGTGTCTATTTCAGAGGGTTCTTAATCCAGTTTTTTTTTTTTTACTTTTGATAACTGTATTTCAATAGAACTGGTTTCCTTTGTAATCCTTTGTATTTAAAAACATAGATGGCCTCAAGGCATATGAACTCTAAGAAGAAATCCTAGATTCTACCTGACTTCCAAAAGGGTCCATGATTTACAAAAAGATTAAGAGCCCTTGATGTACTTAGGGGTTGACAGGAGGGAGCAGGTGAATGGTCCTGGTTGGATTTCATGTGATTAGATATCTAGAGCTGGAAGGGACCTTGGTAGTTGGTCCAGTAAACTCATTTAACAGATGAAGAAAGTAGGGCCCAGGGAGGTGAATTAGGCACATATAGGCTAATGTGTGCCAGTTACTGTACTAGTCACTGGGGAGACGAGGTCACTCAAGGGCAGGATTAGGATTTAAATACAGATCCTTTGACCCTGGGCAGCCAGGTGGTTCAGGGGATAGGACACTGGACTGGAGTTAGGAACACCTGAGTTCAAATCCAGCCTCAGACACTTACTACCTGTATGACCCTGGGCAGATCACTTCACCCTGTTTCCTCATATGTAAAATGAGCTAGAAAAGGAAATGGCAAACAATTCCTGTGTCTTTGCCTAGAAAACATCAAATGGGGTCACAAAGAATCCAACTGTGACCGAAATGACTTAACATCAATTTCTGACTCTAAATTCAGCTAAATCCCCAGCCTTTCCCATGTGGAATGGCTTGTAATGAAAGACTGTAAAATCTGACTCTGTCACTACAGCCTTTCTTAATCTGGAGTGTCTGAGTTCCTCATGGTTTCTATTGGTGAAGAAATTACCCAGAGTGGGGACACATGGGATGCGGTGTCATGACACCACGCAGTACTTGGCCCCATTCAAATAGAATTGTTCAAACAGAGATTGATGATGCTGCCTCAGCAGAACAAGGTCCTGAAGTGGGGCTACGCCCCAATGCACATCCTTGCCCAGTTTACTTTGTTCACATGTCCTTGTTTATGATTCCCTGGGGGTTAGGGGTGTGGTCTGGGCACAGGGAACAGTGTTTTCTCAGGGTTCAACCCATATCACAGGTCATAAAATTAGGATTGGAAGGGACTTTAGATCTAGAGATCTGGTCTCCATTTTTACAGTTGGGAAAAATGAGTCCCAGCGAGGGGGAAGTAATTTGTCCAAGGTTATCCTGTTGGTAAATAGTAGAACTGGGGTTCAAACCCAGGTCTTTTGACTCCAAATCCAGTGCCTCGTCTACGCAGTTTCTTTAGCTCCAAGATGTCAGAGAGCATGATAGTTGCAGAGTCATCATAATGATAAGTCCCACTTTTAAGACTCTGCAAGTTGTAAAGAGTGAATTCCATGTAACTGCCATATGAAATTAGCATGGCAAATATGATCACCCCCATTTTATATATTCTAAGACCAAGGTTTAGAGATGCCATGTCACACCCAAGATCATATCACTCAGAAGGGCTGAACCCACGATTCTAATGTCTGCTTCTCTTAGTTCAAAACCTTCTATTGGCCTCATCCATTAGACTGAATTTCTTCACAGGTGGAAGAGAGCATATGGGGTGGGGAATTCTTTGTCTTCAGAAATAGGGTCTTTCCTCCCCGCCCCCATATTTCAGCCCCTGTAACCTCCCTCAGCTTTATCTAAGCCATCCCTGCTGACTCCTCAGATCTCTCCAGCCCCTCCACCCTCCACTTCTCTGTTTCCTTTCTTTAATCAGTGGTGAGCAGGGGGCCCAGCCTCTGTTTCCTACTGTTGCTTTCTCCCTTTTGAAAAAGGCCAAGAAGGTCAATATCCCTCTTCAGTAGACAGGAAACCACCTTATCTACCAACCAGATCGGGATGGTTGTTTTCCATCTTTCCTTAGCTCACCATCAGCAGTCAAACTACAACTCCCCCATGCTCCAAGCCCATGGACACTTTTTCTGATTAAAACTGAGAAAGGAGAAGGGTCCCTCTAACCTTTTTCTTCCCAACCCTTGTATTCCTCTGTCTCAGATTTTTCCCTGAAGTATAAAGGATTGGGAAGACACAACGCTTACTTAAAAAGATTGCCTTTTGGATAGGTTATGGTATAAAGAGCCCTAGATTTGAAATTATCAGGGGACATGGGTTCAAATCCCACCCATGACACTTCCTAGCTATGTGACTTCGAGTAAGTCACTTCTATGTGGATGTCAGTTTCCCCATCTGATGCTGCTTCCATCTTCTGCCATCCCTAGGGCCACATTTTCTTTGCAGGAGCTGCACAGTCAATCAGCTATCCCTCTAGGGGATTGACAGTGGTAATCAATCAGTCAGTCATTCAAATAGCATTTCTTAAGTGGCTTCTATGTGTCAGCCATTGTTGCTAAACACTGGGGAGAAAAGAAAGGGAAAAAAAAATCCCAGCCCTCAAGAGGCTCACAATCTAATGGGGGAGACAATATGTAAACTATGGACAAACAAGATGTGTGCAGGATGAATTGGGGGAAGTCCCAGAGGGAAGTCACTAAGACTAAGGAGGGGTGGGAAAGCCTTCTCAAAGAAGGTGGGATGTTATCTGAGAAGGAGGCTGAGGAAGCCAGGCGATGGAGATGAGAACGGAGAGGGTTCCGAGCATGGTCTGTGTGTTGTCTCTCTGACTGCCTTTCCTCTTCTCCAGTTTTCCAGTCTCCACACTTCATATAGAATTTCTTTTTAGAGGACAAGTCACAGAAAAAGATTCCAAACTGATTGCCTGGCCAAAGGGCTGACCTCAATGGCTCAACAGTCAACTTACAAGGAGGTTTTTAGTGAGATGCCCTAGGGTTCTGTGCTGGGCTTTTTGCTGTTTAGCATTTTATTAGTGATATAGATAAAGATATAGACAGCACAGAATTATCAGATTTGCATGACACAAAGCTGGAACGATGGCTAATACCTTGGGTAGATGACAGGTCAGGATCCAAGAGATCTTGACTATCTAGAACATCACATCTAATAAGATAACATTTAATAAAGATAAATGTAAAGTCGTACTCTTGGGTTCAAAAAACAAGTTCACAAATGTGAGAGGAGAGAGGCATGACTAGAAAGTGGTTCATCTGGAAAAAAAAACCCAACAGCTCAGAGTGGCTTCACAATATAATATGGCAACTGGAAAAAGCTAATGTGACCATAGGCTGTATTAGGAGAGGTGTGATGCCATGCCTAGGACTAGGGAAATTACAGTCCTACTATGCTCTTCCCTAATCATAACACAAGGCAGCTAAGTGGCACAGTGGATGGAGTGTAGGTCTTGGAGTCAAGAAGATGAGTCTTCCTGAGTTCAAATCCAGCCACAGACACTTACTAGCTGTGTGACCCTGGGCAAGTCACTTCACCCAGGTTGCCTCAGTTTCCTCATCTGTAAAATAAGCTAGAGAAAGAAATGGCAAACCACTCCAGTATCTTTGCCAAGAAAACCCAAAAATGGGATCATGAAGAATAAGCAGAATGTGACCAGGGAAAAAGAAAAGAATCAGATCACATTTGGAGTGGCATCTTCAGTTCTGAGTGCCACAATTAAAGAAGGATATTGACAAGCTAGAAAGTATCCTAAAGATGGCCGCTACAATGTCAATCACCTGATCTAGTTCTAGACCTTATGGCCCAAGATAAAGCCCGCGTGTTTGGCTGCCAAAGGGTGCTGTTGAATCTTATTTCGCTTGCAGTCGGCTGAAATCCCCAGATCTTTTCCAGATCAACTGCCTCCCCCATCTTGTATTTGTCAAGATGACTTCAGGAACCTGAGGCTAAGACTTTACGTTTTCTCCTTTGACATTTTGTTTTATTAGATTTGATTCCAGGACCTGAGATTGTTGAAATCTTTTTGGCTTCTGACTTTGTCATTCAGATTATGACTTGTCCCTCCTAGCTTTCCATCAGCAGTGGCACATTTGCCAAGTGTGCCTTCTATGCTTTTATTAAAACCATTAATAATATCAAACAGCACGGGGCCAAACCCATTGCTCTGGACCGCTCCACTATAAACTTCTTTCCAAGGGGCCATTGAGCCATTAACAATTATTCATCAGGTTTGGTCATTCAACCAATTTCAGAATCCACCTATTAGCTAACATTTACATAACATTTTAAGTCTTGCGATGCATCTTCCATATGATATATAGGTTGAGCCTCATAACAACTCTCTGAGAGAGCTATTTTTAGCCCCATTTTATAGATGAGGAAACTGAGGCTGAGAGAGGGTAAGTGACTTGCCCAGGGTCACCCAGCTAGTGTCTCTGAGGCAGGATTTGAACTTAGGTCATTCTGATTCCAAGTCGAGCATGCTAGCCACCATGCCACCCAGGTATCCTATTCAATTTTCTATCTCATATCTTGGCTTATCCCTTCCCTGACCATCACGACTCATTTTTTCTCTATTTCCCCTTTAATACCTTCTTAGTACACTGCCTCCCCACTCTATTTGACATCCTTTTGCCCATACTTCATAGAGTTGGGGTCACTTATGAGGAATATATTTGGGAAATGGGGGTTTTCCTGATGCCTCTTAATTCACATCAGCAGTTCCATTTTTCATTAAGCGTGAGGCCAGACCTATATTCATTTCTTCTCTAAGACACTGACACCTTCCTACAGATTCACTGCCTCCTTCCCTGCTCAAACACTGACCCTCCAGAGACAAGCTAAAGCAGGTACCCCAAAAGTCTACCTGTTCATCTTATCAGAAACCTCAATAAATTAATCTTAGTTGCTTAATAAGGGTTAGACTGATTGAAGGTAAGAGTGAATGAAATATCTCTTTGGATGCCCTGTGTTTAGTGCAGGGCCTGGCACACAGTAGTTGCTTAAATGTTAATTGACTGACTGAAATGGAAAGCTTCTTAAGAACCCTGCCCTGGTATATCAGACTGCTGTTTTTTTAAAATGCAAAATCTTTGGAATAATTCCCTCAAGTGCTGAGAGCTTTGGTATTAAAGGTAAGGCTGATGAAGTGAGAAAAGAGAAGATTTGAGATTGAAGGTGAAAATAGATTTGCTTTGAATCTGAATAATACCCCAGAGCTTCCAGAATCCTCATCATGTGTCTTTAAGGCCAAATTGATGTAGGAGGTGAGGGTGGGGGGAGCAGAAGAATATTTATAGCACGAAGAGGGAGGGCCCCTTTGTGCTTCTGAGGCCTCTCTGATCATCTGATCATTCTCCGATCATAACTGATCATCTCAGAGGTTTCTGGCCTCTTCAGTTATGCTGTTAAATAAATAGCATAATGCTCCAGGAAGCAGCTCAAAGGAGAGGCAAGGGAGGTGTTGACAGTAGAAAGAGCTCAGTTTTGAGGTCAGAGAACTCACGTTGTAATCCTGGCTCTGGTGCTCTGTAGGAAGCAGTTTGGTGCAGTGCTTAGAGGCTACCAACCTACCTGGAGTCAGAATTCTGGATTCTGGATTCTATTCCTGCCTCCAAACTCGCTACTTATGCGACCTTGGGAAGATGACTCAGCTTCCCTAGGCCATAGTTTCCTAATCTGTGGGATGGATAATAGTATTATAGATTTAGCCATGGAGGGTATCTAGTGAGTTAGGGGCCATCTAGTGACTTAACCTTAATTTGGAGACAGTGTAGTTGTGTTGTGTTCTGAATATGAAATCAGAAGACTGAGCTCTGCCACTAAGTACCTGCATGACTGTAGGCAAGTCACTTTCCTTTCATGGGGATGATAATAATACCTGCCCCTAGCTACTTCACACGGTTGACCTGCAGGAAGAATTGTATAAACCTAGACCCTTGTGAGTCAACATACGCATTTTTTACATGATTGCTTTAACTTGGCCTCTTTCTGCTATTACTCTTCCTTACCCTGGTCCCATTTTGTGATGCCATTTATGTGTTAAGGGGACCTTATGCCTAAGGTGTTAGTGAGGGAACTTCTTCTCTCAACTAAGATCAACACTTAGTCTTCACCTTATCATCTTGGAGAGTGGCCTAGGGCACTGGGTGAGTAGCTTACCCAAGATCTCACTAGCCACACTACTACTACTACTACTACTGCTACTACTACTACTACTACTACTACTACTACTACTACTACTACTACTACTACTACTACTACTACTACTACTGCCACTTCTTCTTCTTCTCCTCCTCCTCCCTCTAGCCCATTAGCATTTAAGATTTGATATAGAGCAAACAAAAGATAACATAGAAAGCAACAGTGCTCTCTGCAGCCAGAGGTGGTGTTACAGAGTGGAGGGAGAATTTTTTTTACCCCATTTGCTTCTACCTTCTCAAGTGCTTCTCTGGCCTCTACTTGGAGACCCCTAGGAAGAGAAAACCTTTTGAAGCAGCCTATCCCACTTTTGGATAACTCCAATTGCTAGAAAACTTTTTCTTTTGTATAACTGGAAACCTGCTTCTTCAGATACTTGGAGATATCTATCATGGCTCTCATAAAGCTTCTCTTTTTGATACTCAATATTTGCTGTTCCTTCAACAAAACTTTGTATGGCTCGGTCTCTAGTGACTTCACTATGCAGGTTGTTCTATGGATGTGCTCTCATTTGTTAAAGTCCTTCCTAAAATGTGACATGCAGCACCAAACCCAGTGCTTTGGATGCAAAGGAGGCAATGTCTTATGGTGGAAAAAGCCCTGGCTCTGGCGTCGTGAGGTTAAAATCCTGCCTCGCCCTGGCTACCTGTGTCAGTTTGGACAATTCATTCAACCTCTCCGAGGGCCTTGGTTACCTCACCTATAAAATGAGGTGTTTGAATTGCTTGGTCTCTGAGGCCTGTTCCAACTCTAAATCTCTGAGTCCAACAGAACTTTTATATTCTGGATAGTATGTTTCTTTTAATGAAGACAATTAATAAATGTTTGTTGATTGATTACCATTTCTTTGGTCACACCATTGACTCATATTAAGATGTCAGTCTGCTAAACCTTCAGATCTTTTCCAAACAAACAATTATGTAGTTTGTTTGAACTCAATACCATACTTTCCATATCTTGTAAATATAAAGTTGATTTTTTGAACTCAAATACTAGGACATTTGTATCACTATTAAAATTTGTCTTGATCACTTCAGCCCATTTTTCTAGGCTGATTCTGATCTTTTTTGGATCCTGATTCTGTCAGCCAACATGCTAGTTAATTCTCCTACCTTCCTATCACCTGTAAATTTGATCAGTCTTACAGCTATGTCTTCCTTCATCTAAGGGTTATTGGTTAAAATTTAGATAGCTTAGTACCAAGGACAGATACTCAATTGTTCCCCTAGGAACCCCCCTCTGCTTTGGCATCAACTCAATAGTCATTATTCTGTGGGTCTGGTTCCAATTCATCCATCTTATTTTTCAATCCACATCTCTTCATCTTATCCTCAAGGATTGTACAATAGATTTTGTCAAAAATTTTGCTGAAATCTAGCTACCGTACAACGTTAATTTACCATCTTGTAACTTTGTCAAAAAAGGAAATGAAGTTAGTTTCACATGATCTATTTTTGATTAAGCCATTCTTGCCTCTTGTGATCACCATTTCCCCTTTTAAATGCTCACAAACCATCATAAACCATTGCCACTAATGGAAGTCATGTTGACTGGCACATTGTTTGCAGAACTTCCTCTGTATGATTTTCTCCCTTTTTTGAAATAATCAACACATTTGCCTTCCTCAAGTCCTATGGCACTTTTTTCCTTCTTCATAGTCTTTCATAAATCAGCAGCAGCAGCTCAGCAATCACACCTATCAAGCCACTCAATACTCAGGGATAGTTCACCTGAATTCAACAAAAACACCGAGCTATTCTCCTACCAGCTCCTGACTTCTCTTGGTTTTCCATTGTCTATTAACCATTTTTGTTCAGGGCTGACAAAACAGAAGTAAAATTAAGATTAAGTAGTTTGAGTTTCCCTCTGAGGTGTGTTATCATCATCTCACCAGTGGGTATGCTGATATATGTTTAACAACTGGGGTGGGTGGTGGAGGTGAGTGGAAGTACACAGGATACATTTTCAAGCTTAATCTGCATTTTTAACATGTTCTCCACCACTTTCTTTAGCTTAGACAATCAACAAAACAATAATGAACCCCTGATTTGTAGCATTTGCTGATTTCTAAGGTGTAAAAGTTCACACTGAAAATTTAACATTTAGCTCTAGAGAGCTGCTTCCAGCTGGTTCTAGCACTGCCCTGGTTTCATCCACCCTGAAGAGTGATACCATCCCTTCTTTCATATTCCTTTTTCCCTCTAACCTAGCTCAAAAATCCTTTTTTAAATTTTCCATAGCATTTATCACCAATTTCAGCTCACTCTGAGCTTTAGTGTGTTCTAATATTACAGTCAGGTCTTGATTCATGTGAATAATGAATCCCTTGAATTCATTATTTGAGTTCACATACCAGTTACCATATTTTATATAATTATAACTTTGAATAGTGCTAATTTGAATAATATTCACTCTCAGAGGATTTATTATTCGTACTAATTGGTACGTGGCTGCATTCCCAACAGGACTATACTATGATTTGGTATTCATAGTCCATTATCTGCCCTTGCTTCTTTCTCTCCTTTCCTTTTAAAATTTCTACTGGTTATCAAATTCCCTGTGAACACACATTGATCTGTTTAGATAGCCACCCCTTTTCATCCCTCATTGGAGCCGTTTCTGTATCTTCACTCTTCATCCCTTTCTCTCTGTATTGACAACCACTGCCCTAGGTCAGGCTCTTGTTATCACTCATGGAACTATTACAACAGCCTCTAAAGTGGTCTCCCTGCTTTAAGTTTCTACCCTTTTCAGTCCATCTTCAAGGATGGACAATTCAATGGATTGAATTGTTAACTCAATCCATTCTTCACACAGTTGTTAAAGTGATTTTCCTAAAGCAAAGGTAAG
This sequence comes from Vombatus ursinus, assembly GCF_900497805.2. Classification (NCBI taxonomy): domain Eukaryota; kingdom Metazoa; phylum Chordata; class Mammalia; order Diprotodontia; family Vombatidae; genus Vombatus; species Vombatus ursinus. Next base: position 4,475,732 of record NW_020954600.1, on the reverse strand, counting down.
ATCATGTCACTCCCCTACTAAATAAACTCCAGTGATTCCCTATTGTGAATAGAATTAAATATAAATGCTATTGGGTTTTGAAAGCCCTTGGCAACCTGAACCCAATTTGTCTTTCCAGTCCCATTATACTTATTCCCTCTGCTCCCTCTGGGAGAGTATGCCTGACTTTCTTCTATTAAGAATTCAGAGATGGTATGGTCATATCATTCCAAAGTTCTCATCATTTCTATTTTAGCAACTAGTTCTCTCCATGTATATAAAAATGAGGCCCCAAATAATAGAGCTCCTTGTCATTTTCTCTATTTTTTGAAGAATTACATTATCATCAAGGTGGGTCAAGAATAGAATTCATTATCTGGAGAGAGAGAGAGAGAATGAGAGAGAGAATGAGAGAGAGAGAAAGAGAGAGGAGAGAGAGAAAGAGAGAGAGAGAGGGCAGGGGAGAGAAGAAAGTGAGAAAGAGGGAGGAAGGGAGAGACAGAGGAGTGAGAGAAGAGATGAGAGAGAGACAGAGGAAAGAGAGAGAGGAGAGAAGAGACAGGGAAAGAAGAGAGAAAGGGCAAGAAAAGAAGAGAAAAGAGGAGGGAGGGAGAGACAGAGATAGAGACAGAGACAGAGAGAGACACAGAGAGAGAGAAATAGAAAGGGAGAATCTCTTTGTAAAAAAAAAAAAGAAAGGGAGAATCTATTTGATAATAGATAAAGCTCATTCCCTGGCACATAATAAGTGCTTTTAAAATGCATATTGATGACTTCCTTTTCAATAGTCTTCTAGGGCCATTTTCCAGTCATGAGTCCCAGCATAACAAGTCCCAGTAATATTTCATCTTGGCATCAAAATCTCTTCTCATTGTTTCTTATTCCTACTTTATCCATTTTGTATAAACATTTGAGGTCATGGGCATTATTTTTGGCTTCCTAAGTATTGTTTCCTGTGAACTGGTTTCCTTCACTGCTATTTTCTCCATATATTGTATCTACTAATTTCCATGGTATTGTAGATTTGATGTATACGTTTTTTCTTCCTCTCCCTCTTTCCTCTTTCAAGTAAAAGCCTTTGATCATATTTGAAATACTTCATGAAAAGTTATGGAAGGTGTGTGTTGCCTATATAAGTTATATGTGTATACAAGGGCTGTCCTAATGTGACTTCAGAGAGACATGAATAGATTATCCCCGGAATTATGCCCACCCTTTCTGAGGGAGACTTTGGTTCCTACCTGGAGGGGAGCCAAAGGAGGGGTCACAAAGTTGGTTGTTCTGTTCCCCTCAGGAAGAGTAGACTAGAATTACAACTATCTTTACTTCTCTTACATATTACTCATTTAAGGGAAATGAATTTTGAGTTCCAGCTTTTTTCATCACTGTCTCTTCAAGAGGAAGGTGTGCAACTTGAAGGTTTGGTTCTTTCCCACCAAATGCTAGTTATATGAAAGATCACCACAGATAGTGAATAGTAATTAATTTATCCAAGCAGATAAAAAACAAAACTCAGAGAAGTCATACAAATTAAAATATTCCACATGATACACAGAGTGAATGAATTCCCCCACTGAGAGTAAGGTAGGTGTGTGTGTGTGTGTGTGTGTGTGTGTGTGTGTGTGAGAGAGAGAGAGAGAGAGAGAGAGTCAGAGAGTCCTCAATTTCACCAAAGGAAATGTCCTAAAGTTTCTAGGGAGATAAGGACATGTTGGAGTATGGTGCTACATGTCTATAATCTAAAATCTGTTCTGTTTTTCTCAAGATTTCTTCCTGAAGAAGGCCAGGGACCACATGCATCCTCTCTCAAAGCAAGAATGTAGTAAAAGTTCTCTCTTCTCCCAAGCTCTCAGGCCAATGTTACCATTATGGAGACATTCAGTGTCAAATCCTTTCCACCAGTGAGAACAGTCTTATGCAAATAACCCAGGCTTGAACACCAGGTTTTACATATTTCCTATCAGACCTTCATTAGGTGTACTCTGCTCTTGGCCAAGATTTTCCTTAAAGAAGGTCTGGAACCACATGCATCCCCTCTCAAAGCAGGAAGTAAAAGGTGGAAGAATGATTTGTTTTCAGCTATGGTCCAAAAACTTCCATCTTTTTCTTAGACCCCATCTTCTGAGCAGAAGTTCACGGCACCAGTTTTCCTCTCTCCATGGAAACCTCTCCACCTGTGTTCAGCACCAGCAATGAGAATGCCACTAAGGTCTTCAGTTTCTTGCCTAGAATTTCATAACCCCTAGCAGGGCTTCCTAGGTTGCTTTTGGTAGCACAATTGCCACTCTGGCCACTCACTCTATATTCGTAGGAGTAGTAATTACTTTTGCCAACATGCCCCAGGAAGACATCAAACCTACCTATTATTTATGTGAGCTCTACAAAGGGCTTTCTCCAGAGCGCTCAGGAGGAAGTAACCAGTTACTTCTGTTTGTCTCTGCTTCCCTTCCAATGACACCTGTGGACATCATCATTTTGTAGTTCCTTCCTCCTAAGAGAGAGAGTTCAGCTCCCCCTCCAGGCGAAGAAACATGTCTGTTACTTAACTTAGGATTGTAAGATCTAAGATCACTTAGAGTAAGAAGGGTTCTTAACCATTTTTGTGTCCTGGATCTAGTGGTGTTCTGGTAGATGTTTAATGTCCTGCTCTCTGGGGGGGAAAAAAGGATGCATGACACACTTTTAAGATGAATGTGCATAATCAACATTTTCTCTGTAACTTTCTTAAGTCCATAATAGAAGATCAGTAACAAAATAAATTGAAACCTGATTTGAAACACTGATTACCATGTAAATACTCACTCTGAAAATTTAACAATCAGCTCTTGTGATTGGCTCCAGCTGGCTCCAGTACACCCACACCTGGACCCGTTTGACCTGGTAAAGCCTGTGGATCTTCTTTCAGATTAATTATTTTTTATAGTTTTGTTAAAGTTTATTTAAAGTTTTGTTATTTAATTAATTTATTATTTTTATTATTTATGCATTTATATTATATAATAACATATCATATAAATAATATGACATATGTAATGTGCTATATAATATATTATTATTTCATTAATAAATAATTATTATTTAAAGTTTTAAAAGTTTAAATGTTTTGTTTTATATTACATTTACATGTTTGTGCCCTTACCGCATTTGTTCTCTTGTAACAAAGACAATTAAGCCAAACTTGAAATTCTATGACCTCATCTGAAAGTGCATGTAACATTCCACACCTGTAGTATTCCCCCACCTCTTTATTTTTTTAAAAATTATTTTAACAGAAACCTATTTTCTCTCCCTTGCATCCCCTCAACTCAGTGTAAAAAAACAAACAAATTCCACGTAATACATATGCATAGTCCAGGAAAACAGACTCCCTCATTGGCTGTGGACATATATATGTATATTTTTGTGTACATACATATAAAATTCTGCCCCCTAAATCTATCACTCTCTGTCAGAATATAAGTTGTATGTTTCATCATTCATCCTTTGGAATCATGGATGGTCATTGCATCACTCCCAGTTCTTAAAGCTTCCCAAGTTGTTTGTCTTTACAATATCGCTGTTCTCTTGGTTTTATTCATTTCTTTCTTCATCAGTTTATAAAAGTCTTTAAAAACTATTTTTGTAATAATGATGTTCTGGTGTAAATTGTTCTGTTTATGCTTCTTCTACTCTGGCCCTATTTATATAGGTCTTTCCATGTCTCTTTGAAATAATTTATTGTCACATTTCTTCCAGCACAATAGTATCCCATCTCATTCCCATAACACAATTTTTGATTGATAGATACCCCTTTAACTTCCAGAGTTTTGTTTTATTTTGTTTTGTTTTTGCTGCAGCAAAAGGAAATGCTATAAATATTTCTGTAAATATAGGATCTTTCCCCCATTTCTTTGATCTTTTTTTTGGGATAGGCCTAATATAGCTGGGTCAAAGGGCATTCATTGTTTAGTAAATTTTTTATATATAATTCCGAACTCCTTTCCAGAATGGTAGCCATTCAAAGCTTTACCAAGAGTTTGCATCAATGTGCCTATTTTCTCACAGTGCCTCCAACATTTTTCATTTTCCTTTTTTGTCCTCTTTGCTACTCTGAGAGGTGTGAAATGAAATTTCAGAATTGCTTTAATTTACATTTCTCTAATTAGCAGTGATTTGGAGCATTTTTTTCTTTCCCATATTGCTGTAGATAGCCTGGGTTTCTTCCCTTGAGAACTGTCTGTTCTCTCATTTATCAATTGGGGAATAGCTCTTAGTCTTACAAATTTAAATTAGTTCTTCATATATATTGGAAATGAGACCTTTATCAGAGAAACTTGCTATAAAACTTTTTCCCCCAGTTCATTTTTAAACTACTAAAGCATTATTTTATAGAATAAAAAAGGCTAAAATTTTAAAAAAAAGGCAAAGGATTTCAGGGGAAATAATGAAAAGAAGTGGAAATAATGGAGACTTAGTAGTGCCAGATCTTGAACTATACCCTGAAGCAGTAATTAAGTCGCAACAAGATGGTGCAATGGATAGAGTGCTGAGCCAAGAGGCAGCAAGACCCAAGTTCAAATCTGGCCTCAGACAATTACTAGCTGTGTGACCCTGGACAAGATGCCACTGTTTGCCTCATTCTCCTCATCTGTAAAATGGGGATAATGGTAACTCTTACCTCTCAGGGTTGTTGTGAGGATTACATAAGATAATAATTGCAAAGCACTTAGCACAGTGCCTGGCACAGAGTAAGTGCTAGATAAATGCTAGCTATTATTATTATTATTTCACAAAACAATTTGATACTGTTTTAAAAGTAGGGAGATCAATTAGTGGAATAAATTAGCTAACTGACATTCAGAAACAAATGTATTTAGTGCCCTAGTATTTGATAAACACTGTGAACCTAGTTAGATAAGCATTTATTATTTGACAAAAACTGTTGGGAAATTGAATAGAAGTATGGAAAAAATTAGATTTAGACCAATATCTTACTCTTTATATCAAGATAAGCTCCAAATACATAGAAGATATAGATATAAAAGGTCACATGGTAAACAAATTTAAGAAATATGGACAAACTTACCTTTCAGGTATTCAGAACAGAAGAAAAGTTTATGAACAAACAACATGGAGAGGATCATAGATGGGAAGGTGGATAATTTTGATCACATAAAATTACAAAGTTTTTGCACAAATAAATCCAATGAAGTTAAGATTAAAAGAATGTTTTTAAATTTAGAAATAAAATACACAGTGTTACAAAAATTATCTTGAAATACAGCTATCTGTATATCGATCTATCTCTCTGACTGTCTGGCTGTCTTTCTCCAGCTTAAAAACCTCTAGTTCTAGGTCTATCTCCTCATTTGTAAAATGAGGAAAGAGGAGACTCTCAGAGTGACAGAGACTTGCCTAAGCTCGTGCAGACTCGAGGTGGCAAAGCAGGAAATGGAAGCGAGGTTTTCTGCCTCCCAATTCAGGGCCCTTCCCATGACACCATGCCTGTTCCCTTCAGCTTTGTTATATTTGTGTTACCTTCCAACCTCCTGACCCAGGTCAAGAATTCCTTTTTTTTTTTTTTTTTTTTTTTTAGAAAATTTTTATTTTGGTAAATAATATCTTATTTTTTTTCCAATTAAGTGTAAAGATAATTTTCAACATTCATTTTTTATAAGATTTTGAGTTCCATTTTTTCTCTCTCCTTCCCTCCCTTCCTTCCCCCTTTCTAAGATGGCAAGCAACCTGATATAGGTTATCCATGTGTAAGCATGTTAAACATACTTTCACCTTAGTCATGTTGTGAATAAAGAAACAAAACAAAAGGAGAAAACCATGAAAAACAGAGAAACCCCCCAAAAAGTGAAAATAACATTCTTCCATCTGCATTCAGATGCCATAGTTCTTTCTTTGAATGTGGATAGCATTTTTCATTATGAGTTTTTGGGAATTGGCAAGATTCCCTTTTGCTTCCTCAGATTCCTTTTCTTCATTATTTTTCTACTTGAAGCACTTTTCATGACTTTGCTTTCCCTAATATAAAGGAAGGGCAGTTAGGTGGACAGAGCTCCAGGCCTGGAGTCAGGGAGACTCATTTTCCTAAGTTCAAATCTGGCCTCAGACACTTACTAGCTATTTGACCTTGGGCAAGTCACTTCACCCTGTTTGTCTCACTTTCATCATCTGTAAAATGAGTTGGAGAAGGAAATGGCAAACTACTCCAATATCTTTGCCAAGAAAACCCCAAATTGGGTCATGAAGAGTCGGACATGACCGAAAAATGACTGAATGCAACAATAATAATGGAAGCAGAGAAGCCCTTTCTCTTTTTCCCTTAGGAGGGAGACCAACTTATACTTCATAGGTGCTTAGCTGTTATTTGACCCTGGAAGAAATATAAAGCTAGCTCACTCTCTGTAAGTCCCCTCTGCCAAAAAAAAAAAAAAATTCCCCTGCCTTCCATGCTTCATGGGAGTGAGATACTCCATCTTCTCTCATTCCTCTTGATAGCTCTCATGGCAACATTTGGTGACAAATTGCCCATTTGTTGGGCTGGTGTCTCAATAACCAGTGGCTCTTGACCAGGCTTCATTTCTCATCTTTTTTTATCATAATAATCCTAGCTTTCTCAGTTGTCTTTGATCTAGAATCACCAGTTACCTGCCAAGGCCCTGGGCTAACAGCTGTTGTCCGAGAAAGGGTCTCAAGGAGAATCAGTGACTAGTCACTTGTCATTCTTCTATCACCTCTGGCCTTTCCTCCCTCTCATCCTGCTCTCTCTTCATTCACTCCAGGAATAGGGAAAGCAAAAGCACAGGGAGGCAGGAGCACCTTGGTGAGGACAGAGTATCAGAAGGATTAAAAAAAAAAGAGTAAGAAGGTATTGAGGGTGATGAAGACTTCACAGTCTTGCTCAGGGAAGGCTAATTCTTTATTGGTGCTGGGTACAGATGAAGCCCCAAAGGGACTCCTAAAACAACATCTCTAGGCAGAAAATAAAATTATCTTGTCTGGCCTGAGGAAATCCCTTAGGGGAGATGCAGAGTAGTAGCATGTCATGAACATTGAAGCCCAGGTTCTAGGCACCTGGATTCTAGAGCTCTGACTTTGACTTGTCAAATGACTTTAAACAAGTCATTTTCTTTCTTGGGACCTCATACAGCTAGTGCTGGAAAGGGTCTAGTCCAGCCAGCTCGTTTTACAGATGAGGAAACTGAGGCCCAATGAGGTTAACTCAAAAGGTCACTCCCAGAAACATATTATCTAATTTAAGCCTTATTAGCAACCTCTGCAAAGTTAAGTACTATAGGCATTGTTGCTTCCCTTTTACAGATGAGGAAACTGAGACTCAGAAGTGGAATGACATTCTCTTGATTCTTTTCTATGACTTCAAGTTCCAAGTGTCTTTAACATTGTGACTTTCTGTAGATTTACAAACTGAGCATCTTGTAGAGATACTATATGGCACAGTGGAGATCAATCTGGACTCAGAGAGTGAAGACCCAGGTTTGTATCCCACCTCTGACACCTACTAGCTGCCTGATCCTGAGCTAGTTACTTAGGAAGCTGAGAGAGAGAGAGACTCTTTGAGCCTCAGTTTTTTTTTTTTATCTATTAAATGGAATAATAATACTTGTCAGTACCCACTTCACTGGGTTGACCTGAAGCTCAGATGAAATAATGTACGCAGGGAATTTGCAAAGTGCTGGCAAATCTGAGGTTTCAGGTGGTGGTTACTGATGTCTTCCTGTACTTAAGCCCCTGCCTTATATACTCTGCTCCCCTGGGCTCTGAAGTAGAGATAAAGGGAGCCCTTCCATGTAATCACTCACAAGTCAATCGCTGGCTGCTGCTGGGTATACACCAGCTGTGTACTTGAAGGCAACAGGTGTTTGGTTTCTTAACAAGACAAACCCTTTTTGTCCTCAATCAAAGTATGACATCTGAGCTAAGCTTGAAATTCAAGTTCTGAGCCAACTTCTAAGAACCTCCAGTAGTCAGTTCCTGGAAATTTGCTCAGTGGCCTCGTTAAAATTACCATGACTAATCTCATTTAAGGGGCAACTAGGTGGTATAGCGAATAGAGTGCTGGACCTGAAGTTAGGAAGACTCATCTCCCTGAGTCCAAATGTGGCCTCAGTCACTTACTAGCTGTGTGATCCTGGGCAAGTCACTTAACCCTATTTGTTTCAGTTTTCTCATCTGTAAAATAAAAATAAGCTGGAAAAGAAAATGGCAAACCATTCCGGTTTCTTTGCCAAGAAAACCCCAGATGGGGTCACGAAAAGTAGAACATGACTGAAATGACTGAACAATAGCAAAAAAACCTCATCTAAATGGAGTGGCTACATCTGAGCTAATTTGTTGACCATCATCTCTACTAACTTTCTTTCTGTGGCTCAAGGTCAGCTTTCAGTGGCACTGTGATGAAAACAATTATTGGGAAAATTCTCTTCCAATTGAGTGGCTCCTTTTACTTTTGGAAAAAATTTTAGAGCACATTATGGAGGGGGTGATTTGTGAACAATTACAAAGGGAAGCAACAATCACTGAGCCAGCATGACTTCATGAAGAGTAGGTCATGACAAACTAACTTCATTTTCTGTTCTAAAGAAAGATGGGGGATAGATCAGGGGAATGCTGTAGGCATAGTATTCTAGCTATAGGCTCGAAACACCAGCAGTCCTCTCAGTCTGGGTCCAGTGTTGGGATGCAATGAGATATCTGTAAATTGTTAAACAGTTAACAAAAGGAGGTTTACTTTGTCCTCACATAGCAAGGAGAAGTGATGAGGTTAAAACGGCACTTGGGTTCTCTGGGCATGGCCTCTTGTCTCCATAGGAAAACCATCTGGTCATTAGGGGAGGGTATGGAGACTCACCTGGTTTTCAGAAGTGCACCAACTTGGGATGTCCCAATTCCCTGTGAGTAGGACTTTCATGTTCTTAGATAAAGACCAGGAAGCTACATCTGGGTGACTGGAGGCTATCAATTCCTGAAACTACTTTGTCTTCTTTTAGGAGAAACTAATCATCTTTGAAAGAGGGAAAGAGGAAGGGCAGGCCTAATCCATGTTATAATGAAATATTGGTAGATACTAGTCATACTACATGTAGGATTCTTGGACTCCAGCAAAGCATCTGAGGAATTAATTCTATAACATTGTCTTTATGTATGAGATGGAGAAATGTAGGCTAGGCAAATTGGAACTATTTGAATGATCAGATACAAAAAGAATTCATTCATGGTTCCGTGTCAGTGTAGAAGGTAATCCCTAGTGGGTGGTTCAGAGAGCTGTCCTTGGTCTTAACAACTTGTGATTATAGGTTTACAAAATGCTTTCTTTAGAACACCATGAAGACAAAATTCTTTGTGTTTCCTAGGTTCGTGATCTTTGCGTCATCCTCGGCTCCTCTCTCCCTTGTGACCCATATCCAGTCATTTGCCAAGTTTTGTCAATTCTATCGCCACAGAATTTCTCCAATCAGCTCTCTTCAATGCATTCATCTGGTCACTTTCCTAGTGCAGGCCCTCATTACTTCTCAAATCAACTTCTATAAATAACTTCTTAATTGGTCTTTCTGCTTCCAGTCTCCCCCCAAATCTAATCTGCCCATCACGCAGCTACCAAAATAATTTCCCTAAAACACAGCTCTAATCATGCTCCAAAGCCCGCACTGACTCCCTGTTGCATAAAGGATAAAATACAAATTTCTTAGCCTATTATTTAAAGCTTTTCACAATCTGGCTTGTACCAATAGAGGATTTAGCATTCTAGCCAAACTAAATTATTTTTTCCCCAAATTTGACATTCCCTCTCCTATAACCATGCCTTGGCATTCATTTTTCCACAACTCTAGAATGAACTCCTTCCTCATCTCCTCTTCTTAGAATATTTTTCTTCCTTCTAAACCCAGTGCAGGTAAGTCTTCCTAGATTACCCTAGTCCTTTACTTCTCTAGAATTTCAATTAACCAATTCATGCTTACTTATTAAGAACCTACTATACACCTTACTAGCCACTGGGGATACAAAGACAAATATGAAACAGTCCCTGTCCTCAAGAAGCTTATATTCTATCAAGGAACAGAGCATGTGCAGTTAGAGTCATATAGTAGTCTTTTTGGCTCTGAAGCTGGCTCTCTACTACCATGCCAATACAAATTTACCTAGTTCAGAGGCAGCCAGGTGGCTCAATAGGGCAACTAGGTGGAGCAGTAAATAGAATGTCAGGCCTGGAGTCAGGAAGACTCATCTTCCTGAGTTCAAATCTGGCTTCAGACACTTGCTAGCTGTGTGACCCTGGATGAGTCACTTAACCCTGTTTGCCTCAGTTTCCTCAGCTGTAAAATGAGTTGGAGAAGGAAATGGCAAAACACTCCAGTATTTTTACCAAGAAAACCCCAAATGAGGTCACAAAGAGTCAGACACAACTGAAAATTACTGAACAAAAAATATATACATACATTTTATACACGTACACACACATATCTAAGTTCCAAAACCTATTGGTATGAGACTCTCTCCTCATTGGTGGATATCAATGCCAATTATAGGTAAATGTATCTAGGTGACAATACTAGAGATTGACCATGTGAAATGTACCTTGCATTTAATTGTATATATTTGCTGCTGTACGTGTGAAATCCTGCATGTCTGAGTATGCTTGTCTTTGTGTTTTTTTTAACTTTATGGTTTTATTCATTTGACAATGCCATGCTATAGCAATGTCTATTTGTTCATCATTTTGCATGTACACTACTGCTTATAGTTAAGTTGTGTTTTATAAAGAAGCCCATGGATAGTATTATTACCACTGTTTATGTGTATAGCTAGCTTTGCTCTGTTAGCCATGCTGATTGCTTTTGCTTGATTGTTGTGTCTTATGGATGTATCTTGTGTGTAGTTATGTCTGTCTGTAGTCACTGTAGTATCCCCCCAGGTAATACTTTGTAGAGTGCCATGAATAGAGCAGGAAAATCACCCTTGTTTAAGAGTGCTGATGCTGCTTCTAGGGCTTTATCCCAAAGAGTTCATAGAAAGGGGGAAAGGACCCACATGTGCAAAAATATTTATAGCAACTCTTTGTGTGGTGGCCAAGAATTGGAAATTGAGGGGATGCCCATCAATTGGGGAGTGGCTGAACAAGTTGTGGTATATGAATGTAATGGAATACTATTGTTCTATAAGAAATGATGAGTAGGCAGACTTCAGAAAAACCTGGAAAGACTTGTATGGACTGATGCTGAGTGAAGTGAGCAGAACCAGGAGAACATTGCACACAGTAACAACCATGTTGTGCAATGACTTACATTGATAGACTTAGCCCTTCTCAGCAACGCAAGGATCTAAGACATCTCCAAAAGTCTCATGATGGAAAATTCTATCCACATCCAAAGAAAGAACTATGGAGTTTGAACGCAGATCTAAGCATACTATTTGCTTATTTTTTTTCTTCTGTTTTGTTTTGTTTCCTCTTTCTTGTGGTTCCTTCTATTAGTTCTAATTCTTCCCTACAACATGACTAATGTGAAAATATGTTTAATAGGAATGTATATGTAGAGCCTATATCAGATTGCACACTGTCTTGGGGAGAGAGGGGTGAAAGGAGGAGGAGAAAATATTTAAACTCAAAAGCTTATGTGATTGTTGATAAATCAAAATAAATTAATTAATAAAAAAAACAAAAAAAATGCTGATGACGGTGTTTACACTGCAGAGTTACATGTTTTGGACATGCCCCAGCTGCTTTTTGCTTGGGGCTGTAAAGAGTTTTGGCCCAGAGGAGGAATGGAGGAATTGGTGGAGATCAATGCCCTGCTCCATTTTCTTCTATAATTTGGACTGTCTTGAGTCTCTTCAAAGCTCTTGAGTCTCTTTGGGTTTTTTGGTCTCTGTTTTGGACACTTCCAACTTTGAGAGAGAAGATGTATAATGCCAACCCCAGTTCAGGTTGCTGAAAGGAGAATAAGACTCTAGGAAGAAGCTGATATGAGAGGAAATGGCAGTCTCTGTCATGTAACACTCCCCAGATTGCTATACTAGAGACTTCGGGGAATTTCTCCTTAGGTGACATCTAGGACTCTCTCAATTGAGCCGAGTTTCCTTGTTACCAGTGGGAGAGCTCCTTCACTCTGTCTTGTCTGGTATATATTCGTCTATCTATACTTTCTCTCACTTCTCTTTTGCTATTGACTTGGATAAATGAGTTTCTGTGCTAATTGCTATGTGTGTATCGTGGAACTGGTATTCGATGAGAAGGGAGTCAAGCCTTGGATATAAAGCTTGGGGTCCTCCTTTCCCCATTAATGAACACCAATCAGAAGTTTTGCTTGAACCTAAAAACCACATCCCTTAGATTAATAATATTTAAGGGAGCAGACAGACATAATTCTAGCTAGGCATTCCCTCTCTCTGAGGAGAACAGAGTGGCCAAGTTTCTAAGCTTCTAGCCCAAAGCTCCTGCTTCCCCTCCTGAGAGGAAATAAAGTTTTCCTTGGAAAAGGGGAAGGGGAAAGGGAAGAAGAGGCTACAGGTGTCTATTCTGCTTCCCTTTGAGTCATATGCTACATGTAGGGGACAGCTATCATTACATCCATCCATCCATCCATCCACCTATTCATCCATCCATCCATCCATCCATCCATCTATCCATCTATCTGTCTATCTATCTATCATTCATACATCCATCCATCCACCTATCTAATCTATCTATCCATCCATCCATCCATCTATCCATCCATCCACCTATTCATCCATCCATCCATCTATCTATCTATTTATCTATCTATCTATCTATCTATCTATCT